>NC_064918.1:17556333-18156333 GCF_929443795.1 Astur gentilis | reverse complement strand
TTATTGTTATTGTTCCGGTTGTATTGTTTTTTTGCTGTATTACTGTTGATTGTTCTTATTGTATCTATTGCTCTGTCTCCTATTGTTCTTGTTTTATTGTCATTTGTTGCCTTGCTGTTTGAATATTGATTTTTAAATAAAACTACCCCTGGTACTCCTGCTCTGTTACCCTGGCCCTGGAAAGGTTGGGAGAGTAAGCTGGAACTCGTATTCATGACAAGATCGTAAATTCATCAAACATTTAATTAAGTTTTGTGATTGCTCAGGGTTCCTTCTTGCTCATCACTTCCAAGTACCAGTCTCAGACAGGCTTAATCCTTGACAAACAGCAGTCTTTGGTATGTAAAGTTACAGAGAGACAATCATTAAGCAATTAGCAGTTCCTTCTATATCAAGACCACCAGAGACCTTCAATGGGCCTGCGTAAAGGACATTTGCATATGCTAATAGTTTCCCCGGAAAACTAATGAATATGTATAACATTTCTCGGAAACCTAGTGAATATGTATGTAGAACATGTACTTAACCTGCACAATTAGACCCGACAGTGTGCACGATAGGTGGAGCCATCCCCCATGCATCCAGCACTGCCGATAAAGAATACCTGCTTAATATTTAAACTATTGAGTTAGTTTCTTTGAATCACAACAAAGATTAAATGGCATTATCACGTCTCAAATATATGTAAGAAATTACTGCAAAAAACATCTAATTGACTTTCTTTACGCATCTCACCTTGGAGTATGACAAATGAAGTGGGAAAGTAGATGACTGGCCATATGTAAAAAACTGTATCTAAGATTTTCCTTTCACTTGTCATGGCTTTGCAGGATACCAGGAGATGAAGTTTTTGGCCTGTGTCATCATTTTTGTATAATCCCATTTAGATGGTTAATTGAATCAGGCATGTGTTAATGTTGTCATTTGAGTAACTTTCATGCAAGGTAATTTCATGTTGCTTTGGAGGTAAGAGCTCTCATATCCATGGGGACAGAAAACAGTATCTTAAAGGGAAAGATGTGAAAGTGTTTTTTTCCTGCTTCAGTGTCAGAAAGCTTAATTTGCTGGGGCTTTAGACTAGAACTGCTGTCAGTAATTGTTTCAGTTGCTGTAGACCAGGAGAGCCTCTAGTTACTAGGAACTTTCAGGCCCTCTATAGCAGAAATGGTCTGTCTTCTCCATCAAACATCATTTCATATCACAAATCCTGCAAATTATTTGCCTCATTTTATTAAAATTATTCAAATATCATCAATAAGGAAACTCTGAGTAATTAAAAATTTGAAGTCTCCCTGGTCCTTAGAAACTTCTGAACAAGGTATAGGGAAGCTGGAACTTAGCACACTCTGGTGAACTCTTTTTGCCAAGAGCTGAAAATGGTTGTTCCTGATGACATTTTAAGGTTGCTTTTCTCCCTTCTGTGCTGTTGGCCGTGAGAAATTGCTGATCTACCTTCTTTCAATCATGTTCAAGCGTAATGTGTGCCAGTCCTTTTTGAACATTGCAGGGTGCCTATCACTCTCCCTTCTCCAGTACTTTTATGTGGTGTGCTCCAGATTTCCCACTCATCGTTTCTCCTGCTCAGTCACATGTACAGGGATACTATAAGTGATTTTTTTCTTCTTTTTGCAGGGATATTTATAGCATTTCTGCTGTCTATGTACTTAATATACACTTCATAAAATGGCACATTTTTACATTCTTGAGGGCTTTCCAGTGATTTTTCAGTCTAATCTTAAAAACGAATGGCGATACATGTTTCTAGTTTCCACAGTATTGGCAGCATTACCTCAGAGTTTCAGTAACTGCAGTGTTATTTACATTAGTGGCACATGTGCTCATTAATTAAAAGAACCTTTTGGAAAATCCTTCTCATTTATTGTGTTCAAAATATTCAGGTGAAATCAAATATTTACTTCAGTCCTGATGATTTTTCTGTTCTCTAGATTCTCTTTAACTCTAAGTAGGGTAACATGCTAGTTTCCAGTACATTTTCCACAAATGTTCCCATATGCATGGAAATATTTTGATTAATACTTTGAACTGCAGTCAAATGACCTGCCTCTTTCTTTACTGTATTTTATTTCTGGCTTAGATCTTTATAAAAATCACAGCATCACATATTTTATAGAACTTTCACTACTACTCATCTTGAGCAGGAAGCCCTGAAGGACTTGGTTAGTATTAAACATTTTTGAGTACTGATCACATTAAATATATTAAGTGATCGGTGAACATAGTTTTCTCTGACTACATTGCTATGTACTAAATATCCTATGGATATAAAGAACATAATGCAAGGAAACCAAGGATAATACTAGAAGTCACCATATCTCCAGTTAATTCCAGGATGTGTATGTATATACATATACATATGTATAAATTCATTAAAATATGTTTCTGTCGTGGTTTCAGCCCAGCTGGTAACAAAGCACCACGCAGCTGCTTGCTCGCTCCCCCCTCCCCTGGTCACGGTGGGATGAGGAGAAAATATAAAGGCAGGCTCGTGGGTCGAGAGAAGGACTGGAAGGGATCACTCGCCACTTATGGTCACGGGCAAAAGACAGGCTCAACTTGGGGAAGAAACAAAATCAGTTTAATTTACTACAAATCAAAACAAGGCTATTGGGAAGTAAAACCAAACCTTAGAACACCTTCCCCCCACCCTTCCCGGCTCAACTCCACTCCCGGTTCTCTCTCCCTCCTCCCCCCGGGCGGCGAAGGGGAACAGGGGATGGGGGTTGGGGTCAGCTCACCACACATTGTCTCTGCCGCTCCTTCCTCTTCAGGGGGAGGACTCCTCACTCCTCCCCTGCTCCACCGTGGGGTCCCTCCCACAGGAGACAGTCCTTCACAGACTTCTCCAACGTGAGTCCTTTCCGCAGGCTGCAGTTCCTCACAAACTTCCCTGGCGTGAGTCCTTTCCACGGGCTGCAGTTCCTCACAAACTTCCCTGGCGTGGGTCCTTTCCGCGGGCTGCAGTTCCTCACAAACTTCCCTGGCGTGGGTCCTTTCCGCGGGCTGCAGTTCCTCACAAACTTCCCTGGCGTGGGTCCTTTCCGCGGGCTGCAGTTCCTCACAAACTTCCCTGGCATGGGTCCTTTCCGCGGGCTTCAGTTCCTCCCAATCTCCCCTGGCGTGGGTCCTTTCCACGGGCTGATCTTCAGTCACAAACTGCTCCAGCGCTGGCCTTCCCATGGAGTCACGGCCATCTTCGGGGGCCTCCACTCCACCACTCACCTCCATGGGCTGCAGGGGCATCCACCTCCTCTGGCGCCCCTCCTCCTCCTCCTCCTTCTTCTTCACTGACCTCAGTATCTGCATAGGTGTTCCTCTCACATTCCAATCCCCCTACTCACGGCTGGTTCCCCTTCTTAAATCTGTTCTCCCAGAGGCGCTACCACCGTCGCTGATTGGGTCGGCCTGGGCCAGAGGCGGGTCCGACTTGGAGCCGGGGGAGCTTCTAGCAGCTTCTCACAGGAGCCACCCCTGCAGCCCCCTCCCCTGCTACCAAAAAAACCCGCGCCACACAAACCCGTAACAGTTTCATATATCATGATCTTAAAAAGTATTTTATTCTTATTTCCCTCCAAACTGTATGTTATTTGGAATATTATTTTGTACTGTATGTGGGATATATTAAAGGCAAGGAATTAAAGCCTTTTCCCTGTGACTGTGACTTTTACTATTGACTTCAACTGATTCTGAATTTCAGACTGGGTCAGATTCAGAGCTTACATCGCAGAAGGCCCAAGATGTGTGGACACGAGTGAAAAGAAAGGAGTCAAAGGATGTTAGAGATGACAGACATTATTTCCTGTTATATTTTTGTTAAACACTTCTCAAGTGCCCCTTTTCCAGACACTCCATTTAGTACTGTGACTCAGTACAGGCTCAGTTATACAAAGCCAAAATCAGAGATAGCGTTAAGAGGGTTTAAGTCACGTGCTAATAAATGCAGATGAGTCTAAAGGAGTTGAAGTTAATAGTGTTGTCCAAAAGCAAGTATAAATCCTACCATGCTAGAGTCAGCTGAGAATTTAAAGATCTCCATGACCTACTTCAACCCTCCAGTAGGAAAATCCAGTAGTAGATAATCACAGAAAGATTCTCTTTTTAGAGTTTTCCCTAAGTCCTTAGACTCCCTTTGTGCAGAATGCTAACTACAGCTCTCAGCTGTGCTCTTTTTTCTGTACCTCAGGAGAGTAGGAAAAATGATTAATATGTTCCTTCAGCCACATCAGCATTCTACCCTCTGTCTCACCTTACCCTTGGATTTACCAAGCACCTACCATAGGGTTTGCAGGGTAAGAGCAGATTTTTCTGTAGAAGGTGTTGACTCTCCTTACTTCTGTAGAGTGGAGGTAACATGAAATACAGTAGCTTGTCTTTGTTGTGAAACTGGGAAAAAGATCAGGTACAGATTTACAGCTGATTATAATTAGTGATGAAAGTATAAGCAAATAGGTGAGTGTGGACTCATATTTAGCTAAGTCACAAAAGCATTCCAGATGCCTTTAGAAGGCCTTGAACAGAATAAACAAGAAGACAAAAAAAGAAAGATGCCAATTAGAACACAGGTGCACATTCCACAATAAAGGGAACTTGGCACAAAGAACCTCAATTCGGCAGTTTATCTTGACCAATTAGACTGAGACAAGTTTCGCATGTTTTAGTTGGTATAACCAATTATGTCCTATGTTTATGCGCGTGTACAGAGTTAGTATAACCAATTATGTCTTATGTTTATGCGTGTGTACAGTGTCGATATAACCAATCATATTTTATGCTTGTGCGTGTGGACACTATATGCTTGCATGCAGCAACCAGTCAAAGCTTTTAAGGAACTTAGAGAATTGTATAAGAATGATCAGCTATGCTCAATAAACTGGCGACTTTGATCATCATATTGGTGTCCTGTTGTCCATCCCCGCATGGAATTTCTCTACATATGGTGACCCTGACATGATCTGATAAGGAACAAGAGGGGAACGCTAACGACTGAAAAGGCAGGGGAGATTGCCACGGATGCCAGTGGGCTTAAAAGAAAGCACCAGGCTGCTCGAGAGAGGCAGGAATCGTAAGCCTACATGATAAAAGGTGGCACGGGTATCACAGCATCTGTGAAGGAAAAGGCAGCCGTAAAGACATTTATGAGGCTGGTTGAAAAAACAGAGACAGATATTAAAAAGGACTTGCCCATAAAGGAGGTGAGCGGTCAGGGGAGGAGATGGGGTCTGTGCTTTCCAAAGAAAAAGAAGCGGTAGTTAAGCTCCTCCAACATATACTCTCAGAGAGAGGAAAAAAATATGATAAAGCTTGTTTAAAGCGGCATCTACAATGGAGCAAGGACAGAAACCTTTTAATTAGTGTGGATACAGCTTTTGAGCTTAGTACCTGGGAAGCTATCGGAACCTCCCTATGGGATGAAATTAGTGACGGGCCTAAAGAAGTTAAAGGTCTTGCAACTTTATGGAAATTGATTAAGACAACTCTGCAAGAAATGAAAGCAGATCGTAAAGCAGCTGCGTCTGCTTTTGCTGTTCTCTCTCCAACCGCAAGCGAAGGGGAAAAGCAGGGAGAAAAACATAATGCAGCAAGAGAGACTTTCTGGAGCTTGTTCGCCTGCTCCTGTGCCCTTGACTTCGGCTCCACTCCCTGGGACTGCTGATATTAATCAGCCATTCGACAGTTCCCAAGCCTCCCTAACCGTATGCTTAAAGAAAACCCTACAGAATCAGGAAGCAAGTAAAAATCCGCCTACGAGAAAACAGCCCCCAGATACCACTGTTCACCATGAACAAATTATACCTAGCATATACCCTGATTCAAATAATGCAAATGAGGATTTGGATACTATAATACTAGAGCAAAAAGAGAAAATGTTAGAATTGCTGGAGGAAATACAAAAAAGAGAACGGGGGTAAATGTAGACAACCGTTGACGAAAAGAGCATATGAAAAAGCAGCAAATGCGATCGTAGGAAGTATGGACTCTTTTGCTAAAGTAGTGGGTAAGGCGGAAGAGAAATCCCCCAATGATAAAATGCAGGAATTGATTGACCTGTGTGTACAAAAAGGGGAAATAATGCCCAAAGAGGGAGAAGGGTTTAAACGGAGACCTGCAGTGGATTTGACCTTATTGTGGTATTACAAATACAGACTTACAGCCACTGCAAAAATTTCAATTGAAGATACCCCGGAAAAAAAAGAAAAGTGTGTGTGGTGAGGTGGTAAATAATTCAGACAGGGATGAGGAATTAAACACCGAGGGAGATGTCATTAATGGAGGCAACGATCAACCTTTAAGTAACCTGCCTCTCGAGCAGAGACCTATCCCCTCTGCACCTCCCTATGAGGCAGATACATCCCCAGGAGAAGCTATAAAAAAGTGATGGAAGGACATAAATGATAAAATGTTAACCGAAGGTCTTAATCCTGTGGCTTTTCCAGTTATGGAAAACAGTAATGGCTAATGGACTGTCTGCTCCGTTTAGTCAGGTGTTACTGGAGAATATATTTTCTGGTCAAATTTTAACGGGCTTTGACTGTACACAATTGGCTACAATGGTTTTAGCCCTGACTCAGCGTCTATTATGGAAGGTGAAATGGGCAGAATTATGTGATTTAGTGTAGGGTTCAGTTATATGGAAGTTAGTTATTGGACCTGAAAATAGCTCATGGTCACAAGATTGTTCCAGGCGCCTTTAGAAGGCCTTGAACAGAATAAACAAGAAGATAGAAGAAGAAAGATCCCAATTAGGAAAACACAGGTGCACATTCCACGATAAAGGGAACTTGGCACAAACAACCTCAATTCAGGGGCTTATCTTGACCAATTGGACTAAGACAAGTCTTGTATGCTCTAATTAACACAACCAATTATGTCTTATGTTTGTGCGCGTGGACAGTATCGATGTAACCAATCACCACTTATGCTTGTGCGCGTGGACAGTACCGATGTAACCAATCACCGCTTATGCTTGTGCGTGTGGACACCAAGTGCTTGCATGTAGTAGCCAATCAAAGTCTCTCAACAACTTAGAGAATTGTATAAAAATGATTAGCTAAGCTCAATAAACTGGCGACTTTAATCATCACATTGGTGTTCCGTCGTCCGGGCCCCGCACGGATTAATCACTAAACCCTACATTTGGCGACCTCCGACGTGATCCGAAGAGGAACAAGAGGCAACGCTACTGAAAAGGCGGGGGAATTGCCGCGGACCACGGTGGCTTGAAAGACAGCACCGGCACTGCTCGAGAGAGGCAGGACACTGCTTGGGAAAAGCAGGTAAAATCGTAAGCTTACGTTGATAAAAAGGGCGGCAAGGGTTTCGCAGCATCTGCGAGGGAAAAGACAGCCGGAAAGATATTTATGAGGCTGGTTGAAAAAACAGAGAAAAATATTAAAAAGGACAGAAACCTTTCAATTAGTGTGGGTACAGCTTTTGAGCTTAGTACCCAGAAAGCTATCGGAACCTCCCTATGGGATGAAATTAGTGACGGGTCTAAAGAAGTTAAAGATCTTGCAACTTTATGGAAATTGATTAAGACAACTCTGTAAGAAATGAAAGCAGATCGTAAAACGTCTGTGTCTGCTTTTGCTGCTCTCTCTCTCCAACCGCAAGCGAAAGGGAAAAGCGGGGAGAAAAACATAATGCAGCGAGAGAGACTTTTTGGAGCTTGTCCGCCTGCTCCTGTGCTCTTGACTTCGGCTCCACTCCCTGGGACTGCCGATATTAATCAGCCATCTGACAGTTCCCAAGCCTCCCTAACTGTACGATTAAAGGAAACTCTACAGAATCAGGGAGTGAGTAAAAATCCGCCTATGAGAAAACAGCCCCCAGATACCACCGTTCAACATGAACAAATTATACCTAGCATATACCCTGATTCAAATAATGCAAACGAGGATTTGGCTACTATAATACAAGAACAAGAGAAAGCTAAAATACATGCTGAAGCTCACGCTGTAGCACTCGCGGTAGCATTACGACTGATGGTGCGACAGGGAAAAGGAGACTACGGCCCATACAAAGACCCCCCCGCGTGTCATCGGTGCGGTCAACCAGGGCATTTGAGACGTGCGTGCCCTCAACACATAGCAACGCAGCCTCGATCTGTGCCGGCACGGACTAACAGCAGCCGGTCAAACTTTCCTGGGGTCTGTGAGAGGTTGCAGAAGCCTCTGTACATCCACAAAAGCTATCGCTACACAAAGACATACGAAATGTACATGATGTACAAAAAACTTGTCGGAGACCTGCAGTGGATCCGGCCTTATTGTGGTATCACCAATACAGACTTACAACCACTGTTGGACTTATTGCGGGGCAGCAATAGCCTAACTTCTGTACTACATCTAAGTGCGCCCGAGCAGCAAGCCTTGACAGCAATTGAGCAGAAAATCACATCATCTATGTCTGGCAGATATATCCCTGATTTGCCCATAAATTTGTATGTATGTAACTCAGATAAGGAAGTTGCGGGAATTTTGGGTCAGTGGGGTGAGCAACAAAAACAAAACCCATTGGTAATACTAGAATGGATATTCTTGCCTGCTAGCATGTCAAAAACGGTAGTCACTAGAATTGAAGCTCTGGGGATGTGCATTCAAAAAGCAGGGGTAAGGGCGATACAAATTTCAGGGAGGCAAATGGACAAAATCATTTTACCTATGTCACTTGATATTGTGAGTAATGCCATGATGAAAAATGACTGCCTTGCAGTAGCTCTGCTGGACTTCAAGGGGGAAGTAGATAATCACTACCCCCCCCCCCCCCCCCATTATTTAAAACAATGTTAACAATGGAACCGCACTCTATCTGCAGCAATAAGCCGCTGGAAGCCATTACCGTTTTTACTGATGCTAGCAGCAAGACAGGTAAAGCAGGATTTGTATATTTACAGGATGGATCCTGGAAATCCAAAGTCATTCTGTCAGAGGGGTCAGTACAAGTGCTCGAGCTATTAGCCGTATGCTCTGTTTTTAAAAAATGGGATAAAACACTTGTCAACATTATTTCAGATTCTCAATATGTCGTGGGGATAGTCAAACGTATGCATAGGTCCCTACTAAAAACTGTAAACAATAAGCAGCTGTTTATGACACTTTTGAAATTATGGATGTTACTAACAGAGCGGACAGACTTATTTTTTATCGATCATGTTCGTAGCCATACAACGCTGCCGGGATTCATTGTGGAAGGTAATGCGCGCGCGGATCAACTGGTAGTAGCCAATGCAAACATCTATTTTAATACACCCAAACCTGATTTCTTTGGACAAGCTCTGCTATCCCATAAATTTTATCATCAGTCGGCAAAAGCGCTGAGTAAACAATTTAATCTTCCATTGCAGCAAACCAGAGCTATTCTTGCTGCTTGCCCAGACTGTGCGAATATTCAAAACTTACAACCACAAGGGGTGAACCCCCGGGGATTATCACCATTGCAAATTTGGCAAACAGATGTTACGGAATATCCCAGTTTTGGGAGATATAAATTTATTCATGTATCTATTGACACATATTCGAACCTTATGTGGGCTACTGTTCATATATCAACCAATGCTAAAGCCGTAATTAAGCACCTTTTGGCAGCATTTGCCGCCATGGGAGTGCCAACAGAAATTAAAACAGACAATGGCCCGGGATATCGCTCACAGTCATTAGAAACATTTTTACAGATGTGGGGGGTAGCTCATAATTTTGGCGTACCCCACAATTCCACTGGTCAAGCTATTGTTGAACGTGCACATCGGACCTTAAAGGATCGTTTAAACATTTTAAAAACGGGGGAAGATATGCGGCACTGTACTACCCAAGAGTTAATAAGCAAAGCACTGTATGTTTTGAATTGGCTACAGCCACGTGGTACTGAGGATCAGATCCCAACTAATAGGCATATGTGTGGGAACAAAAATGTTGATAAAAATCAGCCGCAAGTTTCAGTATTCGATCCGGTTTTACAGCAGTGGCAAGGACCTTGCAAATTATTTACGTGGGGAAGAGGGTATGCTTGTGTTTCCACAGGTGCCAGCCCCTGATGGACTTCCGTTTGATTTATGCGACCATCATCACCTGAAGCATCATAGACGGTGCGGCAATACAAATTCCACCTCAGCCAAAAACTAATGCGTAGGTCATCTTAGCTAACGTAACAGATTAAAATTCTCAGTGCATTACGGCCGCATCACAAAGCCCATGAACGAATTGATAAGATAACTATGACTTGTGCAGTGCGCCTGGCCAGCGAGTGCATGCGTCATAGGTTTTCAATTGAGGTGGCTTTTGGCACACGCTGGCCACGTGTGCTAAAATCCATTCCTCTGAAAATGTATAACTACCGGGATTTTCCGAAGAGCATCAGGCTGGTGTGCAGCAAAACCATAGTTGCCTCTGTAGGGACACCCACATAAAACTGACACCTACTGATTGCTGGGCTAAGTTTGCGGAACAAGACAGCAATATGCTATTCAAAAAAAAAAAAAAAAAAAAAAAAAAAAAAAGCGAGAGAGGGGGAGATGTAGGGTTCAGTTATATGGAAGTTAGTTATTGGACCTGAAAATAGCTCATGGTCACAAGATTGTTCCAGGCGCCTTTAGAAGGCCTTGAACAGAATAAATAAGAAGATAGAAGAAGAAAGATCCCAATTAGGAAAACACAGGTGCACATTCCACGATAAAGGGAACTTGGCACAAACAACCTCAATTCAGGGGCTTATCTTGACCAATTGGACTAAGACAAGTCTTGTATGCTCTAATTAACACAACCAATTATGTCTTATGTTTGTGCGCGTGGACAGTATCGATGTAACCAATCACCACTTATGCTTGTGCGCGTGGACAGTACCGATGTAACCAATCACCGCTTATGCTTGTGCGTGTGGACACCAAGTGCTTGCATGTAGTAGCCAATCAAAGTCTCTCACCAACTTAGAGAATTGTATAAAAATGATTAGCTAAGCTCAATAAACTGGCGACTTTAATCATCACATTGGTGTTCCGTCGTCCGGGCCCCGCACGGATTAATCCCTAAACCCTACAATTTAGCGGCACTAAGAAATTTTGACCGCCCAGAAGGAGATCCGCGGTATATGATCACTGCTGCACAAATGATGGGGACTGGTGACTTTGCAGATGTTAATAGGCAAGCAAGGCTACTGGTGGAAGCATTACAAGAATCATCTTCCTTAGCTCTGAAGGCAATGGTAACCTTGCCTGAAGTTGGAAAGCCAGAACAATCATTTACAAGTATAAGGCAGGGGAATACGGAACCTTATATGTCCTTTCTTGATCGTCTGCAAGATGCTATTGAAAAGCAAATAGATAATGCTGATGCCAAAGAAGCATTGATAATAAAATTGGCCATGGAAAATGCAAATGCAGATTGTAAAAAAATACTACAATCGATGCCAGGAAGAGTGACACTAGTAGATATGATAGAGGCCTGTAACAAAGTTGGGTCTTTGGAGCATAAAACTACATTAACGGCCAATGCTTTTGCTGTAGCCATGCGAATGGATACAAAAAATGTTAAGAAATGCTATAAATGTGGACAACCGGGACATTTGCAATTTCAGTGTAAAGAGGGGCAAAACAAAGTGGAAGTTGGGCCTAAAACATGCCCTCATTGTCATAAAGGGAGACATTATGCTAACCAATGTAGATCTCGTTTCACAAATGAAGGTGTAGCTCTGCCACCTCGAGGTACCCCGTCTCCAGGAAACTACAAGAAGAGTGCGAGGAGCGGTGCGATGACCCCAACAGCTCCGAAAGGATTCCAGAATGGTGCCAAGAAGGATGTCTGGCAGAATTGCCAGCCCGAACAGCTGGAAGTGCCGGAGTGGATGTCTCAACAATAGAAACCATTCTACTATGGAACTCTCAGGTATACCTTGTGCCAGTAAACACACAAGGACCATTAGGTAATGGGCTTAGTGCCCTGTTGTTGGGACGGTCTAGTATAACATTACAAGGAATTTTTGTGCTTCCCGGGGTCATTGATGCGGACTACACAAGTCGCATTTATGATATGATTTGGACGCCGTCTCCACCAGTATCGATACAGGAAGGAAGCAGAATTGCACAGCTAGTCCCTTTTAAAGCAAATGTACCATGTAAGGTTAATCAACAGCGTGGCAATGCAGGGTTTGGATCTACGGGATTAGAAACTCAAATTATGTGATCAATGGAGATCAATAAAACAAAACCTAGTATATCAGTAGAGTTACAAAATGCAAAGAACAGGCCAGAAAAAATAAAATTACAAGCATTAGTGGATACTGGAGCAGATGTAACGGTTCTGTCGTGGGAGGACTGGCCTGTCACTTGGGAGCTTTCTGAGATGGATTCAAAACTGTTTGGTGTGGGAGGATTATAAAAAACTCGACAAAATATATGATTCAATTGATTTGTCAAAATTCAGTTTCTTATATCAAACCTTATGTAACCAATATCCCTATGAACCTGATAGGTAGGGATGCATTAAGTCAAATGGGATGTGTGCTTAGTACAGGAGACAATTTTGTGGCACGGCCATTGACAGGTGACCATGCCTAAAACTGAAATGGAAAACAGAGGAACCGGTTTGGGTAGATCAATGGCCGCTGACTGAATCTAAGGTCGTCATCTTGAAACAGGTAGTACAGGAGCAATTGGAACAAGGGCACTTGGTGAATACCATGAGCCCTTGGAATACACCAGTTTTTGTCATTCCAAAAAAAATCTGGGAAATGGAGACTGTTGCATGATTTAAGAAAAATAAATGAAGTAATGGAAAATATGGGAGCCCTTCAATTAGGGTTACCCACGCCTACTACGATTCCACAAGGATGGAACATTTTGATTATTGATTTAAAGGATTTTTTTCTTTACAATATATTTAGACCGGAAAGATGTGGAAAAATTTGCCTTTTCTATCCCCACCATAAACAAACAGGAACCCATGGAACGTTATCATTGGGTAGTTCTGCCACAAGGAATGAAAAATTCTCCAACTATATGCCAATCCTATGTATCCCAACCTGTAAAAGGGTTTAGACAACAAAATTCAGACTTGATTATTTATCACTATATGGATGATATCTTGATAGAAGGGAAAAGAGAGTTATCCAAAAAGCTCAAAGAGTTGACTACACAATTGTCAGATTTTGGTTTAAAAATAGCACCAGAAAAGGTACAAAAAATGCAACCATGGAAATATTTAGGCTGGAAGATTTTAGAAAAAAACTATAGTTCCACAAAACCTGGAAATTACAGACAAGATTGAAACATTGAATGATGTGCAAAAATTACTGGGGACAATCAATTGGGTTCAAACACTGTTGGGAATAGATGATGAGCTTCTAACCCCTTTATTTGAAATGTTACGAGGTGACACTACCTTAATGGCACCTCAACAATTGACCCCTCAAGGTAAACAAGCATCACAACAGATAGCAGACATAATATCCCAGAGTCAGGCTTTTAGGATTAAAGAAAATCTTGACATTAATCTTAGCATTTTAAACCGAGAAAAACAACCCCTCGGGATCATATATCAATGGGAGGGGAGTCACAAAGACTTGCTAATAATAGAATGGATCTTTTTAGCTCACCAGGCCCGAAAACCCATATTTTCTCAAACTGAAATGATTTCAGAATTAATTATAAAGAGGAGACATCGGATTATTGAGATTTGTGGACAAGAACCACACACGATTGTCGTTCCTTTGACTCAAGGATATTTACAATGGTGTCTACAGAATAGCCTAACTTTACAAATTGCTCTTGCAGATTTCGAAGGAAAGATAGATATTAATCTTCCTGCACACAAAATGTTTACCTTGCTACAGAATATACAACTAGAAGAAAAAGAGTTGTGTGCAGAGTTACCTACTGATGGTCCTACAATATTTTTGGATGGCAGTGGAAAACCAGGAAAGGCAGTAGTAGTTTGGAAAGAAGGTCAGGTATGGAAAAATCACATTGTCACATGTGAAGGTTCCCCCCAAGTGGTGGAACTTCAAGCTGTAATAGAAGTATTTAAAAAGTGGCAGGGTGTTGAGGTCAATATTATTGCTGATTCTTTATATGTGGTAGGTATAGTAAAACGCTTGAGATGGGCTTATTTGAAAGAAATTTATAACATCACATTGTTTGAAAAATTTAAGATGTTGCTATTTCTGTTAAACCAACGGACAAAGTGTTATTATATAATGCATGTGCGAAGTCACACCAATTTGCCTGGATGGATCACAGAAGGGAATAAACGAGCTGATTTACTAGCTAATCCTGTATGGACTGGGCCACCTCCCAATAAACTTCTACAGGCACGTGGAGCTCACAGTTTTTTCCACCAACCAGCAAAAGTATTAGCCAAACAGTTTCAAATTTATATAGCAGATGCCAAAGCCATCATTCAATCCTGTGCTGAGTGCCAGAAAATATCTGGGCACGGAGATGGCGCTGTAAATCCTAGGGGTCTGCAATCCTTGCAATTGTGGCAGACTGATGTGACTCGTACCAGCTTTTGGAAAATTGTGTTATGTTCATGTTTCTGTTGATACATATTCCTTGATGGTATGGGCCACAGCACTTGCGGGCGAAATAAGTCGACATCTACAAACACACTTACGACAAGCATTTGCAGTAATGGGTGTCCCAGCCCAGATGAAAACAGATAATGGACCATGTTTTATAGCATAACGGACTCAGGAATTTTTTCAGCAATGGGGAGTTACTCATATTACTGGCATTCCTCATTCTCCCACAGGTCAAGCTATAATCGAACGTACTCATAAAATATTAAAAGATTTTTTGGAAAAACAAAAAACGGGGGAATTAGGGGAACCTCCTTCAAAAAGACTCATGAAAGCAATATATGTGATGAATTTTTTGACTCTGCGTGGAGAGTCAGTTGTTCCCCCTGTAGTTCGGCATTTTCAAACAATGAATAGTGGGATTCAAAATATTGATAATGGGTGGAAAGTCTGGGTTAAAAATATTGAGCGTCAGCAATGGGAGGGACCTTTTAAAGTAATAACGTGGGGCTGAGGTTATGCTTGTGTCATTACAGAAAATGGGCCAAAGTGGATTCCAACTAAATGGTCGAAACCTTATGCTGAGATTAATATGGAACACACTGACTGTAGTAAGCAGCATGACAATGACACCAGTGATCTATCCACATCGTTTAACGCTGTGGGACAGTAAGAATGTTTGGGTGTCACTAGCTAAAGCTATTAATCAAACCTCTTTTTGTGTGTCATTGGCATTACCTGAACAGTCTTTTATTCTTATGTATTTTATTAGATATAATGTTGCTTTTACCGTGTTTAATTAATTGTGTTCATAGATCTTTGCAAAGGGCAATACAGCAGGTGTTAATTGACGAAACACAAAAAGGGGGAGTAGGGAATCTCTCTCCACAAGAAAAGTTAGCTAAAGCCAAAATTAGGGGTAAGGTCATGGTTTTAGTTAAGAATCTAGAAAGAGGGCAATGGGAAGGTCCATTTCCATTAATAACCCTGGGGCAAGATTATGCTTGTGTTTCCACAGATACAGGCCCACAATGGACTCCCGCTAAATTTGTATGACCATCATCATCTGGAACATCCTAGATGGTGCGGCAATATGAATACCACCTCAGCCAAAAATTAACGTATAGGTCACCTTGGCCAACGTAACAGGTCAAGATTCTCTGTGCATTGCAACCGCATCACAAAGCCCATGAACCAATAGACAGGATGGCTATGACTTGTGCAGCGCGCCTGGCCAGCGAGCGCATGCGTCATATGTTGCAAATGAGGCGGATTTTGGCACCCACTGGCCACATGTGCTGAAATCCATTCCTCTGCAAATGTATAAATACCGGGATTTTCCGAAGAGCATCAGGCTGGTGTATGGCAAGGCCATCGTTGCCTCCGTAGGGACGCCCACGTAAAGCTGGCACCTACTGATTGCTGGGCTGAGTTCGCGGAGCAAGACGGCACAAGAATGTACAGATGGTTCATCTTCCTCACAGTCCTCGGATGGACGTAGTCATGGATACTGGCCACAAACCAAAGAAAACATCTGGATGACCCTGGCTGACGTGACCGGACAAGATTGCTTATACCTCAGTACAGCAACAGCAAGCAATCCCTTTTTCACAGGTTTAACAGGGGGTTCCGCTGACATCAACAAAGTTTAAGAACTTATTGATGGAGACCCCTGTGCAGCAGGTCATGGACTCAATGGATGGGAATGCCTGGTTTCCACGGATCGGGCATTCACCCTCATTGCCACCCCAGGAATCCCAAATTCTGGGGTCCCTGAATACCGATTGGTGTAGTATTATCTGATTTACTGTTAGATGTAGATAGTATTAGACACACAACCTTACAAAATAGAGCTGCTCTTAAATCATTAGTTAAGATAGTTTTGATTTATGTTCTAGTAGGTTTTTTTTTGTATTTTAATTTGTGTGCCTTGTAGGTTGCAATGCATTTAAAAATTAATTGATAGATCAAGTAAGGCTGTGTTAATTGACAAAAAAGGGGGAATTGTGGACACATATTTAGCTAACAGACACAAGAGCATTCCAGATGCCTTTAGAAGGCCTTGAACAGAATAAACAAGAAGACAAAAAAAGAAAGATGCCAATTAGAAGAACACAGGTGCGCATTCCACAATAAAGGGATCTTGGCACAAAGAACCTCAATTCGGCAGTTTATCTTGACCAATTAGACTGAGACAAGTTTCACATGTTTTAGTTGATATAACCAATTATGTCCTATGTTTATGCGCATGTACAGAGTTAGTATAACCAATTATATCTTTATGCGCGTGTACAGTGTCGATATAATCAATCATATTTTATGCTTGTGCGTGTGGACACTATATGCTTGCATGCAGCAACCAGTCAAAGCTTTTAAGGAACTTAGAGAATTGTATAAGAATGATCACCTATGCTCAATAAACTGGCGACTTTGATTATCATATTGGTGTCCTGTCATCCGTCCCCACATGGAATGTCGCAAAAGGTGAGCAAACTCCATCTGGAGTATTATTTCCAGGACTACACACCCACATAGGAAGGATATTATTGCCTTGGAGACTTCTTTCTATATTTCAGTAATCTAAGTTATGAAGGCAGATTTGAGGCACTTGCATTAATTCTTTCTAGAAATGGATTTTAAGTTGCTAAAAGCATATGACCAGGATTCATCAAAATGTTTTCCATAGTAAAAACAGATTGTACTTTTCAATTAAAAAAATTGTCTGCAATTTCAAGGTTTTCTTTAATTTTTGACAGTCCTGGGGACTCTCACTGCATTATATTAAATACAACATGTATAGTATGGGAAATAATGCATGCAGGACAAGTTGCCTAAGACTTGACTTAAATAGACCACCAATATTAATGAGCAAACAGATCTTCAAGCTCATTGCTAGCACTCACTTATGAAATTTCCAATAGCATGTCAATTGTCTTCATGAGTCCACTGGCAAGCAGAACTATGGCAAACAAATTGATCATGCAGCCCCCAAAGGGAAGCAACAGTTGATCTCTCTGACTTGGGCTGCTGCTGAATCCCCTTTCTAGTAATGGTGGGCTCTGTAGTCTGTTACCATTATCAAGGCTCTGTATTCTACATATTAGAAGATTAGGAGTGGAGAGGGGAAAATCAATGTGAGTAAAGATTATTAAACTTGCACAATGAATAACTCAAGGACATAAATATAAATGAATTCATAGATTTATTGCGGAGGGAAGGTATAGATAAGTATGATAAAAGATCAGGGACAGATAAACTGAAAAGCATTCAATGAACTCATCTGGTTTCTGAATTTGCCTTTGGTTAGGAAAGAATCACAGAATCATACGGAATCACAGAATGGTTGAGGTTGGAAGGGACCTCTGGAGGTCATCTGGTCCAACTCCCCTGCTCAAACATGGACACCTAGAGCCAGTTTCACAGGACCATGTCCAGGAGACTTTTGAATATCTCCAAGAAGGGAGATGCCACAACTTTTCTGGGCAACCTATTCCAGTACTCAGTCACCCTCACAGTAAAAAAAGTGTTTCCTGATGCTCAGACAAAACAGCCTCCTGCATTTCAGTTTGTGCCCATTGCCTCACATTCTGTCACTGGACACCACTGAAAAGTGCCTGGCTCCATCGTCTTTATACCCTCCCTTTAGGTATTTATATACATTGATAAGATCCCCCCTGAGCCTTCTCTTCTCTAGGCTAAACAGTCACAGCTCTCTCAGCCTTTCCTTATAGGAGAGATGGTCTAGTCTGTTAATCATCTTTGTGGCCCTGTGCTGGATTCTCTCCAGTATGTCCATGTCTCTCTTGTACTGGGGAGCCCGGAACTGGACACAGTACTCCAGGTGTGGCCTCACCAGTGCTGAGCAGAGGGTAAGAATAACCTCCTTTGACCTGCTGGCAATACTTTGTCTAATGCAGCCCAGAATACCATTAGCCTTCTTGGCTGCAAGGGCACATTGCTGGCTCATGTTCAACTTAGTGTCCACCAGGACTCCCAGGTCCTTTTCTGCCAAGCTGCTTTCCAGCCGGTCAGCCTCCAGCATATACTGGTGCATGGGGTTGTTCCTCCCCATGACTTTGTACTTCTTGTTGAACTTCATGAGGTTCCTGTTGGCCCAAATACTTTGCTTCAGAGGGCTATCTTCATCGACATATAAATACAGAATGACAGAGTAATATAACAGGGCTATCTTAGTGAGGACTGTGCTATTTTGGTAAGAGCATTTAACAGGATGAAATCAGGAATCATTTGTCTTCTGGAACTAGAATTTAATAAAGAAAATTTTTCTGTTGTCTTCAGATATTTTATTTGTGGAAGAAAAAAAGGGGAGTGATAAACCTGTGAAGAAAAATGAGGAAAACATAACAAAATCAAATGTGTATATATTCAAACAGACTCTGAGTTGGATTTCTTGCTGGCCATGTGTAATTTTCTAAAATGGAGGTTAAACAAGGGTAAAACCAATACCAGACTCTTCTATTTAGTCTTCCTTTTTTGTAATACTCTGCAAAGAGAAGTATGGTTTGGGAGTTGTTGAACTGCAGGCAGGCACGCACTCAGTCCCTATTGAGGAATTACCTTGTTACAGCGAGTGGGATTAGAAGCAATGTAAATGGGTTCTCCAAAATATTTCCTCACTTTTGAGCATTTCAGCACTGGGATGAGAGCAGTGATGAAGTCAGTAGAAGAAATATAGTAAAACCCTTCATCCTTGAAGATCAGTAAAAGAAAACACTGGCTGTACTCTCTGATGCACATGGTACCATACAGTGTAAGCTTTGTAGCTCATAGCACAAAATGTCAAGTGGCGTAACAGCAGGGAACACACCCAACACTGAGCCAGCATATCTTCTGCAAGCTCTTTTTTCTTTCTCTTTCTTTTTTTTTTGTTTTGTTTGTGAGTCAAAGATTAAGTATAATTAATTGGAGGATTATCTATATGCCATGACTAGATGGCAGATATGTGCCTTAGAAACACAGTTTTTCAGTCTTGTGCAATTACTTTGGAATGATGCTTCTGCCAGATCAGAGATTTTTATTTTTACACTCTGGTCAGATACAATAGAATTACACTATATACCAAGTAAACGGTAAGACTGTGAGAGCTACAGCTCAGTTAATTTTCCCTGACAATAAACCCGACAGCACTCAAACCTCTGCATAAATCTTCCTCGGAATAAGGGCAGAGACCCTCTCCACGCATGCGCATACGCACGCAGCCACGCGCCAGCGCGCTGCGGCCCGCACGGAGCCTTTCGCGTCCCTGGCCCAGCGGAAGCCCACCGTGCACACCCCACCGCTCCCGTAGAACGTTGAAAAGAACACTCCCTTCCACACTGCCCCAGCTCGCCAGGGGCGATTACGTAAATGTCAGCCCCGCCCCCCTTCCGCGCTGCCCCCTGCCTGGAGGATTATGCAATACCCAGCACATAGACCTACTGTACCACACGCAGCCCCAGCGGCGCAAGGGGCGGGGTGTCCGGCCTCGCCCCCCAGCAGCCTCCATTGGCCACCCCTCGAGAGTGCTCGGCGTGGATTGGGGTGTTGCTGCTGTCACTTGCAGCTGATTGACAGGTCGGCCGGCCATGAGAGAGAGAGAGTGAATGCGTGCGTAGTTCTGACCTACTAACATATATCCTTTCGTGTTGCCGCATGTTCTCTTACTCCGCGTTGCTCTGCTCCCGGGCAAGTGGGACGCTGTTGCTTGCCCGTCCTTACTCGCCTCTCCTTGGCCAGGTGCAGTGAATGCTCCGCTTACCGCGCTGCACTGAAGGCAGGAATGCGCGTTCGGAGTTGCGTCATGTGCGGGAGCCTGGGGGGGTGGGGCGCGGGGCGCATGTGGGTTGCGGAGCTTGTTTGCTGTGTGCGTGTGTGTATTAACGTTTTGCTGGCGTGTCAGTGCCGGGGCTCGGCGCCTGAAGGTAGCAGGCACGACGTGTGCGTGAGTATGAAAGGCCATGGTAATTTCGGTGCAGAGTTAAGGATTAAGTCGTTAATTACAACCCTTTTGTGCGTTTACGAGAAAAATCGGAGTTTTGTGCCGATGGATTCTCAGAGGCCGCCGGAGAGATCCCATTTTCACACGGTGTTGGGGGATGTTGTTTGTGGGCAAACTGAATTAATGGTAGCAGTCTGCCCCACAGCCCCCGTGTTTTGCTAGGCTGTGTTTGCCTAAGCCTTTTTCGTCACTTTTCTCGCTGTTTTTCAGACTCTACGGGACTGATCACATAATAGTTCCTGGAAATGTTGCATTATGTAACCACAGAATTTGCTGGCAGTCAGGTTAGGAAGAGGGAGCTAATTATGCGATTTTATAATCTTGCTACAAAGAAACTGGGAGAATCACGCTTAAAAATGTAACTAACAGATTTTGTTAAAGTACATTTAATAAGGAAAGTAGACAACTGGGTAAGCGGGGAAGTAACTCATGCTTGCTGACCATGTTGTGTACCTTAAAATGAAATTTGTGTTAATCTATATTTAGCCCTATCACATTTTAGCAATTGTGGCTTCATGTGCTATTCCTGGTCTTTTCTCCAGAGCTGTGCATATAGACGTTCAAGGCTGTTATAGACGCTTGTGACAAATTGGAGGAACCAATTTGTAGTGAATAAAAAAGGTCGAATTTATTAGCAAGCGATAAAAGAGCAAAACAGCGCTGGGCGGCCGGGGAGGCAGTGCTCCGCCAAAAGCTCGCAACTTTCTGTTATAGTTACATTCCTTTTATACAGTTTATGCACTCCTCCCTTGTCAATCTTCACCTTGTCTTGTTTCTCCCTTTTTTTTTTTTTCTTTGCTCGTGTAGGTTCATTATTGGGCGGATTCGGTCCATCTTCTCAAGGGGAAGTGTCTTTTTGATGTAGAATGTCTTTTTTTGTGGAGATATGTAGTCGTGGTAGAGTTAGTCCCCTTATCTAGTAAATTATAGCTGTTGTCTTTCTCTTCCTTATCTAGTAAGTTATATTTGTTATTT
This sequence comes from Astur gentilis, assembly GCF_929443795.1. NCBI lineage: Eukaryota > Metazoa > Chordata > Aves > Accipitriformes > Accipitridae > Astur > Astur gentilis. The sequence goes on along the minus strand of NC_064918.1, from coordinate 18,134,837 downwards.
TCCTCGTGACTTTTACGCAACATTTAAGCACTTGGGTTTTCTTTTTTTTTTTTACACAAAGCATTCGTTTAATCACAATGTGTGTCTTCCCCCTTTCCGATTAGTATGTAAGTAAATTATCATATTGTTGTTTTAACACCATTAGCCGAATTGATTCTATTCTGCTTTGAACAAGGGCTACAACTTTTATCTAAAATACACGGACCAAAGGTCAAGATTAGCAGTAAGACTTTTAGGGGTAATTGTGGAGAATGTCTCTACCCCCATGTGCGATTTCATGAACAAAGTTAACCCGTTCATTACAAAGGCCATTTGCTTGATTTTTAACTCCATGCTTTCAGAGCCCTTTTGATAAGGCTGTATTTTTAGGAAGGCTTTTTACCTAGACACTAAACAATTTCTTTGGTACTGGCTTTTACTTGTCACCCTTTTAAAAGAGGGCAACATGTAATTTAAGAGAGGAATGAATTTAAGAAAATGTCAATAGTGCTGAAGAAGTGAGATGGCCTACCTGTGTCCTGACAGCTGCAGTGGGCTTGGGTGAAGAAGTAATGTCAGGCTCAGGGGGCAGAGGAGTACCCCAGTCCCATGAAATCGGGCATTTTAGTGTGGCATACAACAAAAGCAGAAGTAGGTCAGTATGACGGTTTTGGTAGCACTAATCTTTGGTTAGTTGGTGCGTGATCACGACCGGAATGCATGTGCTGTGGGTCACGGGGAATGCTACCGAAGGGAGTATCGCAGCAGTGCTGGTATGGGGTGTGGGGGGGTCCCGATCCCGCGCCCCGGCGGCTCCGACCGCCCCGAGGACTTGCACAACACGAGGCGCGGAGGTTACTGTGTCCTCTTGCTGGGGATGGCGGCAGGCTGGGACCTTTCGAACGTCCACGCGGCAGAGGGTGAGGGCTGAGGGCACTGCCGCCCCCCGCCATTCTGGTGCTGGGGCAGGCACGGCGGCAGAGGCTTGCGAGCTCAGGAGGGGTGATAGTGCGGGGCCACTTTGAACAGAGCGGGCCGGGCGCCATGCACCGCCGGTCATGTAGGGGGGTGCCTCGCTGCCCCGCCCGTCTCCCCCTTGTGGGGGCGTCGGTGGGCCGCAGCGCGGCGGATGTCATATCTGACCGCCGCTTTCAGTCAGGGCTAATCGAACAGAGAGCCCCGAGCTCCCTGCCTGAGGGTCTCCCCGTGGGCTGTCCCCTCCCACTACCCGCCCAGCGGCTCAGGCCCTCTCCGCCCCGGGATTTCGGCCGTGCCCCGCTGTCACAGGTTGGGTGCCACTGTAGGAAGGGTACGGCTCACAGACAGGCAGTATAAATCCTCCCTTCCCCCCCCCCCCCCCCCCCCCCCCGATCTGAATATTTAGGATTTCTCCTTATGTCACAAACAATGAAAACTGGCCATTGCCCAATTCTGTTATTGGCAAGTCATTTCGACATTTCAGTGGCAAAAGCTGTGGCTGGAAGTCCCGTTGTTCTGAGATCATCTTGTGCTCTGTCCTTGACAGAAGGCTACCTTAAAAGTTGCTGATGATAACTTGTCTTTAAATATAAGGCCATTTGTGTGTGCGCGCACACCTAAAACGGTCTTCTAAGTAGACAAAACCAAAATTACCGTGTTTTTGACTAAACACTCCAAAGTGAAAATTTAGTATCACAACCGTGGTGGTATGTTCAGTATAACTGTTGTAGGTAGCAACAGTAATTATTTTTTTTTTAAAAGGTGATATTTTTGATAACATGCACAAACTTTTCTGCTACTTGATTGTTGGGGTCAAGTACACTTTTGCCATAGTAAAGCTGTTTGGAGTAACTGTGTTTAAAAAAAATAATAATTTTTTTCCTTGTCCTTATAATTTGAATGATTGCACTCGGTTTCATTGTGTTCACTAGTATGTATGTAACCTACTTTGAGTCATCTTTGTTCTCCTCAGTAATTAATTCAGTCCAGAGCCTAGTTTAAAATATTGCTATGGGCATTAGTTTTACCATCTTTATTCAATTAAAATGTTGACTTAGATAATAAATTTGAATGAATAAGGCTTCAGGTTTTGGTCCAAACACCTGATTTAAACCAACCAAATCAAGGATTACTGATTGAAGATCCTTAATATCATTAGCACTACCAAATATATCACATTGCAGATGTCTTTATTTGACCGTTGAAGTACTAAGTTTGTAAAATTATTTGCCTTTATTTTCCATTCTTATTTATTTTCTATTTTTAACTCATCTTATTTGCTAAAGGACTGTTAACTAGCTTTCAAAATATCCAGCTTCCTGAATTTGACTTCAGGGCTTCAAGTTTATTTTGGATTTTATTTATTTTAAAGGACCCAATTTGAAAGGTGTCAAAAAGCTTAGAGTCTTCCCATGAGCAATAGGAACTTACATGACCTCTTCACAGCTTATCCTAAGAAGGAACAGTATTTTCCATGCTTTGGCTGAAACTTGCAGAACATATGTGCGTTCTATCTATTGCAATAAAAGGAATGCACAGTCTAGAAAAGATATCAGTACTCTTGCATTTTTCAATCCTTTATCTTGAAATAAAGCTCATAAATAAAATAAACCTTTAGCTCATTCTAAATTGACTTAACTAATAGTTGTGCAAACTATGTTTATGCAAGAGTTTCCTTTTCCAGACAGCAATCTTGCTGCTGTTATAACATCACTATGATGCAATAATGTGTACAATTGAGTCTTATTACACCCTGTTAAGCAATGTATCTGACTCCTCAGCTTAATTGACTCTTCTAGGTGACCTTGTCATGATTATTACAGTCAGTTATGAGATATAAACATGCTTAGCATGTGTAATAGGAAAAAACCCACAAGTTCCTGTGGCCCATTCTATGAGAAAATGACAGTTGATGTCAGTGTTAGTATTTTACAGTGTTTGGGAAGGAGGAATTTCAAACAAGATATTTGTAACTGTCTAATACTGATGGTGATGACTGTCAAAAATAAGATTGTGTAAACAAGGGCATACTTGGATGTGATTCAAAATGTAATAGAAGCAATGTTTCTGAAAACTTTTTGGTTTTAAAGGTATACCTCAAATGGATTAGTATTGGGACCTTGTTAAATATCCTGCTTTTTTTTTCCTCTTTTTTTTCTAATTCACATGTTGAATTGATCCATGTCCAAGTTAGCATCCTCTGAGACTGAATCTGGTCACAGATATTATATAAATCTATTTATTTTCTGTTGGAAAGAAAGCCTAATTTAAAATATTTTTCCTTTTTTTGTAAGTTGCCACATATTGGTGTAGCTTTCAGTTCTGTCCCCAAAGTATTTAAATAATAAACCAGTTTTTGCCATAGAGATGGCTTCACAGCAGTATAGCAATATAGATGCCAGTCCTGCAAGACCTCCTTTTATGATTAGAACCAAACACTTAGACTCTCAATAAAGAAAATGAGGCTTTGTGCATGCAGTAGTTTTCCCTTCTGGACTATCTTGCAGGATTAGAGCTCTAAAGATTGCTATTTCTCTGTTTCATTTGCAGCGAGTGGTAGAGATCAAGATTTTTTACAGGCAATGTTTCTTTTATATATTTGTACTTAAGTTTTTATATAATAAGATGCAAGTTTAGAGCATCATCTGGGATTTACTGACATAATTCTACTGCCTTTTTTATAGAGTTACATAAATTTAGATCAGCTGAAGGTCTGGTCCATGCTTGACATTTGTAAGACTAAAAGTTAAAGCATGTTATTAAGGGCTTTGTCCAAATGCCTCTTAAACACTGACAGGCATGGGGCATCGACCACCTCTCTAGGAAGCCTGTTCCAGTGTTTGACCACCTTCTTGGTAAAGATGTGCTTCCTAATGACAAGTCTAAACCTCCCCTGGTGCAGCTTTGACCCATTCCCACGTGTCCTGTCACTGGATATGAGGTAGAAGAGATCAGCACCTCCCTCTCCACCTGCCCTCCTCAGGAAGCTGTAGAGAGCAATGAGGTCACCCCTTACTCTCCTTTTCTCCAAACTAGACAAACCCAAAGTCCTTAGCCATTCCTAATAGGACATGCCTTCCAGCCCTTTCACCAGCTTTGTTGCCCTCCTCTGAACACATTCAAGTACCTTAACATCCTTCTTAATTTGTGGGGCCCAGAACTGCACACAGTACTCAAGGTGAGGCCGCACCAATGCCAAATACAGAGGGATAATCACCTTTTTTGACCAGCTGGTTATGCTGTGTTTAATGCACCCCAGGATGCAGTTTGCCCTCTTGGCTGCCAGGGCACACTGCTGACTCCTATTGAGCCTGCTGTCAACCAGCACCCCCAGATCCCTTTCTGCAGGGCTGCTCTCCAGCCACTCCTCTCCCAATCTATACTTGTGCCCGGTGTTACTCTGTCCCAGGTGCAGAACGCGGCATTTGTTCTTGTTAAATTTCATCCCGTTGATGATTGCCCAATGCTCCAATCCATCTCAATCCCTCTACAAGGCCTCTTGGCCCTCAAGAGAGTCAACAGTACCTCCCAGTTTGGTATCATCAGCAAACTTGCTAATGGTGCATTCAACTCCTGCATCCAGATCATTGATAAATATATTGATGAGAACTGGCCCTAGAAATGAACCCTGAGGAACGCTGCTGGTGCCCGCTTGCCAGCCAGATGTAGCCCCATTCACTACAACAACTTGAGCTCTGCCGTTCAGCCAGTTCTTCACCCAGTGCACTGTGTACCTGGTCATCCCACAGTTGGACAACTTGTCCAGAAGGTATGCTGTGAGGGACAGTATAAAAAGCCTTCCTAAAAATCTAGAAAAACTACATCCCCTGCCTTCCCTTCTTTCACTAGGTGGGTGACATTATCATGGAAGGATATCATAGATCTTAAAATGGTTTGGGTTGGGTCTCACAATAATACCCTTGATATGGCATATAGACACTATAGATACAATGACATGCATTGGCAGGTTATTTAGCAGTTAAATATCATACAGCCCAATTCACTGGCTATCCTCTCCCAAAATCAAATCTCCCTGAGATACACATCGAACTTCCCCACCCTTCTGCATCACCCACCAGGTATACCCAGGTCCTTGAGCAAAAACAACCCCTTGAATGGGTTTGCTTCTGCTTGAGGGAGGACTAACCCAGACTGTCTTTCCTAACATACTCCTCATGCGCACTACAGGGACGTTATCCCCTTCTACAGTATGTGGAACTCTTGGTTGGGCGGGGCCAGCCCGATTGGCAGATCCTCTAGTATTAACTAACCATGTGGCTTTTGTTAAATGTATATCCCAATGCTTGAAAGTTCCACCCCACATCGCTCTCAATGTAGTTTTCAGCAGTCCATTGTATCGTTCAATTTTTCTGGAGGCCGGTGCGTGATAAGGGATGTGATACACCCACTCAATGCCATGTTCTTTGGCCCAGGTGTCTACGAGGTTGTTTCGGAAGTGAGTCCCGTTGTCCGACTCAATTCTTTCTGGGGTGCCGTGTTGCCATAAAATTTTCTCTTCAAGGCCCAGGATAGTGTTCTGGGCAGTGGCATGGGACACAGGGTATGTTTCCAGCCATCCAGTGGTTGCTTCCACCATTGTAAGCACATGGCATTTGCCTTGGCGTGTTCGTGGGAGTGTGATATAGTCAATCTGCCAGGCCTCCCACTGTTTATATTTCAGCCATCGCCCTCCATGCAACAGGGGTTTTTGCCGCTTGGCTTGCTTAATTGCAGCACATGTTTCACATTCATGGATGACCTGTGCGATAGTGTCCATGGTCAAGTCCACCCCTCGATCTCGAGCCCATCTGTATGTTGCATCTCTTCCCTGATGGCCTGAGGTATCGTGGGCCCACTGAGCCATAAATAGCTCACCCCTATGTTGCCAGTCCAGGTCCACCTGAGACACTTCAATCTTGGCGGCCTGATCCACCTGCTGGTTGTTTTGATGTTCTTCAGTGGCTCGACTCTTGGGTACATGAGCATCTACGTGATGTACTTTTACCACTAGCTTCTCTATCCAAACAGCGATATCTTGCCACAGTGCGGCAGCCCAGATGGGTTTACCTCTGTGCTGCCAATTGCCCTTCTTCCATTGCTGTAACCACCCCCATAGGGCATTTGCCACCATCCATGAGTCAGTATAGAGATAGAGCACTGGCCACTTTTCTCTTTCAGCAATGTCTAACGCTAGCTGGATGGCTTTCACCTCTGCAAACTGACTCGATTCGCTTTCTCCTTCAGCAGTTTCTGCGACTAGTCGTGTAGGACTCCATACAGCAGCCTTCCACCTCTGATGTTTTCCCACAATGCGACAGGACCCATCAGTGAACAGGGCATATTGCCTCTCATTTTCTGGCAGTTGATTATACAGCGGGGTCTCTTCAGCCTGTGTCACCTCCTCCTCTGGCGACATTCCAAAATCTTTACCTTCTGGCCAGTCTGTGATCACTTCTAACATTCCTGGGCGACTGGGGTTTCCTATGCGAGCCCGTTGTCTGATCAGTGCAATCCACTTACTCCATGTGGCATCAGTCGCGTGATGTGTAGAGGAAACTTTCCCTTTGAACATCCAGCCCAGCACTGGCAGTCGGGGTGCTAAGAGGAGCTGTGTCTCAGTACCAACCACTTCTGAGGCTGCTCAAACTCCTTCATATGCTGCCAAGATCTCTTTTTCAGTTGGAGTATAGCGATCCTCGGATCCTCGATATCCTCCACTCTAAAACCCCAGAGGTCGGCCTCGGGTCTCCCCAGGTGCTTTCTGCCAAAGACTCCAGGTAGGCCCATTCTCCCCAGCTGCAGTGTAGAGCATATTTTTAATGTCTTGTCTGGACTGTCCCAAGAGCTACTGCGTGAACAATCTCCCGCTTAATCTGTTGAAAAGCTTGTCGTTGCTCAGGCCCCCATTTAAAATCATTCTTATTCCGAGTAACTTGGTAGAGAGGGCTTACTATTTGACTGTAATTTGGAGTATGCATTCTCCAAAAACCCACAACACCTAAGAAAGCCTGTGTTTCCTTTTTATTAGTTGGTGAGGACATAGCTGCTATTTTGTTGATGACGTCCACAGGGATCTGACGACGCCCATCTTGCCATTTTACTCCTAAGAACTGGATCTCCTGCGCAGGTCCTTTGACCTTACTTTCTTTTATGGCAAAACCAACTTTCAGAAGGATTTGGATTATTTTCTTCCCTTTCTCAAAAACTTCTTCTGCCGTGTTGCCCCATACGATGATGTCATCAATATATTGCAGGTGCTCTGGAGCTTCACCTTTTTCTAGTGCAGCCTGGATCAGTCCATGGCAAATGGTGGGGCTGTGTTTCCACCCCTGGGGCAATCGATTCCAGGTGTAGTGGACACCCCTCCAAGTGAAAGCAAACTGAGGCCTGCACTCCTTTGCCAAAGGAATGGAGAAAAATGCATTAGCAATGTCAATTGTGGCATACCACTTAGCTGCCTTTGATTCCAGTTCATATTGAAGCTCTAACATATCTGGCACAGCAGCGCTCAGCGGTGGCGTGACTTCATTCAGTCCACGATAATCTACTGTTAGTCGCCATTCCCCATCAGATTTCCGCATGGGCCATATGGGACTCTTAAAGGGTGAGTGAGTCTTGCTGATCACTCCTTGGCTCTCCAATTTTCAAATCAGCTTATGGATGGGGATCAGGGAGTCTCGGTTGGTGCGATATTGCCGCCGGTGCGCCGTTGTGGTAGCAATTGGCACTTGTTGTTCTTCAACCTTCACCAACCCCACAACCGAAGGGTCTTGGGAGAGACCCAGCAGGGTAGACAGCTGTTCAATCTCCTCCGTCTCCAATGCAGCTATACCAAAGGCCCAACGGTACCCTTTTGGGTCTTTGAAATACCCCCTCCTGAGATAATCTATACCAAGGATGCACGGGGCCTGTGGGCCAGTCACAATGGGGTGTTTATGCCACTCATTCCCGGTTAGACTCATTTCAGCTTCCAATACAGTTAGCTCTTGGGATCCCCCTGTCACACCAGAGATACAGATGGGTTCTGCCCCTTTATAACTTGATGGCATTAGGTTACATTGTGCACCAGTGTCCACTAGAGCCTTATATTCCTGTGGGTCTGATGTGCCAGGCCATCGAATCCACACTGTCCAGTAGACTCTGTTGTCCCTCTCCTCCACCTGGCTGGAGGCAGGGCCCCTCTAATCCTGGTTAGAATATCCGTTACTCACTTTCTGCACACGTGAATCAGAAGTCCCTTCAAGGGGATCAGAAATGAGATCAGCCCATCTACTGCATCTGGGGGACTGCTCACGGGAAACTGGAGCAGCAGTTTTTCAAGAAGAATTCTCTTTTCTGGTTGCTTTTTCTCGCAACTCCTGTACCCGTGCATCCAAGACTGAGGTAGGTTTTCCATCCCACTTCCTCATGTCCTCTCCATGGTCACGCAGGTAAAACCACAGGTTAGCCCGTCGTGTGTACTTTCTTTCTCTTGTCTCTTGGGCAGAGGAACGCTTACTCCCAATAACTGCGATGCGGGCCTGTACAGGTGAGGAGGAGGACAGATCCACTTTGAATTGCTGGAACTCTCGGGACAACTCCTCTACAGCTGAGACACAGGCCCGTAGGGAGGAAGAGAGACTTCCTTCGTATTGCCGGAGTTGGACAGCCAATTCATCCACCGTTTGTCCATAGCCTTCTTTCCAGGACATCACTGCCAACGAGTTGGCATAGGTTGGTGGTGCACTTTGTAGAAACTTCCGCCACATGGGTTGTGTGCATTGGACTTCATCTGGATCTGTGGGTGACTGCGCATTTTCTGGATCATTATAAATCACCTCCAGCACGGCTAGTTCTCTCAGGTACTGGATACCTCTCCATGGTGGTCCACTTGCCTTGGTGACATGTAACTTCATCCCTGAAGGGGTATCTTTCCTTTACACCTAACAGAAGTCGCCTCCAGAGGCTGAGGACTTGTGTTTTTCTCCCAATCGCCTTGTCGATGCCCCATTCCCTAGACAGAGATCCCAACTGCTTGGCTTCTTTACCCTCTAATTCCACACTACTAGCCCCACTATCCCAGCATCGGAGCAGCCAAGTAACAATGTGCTCACCTGGGTGGCGGCTAAAATCTTTTCGCATGTCACGCAACTCACTCATGGATAGGGATCGGGTAATTATTTCAGGTTCTGCCTCTACCTCCTGTTCTCGCGATGACCCTGGTTCATCTTCATCTCTCGCTAAGCGAACTGATTTCTTTGTGTGTTTCTTTTTCTGTACAGGGGCGACTGATACTGGCACAGGTTGGTTCTCTGGTTTAGCTGCAGTGTCTGTCGCTGGGGTAGGGGTAGTCATGGTGCCTGTTGTCGGGGTAGGGGCAGCCAAGGTGTCTTTTGTCAGGGTTTGGGTAGCCACGGTGCATGTTGTCCTGTTTTCCATTTTTTCCCCTTTTTCCCCCTGAGGGTGCTGCATAATATCAAGCAGTGTTTGGTAGATACTGGCCAGGGCCCAGCACAGTGTAGTGAGTTGTGTGTCTCTGGGATAGCCACAGCATTTGTCTTTCAAATATTCTACCACTTCATTAGGGTTCTGTAGTTGTTTGGGAGTGAACTTCCAAGCCACTGGAGGTGAGAAGTTCTCTAGATACCTGCCCATATCCTCCCACATGCCGTGCCACCCATGAATATCCAGCTTTGGGGCAGATCTCTGGGTGGTCCTCTTAAAGAGACTTTTTGTAGCCCTATACAAGACCTGAAAAATATTCAGGAGGCATAGCACTAACAGCACACTGGCTTGAGCATCCCAAGGATATTCAAAATTGTCAAAAGCTGTTGTAAATAGTCGGAAGGAGGAAAGGGAGGTGAACGGACAGGGGGAAGTATCCCCCCCTGACTTCCCCATGGATTGGGTGTAATTACCAATAAATTCTGACAGAAGGTGCCCAAAGTATGGAAATGATATCACTGCCTCATACAGATACTAGCTTAACCTCATGACCAGTGATGTAATCATTTCATAAGTCGACATTGCCCAGTAGATCAAAATGATAATCCCAATCACTCTCCCAGAGATGAGATACGCAACTACAGGCAATACATAGAGCATATAAGAGTTTACAAAATGCCCCCATGTAAACAAATGAAACAACATTGTGACTAACATCTATTTATCCAAGAAATGCGTTTGACAAATTTGTTTCAACACGGTCTGGCCAGATCTGTCGTTATCTCAACCCTTTCGTTCCCCACGTTGGGCGCCAAAAAGGACTGTCGTGGTTTCAGCCCAGCCGGTAACAAAGGACCACGCAGCTGCTCGCTCACTCCTCCGCCCCCCTCCGGTGGGATGGGGAGGAGACATTGGAGAGAAAAAAGAAAAAGAAACTGGAACCTCGAGGGTTGAGATAAAGGCAGTTTACTGGGACAAACACAAAGAAATTACAACAACAACAACGGTACTAATGAAAAAGTATACAAAAAGAGTGATGCACAGTGCAACTGCTCACCACCTGGGACCCGACGCTCCGCCACTTCCCCCACCAAAAACAGAGACCACCCCCCGGCCTGCTCCCCATTTATATACTGAGCATGATGTCACATGGTATGGAATAGCTCCTTGGCTAGTTCAGGTCAGCTGCCCCGGCTATGCTCCCACCTCCCAGGTTCCTGTAAAAATTAACTCTATCCCAGCTGAACCCAGGACAGTGATTATCATAGTACTGCCTACATCCAATCATGCGCAATAAAGGATCCATTTGAGTCGAAGGGCTGCTTTTGCGACCACCAACCCATTTGAAGTTCTTGCTGGCTGTCCTTGAAGTCTTTGCTCTTGTCCTTGTTCTTTGATCTTGAAGCTTAACGCAGTTTCAATCATATGTGTTCAGTCTCAACATTGTTCTCATCTAGCGTACAGGAACATTTAGTCATAAGAGCAAAGAACTGCAAAACTTATGAATAATTACTAGTTAATCACTTGACTAGACTTGGTAATTATCTCCCCGGTTACCCTTTGTCCATTGTTTTAACCATAGCATTAATATATATCATTTATCAAATCTCACTTGCACAGTCACCTAGCAGCAAACCAGTTTTAATAGAAGGTACAAAATATTAAAACCATAAAAGTTTGAACAAATCACATTAAATGTATGGACATATGCTATCACTAAGGCCTCAAAAGCAGATTCCCTGGTGTGGTGCGTTGACCCTGGCTGGACGCCAGGTGCCCACTAAAGCCGTTCTATCACTCCCCCTCCTCAGCTGGACAGGGGAGAGAAAATATAACAAAGAGCTTGTGGGTTAAGATAAGGACAGGAGAGATCACTCGCCAATTATTGTCACGGGCAATACAGACTCAGCTTAGGGAAAATTAACTCACTTTATTACAAATCAACCAGAGTAGAGTAATGAGAAAGAAACCCAAAATCTCAGAACACCTTCCCTCCACCCCCCCTTCTTCCCGGGCACAACTTCACTCCCGGATTCTCTACCAACCCCACCCAGTGGCACAGGGGGACGGGGAATGGGGTTTACGGTCAGGTCATCACGCATTATTTCTGCCGCTTCATCCTCCTCAGGGGCAGAACTCATCACACTCTTCCCCTGCTCCAGCGTGGGGTCTCTCCCACGGGAGACAGTCCTCCACAAACTTCTCCAACGTGGGTCCTTCCCATGGACTGCAGTTCTTCATGAACTGCTCCAGCATGGGTCCCTTCCATGGTGTGCAGTCCTTCATGAGCACACTGCTCCAGAATGGGTCCCCCACGGGGTCACAAGTCCTGCCAGAAAACCTGCTCTGTGGGCTCCTCTCTCCACAGATCCGCAAGTCCCGCCAGGAGCCTGCTCCAGCGTGGGTTCCCACAGGCTGCAGGTGGAGATCTGCTCCACCATGGACCTCCATGGGCTGCAGGGGGACAGCCTGCCTCACCATGGTCCTCACCACGGGCTGCAGGGGAATCTTTGCTCCGGTGCCTGGAGCACCTCCTCCCCCTCCTTCTTCACTGACCTTGGTGTCTGCAGGGTTGTTTCTCTTACATGTTCTCACTCCTCTCTCCGGCGGCTGTTTCTCCCCATCCCAACTTTTTTTTTTTCTTAAAAATGTTATCACAGAGGTGTTACCACTATCGCTGATTGGCTCGGCCTTTGGTGGCGGCGGGTCCATCTTTAGAGCCGCCTGCTATGGGCTCTCTCGAACACAGGGGAAGCTTCCAGCAGCTTCTTACAGAAGCCACACCTGTAAACCACCACCCCCCCTGCTACCAAAACACCTGGGTACACTACTAAGTAGCTCCCTGAATAGCTTAACATTTGCTCTCTTGAAATCCAGGGTAGCAACTCTGCTGTCCTTTTTTCTCATTACACTGAAAATTTTAAACTCAACCATTTTGTGATCACTGTGGCCAAGACAGCCACCTACCATCCCCCATGAGTCCTTCTCTATTCACAAACAAGTCTAGGAGGGCATCTTTCCTAGTTGGCTCACTGAGTACTTGTGACAAGAAGTTATCTTCCACAAACTTCAGGAATTTCCCAGACTTGTTCGTCATAGTAGTATGGTATTGCCAGTTGATGCCTGGGAAGCTGAAATCTCCCATAAGGACAAGGGCTACTGATCCTGAAATTTTTCCTAATTGCCTATAGAATAACTCATCACTGCTTACATCCTGGCTGGGCCATTGGTATTAGATTCCCACTACAACATCTGCTTTGTTTTCCATCCCCCTAATCCTCATCCAGAGGCTTTCAACCACATCATCCCTAACTGTAAGGGCTGTACAGTCAAACCTCTCCCTTATATACAGAATTCATCTCCTCCACCTCACCTGCCCTGCCTATCCCTCCTCAACAGCCTGTAGCCCTCCATCCCAGCACTCCAATCCTGGGACTCATTCCACCAAGTCTTACTAATACCAATGATATCATAGCTCTGGGAGCTGACTAATGCTTCAAGCTCATCCTGTTTGTGTGTGTTGGTGTACAACCATTTCAGATGCACTCCTGAGCCCTCAGTGCTCCCTGGAGCAGTGGTAAAAGTTCCCACTAGCATTGTCACCTTCAGGCGATGCCATGCCAACCCTTGGCTTACCTACTGCAATCCTGTTGGTATCCCCTTCCCCCATCGATTCTAGTTTAAAGCTCTCTCGATCAATCCTGCCAGCTTATGGCCAAAGATGCGTTTTCCCTCTTGGGACAGGTGAATCCCGTCAGGCCCCAGCACACCTTGTCTGTAGAAGGCCCTTCCATGGTTTAAAACCCCAAAGTTTTGACACAGGCACCAATCCTGGAGCCAGGTATTGATATCCTGGGCTTGCCTGTTTCTTCTGAAATCTCCCCTCATTACTGGGAGGATTGAGGAAAACGCTGCCTGTGCTCCCGAATGTTTTAGCATTCTTCCCAGGGCTCTGAAGTCTCTTTTGATTGACTTCAGACTTTTTGTTGCAACATCATTTGTACCCATATGAAAGAGTTCAATAATAGAAATCTATTTGTCAGAATAATTAACATATGATTTTGTATTTTTGTTTTGTGGCCCTTAATTAGGGGAAACAATACAACAAAATGATGAATTTCAGTATTTGAAATTAGGGATGCTGAGATTTTATTTGCAGAATATTGTTACTATTAAGTTATTGCTTTGTGCAATCTAGTTTTTCCTACTGTCAAGTGATGTGATATTTAAATAAAATGGCATGATATATATGTATAATTAAAACTCAGAGAAGCAAAAGTAATTTATATATTACTTTATATAAACATTTAAAGTTTTTCCTGGTTTTGGGCAAATTGAACAGGTCTGATAGAATTATACTGACTTTCCAAGCCAGTTGAAGAAAATACAGGTTGAATTTGTACCTATTAACCTTGACTGATCTTTCTGAAGAACAGCTATTTTTAACATGTGTTTAGATCTCTCCAAATAATAATTTTACTTTCATAATTTGTGTATTTTACCTTTGGGAAGAAAACTATACTTTCATGAGTTAATTTGTAGTTATTAGGATAAACAGTAACTTTAATTTTCCTAACAATTAAAGTCTTTTATATAAATTACATATGATATCAGCTTTCTCGATACAACTTGGAGTTGGGTAATATGAAAGTGCAATAGTATTCCAAGTGCCATGATGAGCTTATTCATTTTTTTTATATTTGATTGAAAAGTGTCATAAGAAATGAATGATTCTTGATGTTTGCATAAATTATATTGTATAGACACCTACCATGATTTTCTTTCAATAAGACAATCAACATTTTATCCAAAATGCTTCATCTTGTATGAAGCATCATCATCAGTGTTCCACTGACCTAATTACATGTTGATCTTGGAACCATAAACACTTAAAATGCCTATTAGGTTGTAAGAAAAGGGAACCCTAATGCAGGAGCACTAGTTCTGTATTTCTCCATGTTGTTGTAATGGATTCAGCAGTAATTGGTGGTAACATTGGTATTGTAAATTTTGTTTCCTTCTTTGACCTTGGATAATCTATAATAGCATAGCATCCAGTTACCTAGTGCTTCCAGAATGTTTGAACTTCATTTGCTCCCCATTGCCTAGATCCTCTTGCCCACAAATCTAGGGATAATACCACTATTCCAGTGGAGTTGGCATCAAAGTTTTTCTTCAGCAGGAACAGAATTTTACTGAAGGTGCTAGATATAAGACAAGAATGAGTATGTTGGATGATTTCAGTAGAGGTTGGTTTGGGCTTTGGAGGCCACATCCTCAGTTAAAGAGGATTTCTTAATTATTATAGACCTGGAAGGTTCATACTTTTTGTCTATGAAAAGCAGTAGTGGTAGAGTAGCTCCAAAATGTTTAAGCAGTGTTTAGTTAGGCTGTGTATCCATCAACTAAAATTAAACTCAGTTTCCTCCCCTGTATGTGCATAATATTATTTCTCTACTTCATAAAAGTCTTGAGGTAGTTAGCAAATATTTTAAAAATGCTTTGTAGATATATTACCTGATCAGAAAGTAACTCCTGAAACACACAAAGTGTGTTTAGAGAGGAGACATTGCTTTATTCTGCACAGGGTGCAAGGTGGAAGATTTCCACAAATCGAGCACACCTACTGAGGTTTTTTTCAGTCCATACTTATATGCTAGTTAAAACACCACGCCTATCTAATACATATGTTCCACCTAACTATTGCATATTCATTATGTTGAGCAAGCATGACATGTTATTCTCTTGAGCAATCATCCCAGAGTGTTCTACCCCTGCGCGGGGGTCTCTGGTGGTCTTCGGTGGTCCTTTGGGGAAGAATACCCCTACACCTTTTGTCCTTTTATAGTCATGTGTCATCTGAGGACACCAGAGTCTCTGTTTCTCTTGCCAAGACCTCATTCTCAGTGCTGTGATGGGTTGACCCTGGCTGAACACCAGGTGCCCACCAAAGCCGTTCTATCACTCGCCCATCCTCAGCTGGATAGGGGAGAGAAAATATAACAAAAGGCTTGCGGGTTGAGATAAGGACAGGAGGGAGATCATTCACTATTACCGTCACGGGCAAAACAGACTCAATTTGGGAAAATTAACTCAATTTATTACAAATCAACCAGAGCAAGGTAATGAGAAATAAAACGAAATCTCAGAACACCTTCCCACCACTCCTCCCTTCTTCCCGGGCACAACTACCCTCCCAGATTTCACCACCAAGCCTCCCCAGCGGCACAGGGGGACAGGGATGGGGTTTATGGTCATCACACGTTATTTTCTGCCGCTTCACCTCCTCAGGACGAGGGCTGATCACACTCTTCCCCTGCTCCAGCGTGGGGTCCCACCCACGGGAGACAGTCCTCCACGAACTCCTCCAACGTGGGCCATTCCCACGGGCTGCAGTTCTTCACGAACTGCTCCAGCGTGGGTCCATTCCACGGTGTGCAGTCCTTCAGGAGCTCACTGCTCCAGCGCAGGTCCCCCACGGGGTCACAAGTCCTGCCAGAAAGCCTGCTCCGTGGGCTCCTCTCTCCACAGATCCGCAGGTCCTGCCAGGAGCCTGCTCCAGCGTGGGGTTCCCACGGGGTCACGGCCTCCTTCAGGAACCCACCTGCTCCGGCGTGGGGTCCTCCACGGGCTACAGGTGGAGATCTGCTCCACCGCGGACCTCCCTGGACTGCAGGGGGACAGCCTGCCTCACCAGGGTCTTCACCGCGGGCTGCAGGGGAATCTTCGCTCCGGCGCCTGGAGCATCTCCTCCCCCTCCTTCTATACTGACCTTGGTGTCCGCAGGCTTGTTTCTCTTACATGTTCTCACTCCTCACTCCGGCGGCAGTTTCTCCCCCGTCCCAACTTTTTTTTCCTTCTTAAAAATGTTATCACAGAGGCGTTACCACTATCACTGATTGGCTCGGCCTTGGCCAGCGGCGGGTCCATCTTAGAGCCAGCTAGTATGGGCTCGCTCTCTCTCGAACACAGGGGAAGCTTCCAGCAGCTTCTTACAGAAGCCACCCCTGTAACCCCCGCCCCCCCGCTACCAAAACCTTGCCAAACAAAACCAATACAGTGCAGAAGGAGGATGTATGTCCTTGATTAGCAAGTCTGTGACTCTGAAATGTCAAGGCACCAGATAACAGACTATTATCCAAACACTCCTTAAGCATCCTCTATTGTAAGCAGAATCTTAAACTAGATAAGCTTTACCTTGAGTACACAGTAATCTAAACAGTCCTTGAATAGCAAGCATACCACCTTTCTCATGTTTTAGTTTTTTTCTTTAAGCTATCACCACCTTCTTATTTGTTAATCAGTCTTTTGAAGGCTTGAGGCAACAGATAGAAAGTACAAAATATATTCTTCAATTTTTCAAATTACAGAGTACAAACTGGTCATGTTTGGATATCTATGAGCAGGTTCTATACCAGCCCTGGTATGTGAACAAATTTTTAAAATACATAACCTTTGACAGAATGCTAGCAATAACATAATTATATGATACCTATGTGGAACATGGAAAACAACAACTAGAAATATGTGCAGACGTATCAATGTGAGCTTTTATTGTTTTTCGACACTTTGCTACATAGTGGTTTGAGCTCTTTGTTTATTAAAAAGACATTGATAAATGCATCGTTCTTCTTTAAAATGGGAAGTTATTTTGCATTTATTTTCCTTTTTTTTTTTTTAAGGACTGAGGTAAATTTTGCAGACACAGCTTTACAAAAGTGAAGTTTGTTTGAAAGCATCTGACTGCTTGAAATGGGATTTAATTTAGTTTTGTAGAGCAACAGAATTAAATAGATATCTCATTACAGAATACATTTTGAAAAATTAAGCTTGGAGATAATGTGAATTATTTTGATAAATACAAATAATAATATGCAGTTACTCTGGAGAAACATATGTATGTGTGAAGACCTATGTGCATATTGTAAAGCAGAACTGACTTAATTAAATTACAAAGAACAGAGGGAAGATTGAAGGACTGAGTCACAACCCTTTGACACATTTCAAGTATTCCAATCTGAATATGCAAATCCCCAGGGTCAAATTCTTAATGTACTATTTTGACATGGATAGATGAAATTTTCCTGATGTCTGCATGTGTAATTTCTTGCTTGAATAGTATGAATTTGTTGTGGTTTAACCCCAGCCAGCAACTAAGCACCACGCAGCCGCTCACTCACTCCTCCCCATCCCACTGGATGGGGGAGAAAATCGGGAAAAATAAGTAAAACTCGTGGGTTGAGATAAGAACGGTTCAATAGAACAGAAAAGAAGAAACTAATAATGATAATGATAACACTAATAAAATGACAACAGTAGTAATAAAAGGATTGGAATGTACAAATGATGCGCAGGGCAATTGCTCACCACCCGCCGACCGACACCCAGCCAGTCCCCGAGCGGCGATTCCCTGCCCCCCCCCTTTACCAGTTCCTATACTAGATGGGACATCACATGGTATGGAATACACTATTGGCAACTTTGGGTCAGGTGCCCTGGCTGTGTCCTGTGCCAACTTCTTGTGCCCTGGCTGGGCATGAGAAGCTGAAAAATCCTTGACTATAGTCTAAACACTACTGAGCAACAACTGAAAGCATCAGTGTTATCAACATTCTTCGCATGCTGAACTCAAAACATAGCACTGTACCAGCTCCTAGGAAGACAGTTAACTCTATCCCAGCTGAAACCAGGACAGTATCCACCCCTTATTCTATACCATTGACGTCATGCTCAGTTCCCATACCTTTAGTTACATCCTGATCAATCATCACCACATTTCTTTCCATCCCTTTGAGACATATGAACAATGATATATATATATATATGTATACACACACAGAGATATCATTCCTTTAGTTCATGAGTTATGTTTTTAAAACATTTGTTGAGTTCATTTAGTTCCTGACACTGGCCTCCATCTGTCATCCCAGTCTGTCTGGTCAGGAGGAATGGTGCAAAGTCCTCTCAGTCGGTAGAGTAGAATTGGGCTTCAGTGCGGTGTGACGAGCAGGTGACATTGAACGCAGCAGGAGGATGGTGTGCACCGTTGGATTGTTGCAGGCTGGAGTCAGTTCTGGTTCCATCACTACTGCGCTTTGCTCAGTTTTATCACAGTTCTTTCTTGCTTGATCCAAGTGATTCTTACTATAGTACTATGGAGATAGCATATAAGAATTATAGTAATGATAACATACAGTAGCAGGGTTATATAGCAACTAATATCATACAGTTTAATTCTGGCTATTTTCACCTAAAATCAAATCCCCTTGAGGCACACATCGGACTTCCCCATCTTTTCGCATCACCCACCAAGTGCACCCAGTCCCTCGAGCAAAAGCAATCCCACGAATGGGTTTACCTTTGCCTGAGGCAGGAGTAACCCAGACTGTCTTCCCTAACATATTTTTCATGTGCACTACAGGGACTTTATCTCCTTCTACAGTATGTAAAAATTCTGATTGGGCAGGGCCACTCCTATTGGCAGATCCTCTGGTGTTGACTAACCAGGTAGCTTTTGCTAAATGTGTATGCCAATGTTTGAAGGTTCCACCCCCCATTGCTTTCAATGTAGTCTTTAAGCAGTCCATTGTATCGCTCGATTTTCCCAGAGGCTGGTGCATGATAGGGGATATGATGCACCCACTCAATGCCATGCTCTTTGGCCCAGTTGTCTATGAGGTTGTTTCAATGTTCTTCAGTGGCCCAACCCTTGGGTACGTGAGCATCTACATGACGTACTTTTACAACCCGATTCTCTAGCCGGCAATATCTTGCCAGAGTGCGGCAGCCCAAATGGGTTTACCTCTGCGCTGCCAGTTGCTCTGCTTCCAATGCTGTAGCCACCCCCACAGGGCATTTGCCACCATCCATGAGTCAGTATAGAGATAGAGCACTGGCCACTTTTCTCTTTCAGCAATGTCTAACTCGATTCATCCTCTCCGTCAGGAGTTTCTGCAACTTGTCGTGTAGGACTCCATACAGCAGCTTTCCACCTTAGCTGCTTTCCCATAATGTGACAGGACCCATCAGTCAACAGGGCATATTACCTCTCATTATCTGCAGTTTATTATACAGCGGGACTTCTTCAGCACGTGCCACCTCCTCCTCTGGCGACATCCCAAAATCTTTGCCTTCCGGCCAGTCCGTGATCACTTCTGAAATTCCTGGGCGACTAGGGTTTCCTATTCAAGCCCGTTGTGTGATCAGTGCAATCCACTTACACCACGTGCCGTCAGTCGCGTGATGTGTAGAGGAGACCGTTCCTTTGAACATCCAGCCCAGCACCGGCAGTCAGGGTGCTAAGAGGAGCTGTGTTTCAGTACCAACCACTTCTGAGGCGGCTCAAACTCCTTCATATGCTGCCAAGATCTCTTTTTCATTTGGAGTATAGCGAGCCTCGGATCCTCGATATCCTCGACTCCAAAACCCCAGGGGACGGCCTCTGGTCTCCCCAGGTGCTTTCTGCCAGAGGCTCCAGGTAGGGCCATTCTTCCCAGCTGCAGTGTAGAGCACATTTTAACATCTTGTCCTGTCCGGACTGGCCCAAGGGCTACGGCATGAACGATCTCCCGTTTAATTTGTTCAAAGGCTTGTTGTTGTTCAGGATGCCATTTAAAATCATTCTTCTTCCTGGTCATTTGATAGAGAGGGCTTACAATCAGACTGTAATTTGGAATATGCATTCTCCAAAACCCCACGACATCTAAGAAGGCCTGTGTGTCCTTTTTATTAGTTGGGGGAGACATAGCTGCTATTTTGTTAATCATGTCCTTTGGGATCTGACGAGGTCCATCTTGCCATTGTATTCCCAAAAACTGGATCTCCTGTGCGGGTCCCTTGACCTTACTTTCTTTTATGGCGAAACCGGCTTTCAGAAGGATTTGGATTATTTCCTTCCCTTTCTCAAAGACTTCTTCTTCCGTGTTGCCCCATACGGTGATGTCATCAATGTATTGCAGGTGTTCTGGAGCTTCACCTTTTTCTAGTGCAGTCTGGATTAGTCCATGTCATATGGTGGTGCTGTGTTTCCAGCTCTGTGGCAATCGATTCCAAGTGTACTGGACACCCCTCCAAGTAAAGCCAAATTGTGGACGACACTCTGCTGCTAGAGGGATTGAGAAAAACACATTAGCAATGTTAATTGTGGCATACCACTTGGCTGCCTTTGGCTCTATCTCGTATTGAAGTTCTAGCATATCTGGAACGGCAGCACTCAGCGGTGGCATAACTTCATTCAGGCCGTGATATTCAACTGTTAATCTCCATTCCCCATTTGAATTCCGCACTGGCCATATGGGACTGTAAAAGGGTGAGTGAGTTTTGCTGATCACTCCTTGGCTCTCCAGCTGGCGAATCAACTTGTGGATGGGAATCAGAGAGTCTCGGTTGGTGTGATATTGACGCTGGTGCACCGTCGTGGTAGCAATTGGCACTTGGTGTTCTTCAACCTTCAGCAACCCCACAATTGAAGGGTCTTGAGAGAGACCAAGCAGGGTAGACAGCTGTTCAGTGTCCTCCGTCTCCAAGGCAGCTATACCAAAAGCCCATCGATACCCCTTGTGGTCCTTAAAATACCCCCTCCTGAGATAGTCTATGCCAAGGATACACGGAGCCTCTGGACCAGTCACAATGGGGTGTTTCTGCCATTCATTTCCAGTTAGGATTACTTCAGCTTCCAATGCGGTTAACTCTTGAGATCCCCCTGTCACACCAGAAATACAAATGGGTTCTGCCCCTTTATAACTTGATGGCATTAGAGTGCACTGTGTGTCAGTGTCTACTAGAGCCTTGTACTCCTGTGGGTCTGACATGCCAGGCCATCGAATCCACACAGTCCAATAGACCCGGTTATCCCTTTCCTCCACCTGGCTGGAGGCAGGGCCCCTCTAATTCTGGTCAGAGTATCCAGTATTCACTTCTCGTAAAATTGGCTCAGAAGTCCCTTCAAGAGGATTGGAAATAAAATCAGCCCTTCTACTCTGTTTGGAAACTGGAGCGGCATTTTTCCTGGTAGAATCCCCTTTTGTGGTGGTTTTTCCTCGCAGTTCACGTACCCGTGCATTTAGGACCGAGGTAGGTTTTCCGTCCCATTTCCTCATGTCCTCTCCCTGATCACATAGGTAAAACCACAGGGCACCTCACGGTGTGTACCTTCTATATTCTCTCTCTTGGGCAGAGGAGTGCTCACTCCTAATAGCTGAGACATTGGTCCTTACAAGTGTGGAGTAGGACATATCCTCTTTGATTTGTTGGATATCCTGGGACAACTTCTCCACAGCCGAAATGCAGTCTTATAGGGAGGAGGAGAGATTTTCTTCGTATTGACGCAGTTGGCGAGCCACTTCCTCTACTGTTGGTGCCTCTTCATCCTTCCAAGACATTATTGCCAATGCGTTGGCATAGGGCGATGGTGCGCTCCGTACAAACTTCCGCCACATGGGTCGTGTGCATTGGACTTCGTCTGGATCTTTGGGTAATTGTGGGTTGTCTGGGTCATGATGAATGGTCTCTAGCACAGCTAATTCCCTCAGATATTGGATACCTTTTTCCATGGTGGTCCACTTGCTTGATTGACATATAACATCTTCCTTAAAGGGGTACCTTTCCTTCACACTTGACAGGAGTCGCCTCCAGAGGCTGAGGGCTTGTGTACCTTTTCCAATTGCCTTGTCAATGCCACCTTCCCTGGCAAGTGATCCCAGCTGCTTGGCTTCCCTACCTTCTAATTCCAAGCTATTAGCCCCATTGTCCCAGCATCGGAGGAGCCAGGTGATAATATGCTCACCTATACGGCGGCCAAAATCTTTTCGCATATCCCGCAGCTCACTCAAGGATAGGGACCGGGTTATTACCTCTGGTTCTGCCTCTTCCTCCGGTTCCCGTGATGGCCCTGGTTCCCCTTCATCCTTCGCTAAGCAAACTGATTTTTTTGTCTATTTCTTTTTCTGTACGGGGGCAACTGATACTGGTGCAGGTTGGTCCTCTGGTTCAGTTGCAGTATCGCTCGCTGTGTGTTGGATAACTGCAGTGTCTGTCACCGAGGTTTGGGTTAGCAGCAGTGCTCCTCGGTCGGGCTGGAGGGACCATAGTGCCCTCTGCTGAGGTTTGGGTAGCTGCAGTGCTCGTTGCCGGGGCTGGAGGGGCTGCAGTGCCTGTTGTTGAGGTTTGGGTAGCCAGAGTTCTCGTCGCCGGGGCTGGAGGGGTCACGGTGCCTGTTGCTGAGGTTTGGGTGGCCGTGGTGCTCATTGTTTTGTTGTTAGGTCCAGAGACATTCTCTTCCCCTTGAGGGTACTGAGTAGTGTCGAACAGGGCTCGATAGGCATGGGCCAGGCCCCAGCACGTTGCAGTGATTTGTATCTCTCTGGAGCTGCCAGGGTGACAGCATACCTTTTCCAAATATTTTACTAGTTCTTCTGGATCCTGCACTTGTTCAGGGGTGAATTTCCAAAACACTGGAGGTGCCCACTGTTCTAGGTACTTGCCCATACCACCCCACACACCCTGCCACTCATAATTATCCAGCCTTGGGGCACATCTCTGGGTGATCTTCTTAAATAGCTGTTTAATCTTAAACAAGAGCTGAACCACATTCAGAAGTATGCTAATTTCTAGCAGTAGGGCTACGCCCGTGCTAGTCCCAACACCCCAGGAGTATTCAAATTTTTCAAAATTCTCAAACACCATTGTAACTGGACTGAAGGAGAAAGGAGAGGGGAAGAAAGGTACCCCACCCATAGACTGGTTTTCCATGGAGGAAAGGTAAATGGTATAATTATTAATAGTTTCCCACAGATGGCTCCCACCGTATAAAGGTGACAATGCTAAGTGCAAATACCGGATTAATCCCACAGCCAATGACTTTATCATACCATAAACCAGTGTTATACAATACATCAAAGCGAAAACCTTAATCCACCTCCCACGGATGATAAGCAGTAGAAGAGGAACTACATGCAGCAAGCGAGGTGATATGTAACAGAGCTTTAAAAGCCAGAGCAACAACTCTAAGAACACATAAATCAACATAATGAACGCTTGGAACAAATTTGTTTTAACAAGCTCTGCTCAGGTTTGTTGTTATCTCAACCCTTCGTGCCCCACATTGGGTGCCAAAATGGACTGTCGTGGTTTAACCCCAGCCAGCAGCTAAGCACCACGCAGCCGCTCATTCACTCCCCCCCATCCCACTGGATGGGGGAGAAAATCGGGAAAAATAAGTAAAACTCGTGGGTTGAGATAAGAACGGTTTAATAGAACAGAAAAGAAGAAACTAATAATGATAATGATAACACTAATAAAATGACAACAGTAGTAATAAAAGGATTGGAATGTACAAATGATGCGCAGGTCAATTGCTCACCACCCGCCGACCGACACCCAGCTAGTCCCCGAGCGGCGATTCCCTGCCCCCACTTCCCAGTTCCTAAACTAGATGGGACGTCATATGGTATGGAATACACCGTTGGCCAGTTTAGGTCAGGTGCCTTGGTTGTGTCCTGTGCCATCTTCTTGTGCCCTGGCTGGGCATGAGAAGCTGAAAAATCCTTGACTATAGTCTAAACACTACTGAGCAACAACTGAAAACATCAGCGTTATCAACATTCTTCACATGCTGATCTCAAAACATAGCACTCTACCAGCTTCTAGGAAGAAAATTAACTCTATCCCAGCTGAAACCAGGACAAATTCTATGGGAGTCTCATTAATATTTGGATCTGGGATTGTATCCTGCTTCTATTGAAGCCAATGGCAAAATTACTGTGGGAGCAAAACTGGATCTAATTGTTACGGTCGTGTGTTATTACACTGTTACATTGGCACTCAATGTCATTAACATCTAGCAACAACAACAACAAAAATCTTTTATAATGATTAATGTAAGGTACTATTAACTGTTGGTTTTATAATACTTTATGATGGAGTGATAAAACAATTGAAAAATTAATCATAAGGGAAAATATTGGAGTTTGAAATATAATCAGAGGAATCATTACAGTTCATTAATTTACATTTAAATACTCATGTTTTCCAGTGGAATTATAAAATGCAAGTGAAGTGAAATGGCTTTTTTTATTGAAGACATTTTACCATTATCGTCAGATGGAATTGAATTTGTTTACAGACTCAGTATTGGGTTGATCCATGTGGAGAACTATTAACAAACTAGGGCTTTGAGTCCTGTTTGTAAAGCAGCAATTTCAGTTACCATGATAAAAGTGTTAAGGTAATATGTGGAAAGAGCTAGAGCTTTATTGTTTTGTTAGCTGACTAAACCAATGGCATTAGAACTAATTACATAAATATCAAACCAGTAAGACTGACATAAAACATGTGGCTTACACTTTTGTCTTTACTGATGTACTCTGGCTGAAAGCAGAGTTGAATGCTGCATGCAAAACCACCATTGTTTTGATACACACTTATATTTGCTGTAGACTTACAAGCTACCAATTCTATGGTTGTTCTACTTGTGCCAGGAACAATGTGTACAGGAGGGAGACCGGCCAAAACAGGAGTTACCAGTGCTAAAACAAGCAGATTATGCCCTCAAATGCCCTAAACTGTAGAAGCCCCGTGAAGCAAGGGACATGAACTCTGCCGCTTGTTGGATTTTAAGTGTAGGTTAACACCAGTATCTGGCTGTATGAGACTGCTTGGACTTGCAATTGAATTTTCATTTCTTAAATAGAAGATCATACTGATGAGCTATGCCCATGGTCTGCATGCGTTTAGAAAAAACCCTTTCTGCTCTTTATTATTACCAGTTACTATCATTACTAATATTTTCCCTAAATTGTAGTGTTGGATGGACACCAAAGTGGCATCACGTTGAGCTGGAGACCATACAGATAGATACAAAGACATAGTTCTTGTCCTGAAACAGTCTTATTTACGAGAAAACATGTTGCTTCTGTATTTGCCAGAATTATGTGTGTATTTACTAGTTTGAATTGATATGATTGATCAAAAAGGGATTTTAAAACTTGAAGTGTGTGCATGTGTGTATACACACATGCATACAACACACATTTTATATATATATAAACTTACAGGATACAAAAGCAGTAGTTAAATGTTTGATAACTTCATGGATAGCAGTGTTATTTTAGGACAATAGAAAGCACTCTAGCTTCTCTGAATCAGTTTATGTTATTTTTAATCTGTGGAGGACCCAAATATATAGCATTGCTAAATCATGCACCACAGCTGTTTTCTGAAGAGATGTTTTAATTTGGAAGGACAAGATACTTTCCAGTGCTGCTCATCAACATGTCTGGTGTTCAGCAGTGTTAAGTGTTAGGTTTAAGTCAGTGATACTATGGAAAGTTCTGTGACATTATTGTCAGATCAAATTTCAAATATTTATTTTTTTTAATTAATTTTCCTTGGATTATATTGTGTTTGTTTTGGAAGCAAATCTGCTACCTAGGTATCATAAAGCTTAGAATATCAGTTGCTTCAGTGTCAAGCTTCCTTCATATTACAGCAGGTTTAATGAATGAAATGCTAGTCTAAGCTTTTTGTTGAAAGTTACTTTTGAATGCCCCAAACCAGCAATTCCTAAACAGTAATCAAATTCTTTATTTATTGAAGGTTATTTAGAAGATTCTCATCACCTCTGCCAAGAAAATTGGATCTAGACACTTCTGTTTGAGAATATGAAACTAAAGGAAGAATATGTGTGGATTTCAAAGTATTGCATTAAGTTGTGGTATGAGAAGTACTGGGGAAATAGTTTGCTCTGTTGCTCATTGTAGATCTATTACAAATAGTTTCTGATGCAGCTGAGAAAAATGCAGACCCTTAAAAAGGAACATGGACCTGTTGACACAAGTAGCAATGTGGACAAAATCATGGTACTTAAGTCTACTTTAGCAGAAGTGTCTGAGGAATTGTCTACAAATGAAGAGATACTACTCACTGAAGCAAGTAGTGGAAAAAGCAAATCTTCAGCTTGCCGGAGAAAGCGAGAATTCATTCCAGATGAAAAGAAAGATGCTATGTATTGGGAGAAAAGGCGGAAAAATAATGAAGCTGCTAAAAGATCTCGTGAAAAACGACGACTGAATGACCTTGTCTTAGAGAACAAACTAATTGCACTGGGAGAAGAGAATGCCACTTTGAAGGCAGAGCTGCTTTCTTTGAAGCTGAAGTTTGGTTTAATTACTTCTGCAGCCTATGCCCAAGAGATACAGAAACTCAGTAGCTCAACACCTGTGTATTTCCAAGATTATCAAAGTTCCAAATCAAATATTAATTCATTTGTGGATGAACATGAACCATCTATAGTTGGTAGCAGTTGTATTTCTGTCATTAAGCATTCTCCTCAAAGCTCTATGTCTGATATGTCTGAAATATCATCAGTAGAGCATACTCAGTCAAGTTGTATGCAAAACAACTGCAGAAGTCCTGAAAATAAGTTCCAGATTATAAAACAGGTGCCCATGGAATTAGAGAGAGAGCCAAGAGATGACAGAAGTTCACAGAAAGCATCCATATATCCACACTACATGGGAACTACCTTTAACATGTACTCACATTCTCCTCCTCTGTTCCGAGACAATAGGTCCTCCAGTAATTCCCCCAGAACTTCAGAAACTGATGACAGTGCAGTTGGAAAGTCATCCGATGGAGAAGATGAACAGCAGGTTCCTAAGGGTCCAATCCATTCCCCAGTTGAACATAAAAATATTTGTGCAACAGTTAAAGTTCCAGAAGTGAATTCTTCAGCTTTGCCTCACAAGCTTCGAATTAAAGCCAAAGCCATGCAAGTTAAGGTGGAAGCAGTAGATAATGACTATGATGCTGCACAGAAACTATCATCACCTATTGATATGTTATCAAAAAGACCTGTTGAGCTTGAAAAACACACTGCACAAAACTTGGTGCATTCTTCTTGCATTCCTTTCTCAGTTCAAGTGACTAATATCCAAGACTGGTCTCTCAAACCAGAACTCTGGCATCACAAGGAACTCAATGTAAGAATTCAGAGTAGTTGTAAAACTGAAATTGTTGAAATAAAAGACAGTATCTTCAATGTCTCTGAGTCAGAGAACCTGTATTTGAAGCAGGGCATAACAAACTTATCTGCAGAGGTTGCTTCCCTTAAAAGACTTATAACTACACAACAAATCTCTGCATCAGACTCTGGTTAATTTACTACTGAATAAAGGCTTATTGTTGTTTTTTAAAAACAATGGCATTTGCAGTAAATCAATATGTTTTCTATTATGCTGACTTATCACTGGACTTGTGATGTCATTTCACTGTAATGTTCACATAATGTCTGGTGTCTGTGCACATATTATTATGGAGAGTAGGCTGTGTTATGATCATTATGCCTCATGTATAGTCAAGTAGCCGGTACTGAAGCCTATATATAGTGAACTTTGTTTTCTTCTTCTAAAGCGTGCAAGTTACCAGTTACAATAAAATAGTGGTGACAAACACAAAACATCTACTCCAGTTCAATTGATTTTTATGAACTTGTAAATATGTTAATAAAAAAAAAGGCTTGTTTCTTACGCTGTGCTCAACTTATATGTTTGGTTTTTACAGCCAAACTTACACATATTTTAAATTGTATTTTTTTTCCTTAAGACCTTTTTAGAAGAGAATTGAAATAAAGTGGATATTTATAAATGAAACAGTATCCAATTCATAGCCTTAGCTTTCTTTAACTTACTTCCTAGTATAAATTAACCAAAAGCCACACAAATTCTAACACAGTAATTGTAATATCAAGGAAATTTTCTCCTGTCTCATTGAGAGAGTATTGGGTTTCCTGAATGGCTTACTATAACAAACTTTTTTCAGTATTATAACTTTGTGTTTTAGATTAAATTAGTTATGTTGGACTTGTGCATCTTCAAGTTTTAAGAGCCTTGAAGTGACAAAATTGGACAATGTCGTCTTTGCCAAAGTCTGTGCTTATGCCTGTATAGGCACGGAAAGAAGTATGGTCAAAGGCTACTGGATCTATAAACTCCAAGCTTAACTTGGCAAAATCTATATAAGGACAGGCAATAGTAAGTAGCAGTGTTAGAGGAGATAATCTGCTATTTCAGCTTCTGCTGTGGGGCATAAAAGAATTGTAAGTATGAAATAAGGCTTACAGCCAATATGGCTTTGGTTTTAATGGCTTAGTTAACTGAACTGGAATATCCTGGCTGACTACAAGGCATTTTGCTAGAAATTCTTAAATATAAAACAGAATATATGGAGAACAATCCAGATAGTACTAGCCCCTTAAAATTTGCATAGACAAGGACTTCTTCATATGATGACTGGACAAGGTTTTAGTGTTCTTGTCTGAGAAGAGCCATTGGAACATGGAGATTGTATTGCATCATAACCCCTTGGCTGGGCTTACCAAAGTCTTTCATTTAAAAAAATTAAAATAATTTATAAATAGAACATAGATTTGGCAGAAGTCCTTCTCCTGTTCTCTTAAAGTACTAATTAATCAGATTAACAAATAAGCACTTTCTGAAAAATTTCTTTATGGAAATGTTCCATTATAGATCATGGAAAGTAATAGTCTTAAAATACTAATTAAGAAAACAGAATGGAGTTAGTGATTTTTAGTTTCATATTTGACTAGAGTGAGAGAAAGTTTGTCAATTTATTTTTGGGATGAAGAGCAGTCAGAGTCTCTTCCGATAGCTCTGAAGTTTGGTCCAGCAGTCAGGGCAATGGCAAAACTCCCTGATGTCAGCAAGGCCAGGATTTTATTCTTTTTTTTTTTTTTTCAGGCACTGATGATTCACAATCACATTCTGGGTGGACCTTGGCACAGAAATCAATGGTACAATTTGAACTTTTTTGAGCCTTTTAATTGCTGATCTGTATTTGTGAAACTGAGAGTTAATAACACAC
Source organism: Astur gentilis (assembly GCF_929443795.1). Lineage (NCBI taxonomy): Eukaryota > Metazoa > Chordata > Aves > Accipitriformes > Accipitridae > Astur > Astur gentilis. The sequence continues at coordinate 18,105,578 of NC_064918.1, read as the reverse complement.
AGATTCCTTTCTCAAAAATTGCCTGTTAATTCTTTTCTCATACCTTAATAATACAATAGACCCCATAGTCAAGCTCTCTATATATTTGGTAAGTAATATAGATGACATCTCGGTGTTATTGAAAATAAGATCAAGATTATTGCATGAAAAAATAAATAAATACATTGAATTACAAGGATATGAGACACCAGGCAGTGATTGCTACTAGCTTTTTGCTTGCTAAATATCTTCTGTAAGTAACCACAAAATTCTATAAATATTTTGTATATTATTTATCACATGTAATGCATTCAAGGAGAGGACTTAAAAATCTCAGTGTTGCTATGTGTGTAAACTTAGATCTATTGTGTTTTGGTTTATTTTTAATTTATTGTTACTGTTTGTCATAATTGAAGATTATTATCCTCCTTTTAGCTCATATTTTCCACTATTTTGTGCATTTCTTTTGTGCAATTAATACTTAAAAGCAATGATGTAGTTAATTTGTTGAAGGGTGTCATTGCAAGTAAGCTATAGCATGGAACTTAAGAGCACAATCAGATGCTATTTATGCCCCCACCCCCCTTTAGTATTTGAAAAAAGAAATAATTTGTCTTTTGTTCAAAACTAGAACTAATTACAACATGATTTTCTGTTGCGGAGGAGCCACAGGGGAAATCACGCACAGACCAATGTGATTAAGTGAAGTCCATTTACTACAACTTTTAGCACAGTTATATACCTTATGCGCTTGTGCACGTGCCTTATACAATACTCTAATTGGTCCAATACCCCATTTCACGCGACACTATCTTATTCTCTATTCGCTGTGCAAGCTTCTTCACGAGGTGTCCAGCAGTTACTTATCTCATTCTTCGGCATCCAGGAGTTGTTTGTCAGGCTCTTCTTATCTTCCTTTTTCCCAGTGTACAAGGACACAGCATCCTTGTCTGCTCCAGCACTTTGTAAACTTATGCTTCGTTTCCACCTAATGGCTGGATTGCTCACATGCCCTCGCCCAGCCAAGAAATCCTCAACAATTTTCTATTATGTTCATCATATTAGTCCAATATGTAGGTTAGTAGGTGTTATCTCTACAATTCTGCAGTTGATGACAAATCATTCTATGCCCAAGTTATTACTTCTATGGCTAAAATTTGGAGTATCTTCCATAAACTGAAGTTATGCACAATACAAGCTTGGTAACTACAAGAATACAGCAAAATAATTTTTAGTATTTATTGCATGAGAATGAGTAGCACATATTGTTCCATTACGGAATGCCAAGTTCAAAGTTAAAAATACTAGGCCAAATCCTGAGGCCTTTAACTTAGTGCCAGATCCTACTTTCCTTATTCGAGGGGACTTTTTTATGAGTGGAATAAGGGATTTACTCAAACTGAGTAAGATTACCAGGACATAATCTTTACTGTTCACTCATGCCACAGAGCCCTACTGATTTTCAGTATCTCTAAGGCTAACTCTCTTGTGACACAATAGTGATATGTGAGTCAATATCACTGGAGTTACAGAGAACTTACTCATGTAGAAAGAGAAGGCAACCAGGTCTTCAACTATTATTTATTCTGTGTCAGCTCTAAAAGGGCTTGGTGAATTATGAGCAAAAGCTCAAAGTAAAGGCATAGTGTTTATTTGACTGAAAGAGAAAGCAGCAGAAGACATTTACTCTTATAACTCCAAATATTGCAGGAACACATCCACACTTTTTATGATTCTGCCAGCTATTATCTGTGTGCCAATCCTAATGTATGAAGTAGAGTTATGGTAATTCCTCCTCCTCATCTTCTCTTTAAACACTATGGAGCTCCACAAGATTACAAGACCAAATGCAGGGCCTGCAACTCTGCTATGATTTTATGTGGGTTTTCATCTCCTGTAAGCATCCTTCTTGCCTTTGCTACATCAGAGAGATCTGATCTGAGAAAACCTGCATCAGCCCAAGAGGTTCTGGGGAAGCTACATGTGCATCTAATACTATTGACATTCAGATACCATGGTCAATTTTTCCTCCTCTCTCCCTTTCCCCCCTGCACAAATGTATACACAACTTAAAATGTCAGACAGCTATTATACTTTTTCATGCTACTCAGATTCTTGGATGTGCAAATGGCTGAATGGGTATCTAAATAACTTACATATGTAAAAACCTAAATTTGTCCTGATATCTCTATGTGCCAGAGTCAGCATCCATTATACCTACATTTCTGAGGTATGACATGAAACCTCTGTCTCTTTCTAACAATTTGGACCTCTAAAAATTGTGTTGTATATAAATACACTGAGAACATATTGCATTGATTTCCATGGGATTTGTGTTACATGGCCCTGAAAGCCAGGATGTTCATGGTATGTATAACAATCAGAAAGTAGTGAAGCATAATACTATATCATATAAAATAGCTGAAAAGATGATAAAATGTGATGAGAGCCATTGTAGCAGAACACAGTGTTCCTTTCTCTAGGCCCTGTTCCCATTAAGGATTTAAAAATACTAGAGGGATTTCGGAGGAGAGCAAAAGTAAAATAATCAACTGTCAAGGGTTGATCCATGAATTAAAAGTACACATTTAACTAGTCCCCAATATACACATCAACATCATACGTACTTGACAATATACATGTTAACATAGATTGAAGTATTTAGTTCCCATTCTCAAAAAAGGCTTGGTGACACATTTTTTTAAAAAGCCTGTTAAAAATGTGAATGTACAAATGTCAAAGTTATTTATGTAAGAAAAGCTACATTGGACAAGAGACTGTGACAGCTGGACAACATATATTCTCTATAAATATTGTAGGGGGCTGGAAGTAATTGTTTATAATTTCTCATTTTCTGTAAGAACAGTGAGATTACTTTGAAAAGAAGATTTTTAGCTTCTTTTATCATATTTATGACTGAAAACTAGAAAACTGGGAGAAAGACGAACAATCCTTATTTGATGGTATTGTGAGATAGTGTTAACAGGCGTTAACCATTCATGGTTATTAAAGCACATTGGTAAAGGAAAAAAGAAACAAAACTACAGATGCCAGTAATTTTTATTTACATTTGAGGATGACTAAAGGTCCAAGGTCAGTCTGCAACTCAATTAAAAGATTACTAAATATGAGATATGAGAAGAGGGACAGGTTTACTGGAATATGAAGTATTTTTCTTGGAAATTATACAGTGTATGTATTTGCTTATCTGTCTATTTATAACATGAAAAATTACCGAAGCACATTTTTTTCTGTGTAACATGAAGTGCTGCATGGATTTTTGAATGCATAGTGTCGTGGTTTAACCCCAGCCAGCAACTAAAGCACCATGCAGCCGCTCACTCCCTTCCTCCACCCACCCAGTGGGATGGGGGAGAATATCAGGAAAAAAGGTAAAACTCATGGGTTGAGATAAGAACGGTTTAATAGAACAGAAAAGAAGAAACTAATAATGATAATGATAACACTAATAAAATGACAACAGTAATAATAGGTGATGTGTTGACCCTGGCTGGATGCCAGGTGCCCACCAAAGCCATTCTATCACTCCCCCATCCTCAGCTGGACAGGGGAGAGAAAATTATAACAAAAAGCTTGCGGGTCGAGATAAGGACAGGAGAGATTATTCACTAATTACCGTCACGGGCAAAACAGACTCAATTTGGGAAAATTAACTCAATTTATTACAAATCAACCAGAGCAAGGTAATGAGAAATAAAACGAAATCTCAGAACACCTTCCCACCACCCCTCCCTTCTTCCCGGGCACAACTTCACTCCTGGATTTCACCACCAAGCCCCCCAGCGGCACAGGGGGACAGGGATGGGGTTTATGGTCATCACACGTTATTTTCTGCCGCTTCACCTCCTCAGGGCGAGGGCTCATCACACTCTTCCCCTGCTTGAGCATGGGGTCCCACCCACGGGAGACAGTCCTCCACGAACTTCTCCAACGTGGGCCATTCCCACGGGCTGCAGTTCTTCACGAACTGCTCCAGCATGGGTCCATTCCACGGTGTGCAGTCCTTCAGGAGCACACTGCTCCAGCGCAGGTCCCCCACGGGGTCACAAGTCCTGCCAGAAAACCTGCTCCGTGGGCTCCTCTCTCCACAGATCCGCAGGTCCTGCCAGGAGCCTGCTCCAGCGTGGGCTTCCCACGGGGTCACAGCCTCCTTCGGGAACCTACCTGCTCCAGCATGGGTTCCCACAGGCTGCAGGTGGAGATCTGCTCCACCGTGGACCTCCCTGGACTGCAGGGGGACAGCCTGCCTCACCAGGGTCCTCACCACGGGCTGCAGGGGAATCTTCGCTCCGGCGCCTGGAGCATCCCCTCCCCCTCCTTCACTGACCTTGGTGTCCGCAGGCTTGTTTCTCTTACATGTTCTCACTCCTCACTCCGGTGGCTGTTTCTCCCTGTCCCAACGTTTTTTTTCCTTCTTAAAAATGTTATCACAGAGGCGTTACCACTATCACTGATTGGCTCGGCCTTGGCTGGTGGTGGGTCCGTCTTAGAGCCGGCTGGTATGGGCTCTCTCTCTCGAACACAGGGGAAGCTTCCAGCAGCTTCTTACAGAAGCCGCCCCTGTAAACCCCCCTCTACCAAAAACCTTGCCACACAAAACCAATACATAAAAAAAGGATTGGAATATACAAATTATGTACAGTGCAATTGCTCACCACCTGCCGACTGACACCCAGCTAGTCCCTGAGCGGCGATCCCCCCTCCCCCACTCCTGTGACAGTCTGACAAATTATAGTCAATGTCTCAAACATTCGTTGAAGAACTTTGGTGAAGAAAACGGCCTCTGTAAAAATGCTGGAGTTTTGTGAACAGGACAATGTGGCCAGAGGAGAGGGCCCCACGGAGGGTGGGACCGCCCTTCTCCAAAGCCACAAGTCCTTATCTTAAGTGACCAGGAGAAGGAGCACAGCAGCACCTGGAGGAGGAGGCCCCACGGAGGATGGGACTGTGCTTCTATCTTAAGTGGTCATGCCAGCAGAAAAAGAGAGGCAACTTTGCAATGAACATCCCCTGCAAAAGCTCACTGACCGATTCCAGAGAACCCCGGGAATGGGACTGCACATGTCAAGACCATCGAACACACTATAAAAGAAGGGAGAACGAGCCTCGGCGCGTGCCCTCCAGAACTGGATCTCTACGCTGGCTGGACCAACGCTGGACCCAGGACTGGTGAAACCCTTATCTTCTCTCTCTCTCTCTCTCTTTCTTTCTCTCACTCTCTCTCCCCCTCTTTTCCTTCTCTCTTTTCCACAGTCCCTACACCTCATCCTTTGAAACATAAACCGTTGACCAAGTCTGAGACTAGGAGTGGATCTAGCCGCCCCTGAGCTCCTCTTTGAGAAGGAGTCCAGAAAGCAAGGGGGTCTGCTCTGAACCTTGTGACTCAACGGGAGGGCTCTCCTTCTGATACATTTCATGTTCCTTTTTCCATTTCTTTTTCTATACTTCCCTCCTCTTCTCAAACAGCAGCTTAATGACATGTTGCAAGGAACATATTAACAAGTTCATGTGTACTTGGACAAAGTTAGCTAGGGTGAATATATGTTGGTTGTTGTTTGAACTCCTCTGGTGTCGTTTCACCTTAGTTCTGACAAAGGAAATCCACGAACCTGAGTTGCTCCAACTTTGGGATGCGACAACTCCCCCCAGTTTATATACTAGATATGGTGTCACATGATATGGAATACCCTGTTGGCCAGTTTGGGTCAGCTGCCCTGGCTGTGTCCCCTCCCAACTTCTTGTGCCCCTCCAGCTTTCTCTCTGGCTGGGCATGAGAAGCTGAAAAATCCTTGACTTGAGACAACATTACTTAGCAACAACTGAGAACATCAGTGTTATCAACATTCTTCTCATACTGAACTCAAAACATAGCACTGTACCAGCTAATAGGAAGACAATTAGCTCTATCCTAGCTGAAACCAGGACACATAGATAATGGTGAAATATGTTCAAAAGCAGCTGTTATTAAACTGACCCAGTTTTCTTTTAAAATCCTTAGGAAACAATAATGATAATTAATAAACCAGTTTGTATAATAGGATTTGCACCTGAGTTGAAAAGAAAATGTTTTGCATGTGGTGCTGAGTAATTTTTGTAACACCTTAATAGTATTTTTCTAGCACTGCAAGCTACTTTTTCACAGTTTAATATAAAACACAGTGTCTGTTCAAAACTTCTTTTAAATTTATGCCTTAGTACATTTCTGAAGTGTTCACTAGAGAAATGGGAGCTCTAATGTTCTTGTGTGTGACCATTTTACCACTCAAAGGTTGTGGGAAAGAACATTAAAATGGGGTAAAAAGCAATAGAATATGCAATGAAATCAAAATAATTTCTCTCAACATGGCTGATTAAGTACAGCATCAGACAGGAAGTTAAGTAAACATGGGAGTCACAGGAAAAAAATCCTACACTGGGGGAAAGACTCATTTGGTTCTTTTTATAAGAAAAATTGCTAGACCGCAACTTTAATTCTCACAAGAACTTTGTTACAAACTTTGTGCTCAACTTTTGTAGTTTATCCTGTCAAGCAGAAAGTACAACCACATGCAGCATGAGAGGAACGTTTCCATTTGTATGACAAATATCACTTGAAAATGGGCTTTGCTTTTAATTTAGAACACTGTAAACACATCAGGAGAAACTAGTTTTGATCATTTGCCAAATATTGCACAAGTATTTAGACTAATAAATAGTCTTACATAACAGGAAGTGTACAGTGTATTTTATGTGTTCCCACAGTTTTTCATAGAAAGTCTCATCCCTTCTGTTTGATAGATGTTTCTGAAGAAAGAAAAAAAACCCCGCTAGATAAAATAGTATGTATTATTATCAAAAAGCATTTCAATCATCAGCTAAAGATTTAGGGAACATTAATAGTACGGTATAAATAATAATACATTTTAATTAGAGGGTTCTGGTCACTGATTAGTCTTTCAGACCCCAGGTTAAAGTCATGCCTTACTGAATAAAATATGATGTATAGTTAAAAGATAATCATAGGTCCTAACATCTCATTATTTTAATTGTGTAAATTACACAGTAAGGCATATTCAAGCTGGTAGCCAAACCAACTTGTCTGATTTCCTATGGCATTATTAAAGCATGTGGATCAGACCTAAGAATGTACGATGTACCAAATGTTCTGCCTCACACTGTCATTACCAAGACTATGGTATGCACAGAGCACTTGGTTTGTTTTGTAAACTTTGTGCTGGACTCTCCCTTTTGTATCCAAAATGTCACAGGAAGAAAGCAAGCCCAAACAACCTTCATTTCTTTAAGACATGGTAAAAGCTCTCTTATTTATGTTCCCTTATCATCTCACTCAAGGGGCTCATAATGCTATGGAACAAGCAAAAGTAGTTCCAAACATGGGAAGAATATTTCTAGTATTAGCTCTCCAAATAAACTGGGGGGGGGGGGCACATCAGATCAGAGTATGTATTTATGAATTTGAGTGATATTATTTATCTTTATTTAAATTTTTACAGGAGAAAGATTGTTTTGTGGTTAACAGAGGCGACTTGGACTAAATTCTGCAGAAATTTGGTGTGACTTTGGGGAAGGTACAGGACAGTATGCAGACTGCTCAGCAAGTTCTTGGAATGAGTTGGTAATATTTTTTTGATGCAGAGCATGAAGTAAGTAGTGAAAGAGCTAACCAATTAGGCTGAGAATGTGAGAGCACAACGTAAAGTGAATTGGAGTGACCATGAAATGGCAGAGCTAATAATTTTTCAATAGAGGATAAAAGTAAAATAAAAATAGCAGTCTCAAATAAATGTAGAGATCAGGAAGACAAATCAAAGGGGTAAAAGGTTAAGAAGAACTGGCAAAGAAATTATACTAAGGACACAAAGTAGAAGATGGGGAATGTAGGAAGGGAACAATTTGCTTAATGATGGGTTTCACTAAGCAAAGCATACAGAAATTGGAAATGGTTCAGTTATATAAGTACATATAAAGGAAGTCAGGTAGAAAAGGAGCTACAGATATCAACAGTAACAAGAAATCATCCTATAAGCTCATCAACAGCATCATACTGAGAAGGGAATTGTTGCTCTACTACAGAACAGAAAGAAGAAGCTAATGATAGACAATGCAGAGAAAGTTGAAGGGTTTAATGCTTTTTTTGGATTGGTATTTTCTAATAAAAGTTAATGCAAGTAAGTGGCCAAGACAATACCTGTGTAGGATAGAATAAGAATATTAAGTGAACTGGATGCTTTCAAATCGACCAAAGAATTTAATCTTTGGACTCCTACAAATTGTCCTGTAAGATTTTTGCTTAAACAATCATATAAAGCTATCTCAGATACTGGAGTAGTTAAGAATCCCTTGAGAACTGGGGTGATGCTCTGGAAAAGAAGCAGCCTCTTCGCTTCTTTCAAAAAGGGGAGGGGGGAAAACCTGAAAAATTATGGATCAGTTTCATTTTTTAAAATTCTGGATTAAATAATCAAACAAAATATTTGTAAACACTTGAGAGTTAGCAAAGAAACACCTGCTATATATCTTAACTACTATAAGGCTTTTATGTCTCATATGATGGATGCTAGGGAAGTCTGATCAAGATGAATTTACCATAATAGGGATGCAAAAGTAGTAGTAAGATGATAACTTGTTGTACTGGTTTTGGCTGGGATAGAGTTAAATTTCTTCATAGTAGCTGGTATGGGGCTATGTTTTGGATTTGTGCTGATAAAAGTGTTGATAACACACTGTGGTGGGTTGACCCTGGCTGGACACCAGGTGCCCACCAAAGCCCTTCTATCACTCTCCCATCCTCAGCTGGACAGGGGAGAGAAAAAATATAAAAAAGGGCTAATGGGTCAAGATAAGGACAGGAGAGATCACTCACCAATTACCCTCACAGGCAAAACAGACTCAAGTTGGGGAAAACTAACTCAATTTATTACCAATCAAGCAGAGTAGGTGTCGTGGTTTAACCCCAGACAGCAACTAAGCACCACGCAGCTGCTCACTCACTCCCCCCCATCCAGTGGGATGGGGGAGAAAATTGGGAAAAAGAAGTAAAACTCGTGGGTTGAGATAAGAATGGTTTAATAGAACGGAAAAGAAGAAACTAATACTGATAACACTAATACAATGACAACAGTAGTAATAAAAGGATTGGAATGTACAAATGATGCGCAGGTCAATTGCTCACCACCCGCCGACCGACACCCAGCTAGTCCCCGAGCGGCGATTCCCTGCCCCCACTTCCCAGTTCCTAAACTAGATGGGACGTCATATGGTATGGAATACACCGTTGGCCAGTTTAGGTCAGGTGCCTTGGTTGTGTCCTGTGCCATCTTCTTGTGCCCTGGCTGGGCATGAGAAGCTGAAAAATCCTTGACTATAGTCTAAACACTACTGAGCAACAACTGAAAGCATCAGTGTTATCAACATTCTTCGCATGCTGAACTCAAAACATAGCACTGTACCAGCTCCTAGGAAGACAGTTAACTCTATCCCAGCTGAAACCAGGACAGTATCCACCCCTTATTCTATACCATTGACGTCATGCTCAGTTCCCATACCTTTAGTTACATCCTGATCAATCATCACCACATTTCTTTCCATCCCTTTGAGACATATGAACAATGATATATATATATATATGTATACACACACAGAGATATCATTCCTTTAGTTCATGAGTTATGTTTTTAAAACATTTGTTGAGTTCATTTAGTTCCTGACACTGGCCTCCATCTGTCATCCCAGTCTGTCTGGTCAGGAGGAATGGTGCAAAGTCCTCTCAGTCGGTAGAGTAGAATTGGGCTTCAGTGCGGTGTGACGAGCAGGTGACATTGAACGCAGCAGGAGGATGGTGTGCACCGTTGGATTGTTGCATGCTGGAGTCAGTTCTGGTTCCATCACTACTGCGCTTTGCTCAGTTTTATCACAGTTCTTTCTTGCTTGATCCAAGTGATTCTTACTATAGTACTATGGAGATAGCATATAAGAATTATAGTAATGATAACATACAGTAGCAGGGTTATATAGCAACTAATATCATACAGTTTAATTCTGCCTATATAAAGAATTTACAGAGCTTTTTAAATTGTGGAATGGTGTTTTTCATACATATGAAATTTAAAAAAATGCTGCATGGCTCTGTGACCTGCCAATAAATACACAGAGCAACCTTCAGAAACTTAAATTAGCATGAGTTGCCACACATATCTATCTGAGCCCAGTACAAGTATGGACACATTGAAAATGTTGTAATATCAGTATGATTTGCTAGTTGTGGTACTGTAACATCAGTTATGATATTCCAGATGCTGATGTAAAATGCATCTTAATGGTCCTCATAGCAATACTTTTACCCCATTGTATTTTAAAGGCATCAGCTTCTTTTGTTCTCCCTTGTAGCAAGGAGGTCTTTTCTCCTTAAATGCAAGAAGACCTTCAATTTTATCTTTTGTTGGAATAGTCTACAAAGAGCAAAGTAAAATTTTTTTATCGGTACCCAAAACAACACCAAGAAAAATATTTCCATACAAACCCTAGTTCTTTATAACAAATCCAACATACAACATACATTGTAACATAGAAATTAAAACGGCAATATATATTTAGATATAGGAAAGTACCAGACACTTTAAAGGCACAACATAAGGCTGAGAAACAGTTTTGGAGAAGGAGTATCTTTCCTCTGAACAGATGACAATGAAAATCTCTCTAGGATTTGCATTTTGTTTGTCTGTTTTTGTTTTGGATTGGTTTTGTAGGTTATTAATCAGATTGTCATGTTTTAAATAAGCATATCTCCAATGCTGATGCTTCAATTTCCATGATCAAAAAATTGTCTTGAATTCCAAGAACATGCAATCTCAAAATATTCCATTCCCATATTTTGCTGGCAAAGAGGTTTGTCTTGATTTTCTGTTGGCACACGTTAGTGAAGTGTCTGCCCTTCATATTTGTGGTGGGTTGACCCCAGCCAGCAACTAAGCACTCAGCAGCCACTTGCTCACTCCCCCATGCAGCAAGATGTGGGAGAGAATCAGAAGACCAAAAGCAAGAAAAAACTCATTGGTCAATATAAAGACAGTTTAATAGCTGAAGGAAAAAAAAAAAGAAAACAGAAGTGATGCAAAGGCAATCACTCACCATGTCATACCAGCAGACCAATGCCCAGCCAGTCAGTCTCTGAGCAAAAGTTCCTTTGGAAAGAGTACCTCACAGTTTTATTGCTGCGCATGATGCTATATAGCACTGGAATATGCCTTTGGTCAATTTGGGTCAGCTGTCCCAGCTGTGTCCCCTCCCATCCTCTTGCCTACCCCCAGCCTACTTGCTGGGAAGGGCAGAGTGAGTAACAGAGAAGACCTTGACGCTGTGCAAGAACTGTTCAGCAAGAGCTAAAACATTGGTGTGTTATCAACACTGTTTTGGTCACCAATCTAAAGTACAGCACTGTAGGGGCTGCTATGAAGAAAATTAATTCCATCCAAGCCAGATCCAGTACAATGTCATTTCACATTAAAAAAAGCAAAGGAAAAGTAAGGCAGTTCTTGGGCTAGATGCATGGTAGTGTATGGCTGGCTAGGTATAGGGCTGCCAGTGCTTCATTCCCTTTGCCTGAACAGTTTTGACAGGAAGATGTTTTTTCCCTAAACTACAGCTCCTTCCTTAAATTCCTTATAAAAAAACAGAGCAAGTAGAAGGAAGGTCTAAATACAATGACGAAATATTTGTAGAAGAAATTGTAAAGCAATTTCAAGTTGTATTTCTGTATGTGTTTCACAATAGGCTCCAACAATGCCTGTTTCATGGAGCTTTTTGGTGAAATTATACATACCTGAGCATAACAAGCTTCTTCAATTGCTTGTAAATGCGTTTGTGGTTGTCTGTGAATCGCTTGTGGTTGTAAGAATGTACTGTTCTTGCCTTAAAAAATTGCAATAGTGCATTCCTCCATTGTATCTGTAAAACCTGCAATAGTGTCGTGTTAAGTCTGTAAGTGAAGTTCAAATAAGTTGTTTGCTTGAACCTTGCAGTTAAGTCCTTTTCCATCACATTAATTTGGCATAGTTGGCAGGATACAATGGAGGAACTATTGCAGAAACATGGTTGTAAACCTTCTCCTGTAGACAAGGAGAAGGCAAAGAAGTTGTGGAGGAGTAAAGAGAAAGTGGTGGCATGGGTAGAGCAGTGTAGGAAGGAACAAAAGAAAAAGAAAAATGGGAAAGGTAAAGGTATCCTGTGCACAATTTTTGGAGCATGTCTAACTTGTGCACAGGAGGAGGCACAGAAATCTGAGACGGCAAAAATAACTGGTGCAGCCGATCTCACTGAAGCTACAAAATTCAGGGCATTAGAAACTGAAGCTGAAGTGACCAAAACTGCTTTAGAGGCTGTAAGAGTCGGTCAGAAAATCAGCATTGTCTCAACATTGTCATCAGGAACATGAACAATACGCTACCTGACAACGGCCTGTTTGGAGCGCAGCGGCCGGTCCCAAGGACGGAATGTGCAGTACAAGGTTCCTGGAAGGTACCTGGCTGGAACCGTTAGAGATAACCGCATAGCTACTGTCAAAAAGGATGGATTGCAACTGTTGCCATAACATCGATGAAGAAATCATGAACTTTAGACGAACTTTGCTTCTTTATAATACCAAAACACACCTCCTGGTCGAAGGCTGCCCGCCTCCAAGACTTACCATGCCTCAGACACTGACCCCGCACCTGCTCAAGAAGGGCGGAGATATGATAATTGTATTCTGAGAAGGGCAGAGATACGATAATTGTATTCTGAGAAGGGTGGAGAGTCCTGAGGCAGAGGTGGAGCAAGGTGTGTTACTAAGCATAAAAGATGACTTCTGAACAACAGAAGTTTGAAGCTTCCCCACCAAGGACCACAACGATCGACGACGCAGCATCAGCTGGACCCGGGACCGTTAGGACGTCGTGAAATCAGCGGTGGTAGCTATAACCTCTCTTTCTCCTCTCTCTAAACTTAACTTTACTTTTCTCCTTTCCTTCACCCATCTCTAACTATCGCGTGCCTCCTCACAGGCAATACAATAAAGTTTTACTGTGTGATTACTGCTATCCCCTTTGGTGTTGGCCACCTTAATTTTGCACTTTTGAGATCATAGCAAACGAACCATCACGAGTCCACCGAGTGGACCGTGACAGAGGCAGAACGAAAGATAAGTGCAGCCTTGAGTGTTCATAATGGACAATTGGAGGTTGAAAATGTGTTTTTGAAAGATGAATTAAATTCTGAAAGGGAGAACAACAGAAAATTACTAGAAAAATTGAAATTGTTGTTAGCAAGTGCTCCAACTCCCTCTCCTGCCCAAGTCAGGAATCTAGTTATGTGTGCCGACCCTGACACTTGGGACGGGGATATCTGGGGTGACCCAGATGATGAATATGATGGGGCAAGTAATACTGAAATTCGACCCCTCATCAAAATGGAGGTACAGTCGAGGGCCAGGAACAATCAAAATTTAACTACAACCCGATCCACCCCGTGGTCTGGACCTGAGCTCACACAAATGCAAGAGAAATTTTCACACAAGCTGGGGGAAAGTGAAACTGAATATTTATGGTGTGTGTCATTGAATGGAGGGGATCAAATCTTGTTGAGCGAGGAAGAAGCCGGGGATATTGGGGTCCTGGTGTGTTCCTTGATCAGGGTCCTGTGGGGAATCAACCCTTGACGCTCAGAGTTGCCTATTGGGCAGGGGGACTAGATTCTAGAGAATGAGGTGAACCTCTGACTATTAAAATGGCTGGATTATCTAGGCTGGCTGAATCAGTGCAAAAGGCTGCCTGTATACAAGCTATGTACAAGTGCGGTGAGCAGGGTATTCCCCTTGCTGCTCTGGTTGATCCGGTCCACCTTAAACCATTAATTAGAGGTCTCCCTGACGTCATGAAAATTTATGTGCAAAACCTAAAAGAAAAAATTATATGGGCAATTAATCATAATACTTGCAACCCCAACCAGCAACAACAGCCTGTTTTAACATGGGGGGAATTATTACAGGAAATAGTGATTTATGGTAGAGAGATGGGCTGGTTAGAGGAAGGTTCAGATTCACAGCGCCGAGTCCAACAGGCACGATTTTTTGAGGAGGATAACTCCCGTTCCCCTAAAAAAACCTATTCTCATATTGACTCTCAGTGCAATGAACTATGGAAAAAGGCATTAGCATTAGGAATACCCCGCTCAGTGTTACATGGGCAGTCCACAGAAAATATTCGTACAATAATAAACCTGGTGGAGCAGCCTATTAGCAAGGCTATGGAATGTACTGATATTGCCAAAACGCAGGAGAGAAAACCCTCTGCTCCTGCCAACCCTTACTCTGGCTTAAGGAAGGATTTGATTGATCTAAAAACCTAGGAAGCGTGGGGGGGAATTTCAGGCCGACCCACTCGCATAATATCCAGCTTAGAATGGCCTAACGAGCATATTGATCCATATATTATTTTAGCCACTGGCCGCAGATGAATACCTGTAAATTTTCTAATTGATACTGGAGCCCAAATAAGTGTTATCACTGAAAAAACAGCTAAAAGTTTAGAATTGACCCCTACCCGGAAAAAAATAAATATAATAGGAGTAACTGGAGTCCCTGAAACCAGACCAATTAGTAAAATATGTGTTTGGCTTCCAGGGGAAGACCAAATGACTAAGATAAAGGTGGTCATTGGTCCGTATCGAAATAATATACTAGGTGTCGTGGTTCAACCCCAGCCAGCAACTAAGCACCACGCAGCCGTTCACTCACTCCCCCCCCATCCAGTGGGATGGGGGAGGAAATCAGGAAAAGAAGTAAAACTCCTGGGTTGAGATAAGAACGGTTTAATAGAACAGAAAAGAAGAAACTAATAATGATAATGATAACACTAATAAAATGACAACAGTAGTAATAAAAGGATTGGAATGTACAAATGATGAGCAGGGCAATTGCTCACCACCCGCCGACCGACACCCAGCTAGTCCCCGAGCGGCGATTCCCTGCCCCCCCACTTCCCAGTTCCTAAAACTAGATGGGATGTCCCATGGTATGGAATACACCGTTGGCCAGTTTAGGTCAGGTGCCCTGGTTGTGTCCTGTGCCAACTTCTTGTGCCCTGGCTGGGCATGAGAAGCTGAAAAATCCTTGACTATAGTCTAAACACTACTGAGCAACAACTGTAAACATCAGTGTTATCAACATTCTTCACATGCTGAACTCAAAACATAGCACTGTACCAGCTACTAGGAAGACAGTTAACTCTATCCCAGCTGAAACCAGGACACTAGGATTTGATGTCCTAGCAAACAAAGTCTGGAAACTGCCTGATGGGATAGTGTGGAGCTTTGGAGCCCTACCGTGTGAGGTTCGGGTGCTTGAACCAGCCATTAAGTTACCCCCTTCCAGAGTAACGAATGTTAATCAATATCCTTTACCAGCTGCTGCTAAAGCAGGGCTCAGGGAGGTGATCAAAGACTTGGAGAATCGTGGCATTATAACTAGAGTACACTTGCCCTAAATTCTCCAGTATGGCAGTACGTAAACCCGACGGCAGATGGCGACTGACGGTTGACTACAGGAGGCTTAATAGTAATACAATGCCACTCACAGCTGCTGTTCCTAACATTGCTGACCTAGTCACCCAAATCCAAGCAAAACATCATACATGGATGTCCACATTGGATGTTAAGGATATGTTTTTCATGATTCCTCTTCAAGAGGAGGATAAACCTCAATTTGCATTCACTTGGGAAGGAATACAATATACCTTTAACTGACTTCCCCAAGGATACAAACACTCCCCCACTATTGCCCATAATGCACTGGCAAAAATATTGAAGGAAATACAAGTCCCGGATGGGATAAGTGTGTACCAATATATTGATGATATCTTAATTGCTGGGGACGACCAAGAGACGGTCAGAGAAGTGTCTAGTCAGATTTGGGCCTCACTGGCTTCATTGGGATTGGAAATCCCTTCTGCTAAATGTCAGGGACCAAGTCAAGAGGTTAAATTTCTAGGTGTTTGGTGGTCAGGAGGAGCCGTAGCTGTACCAGCTGATACCCTGGGAAAAATAGAGGCTGGTAAAACTCCAGAAAATAAGAAGGAACTACAACAGATACTTGGGACTTTAGGTTACTGGCGAAAACATGTCCCTAGATTTTCCATAAGTGCTCGACCTCTGTATAATTTAATTAAGAAGAATGCACATTGGCAGTGGACCCCTCAGCATAAGGAGGCCTTGAATTTAGTGATTCAAGAACTACGTACATATCAGACTTTAGGTCCCATACATCGGACAGATCCTATACAGATCGAGTGGGGATTCAGTGAACATGGTTCGCATTGTAACATATCAACGGGGACCAGAAGGCCCTGATAGACGTTTGGAATTCTTGTCTCATTCATTCAATGATACAGAGCAAAGATACACGGATTGGGAAAAGGGTATGTTATCACTAATATGAGCAGTAAAAAAGGCTGAATGGATTCGCACAAGCCAGGATATGGTTGTTCAGGGTCCTTTCCTTCTTCTGGAATCAGTCAGGAAAGGGACTGCTCCCCCCAAGGGAATTGCCCAAAAACCCGCTGTCCAGAAATGGTACTCTTACTTGGAAGGTATCAGTCAGTTGGTTACTATTATTGAAGGGCCAGTAAAAGAATCTAAATTACAAAAGGATGTTAATGCAGACCCTTCTATGTTAATCAAACCTAATAAACCATCACCTATTCTAGAAGCACCCCCGTTTACAGTTGAATCAGACCTGACAGGAGTATGGTTTACAGATGCTTCTGCAGTACGAAAAAATTGGACTTGGCAATATACAGCAGTGGCTCTGGAGATAAAGACAGGAAGAACTGAGATTGAAAAAGGAGAAGGTAGTGCCCAAATAGGGGAACTACAAGCTGTATTGTTAGCTGTGAAATTTGGGACTCAATATATATATTGATTCCTATGCAGTGTTTAAAGGGGCAACAGAATGGATAGGACATTGGGAAGCCAACGGTTGGCAGGTCAACCAGGTTCCAGTGTGCAGAACAGAGGACTGGAGGCAACTATTAGAAGTAGGACAAGGAAGAGCATTACAAGTAGGATGGGTAAAGGCACATGATAAAAACCTTACTGAGTCCATTTTGGTGCCCAACGTGGGGCACGAAGGGTTGAGATAACGACAAACCTGACCAGAGCTTGTTAAAACAAATTTGTTACCAGCATTCATTATATTGGTCTCATAGTTGCTGGTCACTATGTTGATTTATGTTTTCTTAGAGTTGTTGCTCTGGATTTAAAGCTCTGTTATGTATCACCTCGCTTGCTGTATGTAGTTCCTCTTCTGCTGCTTATCATCCGTGGCAGGTGGATTCAGGTTTTTGCTTTGATGTATTGTATAACACTGGTTTATGGTATGATAAAGTCATTGGCTGTGGGATTAATCCGGTATTTGCACTCAGCATTGTCACCTTTATACGGTGGGAGCCATCTGTGGGAAACTATTAATAATTATACCATTTACCTTTCCTCCATGGAAAACCAGTCTATGGGTGGGGTACCTTTCTTCCCCTCTCCTTTCTCCTTCAGTCCAGTTACAATGGTGTTTGAGAATTTTGAAAAATTTGAATACTCCTGGGGTGTTGGGACTAGCACGGGCGTAGCCCTACTGCTAGAAATTAGCATACTTCTGAATGTGGTTCAGCTCTCGTTTAAGGTTAAACAGCTATTTAAGAAGATCACCCAGAGATGTGCCCCAAGGCTGGATAATTATGAGTGGCAGGGTGTGTGGGGTGGTATGGGCAAGTACCTAGAACAGTGGGCACCTCCAATGTTTTGGAAATTCACCCCTGAACAAGTGCAGGATCCAGAAGAACTAGTAAAATATTTGGAAAAGGTATGCTGTCACCCCGGCAGCTCCAGAGAGATACAACTCACTGCAACGTGCTGGGGCCTGGCCCATGCCTATCAAGCCCTGTTCGACACTACTCAGTACCCTCAAGGGGAAGAGAAAGTCTCTAGACCTAACAACAAAACGATGAGCACCACGGCCAAACAAACCCCAGCAATGAGCATTGCAGGCTCCCAGACCTTGGCAACAGGCACCGTGACCCCTCCAGCCCCTGCGACGAGAACTCTGGCTACCCAAACCTCAGCAACAGGCACTGCAGCCCCTCCAGCCCCAGCAATGAGCACAGCAGCTACCCAAACCTTGGCAACGGGCACTGTGGTCCCTCCAGCCCCAGCGACGAGCACTGCTGCTACCCAAACCTCGGCGACAGACACTGCGGTTATCCAAAACCCAGCGAGCGATACTGCAACTGAACCAGCGGACCAACCTGCACTGGTATCAGTTGCCCCTGATACCAGAAACAGAAATATACAAAAAAAGCAGTTCGCTTAGCGAAGGATGAAGGTGAACCAGGGTCATCACGGGAACCGGAGGAAGAGGCAGAACCAGAGGTAATAACCCGGTCCCTATCCTTGAGTGAGCTGCGGGATTTGCGGAAAGAGTTTGGCCGCCGTATAGGTGAGCATATTATCACCTGGCTCCTCCGATGCTGGGACAATGGGGCTAATAGCTTGGAATTAGAAGGTAGGGAAGCCAAGCAGCTGGGATCACTTGCCAGGGAAGGTGGCATTGACAAGGCAATTGGAAGAGGGACATAAGCCCTCAGCCTCTGGAGGCGACTCCTGTCAAGTGTGAAGGAAAAGTACCCCTTTAAGGAAGATGTTATATGTCAATCAAGCCAGTGGACCACCATGGAAAGAGGTATCCAATATCTGAGGGAATTAGCTGTGCTAGAGACCATTCATCATGACCCGGACAACCAACAATTACCCAAAGATCCAGACGAAGTCCAGTGCACACGACCCATGTGGCGGAAGTTTGTACGGAGCACACCATCATCCTATGCCAACACATTGGCGATAATGACCTGGAAAGATGAAGAGGCACCGACAGTGGAGGAAGTGGCTCGCCAACTCCATCAATACGAAGCCTGCATTTCGGCTGTGGAGAAGCTGTCCCAGGATGTCCAACAAATCAAAGAGGATATGTCCTATTCCCCACCTGTAAGGACCAATGTCTCAGCTATTAGGAGTGAGCGTTCCTCTGCCCAAGAGAGAGAATATAGAAAGTACACACCGCGAGGTGCCCTGTGGTTTTACGTATGTGATCATGGAGAGGACATGAGGAAATGGAATGGAAAACCTACCTCGGTCCTAAATGCAAGGGTACGTGAGCTGCAAGGAAAAACCACCACAAAAGGGAATTCTACTAGGAAAAATGCCGCTCCAGTTTCGAAACAGAATAGAAGAGCTGATCATATTTTTGATACTCTTGAAGGGAATTCTGAGTTAATTTTACGAGAAGTGAGTACTGGATACTCTGACCAGAATTAGAGGGGCCCTGCCTCCAGCCAGGTGGAGGAGAGGGATAACCAGGTCTATTGGATTGTGTGGATTCGATGGCCTGGCACGCCAGACCCACAGGAGTATAAGGCTCTAGTAGACACCGACGCAGAGTGCACTCTAATGCCATCAAGTTATAAAGGGGCAGAACCCATTTGTATTTGAGTAACATCATATCCAGTGCAAGTCGATTCTGAAATGCGACTTTTGAGGCAGTTTGTACTTGTGTATCTAGCAATTCAAAATTGACTTTAGTGAGGTCTGCCAAAGCTTCCACTTGTGCAGCTAAATTGGACAGCAGAATTCTAGTTTTAAGGTGACCTATACCTAGCCCAAAGAATCCTTTGGCCCATACCACTATTTTATGGGATACAGTCCAATCGGTGTTGTCTGTACTTCGTTTGGTACAGGGATGCCACAGTCCTTGAGAGATAAATTTCTCAGAGTAATAAGAAGGACATAATGATGGTACTCCCAAAGTACACTGCAGACCAAGATGTATAGGTCTTAACATATCTGTAATAGTCCCATCTGAGCATAGCCACGTTAACTGATGTGGAACATATATAGGTGAGTCGTCACAATTACCCATGGTTCGAGGAATGTGACAGGAGGATTTCTCAGAATATTTTAAGTCTTTATAGCTTATGCTAGTATTACATCCCATTGCTGGGGGATATGGCCTGGTGTAATTTTGACACAAGCAGGCAGCACTGATTAAATGCCGTAATGAAGGAATTAACCACAACCAACTATTTTCTAGATCCCCACCAGTGGTACAATTTATGATATTTGTACAATTCCACAGGGGTGTTTTTTTCACATTGGGTTGTGTTGAGAACCTTTGTCTGGACCGCCAGGGATAGCACTCCTTCCTGTCATCTTTCCTCTCCTCATGGGCTTGAGACCATAAACAATTAGCAGGTGGTCCTTCCATCACATTGAACCACATACATGAATTACCAGATGTTGAAGGAAACTCAAAGCACCACTGGGTGTTTACCGGTTCCACATACCTCAGGACTAAGCGTTTTCCCCAATATGGCTCATCCTCATACCATGTGTCTGCCCAAGGGTGTTTGGAACATGGCTGTTGGGAGGATTAAGGCTGTTTGACCCTATATCCTAAAGTCTTATTGTCCCAACAGAGTGGGGCATAGGAACAATTTAGGCTCCAAACGGAAGTTCGATTTAACATATTATTAAATGGCCACTTCAATTCTAATTCACCCCAAATGATAGACTTATTTTGATTCCAGAGCCAATCTAAATTCTTACCTATATCCATGGGGAAAGCTGTTATGAGGATTCCCTGAGAGGGGGTATGTGGTAAAGGCAAACAGGAAGTCACATGAGAAAAGTTAAGCATGTGAGCAAAACCTTGTATCATCTTGTAGATCATATTGTCTTGTTCAGTACGATTCAACACTGGGGAACCATCAATGTGTTGCTCAAAAGCCCGAGGCTGTCTATTCTATATCCTAGATTGTTTACTTATGCATATGGTTATTATAGGTGTTGTGGTTTAACCCCAGCCAGCAACTAAGCATCATGCAGCTGCTCACTCACTCCCCCCCATCCAGTGGGATGGGGGAGAAAATCGGGAAAAGAAGTAAAACTCCTGGGTTGAGATAAGAACGGTTTAATAGAACAGAAAAGAAGAAACTAATAATGATAACACTAATAAAATGACAGCAGTAGTAATAAAAGGATTGGAATGTACAAATGATGCGCAGGGCAATTGCTCACCACCCGCCAACCGACACGCCGCCAGTCCCCAAGCGGCGATTCCCTGCCCCCCCACTTCCCAGTTCCTATACTAGATGGGACGTCACATGGTATGGAATACACCGTTGGCCAGTTTGGGTCAGGTGCCCTGGCTGTGTCCTGTGCCAACTTCTTGTGCCCTGGCTGGGCATGAGAAGCTGAAAAATCCTTGACTATAGTCTAAACACTACTGAGCAACAACTGAAAACATCAGTGTGTTATCAACAGTCTTTGCATACTGAACTCAAAACATAGCACTGTACCAGCTCCTAGGAAGACAGTTAACTCTATCCCAGCTGAAACCAGGACAATAGGACTAACAACAATTACAATATAACTTACAATTACAGCCATAGTCTAGTGCTATCAACACTTAGATTAACAAACAATTATTCGTACCAAAAACAAACATATGAAAAACAAAAGATAAAACTCATGATCCACGCTCCAGGTCTGCGTAGCTTGTCAGTTCCTCTAAGGTACAGTTCACATCAGCTCAGATCAATGTCTGTGAGGTCTCCACCCTGTGTGTTCCCAGTTGTCGCTTATCCTTTTTCAACTGGAACAGTCCTATAATTTAAAGAGAAGAGAGCTGCTCAAATGTATACACGCTCAATGACAAATTGGTTAGAAATCTGGTATAATCCACCTGCTACATATCCGATGTATGCGATTGGAGCTATCTTTTGCTTCCCATGCATACAGCCCCCTCACGTTGGTCAGTATCAGGGGTGCAACTCCAATTTGAGGTAACTTGACCATTTGACCATCAAGTTATAAAGGGACAGAATCCATCTGTATTTCTGGTGTGACAGCGGGATCTCAAGAGTTAACTGTATTGGAAGCTGAAGTAAGCCTAACTGGGAATGAATGGCAGAAACACCACATTGTGACTGGTCCAGAGGCTCCGTGTATCCTTGGCATAGACTATCTCAGGAGGGGGTATATCAAGGACCCGAAGGGGTATCGATGGGCTTTTGGTATAGCTGCCTTGGAGACGGAGGACACTGAACAGTTGTCTACCCTGCCTGGTCTCTCTCAAGACCCTTCGATTGTGGGGTTGGTGAAGGTTGAAGAACAACAAGTGCCAATTGCTACCACGATGGTGCACCGGCGGCAATATCGCACCAACCGAGACTCTCTGATTCCCATCCACAAATTGATTCACCAGCTGGAGAGCCAAGGAGTGATCAGCAAAACTTGCTCACCCTTTAATAGTCCCATATGGCCAGTGCGGAAGTCTAATGGGGGATGGAGATTAACAGTTGACTATCGCGGCCTGAATGAAGTTACGCCACCGCTGAGTGCTGCCGTTCCAGATATGCTAGAACTTCAATACGAGCTAGAGTCAAAGGCAGCCAAGTGGTATGCCACAAGTGACATTGCTAATGCGTTTTTCTCAATTCCTCTGGCAGCAGAGTGCCGTCCACAATTTGCCTTTACTTGGAGGGGTGTCCAGTACACTTGGAATCGATTGCCCCAGGGGTGGAAACACAGCCCCACCATTTGCCATGGACTGATCCAGACTGCACTGGAAAAAGGTGAAGCTTCGGAACACCTGCAATACATTGATGACATCACCGTATGGGGCAACACGGAAGAAGAAGTCTTTGAGAAAGGGAAGGAAATAATCCAAATCCTTCTGAAAGCCGGTTTCGCCATAAAAGAAAGTAAGGTCAAGGGACCCGCACAGGAGATCCAGTTTTTGGGAATACAATGGCAAGATGGACCTTGTCAGATCCCAATGGATGTGATTAACAAAATAGCAGCTATGTCTCCCCCAACTAATAAAAAGGACACACAGGCCTTCTTAGGTGTTGTGGGTTTTTGGAGAATGCATATTCCAAATTACAGTTTGATTGTAAGCCCTGTCTATCAAGTGACCAGGAAGAAGAATGATTTTAAATGGCATCCTGAACAACAACAAGCCTTCGAACAAATTAAACGGGAGATTGTTCATGCCGTCGCTCTTGGACCAGTCCGGACAGGACAAGATGTTAAAAATGTGCTCTACACTGCAGCTGGGGTGAATGGCCCTACCTGGAGCCTCTGGCAGAAAGAACCTGGGGAGACCCGAGGCCGACCCCTGGGGTTTTGGAGTGGAGGATATCGAGGATCCGAGGATCGCTATACTCCAACTGAAAAAGAGATACTGGCAGCGTATGAAGCAGTTTGAGCTGCCTCAGAAGTGGTTGGTACTGAGACACAGCTCTTCTTAGCACCCCGACTGCCAGTTCTGGGCTGGATGTTCAAAGGGAGGGTCTCCTCTACACATCACACGACTGACGCCACGTGGAGTAAGTGGATCACACTGATCACACAACGGGCTCACATAGGAAACCGCAGTCACCCAGGAATTTTAGAAGTGATCACGAACTGGCCAGAAGGCAAAGATTTTGGAATGTCGCCAGAGAAAGAGGTGACACGGGCCGAAGAAGCCCCGCTGTATAATAAACTGCCAGAAAATGAGAGGCAATATGCCCTGTTCACTGCTGGGTCCTGTCGCATTGTGGGAAAGCATCGAAGGTGGAAGGCTGCTATATGGAGTCCTACACGACAAGTCGCAGAAACTGCTGAACGAGAAGGTGAATCGAGACAGTTTGCAGAGGTGAAAGCCATCCAGCTAGCGTTAGACATTGCTGAAAGAGAAAAGTGGCCAGTGCTCTATCTCTATACTGACTCCTGGATGGTGGCAAATGCCCTGTGGGGGTGGCTACAGCAATGGAAGAAGGGCAACTGGCAGCACAGAGGTAAAAACATTTGGGCTGCCGCACTCTGGCAAGATATTGCGTCCTGGCTAGAGAATCTGGTTGTAAAAGTACGTCATGTAGATGCTCACGTACCCAAGGGTTGGGCCACCGAGGAACATCGAAACAACGAACAGGTGGATCAGGCTGCCAAGATTGAAGTGGCTCAGGTGGACCTGGACTGGCAACATAAGGGTGAGCTCTTTATGGCTCGGTGGGCCCATGATACTTCAGGCCATCAGGGAAGAGATGCAACATATAGATGGGCTTGAGATCGAGGGGTGGACCTGACCATGGACGCTATCACGCAGGTTATCCATGAATGTGAAACATGTGCTGCAATTAAGCAAGCCAAGTGGTTAAAGCCCCTGTGGTATGGAGGGCGATGGCTGAAATATAAATATGGGGAAGCCTGGCAGATTGACTATATCACCCTCCCACAAACTTGCCAAGGCAAGCGCTATGTGCTGACAATGGTGGAAGCAACCACCGGATGGCTGGAAACATATTCTGTACCCCATGCCACTGCCCGGAACACTATCCTGGGCCTTGAGAAGCAGGTCTTGTGGTGACATGGCACCCCAGAAAGAATTGAGTCAGACAACGGGACTCATTTCCGAAACAACCTCATAGACACCTGGGCCAAAGAGCATGGCATTGAGTGGGTGTATCATATCCCCTATCATGCACCAGCCTCTGGGAAAATCGAGCGATACAATGGACTGTTAAAGACTACATTGAAAGCAATGGGGGGTGGAACTTTCAAACATTGGGATACACATTTAGCAAAAGCCACCTGGTTAGTCAACACCAGAGGATCTGCCGATCCAGGTGGCCCTTCCCAATCAGAATTTTTACATACTGTAGAAGGAGATAAAGTCCCTGTAGTGCACATGAAAAATATGTTAGGGAAGACAGTCTGGGTTACTCCTGCCTCAGGCAAAGGTAAACCCAGTCGTGGGATTGCTTTTGCTCAAGGACCTGGGTGCACTTGGTGGGTGATGCGAAAAGATGGGGAAGTCTGATGTGTGCCTCAAGGGGATTTGATTTTAGGTGAAAATAGCCAGAATTAAACTGTATGATATTAGTTGCTATATAACCCTGCTACTGTATGTTATCATTACTATAATTGATATATGCTATATCCATAGTACTATAGTAAGAATCACTTGGATCAAGCAAGAAAGAACTGTGATAAAACTGAGCAAAGCGCAGTAGTGATGGAACCAGAACTGACTCCAGCCTGCAACAATCCAACGGTGCACACCATCCTCCTGCTGTGTCAAATGTCATCTGCTCGTCACACCGCACTGAAGCCCTATTCTGCTCTACCGACTGAGAGGACTTTGCTCTTGCGTGGTGCTTGGTTGCTGGCTGGGGTTAAACCACGACACCATTACAGGTTGGCCAGAATGCAATTGTGTGGGGAATTTGCCAACTTCATGTGGTTTCTTGGAGATTAAATCTCCAGTAGGACAGAATGCCTTAACTTTTGTGTTTCCATTTTCACCCCATCTGTTATTAACAGTATATACTGCCTCAGACAATCTCAAGTCCCAGTTTGATGCATGGACCCTTGCAAATCTTTTGATTAGTCCATTAATTCGTTCCACTATTCCATTTGCCTGAGGGTAATAAGGAGTATGGAAGATCCAGTCAATACCTTCCCCCCTTGCCCATTCCTGGATGATGGCTGCTGTGAAATGTGAACCGTTATCACTTTGGATAGTAGAATGCATAGGTAAGGTACTAAACCACTCCTTTAGCACTCAAATGGTCCATTCTCCAGATGCTGCTGTGGTTGCAGTGGCTTGGGTCAAACCGGACACTACCTCTACTCCTACTAGAATATACCTGTGTCGGTTAGATGTTCTAAGTGGCCCGATATAATTGATCTGCCAAGTCTGCCAGAGTGTCTTTCCTGCTCTGATATGCAAAGGTGGGGCCTGATTCAGATGATCCATTTTTAATCATAAGCGGCACTGTGGACAGTGTGTTATTGTCCTTTCACAGTCAGTCACTGTGGCAGGCCACCCTCTTGCTTGACACTCCTTGTACAGATAGGCCTTTCCAGCATGGCCACGCCTTTTGTGTAACCATTCTCTCAATCTTGCCCACTCCTGCGCATCCGTTTTTTTATCCGTTTCTAGTATATGTATGCGGGTGAGATAATCAACCTTGTTTTTCCAGTGAGTAGCCTCAATAAGGTTTTTATCATGTGCCTTTACCCATCCTACTTGTAATGCTCTTCCTTGTCCTACTTCTAATAGTTGCCTCCAGTCCTCTGTTCTCCACATTGGAACCCGGTTGACCTGCCAACTGTTGGCTTCCCAATGTCCTATCCATTCCGTTGCCCCTTTAAACACAGGGTGGCCTTCTTGGCCACCTGGGCACACTGCTGGCTGTCAACCAGCACCCCCAGGTCTTTCTCTGCCGGGCAGCTTTCCAGCCACTCTTCCCCAAGCCTGTAGTGCTGCATGGGGTTGCTGTGACTGAAGTGCAGGACACCGCACTTGGCCTTGTTGAACCTCATACAATTGGCCTCGGCCCATTGATCCAGCCTGTCCAGATCTCTCTGTAGAGCCTCCCTACCCTCAAGCAGATCGACCCTGCCTCCCAACTTGGTGTCATCTGCAAACTTGCTGAGGGTGCACTAAATCCCCTCACCCAAATCATTGTTAAAGATATTAAACAGAACAGGGCCCAACACTGACCCCTGGGGAACACCACTTGTGACCCGTCGCCAACTGGATTTTACCCCATTCACCACAACCCTCTGGGCTCTTCCATTCTGCCAGCTTTATACCCAGCAAAGAGTACACCTTTCCAAGCCATGAGATGCCAGCTTCTCAAGGAGTATGCCATGAGAGACAGTGTCAAAGGCCTTGCTGAAGACCAGTAAAATAACATCCACAGCCTTTCCCTCATCCATTAGGTGGGTCACCTGGCCATAGAAGGAGATCAGGTTGTTCAAGCAGGACCTGCCTTTCGTAAACCCATGCTGGCTAGGCCTGATCCCATGCTTGTCCTGGACTTGCCACATGAGTGCTCTGAAGACAAACCATTCCATAATCTTCCCCACTACCAGGGTCAGGCTGGCAGGCCTGTAGTTCCCCGGATCCTCCCCCGACCCTTCTTGTAAATGGGAGTCACATTGGCAAGCCTCCAGTCCTCTGGGACTTCCCCTGTTGACCAGGATCGCTGATAGATGATAGAGTGGCTTGGCAAGCACCTCCGCCAGTTCCCTCAGTACTCTTGGATGGATCCCATCGGGTCCCATAGATTTGTGAGTGTCCAGATGGCATAGTAGGTCCCTAACTATTTCCTCCTGGATTAAGGGGGGTATGTTCTGCTCTTCGTCCTCACCTTCCAGCTCAAGGGGTGGAGTACCCTGGGGATAACTGGACTCACTATTAAAGACCGAGGCAAAGAAGGCATTAAGTACCTCGGCCTTTTCCTCATCTCTGGTGGCTACGTTCCCTTCTGTATCCATTAAAGGATAGATATTCTCCTTGGGATTCTTTTTACTGTTAACATATTTGTAAAAATATTTTTTGTTTTCCCTTACAATAGTGGCCAGATTTAGTTCTAGCTGAGCTTTTGCCTTTCTAATTTCCTCTCTGCTGACCTAACAAGATCCCTGTACTCCTCCTGAGTTGCCTGGCCTTTCCTCCAAAGATGAAAAACTCTCCTTTTTTTCTTGACTCCTAGCAAAAGCTCCCTGTTCAGCCAGGCCGGTCATCTTCCTTGGCAGTTCGTCTTGCGGTGCATGGGAGTAGCCTGGTCCTGAGCCATTAAGATTTCCTTCTTAAAGAATGTCCATCCCTCCTAGACCCCTTTGCCCTTCAGGACCATCTCCCAAGGAACTCTCTCAACCAGTGCCGTGAAGAGGCCAAATTTTGCCCTCTGGAAGTCCATAGTGGTGGTTTTGCTGACCACCTTCCTTGCCTCACCAAAAATTGAAAATTCTATCATTTCATGGTTGCTAAGCCCAAGACAGCCTCCGACCATCACACCTCCCACCAGTCCTTCCCTGTTCATAAACAATAGATCTAGCAAGGCTCCTCCCCTGGTTGGCTCACCTACCAGCTGTGTCAGGAAGTTATCTTCCACACACTCCAGGAACCTCCTAGATTATTTACTCACTGCTGTGTTGTATTTCCAGCAGACATCTGGAAAGTTGAAGTCCCCCACGAGGACAAGGGCACACGAGTCTGAGACTACTGCCAGCCGCTTGTAGAATGTTTCATCTGCCTCTTCAACCTGTTTGGGTGGTCTATAACAGACTCCCAGCACAATATCTGCCTTGTTGGCCTTCCCTCTCATCCTTACCCATAAGCACTCAACATTATCATCACAATCGTGGAGCTCTATAGAGTTAAAACAGTCCCTAACATAGAGAGCCACCCCCCTTCTACCACCCTCTTCTACCTTGCCTATCCCTTCTGAAGAGCTTGTAGCCATCCATTGCAGCACTCCAGTCACGGGAGTCATCCCACCATGTATCTGTGATGGCAACTAAGTCATATCTATCCTGCTGCATAATGGCTTCCAGCTCCTCCTGTTTATTGCCCATGCTGCATGCACTGGCATAGATGCATTTGAGCTGGCCTATTGAATCCACCCCCAACATTGGCATGTTGCCTACAGGCTCATCTCTGGTGCACCTATGTTTTTCCCCTTCCCCCTTCAAACCTAGTTTAAAGCCCTGTCTATGAGCGAGGATTCATTTACCCCTTTGAGATAGCTGGATACCATCTGTCGCTAGCAAGCCCGGTGCCGTGTAAACCTCCCCATGATCAAAGAACCCAAAATTCCACCGATGGCACCAGCCTCTGAGCCACGTATTGACCAGGTGTGTTCTCCTATTCCTTTCAGTATATTTCCCTGCCACTGAAGGGATTAAGGAAAACACTCCCTGTGCTCCCGATCCTTCCACTAATCGTTTCAGTGCCCTGAAGTCTCTTTTGATTGCCTTTGGATTTCTCTCTGCAATCTCATCCCTGCCAACCTGCACAACTGTATCGGGTCTGGCTGAGATGGAGTTAGTACTCCCTATAGCAGCCCTCATAGCACTGTGCTCTGCATCAGTAGCTAGAAAGTTGTTGATAACACACCAGTGTTTTGGCTACCGCTGAGCAGTGCTGGCACAGCATCAAGGCTGTCTCTCCAACATTTTTGCCCTCCCCTCAATGGCAGGCTGGGGCAGGGCAAGATCTTGGGACGGGACATAACCAGGACAGCTGACCTAAACTAACCAAACAGATATTCCATACCATATGACGTCAGGTCAGATATAAAAGCTAAGTGAAGGGAGACGGGGGGGGGGGGGGGGGGGCATTTTTTGTCTTCCGGAGCAAGCACTACGCGTACTGGAGCCCTGCTTCCCAGGAAGTGGCCAGACATCGCCTGCTGATGGGAAGTAGAGAGTAACATCATTTGTTTTTTCTTTGCTTTCGCACGCAACCTTTGCTATCATTTTATTAAACTGCCCTTATCTTGACCCACGAGCCTTTCGTTATATTTTTCTCTCCCCCGTCCAGCTGAGAAGGGGGAGTGATAGAGCGGCTTTGATGGGTGTCCTGGGTTCAGCTGGGATAGAGTTAATTTTTACAGGAACCTGGGAGGTGGGGGGCATAGCCGGGGCAGCTGACCTGAACTAGCCAAGGAGCTATTCCATACCATGTGACATCCTGCCCAGTATATAAATGGGGAGCGGGCCGGGGGGTGTTCTCTGTTTTCGGTGGGGGAAGCGGCGGAGCGTCGGGTCCCGGGTGGTGAGCAGTTGCACTGTGCATCACTCTTTTTGTATACTTTTTTTTCATTAGTGCCGTTGTTGTTGTTGTAATCTCTTTGTGTTTGTCCCAGTAAACTGCCTTTATCTCAACCCTCGAGGTTCCAGTTTCTTTTTCTTTTTTTTTTCTCTCCTCCGTCTCCTCCCCATCCCACCGGAGGGGGGCGGAGGAGTGAGCGAGCGGCTGCGTGGTCCTTTGTTACCGGCCGGGCTGAAACCACGACAGTCCTTTTTGGCGCCCAACGTGGGGCAGAAGGGTTGAGATAACGACAGATCTGGCCAGAGCGTGTTGAAACAAATTTGCCAAACGCATTTCTTAGATATATAGATGTTAGTCACAATGTTGTTTCATTTGTTTACATGGTGGCGTTTTGTAAGCTCTTATATGCTCTATGTATTGCCTGTAGTTGCGTATCTCATCTCTGGGAGAGTGATTGGGATTATCATTTTGCTGTACTGGGCAATGTCGACTTATGAAATGATTACATCACTGGTCATGAGGTTAAGCTGGTATCTGTATGAGGCAGTGATATCATTTCCATACTTTGGGCGCCTTCTGTCAGAATTTATTGGTAATTACACCCAATCCATGGGGAGATTAGGGGGGGATACCTCCCCCCGTCCGTTCACCTCCCTTTCCTCCTTCCGACTAATTACAACAGCTTTTGAGAATTTTGAATATCCTTGGGATGCACAAGCCAGTGTGCTGTTAGTGCTATGCCTCCTGACTATGTTTCAGGTCTTCTTTAGGGCTACAAAAAGGCTCTTTAAGAGTACCACTCAGAGATCTCCCCCAAAGCTGGATACTCATGGGTGGCACGGCATGTGGGAGCATATGGGCAAGTATCTAGAGAACTTCTCACCGCCAGTGACTTGGAAGTTCACTCCCGAACAACTACAGAACCCTTATGAAGTGACAGAATATTTGAAAGAAAAATGCTGTGGCTATTCCAAAGACATACAACTCGCCTCACTGTGCTGGGCCCTGGCCAGTATCTACCAAACACTGCTTGATATTATGCAGCACCCTCGGGGGGAAAAGGGGGAAAAGATGGAAAACAGGACAACATGCACCGTGGCTACCCAAACCCTGACAACAGACACCGTGGCTGCCCCTACCCCGACAACAAGCACCGTGGCTGTCCCTACCACGACAACAGGTACCATGACTACCCCTACCCCGGTGACAGACACTGCAGCTAAACCAGAGAACCAGCCTGTGCCAGTATCAGTTGCCCCTGTACAGAAAAAGAAACACACAAAGAAATCAGTTCGCTTAGCGAGAGATGAAGATGAACCAGGGTCATCGCGAGAACAGGAGGTAGAGACAGAACCTGAAATAATTACCCGATCTCTATCCATGAGTGAGTTGCGTGACATGCGAAAAGATTTTAGCCGCCACCCAGGTGAGCACATTGTTACCTGGCTGCTCCGATGCTGGGATAGCGGGGCTAGTAGTGTGGAATTAGAGGGTAAGGAAGCCAAGCAGTTGGGATCTCTGTCTAGGGAAGGGGGCATCGACAAGGCGATTGGGAGAAAAACACAAGTCCTCAGCCTCTGGAGGCGACTTCTGTTAGGTGTAAAGGAAAGATACCCCTTCAGGGATGAAGTTACATGTCACCAAGGCAAGTGGACCACCATGGAGAGAGGTATCCAGTACCTGAGAGAATTAGCCGTGCTGGAGGTGATTTACAATGATCCAGAAAATGCGCAGTCACCCACAGATCCAGATGAAGTCCAATGCACACAACCCATGTGGCGGAAGTTTCTACGAAGTGCACCACCAACCTATGCCAACTCATTGGCAGTAATGTCCTGGAGAGAAGGCTATGGACAAACGGTGGATGAATTGGCTGTCCAACTCCGGCAATACGAAGGGAGTCTCTCTTCGTCCCTACGGGCCTGTGTCTCAGCTGTAGAGGAGTTGTCCCGAGAGTTCCAGCAATTCAAAGTGGATCTGTCCTCCTCCTCACCTGTACAGGCCCGCATCGCAGTTATTGGGAGTAAGCGTTCCTCTGCCCAAGAGAGAGGAGAGAGAAAGTACACACGACGGGCTAACCTGTGGTTTTACCTGCGTGACCATGGAGAGGACATGAGGAAGTGGGACGGAAAACCTGCCTCAGTCTTGGATGCACGGGTACAGGAGTTGCGAGAAAAAGCAACCAGAAAAGAGAATTCTTCTTGGAAAACTGCTGCTCCAGTTTCCCGTGAGCAGTCCCCCTGATGCAGTAGATGGGCTGATCTCATTTCTGATCCCCTTGAAGGGACTTCTGATTTACGTGTGCAGAAAGTGAGTAACGGATATTCTAACCAGGATTAGAGGGGCCCTGCCTCCAGCCAGGTGGAGGAGAGGGACAACCGAGTCTACTGGACAGTGTGGATTCGATGGCCTGGCACATCAGACCCACAGGAATATAAGGCTCTAGTGGACACTGGTGCACAATGTACCCTAATGCCATCTAGTTATAAAGGGGCAGAACCCATCTCTATCTCTGGTGTGACAGGGGGATCCCGAGAGCTAACCGTATTGGAAGCTGGAATGAGTCTAACCGGGAATGAGTGGCATAAACACCCCATTGCGACTGGCCCAGAGGCCCCGTGCATCCTTGGTATAGATTATCTCAGGAGGGGGTATTTCAAGGACCCAAAAGGGTACCGTTGGGCCTTTGGTATAGCTGCATTGGAGACGGAGGAGATTGAACAGCTGTCTACCCTGCCGGGTCTCTCCCAAGACCCTTCGGTTGTGGGGTTGCTGAAGGTTGAAGAACAACAGGTGCCAATTGCTACCACGACGGTGCACCGGCGACAATATCACACCAACCGAGACTCCCTGATCCCAATCCATAAGCTGATTTGCCGACTGGAGAGCCAAGGAGTGATCAGCAAGACTCACTCACCCTTTAATAGTCCCATATGGCCCGTGCAGAAATCCAATGGGGAATGGCGACTAACAGTAGATTATCGTGGGCTGAATGAAGTCACGCCACCGCTGAGCGCTGCTGTGCCAGATATGTTAGAGCTTCAATATGAACTGGAATCAAAGGCAGCTAAGTGGTATGCCACAAATGACATTGCTAATACATGATTCTCCATTCCTTTGGCAGCGGAGTGCAGGCCTCAGTTTGCTTTCACTTGGAGGGGCGTCCAGTACACCTGGAATCGACTGCCCCAAGGGTGGAAACACAGCCCCACCATTTGTCATGGACTGATCCAGGCTGCACTAGAAAAAGGTGAAGCTCCAGAGCACCTGCAATATATTGATGACATCATCGTATGGGGCAACACGGCAGAAGAAGTTTTTGAGAAAGGGAAGAAAATAATCCAAATCCTTTTGAAGGCTGGTTTTGCCATAAAAGAAAGTAAGGTCAAGGGACCTGCGCAGGAGATCCAGTTCTTAGGAGTAAAATGGCAAGATGGGCGTCGTCAGATCCCTGTGGACGTCATCAACAAAATAGCAGCTATGTCCTCACCGACTAATAAAAAGGAAACACAGGCTTTCTTAGGTGTTGTGGGTTTTTGGAGAATGCATATTCCAAATTACAGTCAAATTGTAAGCCCTCTCTACCAAGTTACTCGGAAGAAGAACGATTTTAAATGGGGGCCTGAGCAACGACAAGCCTTTGAACAGATTAAGCAGGAGATTGTTCACGCAGTAGCTCTTGGGCCAGTCCGGACAGGACAAGATATTAAAAATATGCTCTACACTGCAGCTGAGGAGAATGGCCCTACCTGGAGCCTTTGGCAGAAAGCACCTGGGGAGACCCGTGGCCGACCTCTGGGGTTTTGGAGTCGGGGATATCGAGGATCCGAGGCTCGCTATACTCCAACTGAAAAAGAGATCTTGGCAGCATATGAAGGAGTTCGAGCCGCCTCAGAAGTGGTTGGTACTGAAACACAGCTCTTCTTAGCACCTCGACTGCCAGTGCTGGGCTGGATGTTCAAAGGGAAAGTTTCCTCTACGCATCACGCGACTGACGCCACGTGGAGTAAGTGGATTGCACTGATCACACAGCGAGCTCGCATAGGAAACCGCAGTCGCCCAGGAATGTTAGAAGTGATCACGAACTGGCCAGAAGGCAAAGATTTTGGAATGTCGCCAGAGAAAGAGGTGACACGGGCCGAAGAAGCCCTGCTGTATAATAAACTGCCAGAAAATGAGAGGCAATATGCCCTGTTCACTGATGGGTCCTGTCGCATTGTGGGAAAACATCGAAGGTGGAAGGCTGCTGTATGGAGTCCTACACGACTAGTCGCAGAAACTGCTGAAGGAGAAGGTGAATTGAGTCAGTTTGCAGAGGTGAAAGCCATCCAGCTAGCGTTAGACATTGCTGAAAGAGAAAAGTGGCCAGTGCTCTATCTCTATACTGACTCCTGGATGGTGGCAAATGCCCTATGGGGGTGGCTACAGCAATGGAAGAAGGGCAATTGGCAGCGCAAAGGTAAACCCATCTGGGCTGCCACACTGTGGCAAGATATCGCTGTTCGGATAGAGAAGCTAGTGGTAAAAGTACGTCACGTAGATGCTCATGTACCCAAGAGTCGAGCCACTGAAGAACATCAAAACAACCAGCAGGCAGATCAGGCCGCCAAGATTGAAGTGTCTCAGGTGGACCTGGACTGGCAGCATATAGGTGAGCTATTTATGGCTCAGTGGGCCCACGATACCTCAGGCCATCAGGGAAGAGATGCAACATATAGATGGGCTCGAGATCGAGGGGTGGACTTGACCATGGACACTATCGCACAGGTCATCCATGAATGTGAAACATGTGCTGCAATTAAGCAAGCCAAGCGGCAAAACCCCCTGTTGCATGGAGGGCGATGGCTGAAATATAAACAGTGGGACGCCTGGCAGATTGACTATATCACACTCCCACGAACACGCCAAGGCAAGTGCCATGTGCTTACAATGGTGGAAGCAACCACTGG
Organism: Astur gentilis; assembly: GCF_929443795.1. NCBI lineage: Eukaryota > Metazoa > Chordata > Aves > Accipitriformes > Accipitridae > Astur > Astur gentilis. The sequence goes on along the minus strand of NC_064918.1, from coordinate 18,070,940 downwards.
GTGGCTGGAAACATACCCTGTGTCCCATGCCACTGCCCAGAACACTATCCTGGGCCTTGAAGAGAAAATTTTATGGCAACACGGCACCCCAGAAAGAATCGAGTCAGACAACGGGACTCACTTCCGAAACAACCTCATAGACACCTGGGCCAAAGAACATGGCATTGAGTGGGTGTATCACATCCCTTATCACGCACCAGCCTCCGGAAAAATTGAACGGTACAATGGACTGCTGAAAACTACATTGAGAGCGATGGGGGGTGGAACTTTCAAGCATTGGGATACACATTTAACAAAAGCCACCTGGTTAGTTAATACTAGAGGATCTGCCAATCGGGCTGGCCCCGCCCAACCAAGAGTTCCACATACTGTAGAAGGGGATAAAGTCCCTGTAGTGCGCATGAGGAGTATGTTAGGAAAGACAGTCTGGGTTAGTCCTCCCTCAAGCAGAAGCAAACCCATTCAAGGGGTTGTTTTTGCTCAAGGACCTGGGTACACCTGGTGGGTGATGCAGAAGGATGGGGAGGTTCGATGTGTACCTCAGGGAGATTTGATTTTGGGAGAGAATAGCCAGTGAATTGGGCTGTATGATATTTAACTGCTAAATAACCTGCCAATGCATGTCATTGTATCTATAGTGTCTATATGCCATAGCAAGGGTATTATTGTGAGAATTATCCAAATGACTACAGGATGGACTTTTGAAACTGAGCCAAGTACAACAGCAATAGAACTTGAACTGGCACCCACCAATTTCCTCAAGATCAACATCTTTGACCTGCAGATCAAGGGCATGAGTTGCACCAACTGTACTAGCCACAAGATCCAGAGACAACATACAACGACCCAACATCTCACACCATCTCTCTCTTATCCTGAAGAACTGTTACAACAGATAGAGCCCCAAAATCGATGGACACATTAGAGGGATAGCCCATAGGCTAAAGGAACACCATGTGTGTGTGTGCAAGTTTGGGGGGGGGGGGGGGGGAGTCCATATACTTATATATAAGACAAGGAAAGTAGTAGTGGTTGATTGGAAAAAAATGTAAGATCTGGGCATGATGTAGATGGTATAGAATAAGGGGGTGGATAATGTCCTGGGTTCAGCTGGGATAGAGTTAATTTTTACAGGAACCTGGGAGGTGGGGGCATAGCCGGGGCAGCTGACCTGAACTAGCCAAGGAGCTATTCCATACCATGTGACATCATGCTCAGTATATAAATGGGGAGCGGGCCGGGTGGTGGTCTCTGTTTTCGGTGGGGGAAGTGGCGGAGCGTCGGGTCCCGGGTGGTGAGCAGTTGCACTGTGCATCACTCTTTTTGTATACTTTTTCATTAGTACCGTTGTTGTTGTTGTAATTTTTTCTTTGTGTTTGTCCCAGTAAACTGCCTTTATCTCAACCCTCGAGGTTCCAGTTTCTTTTTCTTTTCTCTCCTCCGTCTCCTCCCCATCCCACCGGAGGGGGACGGAGGAGTGAGCGAGCGGCTGCGTGGTCCTTTGTTACCGGCTGGGCTGAAACCAGGACACCTGGATGTAGCTCTGTTTAGTGCTTTCTGTATTGCCTTAATGAAATAGAAAAGGAACCTGTTAAGTCTTCTAATGCCACAAAGGTAGAAGTGTCAATTATATTAAGAAGGTATTAGTGTTCAAAATTATTTTGACAAACTGGAAAAATGGTCAGGTGAATTTCAGAAAGGAAAAATGTGAAGTGTTAGCCTTAGGCAGGAATAATCAGCTGCCAAAACAGAAAGTGCTGAAAAACCGATAGCATATTTTCAGGAAAAGATCTGAGTTTTATGAGAGTGTGAGTCAGTGAGCCATGCTATTGTGAAAAAGGCAGAGCCCTTGCAACGTGTGCAGGAGCTCCTCTGGCTTGCCTCTGCATTGCTAAGGCCTCATATGGAATATCATGTGTCCTTTGGATGCTGCATTTCAGAAAGATGTGAAAGAAACAAAGAAGACCTAGAGGAGAATCAAGAGAATAATCAGAAGCCAAGAAAACATGACCTTTGATGAAAAAAATTATTGTCTTGGGGTTGTTTCATGTAAATGAGAGAAGATTTGCGGGAGGGGGATGAATGAAGTCTTCAAGGATAAAAAACAACACTGCTGTAAAGAGGAAGGGAACAATCTGTTGTCCATTTCCATAGTAGAGAGAACCAGAAGTAATGGGTTTAAGTTACAGTAAGGAATATTCATTTTAGGTATTCAAAAGCTTTTAAAGGACTAGGATAGTGAAGCACTGAAATGGATTGTCTGGGGAGGCTAAGATGTCCCCATCACTGGAAAACTTAACAAATGGACCAAATAATCAACTGTTTGCAATGACATATCTTCAGTCAATCCTGCTTTGGAGGAAGAGAATGAATTTAGGTTATTTCTTGAAGTCTCTTCCATATGTAACTATATCAGATTCTGTGATATATGCTAGCTTTGTCCTAACATCACTATAACACAATTAATAGCATAGCATGTTTCTGTAGCTATAACACTGCTTAGGAAATTTTTATGCTTTTGCCAGAAAATACAAATTTGTTAACATTTTAAACTACTTTCAGGAAGCAGTTAGCTTGAATTACTTTCCTGTTTTCAATTTTCTCCCCAAATATCCTATTTCTGTAATTTCAGAAATTCTGGATTCAGATTAGCACATTTGAATACTTAATTTGTAAATTTAGAAATTAAGGCAAATTTTTCTCTTTTTCATCTGCCTCCATCCACTGGTCCTTGGAAATATTTTCAGATTTTTTTACTTTGTGAGGTGGAGAAGATTTTACCTTATTGAAATATTTAAATAAAACAAATTCTGTTCATAAACACTGCTTATGAAGAAGCAGCAAGAACTCAAAAATGTTGCTTTTAATTGATGAAAAAAGAATTGGCACTGGAGAAAATCATCATTTGAGACCCACACTGCCTGATTTTCCACAAGTTCAATGGTACAAGATTAAATGACCATCCAGAAAATCAGTGTTAGGATTTCAACCAGCAAACATTTCAATTAATGTGGACTAGTGAAGAATCTTTTGCGAGCCGAGAGAAAGATATCTTTTAGTAAGAAAGACAGCTTTCACTGACACAAGTTATACTGCTTTCAGGAATACAGTGAACATTTCTTGCCAGAAGTGCTGACTTGAGAGAAACCTGGAAGGGAGGAAATAACAAATTAGGCATGGTACCACTGTATGTGTAGATGTACTTACTCTCTGTAATGATGATAGCAACTAGATGGTGAACAGTGTGTCTTTGAAAAAACTTGGGATAAAAGGCCGAAGAAAAAGTCTTTTGTTAACAGTACTAGTACTGGGAAAGTACTAAACAGTACTATGTTTGAGATTCAAATGTTTGGTGTTACTAGTGACAGCTAGTATGTATCTTGGGAGACAGATCTTCTATCATATGTATTTTTCATTCAATTTATTCTCTCCAGGTCCATGGACTATTTGAGATAAGGACAAAGGTGTAGAGAGAGAAAGTTGCTGATCATAGGCTGGAGGTAATAACATCAAAGTCAACACTGAGAAGAGAGAGATGGACTGTAGAAGTTTTGTGTGGTGAAAAAGATTGTAATAGGTGAGAGAAGGTACCATCTTTTCAATTTTGAGAGGCAACAAGGCAACTACAGGCTGGTCAGTCTCACCTCTGTGCCCAGCAAGGTCATGGAAAACAGAGAGGTGATAGCCAACATGGCTTCAAGAAGGGCTAATTGTGCCTGACAAATTTGGTGGCCTTCTACGATGGGGTTACAGCATTGGTGGACAAGGGAAGAGTGACTGATGTCATCTACCTGGACTTGTGTAAAGCATTTGATACTGTTCCGCACAGCATCCTTGTCTCTAAAATGGAGACACATGGATTTGATGGGTGGACCACTCAGTGGATAAGGAATTGGCTGGATGGTCACACTCAAAGAGTTGCGGTCAACAGCTCGATGTCCAAGTGGAGACTGGTGATAATCGGTGTCCCTCAGGGGTACATACTGGGATCAGTATTATTTAACATCTTTGTTGGGGACATGGACAGTGGGATTGAGTGCACCCTCAGCAAGTTTGTGGATGACACCAAGCTGTGTGGTGCAGTCAACACGCTGAAGAGAAGGAATGCCATTGAGAGGGACCTTGACAGGCTAGAGAGGTGGGCCTGTGCAAACCTCATGAAATCCAACAAGGCCAAGTGCAAGGTCCTGCACCTGGGTCAGGGCAGTCCCAAACATGGATACAGGCTGGGTGATGAGTGGATTGAGAGCAGCCCTGTGGAGAAGTACCTGGGGGTATTGGTGGATGAAAAACTGAATATAAGCCAGCAATGTGTGCTTGCAGCCCAGAAAGCCAACCATATTCTGGGCTGCATCATAAGAAATGTAGCTAGCAGGTAGAAGGAGGTGGTTCTGCCCCTCTACTCCACTCTTGTGAGACCCCACCTGGAGTATTGTGTTCATCTCTGGGGCCCCCAACATAAGAAGGACATGGACCTGCTTGAGCAGGTCCAGAGGAGGGCCATGAAGATGATCAGGGGACTGGAGCACCTCCCCATGAGGAAAGGCTGAGAAAGTTGGGGTTGTTCAGCCTGGAGAAGAGAAGGCTCCAGGGAGACCTCATTGCAGCCTGCCAGTACCTGAATGGGGCCTACAAGAAAGCCAGAGAGGGACATTTTACAAGGGCATGTAGTGATAGGACAAGGTGTAATGCTTTTAAACTGAAAGAGGGTAGATTTAGATTAGATGTAAGGAAGAAATTTTTTACTGTGAGGGTGGTGAGACACTAGACCAGGTTGCCCAGAGAGGTTGTGGATGCCCCCTCCCTGGAAGTGTTCAACGCCAGGTTGGATGGGGCTTGGAGCAACCTGGTCTAGTGGAAGGTGTACCTACCTGTGGCAGGGGGGTGGGAACTAGGTGATCTTTAAGGTCGCTTCCAACCCAAACCATTCTAATGATACTATGATTCTTTGAACAAAAAAACACAATGTAAAAGGAGGTAGAAAAATCTGCTAGAGGGGAAAGTACAAGTATCAAATTTTTGTCTGACATACTTGGTTAGCATTCAGTATTCTCCTTCAAACTTAAAGGTCTAGACAATAGAAAAATTCATGGATGGCAAACTACACATGAAAGTTCAGTGATGACCCAGCTGAACTCAAAACATAGCACTGTACCAGCTACTAGGAAGACAGTTAACTCTAACCCAGCTGAAACCAGGACAATTTACAAGGAAAGAAAAGGTTTATTACAGAAGAGCACCACTTTTTTATTAATAAAATACATTTCTTATAACTAAGTCTCCATCACCAAATTAGGAATTTGGCAATAAGCATGTCGTGGTTTAACCCCAGCAGGCAGCTAAGCACCACAGACCCACTCACTCATCTCCCTCACAGTGGGATGGGGGAGAGAATCAGAAGGGTAAAAGTGAGAAAAATTCATGGGCTGAGATAAAGACAGTTTAATAGGTAAATCAAAAGCTGCATGGACAAGCAAAGCAAAACCAGGAATTCATTCACTACTTCTCATGGGCAGGCAGGTGTTCAGCCATCTCCAGGAAAGCAGGGCTCCATCACGCGTAATGGTTACTTGGGAAGACAAATGCCATGACTCCGAACATCCCCCTCTTCCTTCTTCCCCCAGATTTTATTGCTGAGCATGACATCATATGGTCTGGAATATCCCTTTTGTCAGTTTGGGTTAGCTGTTCTAGCTGTATCCCCTCCCAACTTCTTGTGCATCCCCAGTCTACTCACTGGTAGGGTGGTGTAAGAAGCAGAAAAGGCCCTGACTCTGTGTAAGCACTTCTCAGCGGTAACAAAAACACCCTGTATTATCAAAGCTTTTTTCAGCACAAATCCAAAATATAGTCCCATACCAGCTACTATGAAGAAAATTAATTCTATATCACAGCCAAAACTGGCACAAAGTGGAAGGAAAATAAGTGGGGAAAATGTAAATGTGAAAATTGACACACTCTTTTCCTCCCTAGCCTACCCTACATTCACCATGGCACTTCTATCTTTAGATCTTTGTGGTGGGTTCACCTTGGCTGGGCACCAGGTGTCCACCAAAGCCGCTCTATCATTCCCCTCCTCAGCTGGACAGGGGGGAGAAAATATAACAAAAGGCTCGTGGGTAAAGATAAGGACAGTTTAATAATGTGAAAGCAAAGGTCGTGCAAAAGCAAAGAAAAACAAATGATGTTATTCTCTACTTCCCATCAGCAGGCAATGTCTGGCCACTTCCAGGGAAGCAGGGCTTCAGTACACGTAGTGGTTACACCAGAAGACAAATGTAAATAATGAATTCCCCAACTTCCTCCTCACTTTACTTAATTTTATTGCTGAGCTGATGCCATATGGTATGGAATATCTGTTTCGTTAGTTTAGGTCAGCTGTCCTGGTTATGTCCCCTCCCAAGATCTTGCCCAGCCCCAGCCTGCCATTGAGGGGGGGAAAAAATGTTGGAGAGACAGCCTTGATGCTGTGCCAGCACTGCTCAGCAGTAGCCAAAACACTGGGGTGTTATCAACAACTTTCTAGCTACTGATGCAGAGCACGGTGCTATGAGGGCTGCTATGGGGAGAATTAACTCCATCTCAGCCAGACCCAATACAATCTCCACCCCTTATTCCATACCAGTTGCATCATGCTCAGGTCCCACATAACTTAATACACATATCTTCTAACTATGCCATTGTATTTAATTCTCATACTGAAATCCTTTTTTACCAACACTTACAACTGAAACAACATACTTAAACCACCTTTATACCCAACATACAGATTTATACATTCTTATTAATTACTATCCCCTGTCCTTTAAGAGATAGAAAGTCCATGGGCTTCTTCCACTCCTCCAGATGTTCACACACAGGTTATGACTTGGGCCCCATCCATCAAGGTTAGTGGTCAGGACAGGAGAAGCAGTATGTTCAATTGTTGGGCACCAACACCGGCTTGGTTTGGGTCACCATTGCACTTGTCCGGTTCATTGTGAAGTTCACTCCTCTGCAGTTCAGGTCATTCCTGCTACATTACTTCCTACAACATGCAACTCGCGTCACAGATTATTTTCCCCCCAAGGTTCAATGTCCTTGAGGCACACGCTAGGTCTCCCACCGTTCTCAACATAGTCTTTAACAGTCCATTATATCTCTCAATTTTCCAGATGCTTGCGGGTGATAGGGGATGTGGTACACCCACTCAATGCTGTGTTTCTTGGCCCAGGAGCTTATGAGGTTATTTCGGAAATGAGTCCCATTGTCTGATTCAATTCTTTCTGGGGTACCACGTCACCATAAAATTTGCCTTTCGAAGCCTAAGATGGTGTTTCGGGCAGTGGCATGGTTTACAGGATATGTTTCTAGCCAGCCAGTAGTTGCTTTCACCATGGTGAGTATGTAGCGCTTGCCTTGGCATGTTTGTGGCAGTGGTCCAATGTAGTCAATTTGCCAGGCCTCGCCATATCGAAAACCCAGCCACCGCCCTCTGTTCCAGGGAGACTTTACTCTGGTGGCTCGTTTCATTGAAGCACGTTTCACATTCATGAGTGACCTGTGTGATGGCCTCCATGGTCAGGTCCACCCCTCAATCACGAGCCCACCTATATGTTGTATCTCTCCCTAGATGTCCCGATGTCTCATGGGCCCATCAAGCTACAAATACCTCACCCTTACGCTCCCAGTCCAGGTCCACCTGAGGTACATCTATTTTGGCAGCCTTTTCTACCTGTTCATTGTTTCGATGTTCTCCAGTGGCATGGCTTTTGGGCATGTGAGCATCTACATGACGTGCCTTTAGAGACATGTGTTCTACACGGGCAGCAACGTCCTGCCACAATGCAGCTGTCCAGATGGGTTTACCCCTGCGCTGCCAATTGGTCTTCTTCCACTGCTGTAGCTACCCCCATAGGGCATTAGCCACCATCCAGGAGTCGGTATAGAGTTAGAGTACTGGCCAATTTTCTCATTCAGCAATGTCTAGGGCTAGTTGGATGGCTTTCACTTCTGCAAACTGACTTGACTCGCCTTCTCCTTCAGTGGCCTCAACAACTTGTCGTGTGGGATTCCACACAGCAGCTTTCCACTTCTGATGGTTCCCTACCGCAGGATCCATCAGTAAACAAAGCATAACACCTTTCATCTTCTGATAACTCATTATATGGTGGTGCCTCTTGGGCACGAGTCACCTCCTCAGGCAATGCTCCAAAATCTATCCCTTCTGGCCAGTCCATGATCTCTTACAGAATGCCTGCGTGGTTGGATTTCCCCAGTCGAGCCCGTTGCGTGATCAATGCTATCCACTTACTCCATGTAGTGCTGGTTGCATGATGTGTAGAGGGGATGTTCCCTTTGAACATCCAGTGTAGCACGGGCAATCGTGGTGCCAAGAGGAGATATGTTTCTGTACCAACAACTTCTGAACTGGCTCGAACCCCCTCATATGCTGCTAGTATCACTTTCTCAGTCACGGTGTAGTGGGCTTCTGATCCTCGGTACCCCTGGCTCCAAAACCCTAATGGTTGACCTCGGGTTTCTCCTGGTGTTTTCTGTCACAGGCTCCAGGTGAGACCATGCTCCCCAGCTGCAGTGTAGAGTACATTTTGTACATCTGGTCCTGTCCGGACAGGCCCAAGAGCTACTGCACAAGCTATTTCCTGTCTGATATGCTCAAAGGCTTGTTGTTGTTCAGGGCCCCATTCAAAATAGTTCTTTTTCCGCGTTACTCGATAGAGAGGGCTCACAAGCTGACTATAACCTGGAATATGCATTCTCCAGAAGCCCACAAGGCCTAGGAAAGCTTGTGTTTCTTTCTTGTTAGCTGGTGGAGACATAGTTGCTATCTTGTTAACCACATCCATAGGGACATGACGGCGACCATCCTGCCATTTTATTCCCAAGAACTGAATCTCCTGTGCAGGTCCCTTGACCTTACTTTTCTTTATGGCGAAACCAGCTTTCAGAAGAATCTGAATTACTCTTTTTCCTTTCTCAAACACTTCTTCTGCCCCGTTGCCCCACACGATGATGTCATTTATGTATTGTAAATGTTGAGGGGCATCGCCTTGTTCCAGTGCAGTTTGGATGAATCCGTGACAAATGGTAGGGCTGTGCTTCCACCCCTGGGGCAGTCGATTCCAGGTGTATTGGACACCTCTCCACGTGAAAGCAAACTGTGGCCTGCACTCTGCTGCCAAAGGAATGCAGAAAAATGCATTGGCAATATCAATTGTAGCATACCATGTGGCTGCCTTTGATGCCAGTTCATGTTGGAGCTCTAACATGTCTGGTACAGCAGCACTCAGTGGGAGTGTCACTTCATTCAGACCGCGATAATCTACTGTTAGTCTCCACCCTCCATCAGACTTTTGCACTGGCCATATGGGTTTATTAAAAGGTGAGTGAGTCTTGCTGATGACTCCTTGGCTCTCTAGGTGATGAATCAGCTCATGGATGGGAGCCAGGGAGTCTCGGTTTGTCCGATATTGCCGACGGTGCACTGTCCTGGTAACAACTGGCACCTACTGTTCTTACACTCACAGAAATACCACAACAAAGGGATCTTCCGAGAGGCCAGGCAGGGTAGATAGCTGTTTGATCTTCTCTGTATTCACAGTGGCTACACCAAAAGCCCATCGGTACCCCTTTGGGTCCTTGAAGTACCCTCTTCAGAGGTAGTCTATGCCAAGGATACAGAGGGCCTCTGGGCCGGTCACAATGGGGTGCTTTTCCCACTTGTCCCCTGTCAAGCTCACTTCAGCCTCCAGTATAGTCAATTCTTGGCATCCCCCTGTCACTCCAGAGATCCAGATGGATTCTGTGCCCCTGTATCCTGATGGCACCAGCGTACACTGTGCACCAGTGTCTACCAAAGCCTTATACTTCTGTGGGTCTGATGTGCCAGGCCATCGAATCCACACAGTCCAGTATATCCGGTCATCCCTTTCCTCCTCCTGGCTGAAGGCAGGGACCCTCTATTGCTGTTCCTCATCAGAATATTCACTGTCTGACCCCTGAGGTGCCAGACCAGAATTCCCCTCACCAGAATCAAGGGAGGTGGTTTCAGTTCTTCTATGCCTGGAGGATAGCTGATTGCTTTCTTGGGCCTTTACAGCAATGACACTGTCAGCCTTCTTCTTGGGTAACCCCTTCTTAACAGCTGTCTTCCCTCTCAGTTCACATATGCGGGCTTCCAGCTTAAAGGTGGGTTCACCATCCCACTTCCTCATGTCCTCCCCTTGGTCACGCAGGAAGAACCAGAGTGTACCACGTGGCATATGCCTCAGGGTCCCTTTCCCTCTGACTGGGGCAGGAGAGGACTGATTTCTTGGAGCATCCCTGACAGCCAAGGCACTGTCCTGTAGGGATGAGGAGACACAGAGATTTTCCTCAAAGTTTTGGAGCCAAGACGACACTTTCTCCACAGTTGGTGTTTCCATATCTGGACAATACATTGCTGCCAAGCTGTTAGAATATGATACTGAGGCACCTTGAATCACCTTTCGCCACATGGCCCATGTGCACAGGACATCCTCTGGATCTTTGGAGACTTCCTCATCATCTAGATCACTGTAGATGACTTCCACCACTGCTAACTCTCTCAGGTACTGAATGCCTTCATCTGCGGTAGTCCACTTTTCTGATGAATTCACAAGATCTTCCTTGAATGGATATCTTGCCCTCACACTTGAGAGGAGCCAGCCCCAGAGACTGAAAATTGCTGCCTCTTTTCCAATTCCTCTTTCAATTCCCCGGTTTCTAGCGAGGGATCCCAGCTGTTGCGCTTCCTTGCCTTCCAGTTGCTGACTATCAGCCCCGTTATCCCAGCATCGGAGCAGCCAGGCAGCAATCCGCTCACCTGGCTGGCGGCTGTAGTCTTTCCGCAAGTCCCGAAGTTATGAGGATGTCAGGGAATGGGTAGTTTCCGCTTTCTGTCTAAGTTCTCTCAGTCCTTCCTCCAATTCCTTTATCGAAGGACCAGCTTCTAAATCAAGCCTTTCCTCCTCTTCTTCTTCCCTTACTAATCAATGGTATGGACCCATTGATCTCCTTGTCCACTGTTTCTTTTTCACTATTGGGGCAATTACTGTAGTTGTTGTTGTTGTTTGGGTCCCTATCTCCAGCATGGTGTCCTCAGATGCAGTCTGGGTCCCTGCCTCAACCATGGTCCTCTGAGAGTGTTGAACTATGGCTCGGTAGGCATAGGCCAGGCCCCAGTACAGTGAGAGAAGCTGTTGGTTTTCATTGGGATAGGCAAGGCACCCTTCTATCAGTTTGCCAGGGTTACTTGCCTGTTTGGGTGTAAAGTCCCAGATTATGGGAGGTGATAACTGTCCTAGGCATCTGCCCAAATTCTTCCATATACCCTGCCACCCAGGGACCGGTTGCTTGAGGGCACATTTCAGTATTGCCTCACCTGAAACTTGTCTTCTCTTATACCAGGACGAGGCCAGGTTCCACAGTACCCATAATATACCACCAGTATTAATTATTAGTATTGAACAGCTCACATAAGGGTGAACAAGGACCTCGGGAGCCTGCAGAATAAAACCATTCACATCAATGCCAGGAAGGGAGAGGGAGATGTATTCCCTCATCTCGTCCACAAGATAGCTCCCACAGTGCAGCAAAGCCATCAGTCACAGGACAAAGCACACAGCCATTATTTGCATTAACATGTTCCCAAACTCAGCAAGATAGAGATAAGCAAGCAGCCAACAAGCTCCATGACCTGCACAGGAGCTTGCAACTTAAGAACTATCTGTAGCACGCTTAATGCAAATCTGCCATTGTCGAGCCCCATGTTAGGCGCCAAAAAGGACTGTGGTGGATTGACCCTGGCTGGGTGCCAGGTGCCCACCAAATCTGCTCTATCACTCCCCCTCCTCAGCTGGACAGGGGGGAGAAAATATAACAAAAGTCTCATGGGTCAAGATAAGGACAGTTTAATAAAGTGAAAGCAAAGGTTGCGTGCAAAAGCAAAGGTAAACAAATGATGTTATTCTCTGCTTCCCATCAGCAGGCGATGTCTGGCCACTTCCTGAGAAGCAGGGCTCCAGTACGCCTAGTAATTGCTCCGGAAGACAAAAATGCCCTCCTTCTGTCTCCCTTTACTTAGCTTTTATATCTGAGCTGACGTCATATGGTATGGAATATCTGTTTGGTTAGTTTAGGTCAGCTATCCTGGCTATGTTCCCTTCCAAGATCTTGCCTTGCCCCAGCCTGCCATTGACGGGGGGCGGGGGGCAAAAATGTTGGAGAGGCAGCCTTGATGCTGTGCCAGCACTGCTCAGCAGTAGCCAAAACACTGGTGTGCTGTCAACACCTTTCTAGCTACTGATGCAGAGCACAGTGCTATGAGGCCTGCTATGGGGAGTATGAACTCCATCTCAGCCAGACCCAAAACAGTCTTAGTAACAGAACTAACTCTTTCCAGATTTAGACTCACTATATATCTTTGTAGATATGGAAAAAAAAAACCCCTTAGACTTCCTTCAGCATTGTATAGCCATGACTTTTTGTTGTTTTTGTTCTCACCAGCTCCTTCGCTAAATTACAATATTTAATATGGATTTTATACAGAGTAGTAGAAAAATGACACCTTTCATGCATCCCTCCTCTCCTGACATAAAGGTTCATTTTCAGGGTAGAATTAGAATCGATGTTGGGTCCTTGCCTATTCTAAACAGAAAACTTAAGGAAAGTGACTAATGTATAAATGATGTTCAGCTTAGCTGGTACAATAACTTTAATAGCTTATAGGTGATAGAGTGGCACAGTCAGGCAGTATATTGGTTCTGTGACAAACATTGATTACATTTGCAGAAAAAAGGTTATTAAGAGAATCAAATATTATTCAAGTATCTAGTAAAGAATACACATGCCCCACTGCTGAAGTGAGTTTAATGTGAATATAATTTTAATTCTCAAGAATTTTCTAAGAATTCATGAAACAACTTCCATATCCATATGGATTTGGCATATTAGAGAAAAAAAAGATTTGAGGAGAGGTTTGAAAGCTGCAACTTTATTAGTTTCTAGTTTTAGGAAGCACTGCATAGAATCAATCCCAATATCAGTCTTTAATTCAATCTCAGTATCAGATATTAATATTTGCACATGAACTCATACCATCTCTGTGCCATATAATTATTTTCTTTCCCTTTTCTGTGAACTTGGGTATTTTTAAATTACTAGATACAGTTTTCAAATGGTTTCCTCTGTCTCAGTCAGCACCCAGGGAACTCAGCTTTGTGGAAGAGATCTGTTGTGTTGTGGAGGAAGGTAGATGTGACAGCAGCTCTGGCAGAGACAAGCAGAGAACCTAACAATTCAGCAAAGCATCCAACCTTCTTAAGCTAAATTTGTCCCCACCCTGTTTAGTTTCCTTATTTCATATTTCATTGGCAATATCAGGAATGCTATATGCTGTTAACTGAATTCTTTAAATCACAATTTCCACATCTAACCATAAGCCTCACACAGGTCCAAAGAGACAAGCACAGCAGTACAGTTTAAATCCTAGCTGAGAAGATTATATGGGGATAACTTACTCAGAGTCATCCAAAAATGGGGACACTGCTAGGAAAAAGGGAACCTAAACAGAAGGAAATAGTTTCATCTGATCCATAAAGGAATCAGGCTGTGGTGTTTAGAAACAGGAAAACTGTGAGTAATCTTCTAAACTAAGAGTGTGGGGATAGATGACAGCAGTGGAGAAACACATGGTTCAGGGTTCTGCCTCTGGTATTGATGCAGATCTGAGAAGGACATGCATGACAAATTGGAGGGTGCAATTAGTCAATTAGGAAATAGAAAAAAAGTGCCATTTAAAATATAATTCCAAGAACGAAGAACCAAAATTCTTTGGTACAGGTGCTTTTACATGAATAATAACAATTTAAGAAATAAGACAGAAGAACTAGAATGTCTATCCCTTCATGAGGACATCACTGTATGCATACCAGAAACCTGATAAAGGAAGACAATCAACAAAAACCTGCAATACTAAAAAGTGAAGTAAACAGAAAATACAGAGTAGGGCATAATAGGAGTGGATTAGTGCTGTATGATAAGAGATCGTATAATCAAATGGTACTAAAAAACTACTTGCCTGAATAAGTAAATAAGATTTTATACATTAAAATTCCAGCTTATTTGGAGAAGCTAGGAAGTGTGATGGTGACATTAGCTGTGATATGCCAAGAGAGGTAAGAGAGGTTAAAAAGGGAGAGAAGTAACTGTGATGAGATAGGGACCCAAACAACAACTACAGTAACTGCCCCAATAGTGAAACGGAAACAGTGGACAAGGAGATCAACGGGTCCATACCATCAATTAGTGAGGGAAGAAGAAGAAGAGGAAAGGCTTGATTTAGAAGCTGGTCCTTCGATAAAGAAATTGGAGGAAGGAGTGAGGGAACTTAAACAAGAAGCAGAAACTACCCGGTCCCTGACGTCCTCAGAACTTCGGGACTTGCGGAAAGATTACAGCCGCCAGCCAGGTGAGCGGATTGCTGCCTGGCTGCTCCAATGCTGGGATAACGGGGCTGACAGTCAGCAATTGGAAGGCAAGGAAGCACAATAGCTGGGATCCCTCGCTAGAAACCGGGGAATTGAAAGAGGAATTGGGAAAGAGGCAGCAATTTTCAGTCTCTGGGGCCGGCTCCTCTCAAGTGTGAGGGCAAGATATCCATTCAAGGAAGATCTTGTGAATTCATCAGAAAAGTGGACTACCGCAGATGAAGGCATTCAGTACCTGAGAGAGTTAGCAGTGGTGGAAGTCATCTACAGTGATCTAGATGACGAGGAAGTTTCCAAAGACCCAGAGGATGTCCTGTGCACACGGGCCATGTGGCGAAAGGTGATTCAAGGTGCCCCAGCGTCGTATTCTAACAGCTTGGCAGCAATGTATTGTCCAGATATGGAAACACCAACTGTGGAGAGAATGTCGTCTTGGCTCCAAAACTTTGAGGAAAATCTCTGTGTCTCCTCATCCCTACAGGACAGTGCCTTGGCTGTCAGGGATGCTCCAAGAAATCAGTCCTCCCCTGCCCCAGTCAGAGGGAAAGGGAGCCCAAGGCGTATGCCACGTGGTACACTCTGGTTCTTCCTGCGTGACCAAGGGGAGGACATGAGGAAGTGGGATGGTGAACCCACCTTTAAGCTGGAAGCCCGCGTACGTGAACTGAGAGGGAAGACAGCTGTTAAGAAGGGGTCACCCAAGAAGAAGGCTGTCAGCGTAGTTGCTGTAGAGGCCCAAGAAGGCACTCAGCGATCCTCCGGGCATAGAAGAACTGAAACCACCTCCCTTGATTCTGGTGAGGGGACTTCTGGTCTGGCAACGCAAGGGTCAGACAGTGAATACTCTGATGAGGAACAGCCTTCAGCCAGGAGGAGGAAAGGGATGACCGGATATACTGGACTGTGTGGATTCGATGGCCTGGCACATCAGACCCACAGAAGTATAAGGCTTTGGTAGACACTGGTGCACAGTGTACACTGATGCCATCAGGATACAGGGGCACAGAATCCATCTGGATCTCTGGAGTGACAGGGGGATGCCAAGAATTGACTATACTGGAGGCTGAAGTGAGCTTGACAGGGGACAAGTGGGAAAAGCACCCCATTGTGACCGGTCCAGAGGCCCCTTGTATCCTTGGCATAGACTACCTCAAGAGAGGGTACTTCAAGGACCCAAAGGGGTGCCGGTGGGCTTTTGGTGTAGCCACTGTAAATGCAGAGAAGATCAAACAGCTATCTACCCTGCCTGGCCTCTCGGAAGATCCCTTTACTGTGGGATTGCTGCAAGTTGAAGAACAGCAGGTGCCTATCGCTACCAGGACAGTGCACCGTCGGCAATACCGGACAAACCGAGACTCCCTGGCTCCCATCCATGAGCTGATTCATCACCTAGAGAGCCAAGGAGTCATCAGCAAGACTCATTCACCTTTTAATAGTCCTATATGGCCAGTGCAGAAGTCTGATGGAGGATGGAGACTAACAGTAGATTATCGCGGCCTGAATGAAGTGACACCGCCATTGAGTGCTGCTGTACCAGACATGTTAGAGCTTCAATATGAACTGGCATCAAAGGCAGCCACATGGTATGCTACAATTGATATTGCCAATGCATTTTTCTCCATTCCTTTGGCAGCAGAGTGCAGGCCACAGTTTGCTTTCACATGGAGAGGTGTCCAATACAGTTGGAATCGGCTGCCCCAGGGGTGGAAGCACAGCCCTACCATTTGTCACGGATTAATCCAAATGGCACTGGAACAAGGCGATGCCCCTGAACATTTACAATACATAGATGACATCATCGTGTGGGGCAACAAGGCAGAAGAAGTGTTTGAGAAGGGAAAAAGAATAATTCAGATTCTTCTGAAAGCTGGTTTCGCCATAAAGAAAAGTAAGGTCAAGGGACCTGCACAGGAGATTCAGTTCTTGGGAATAAAATGGCAGGATGGTTGCCGTCATGTCCCTATGGATGTGGTTAACAAGATAGCAACTATGTCTCCACCAGCTAACAAGAAAGAAACACAAGCTTTCCTAGGCCTTGTGGGGTTCTGGAGAATGCATATTCCAGGTTATAGTCAGCTTGTGAGCCCTCTCTATCGAGTAACGCGGAAAAAGAACTATTTTGAATGGGGCCCTGAACAACAACAAGCCTTTGAGCATATCAGACAGGAAATAGCTCGTGCAGTAGCTCTTGGGCCCGTCCGAACAGGACCAGATGTACAAAATGTACTCTACACTGCAGCTGGGGAACATGGTCTCACCTGGAGCCTGTGGCAGAAAACACCAGGAGAAACCCGAGGTCGACCATTAGGGTTTTGGAGTCGGGGGTACCGAGGATCAGAAGCTCACTACACCCCGACTGAAAAAGAGATATTAGCAGCATATGAGGGGGTTCGAGCCGCTTCAGAAGTTGTTGGTACAGAAACATATCTCCTCTTGGCACCACGATTGCCCGTGCTACACTGGATGTTCAAAGGAAACATCCCCTCTACACATCATGCAACCAGCACTACATGGAGTATGTGGATAGCATTGATCACGCAACGGGCTCGACTGGGGAAATCTAACCGCCCAGGAATTCTGGAAGAGATCATGGAATGGCCAGAAGGCAGAGATTTTGGAGCATCGCCTGAGGAGGTGACTCGTGCCCAAGAGGCACCACCATATAATGAGTTATCAGAAGATGAAAGGTGTTATGCTTTGTTTACTGATGGATCCTGTTGTGTGGTAGGGAACCATCAGAAGTGGAAAGCTGCTGTGTAGAGTCCCACACGACAAGTCATTGAGGCCACTGAAGGAGAAGGCGAGTCAAGTCAGTTTGCAGAAGTGAAAGCCATCCAACTAGCTCTAGACATTGCTGAACGAGAAAAGTGGCCGGTACTCTACCTCTATACCGACTCCTGGATGGTGGCTAATGCCCTATGGGGGTGGCTACAGCAGTGGAAGAAGACCAATTGGCAACGCAAGGGTAAACCCATCTGGGCAGCAGCATTGTGGCAGGACATTGCTGCCCGTGTAGAACACATGACTCTAAAGGTACGTCATGTAGTTGCTCACGTGCCCAAAAGCCGTGCCACTGAAGAACATCGAAATAATGAACAGGTAGACAAGGCTGCCAAAATAGATATAGCTCAGGTGGACCTGGACTGGGAGCGTAAGGGTGAGCTATTTGTAGCTCGATGGGCCCATGAGACATCGGGACATCTAGGGAGAGATGCAACATATAGGTGGGCTCGTGATCGAGGGGTGGACCTGACCATGGAGGCCATCACACAGGTCACTCATGAATGTGAAACATGTGCTGCAATCAAAAGAGCCACCAGAGTAAAGTCTCCCTGGAACAGAGGGCGGTGGTTGGGCTTTCAATATGGCGAGGCCTGGCAAATTGACTACATTGGACCACTGCCACGAACACGCCAAGGCAAGTGCTACGTACTCACCATGGTGGAAGCAACTACTGGTTGGCTAGAAACATATCCTGTAAACCATGCCACTGCCCGAAACACCATCTTAGGCCTCGAAAGGCAAATTTTATGGTGACGTGGTACCCCAGAAAGAATTGAATCAGACAATGGGACTCATTTCCGAAATAACCTTATAAGCTCCTGGGCAAAGAAACATGGCATTGAGTGGGTGTACCACATACCCTATCACCCGCAGGCATCTGGAAAAATTGAGAGATATAATGGACTGTTGAAGAGTATGTTGAGAGCGCTAGGCAATGGGACATGGAAGCATTGGGATGCAAATTTAGCAGAAGCCACTTGGCTAGTTAACTCTAGAGGATCTGCTAACCGTCCTGGTCCTGCCCAAACAAAACCCCTACATACTGTGGGAGGAGATAAGGTCCCCGTGGTGCACATGGGGAAGTGGCTGGGGAAGGCAGTGTGGATTGCACCTCCCATGGGAAAAGGCAAACCCATTTGTGGGATTGTCTTTGCTCAGGGACCTGGGTGTACTTGGTGGGTAATGCGGAAGGATGGGGAGACCCAGTGTGTGCCTCAAGGACATTTAACCTTGGGGGAAAAATAATCTGTGATGTGAGTTGTATGTTGCAGGAAGTAATGTAGCAGGAATGACCTGAACTGCAGAGGAGTGAACTTCGCAAGGAACCAGACAAGTGCATCGGTGACCCAAACCAAGCCGACGTTGGTGCCCAACGATTGAACGTACTGCTTCTCCTGTCCTGACCACTCATCTTGATGGATGGGGCCCAAGTCATAACCTGTGTGTGAACATCTGAAGGAGTGGAAGAAGCCCCTGGAATATCTATCTCTTAAAGGACAAGGGATAGTAATTAATAAGAATGTATAAATCTGTACGTTGGGTATAAAAGTTGTTTAAGTATGTAGTTTCAGTTGTAAGTGTTGGTAAGAAAGGATTTCAGTAATGAGAATTAAATACAATAGTATGGTTAGAAGATATCTGTATTAAATTATGTGGGACCTGAGCAGGACGCAAATGGTATGGAATAAGGGGTGGAGATTGTATCGGGTCTGGCTGAGATGGAGTTAGTACTCCCTATAGCAGCCCTCATAGCACTGTGCTCTGCAGCTCTGTAGCTAGAAAGGTGTTGATAACACACCAGTGTTTTGGCTACTGCTGAGCAGTGCTGGCACAGCATCAAGGCTGCCTCTCCAACATTTTTGCCCTCCCCTCAATGGCAGGCTGGGGCAGGGCAAGATCTTGGGACGGGACATAACCAGGACAGCTGACCTAAAGTAACCAAACAGATATTCCATACCATATGACGTCAGCTCAGATATAAAAGCTAAGTGAAGGGAGACGGAGGTGGGGGCATTTTTGTCTTCCGGAGCAAGCACTACGCGTACTGGAGCCCTGCTTCCCAGGAAGTGGCCAGACATCGCCTGCTGATGGGAAGTAGAGAGTAACATCATTTGTTTTTTCTTTGCTTTCGCGCGCGACCTTTGCTATCATTTTATTAAACTGCCCTTATCTTGACCCACGAGCCTTTCGTTATATTTTTTCTCTCCCCCGTCCAGCTGAGCAGGGGGAGTGATAGAGCGGCCTTGGTGGGCACCTGGCATCCAGCCAGGGTCAACCCACCACATACACCCATGTTGGCTGGGCAAATGTCATAGCAAGACACAGGGTATTGACACAAGTTGATGATGATGACACCTAGGCTGAAGAGGAAGCCTAATCTAAACTTCTTGCTTATTCACCATTAGTCTAGCTTGAAACATGTGAGTACAACCTCTCCCTTTTAAAAGAGGATCGTGAACTCTTCTCATTTGTCTGAAAGAAATGCTGCAGTTATCTGTCTTTGGAGAAGTTTCTGGGATCTGGATTAAGGCAGGCGGAGATGCACACAACACCTTTGAAAGCATGCGAATCTACCAACAGTCACAGGTTGCTCTATGCAGTTCCTTACACAGTCTGCTGTGTCTTTTGTATTCTATACTTCACTGGACCCTGTACCTTCTCTATACATGCTATATAGATGTATTTTTGCTGAAGTAAACCTATGATTTTAATACTTGCAGCATTCTTGGAAGAGAAATATAACAAAAGTAACAAGCATTCACCTGCCTAATCTCAATTTAATAAGATAATGAACTATATTTAAATCTTAGGTATTGCAGTATGAACTTTCAGTTATTTGAAATTTTCATTAGATCTAGGTCTAAATCAAGACTGATTATCCTTCTAATTTAACCACAGGTTCTCCAAATTTCTTAGTACGTAAATTTTAATAGAATAGTTGGAGGAAGCTTCAGAAGGTTATGAGAAAGTAAATGATGACTAGTGGGCTATTAAATGATATTGCAACAAATAAATCATAAATACAGGCCTTTATCATCATCTGAGTTTATCTACCACAGAGAAGACCTTTTTGAAGCTGTATGTGGGAGCTAAAAAATGAACTGCTTGTCACATAAAGATAACAAGAGGCTTCATCTAGATTCTCATTCTTTGGCCTGTTGAGATTGCACTGAAATATCTAGCTGAAATCTTGATAGGTGTTGTAGTATCATTTTTCAGTATCTTCACCTGCATGCAATAAATTCCATGCAAAAATTCCCTGCCTTGCCTACACTGAGAATTTTGAAACAAAATTAGCTTTTGTTTATTTCTTCCAACAATTTGAAAATGGGAGAAGAACCCACAACTTCTGATTCTAATATCATTTTTTGGAAATACTATTCTTACAGCTTTAACCAATCTGGTTAAATATTCCAAAGTGCAAAAAAATAATTATTAGATATGGTTTTCTTTCTTTATGCCTCATTTGATTGCCACAATTCACATTATTTGCATCCTTGAACCAAAGTCTTGGATGAAATGTCATCTATTTATAGGAATCAATGTATTTGTACTTCAGGACAGAGCTTTGTGCTGTATATTCTTCAGGCTATAGGGCTTCTTTACATGTGTGCTCCCAAGACAGTATGATACTGAAGCAACCATCTTAGTGTAAACTGCTATCACTGTTAGTGGCTGTGAAATAATATTTCCAACACTTAAATCCAACAGTTTTGATAACATGTAAAATGCTTTGGTCTAAGATTTCTATCCAAATGAAAATCAAAGACTTTTCTTAGTATTTCACATTGTGATGTATATGTTGGGGCTCAAATCAATGTTTTGTTTGGTTTGGTTTTTATTTGTACTGAGAAACCTAATTCCAACACTGATTTTTTGCAAAAGTAAATATTATCTTTATGATTGACCTCTCATTTTTATCTAATCCTGTGTACAGCTGTGAGAACTTTTTGTCATGTAATAATAACCTAGTAGCCCCTTAAAACTATCAAAGGAAGGTAGTCAAATCAAAAGTCAAATATATTTAAAGCAGATTGTTTTGATAGACTTAAAATATTATAGGGTATTTTCTGAGCCTACTGTATGCAATGGGAAAAGTAAATTAACTTTGTTGATGGGCTCAATTAAGTGATTAATATATTCGTTTGACTTGATATATGCAAGGGTGAAATTTTGGTTCTTTTTAAAATAAATAGAATTAGGATTATTTTCTACCTCTGGAATTGACACAAAAGACAGAAGCTTTTAAAATGAAAAAAATCTGTTTTACACACAGAAAGCAGCAGAGCAGTCACTAAAAAAAAAGAAAAAAAGAAAGCCTTTCTAATGTAGGCACCTGAGCCTGAGCTATTAGATACACATGTATACATAACTGTATTTTTTTTCCTGGGTAACCGAATATTCTGTAAGCACCATTTTTGAAAACTCCCACTTACACTTGCAAGAAATATATTCCTTTCAGTCAAGATATGAGCACAGGTCTGCACAAAATAACAATTAATTAATTCAGAATCTCATCTGTGTGTTTTATAATCACCTTGCCAAGCACATTTCTGGAGGCTTAAATGAGTTTAGCAAACACTTTATTATTTTATTTCTTGTTTTCTTCACCTTTTGAAAGTTGAAAGCTGGGTGTATAGAAATTTTTAGATTTCCCAGCACATATTCAAAATGATTCTTAAAGCCTTATAGGTTTTGATACATATTCAAACTTATTGATGGTAACATTAACCAAATATCTAATCTTTAGAATTTGTTCTAGATCTCCTTTTCCTTCTAATTAGTAGTGTGTAGATCCACTTGGTGAAGTAATGCAAATGCAGAAAAAAAAAAAAAATCTCATTTTGGCTTCTTGGTCCTAATAGATATCACATTTGCAACACCTTAAATTTTTTAGATCAATGTACAGTAATCAGGCACGTGGTTTTACACACCAGCAAATTCAGACATATTCTTTCTCTCTCTCTTTCTTTCCTTCTTTCTTTCTTGTTTTCTTGCTTCCCTGATTTTTTTCTATTTGTTTTTTCCTGTGGATTCAGGGAAGATCTTGGCATAACAACCTTCTTAGATTATATCACCAACTCTGCAACTACACTAATTTTATGACTCTTTTTATTTCCCACCACTCAGTGGCATTATTATCCTAATTTGTTTTGGACTTGAGATAAATTTTGAGATAAAATTTTATTTGCAATTCACAACAAAGAATACAATTGAGGAGCAGAAATCTTGGAAATTTAAAGATCTGTTTGCTTTTCTAGGAGTATTATGCTACACAGATAGTAGATCAGTACTAAAAACCGGAACATAAACCAAGATTTTTCCCCAAACTAAAACTGGCACCTTGGCTAGTAATACAATTACATGTCCTTCATGGAGAAGTGAGCGTTTTTTCATGTAGTTATTGAAAATTGATGCAAAGCTTTCTGCTTTTTGACATTCACTGTTTTTCTTCCATCTATTATATCCTCTTAGAAGACAGAAAAAAAAAATAATCTTTTAGTTGTTTCATGCACATACACATAAATGGAAGCATCTGCCCTGTATTCCAGGTGCTCTTGGACACATTACACAAGTAGAGTCAAAGACTCCTGCAATTATATCTAGTGTATATAATGTCTTTCCAAAAATGTAAGCAGCTGAAATCTGTTTTTACAAACCTGAGATTTATAATATATGTAAAACCTGAAACTTATTGGAGTGAGCCTTTGTCCATGCATGCTTTTGTCTGTCATGTTACCCTCTTCTCCCCCACAACCCACAAAGTAGTAAGAAAGGATAAAGGGTACCAGCTATAGCATTCACAGAGAGCTGACTGAAATTCATGATATCTAACATATGATTGATCTTGACCTTTGGAGATTTGTCTTACCAGTTAGTTTAAACTGCAGCAATCAGTGCTATGAATGCCCTAAAAGAAATTTTTTACACTGAAAATTTATATTTTATAATATTCTATATTTTAGACTTTTCTGAATGATTCAAACATAAAATCTTGCAGTAGTTTCTTTTTCTGCCTGAAATAGGCTTATTCAGAAGCATATAAAAAATGGCAATTCTCCATTAAAAAAAGGCAACTCCTACAGTTTCTCATGAAAAAGTCCTACAATATTTCCATAGACTTCTTTTAAATTATGAGCCTATCTCACAAAGATCTGATATCATAACACATTTTAATGTTGAAGTGTGTCAGAGAGAGTGTAAGCTTTTGAATATTGAAGTTTCCATTAGAATCAGATATCTCTGAAGACAATATCCATACTATAACACTATTATGACTTCTAAGGAGGTGGATGAAGTTCAGAGGGAAAATGTATCAAAATGCAGTTGATTCTTCAGGTCAAAATCTGAGTGGGTTTTGAGGAGATACAGCTCATATAGATGGTATCATTAGATTCATCTCCTCAGTGTTTAGGTCACCTTTAATATTAAGGGTCATGGAGAAACATGTAGGCCTCTCAGATCCTCAGATGAAATTGTGTCAGCCCATTCAATAGACATCCCTGCAAATTTTTATGTGCTTCCTACTATGGTGATGCTTTCATATATCACAGTAGTAATAGTAACCATGATATATGGTCACGCATAATTTCCTTGCCTGTCTTTATTGTGTTTTTTTCTTTTTATTGGGAGCATAATCTGTTTTGATAATCGTTCCTGTAAAGAGATTTATAAATATGTATGCTTTTTAAAGTGCAACTAGTGTCTGGGAGCAGTGATAAAGTCTAGAAACTCTAACTCTAATTTTTTTTATTTTAGCACTGTAAGCAGCAAAAAGTGGAAAAGCTAGAACTTTGCTTTGAAAAGCAGTTTGAATTATTTTGTTCCAAATTAATATAGACATGCAAAAAGGCTTATCTGCACAGGTGGTTCATGTATAGGAAGCAGAATTATACACAGTTTGACAAAAAGTCACAAAGGAATTGTCTTGGTTTCAGCTGGGATAGTTAATTGTCTTCCTAGTAGCTGGTACAGTCCTATGTTTTGAGTTCAGTATGAGAAGAATGTTGATAACACTGATGTTTTCAGTTGTTGCTAAGTAATGTTTAGTCTAAAGTCAAGGATTTTTCAGCTTCTGATGCCCAGCCAGTGAGAAAGCTGGAGGGGCACAAGAAGTTGGCACAGGACACAGCCAGGGCAGTTGACCCAAAGTGGCCAACGGTGTATTCCATACCATGGGACGTCCCATCTTGTATAGGAACTGGGGGGAGTGGGGGTGGGGCATCGCTGCTTGGGACTAACTGGGTGTCGATCGGCAGGTGGTGAGCAATTGCACTGTGCATCATTTGTACATTCCAATCCTTTTATTACTACTGCTGTCATTTTATTAGTGTTATCATTATCATTATCATTATTAGTTTCTTCTTTTCTGTTCTATTAAACCATTCTTATCTCAACCCATAAGTTTTACTTCTTTTTCCGATTTTGTCCCCCATCCCACTGGGTGGGGGGGGAGTGAGTGAGCGGCTGCGTGGTGCTTAGTTGCTGGCTGGGGTTAAACCACAAGAGGAATAAATGAAATTCTTTTTGAACTTGATAATACTTTATTAGAGCTTTGCTTATTTTAAGTAACAAAATGGCACACTAAAGCTTCAGAATTCTCCTTTGTATACATTAGTTTCACCATCTCGACTTGGTCTGAGAAGAAACTGTCCATAGTGAAAAAAAAGAAGTTAGTCTTGAAACACAGTTAGTTAACCTTTTGGGCAAAAATTTGAGGTGAAATTGCAAGACCTGACAATTTGTTGTATTCTCTTTTCCTTTCTTTCTCTTTCTAAAGTCCCAGTAAGAAAAGCCATATGTTCAATGGGTGTTTTGCTCCCGCCTGTAAGTATTGTACCTTTATATGGTAGTGGCACATGAGGATTTATCCGATGGGAAGAAATTAAAGTACTGCTTTTTAATCCACAGGCATTATAGTTGACTTGCAGAATGTTTATTCATTCTAAAGTGTGAATTGATTCCAGTAAGTAGTAGAAAGAAGAAACTGGCCCATATATTAGCAAATTTCAGAAATCTTTCATTGTAATGGCTGCATGCCAGCCAACATTAACTACCTCCATAATTACTTCTACTGGCTGATTTATTCATATGTGTACAGGTCAAAGAACTGAGCTCTATCACGTTTAAGTTTACTGAGCTCTATCATGTTTAAGTTTGGACACAAAGTATGCATCCAGATTTTGAAGAACCTCCAATGTGTGTGTGAGGAACTCTAAAGCTACAGTCACTCATTCCTAGTCATGAAGAGATTAGCACCATAGAAGTAAATTTGATCATACTGTGTACTGTAAGTTTTATAAACAAGAAAGGCCTTTAGGATTTTGGCTTGATATACACAGGCTACTTATATACCACCCTGTTAAGTTACCCAGTAAAGGTGCCAGGACAGGAGTACACAGCCTTCTTCCAAATTTCAATGGTAATGTCTAGCAATGGAAATGTCCTCAAAACATGAGAGATGTGGGACATTTGGGAATCTCAGCTGTTCCAAAAGCTCCTGCTCCTGTATTTACTACATGGCCTGCATCCCACCTATCAGCTCAAGCACAACCTTCTGTCCAGGACAGCCCTGCCATAGGGAACTTAGGACTATGCTGTTTTTCCATTATGAGTGTGTGGTGGAAAAAGTCTTAACTGCAAGGTTCAAGCAAACGACTTGACTTGAACTTCACTCACAGACTTAACACGCCACTATTGCAGGTTTTACAGGTACAATGAAGGAATGCACTATTGCAATTTTTTAAGGCAAGAGTAGTACATTATTACAACCACAAGCAATTCACAGACAACCACAAGCACACACGTGTTTACAAACTTAAAGCATAAACAATATTCACTTACCCTTCCAGGTAAGGGCTCTCAATCCCAGGGAAGCTACCTCGACCAGAGTCCCGATCAAGGGGGGGAAGGGTCTCCTTCGCAAGCCAACTGTATAGTTGGAGAAGTGACTCCCCCATTTCCAACCTGAATCTTAGAGGTTTTATCCCCTGACTTGTGGAATGGTGTGTATGACTATGTCTGAGTGGATTATGATATAGGCCTAAATGGATTATGTATATCTGAGTGGAGTTTCCCCTTATCTTTCCTTTGCTGGTCTGCGATTGTTTGAATACACAAGGTTGTCATTTGAAACTGAAGCTGAAACCCTCCAGGTTTGGGGTTTTTTTTACCTTGCTTCCTCAGGCAACTGAATAGTGGTTGGATTGAGACTCAGGGCATACTATTTGTTAAGGGTTTTCAAAGCTCAGTTCAGGTTTTGGTTCTTTGAATGGTGCAGCCACTGCCCTGTTTAGCTTAGGGTTTATCAGACAACCCAGGGCTAAACTGTCTACACAGCTCCCCATGAGTCATCTCTGCAGAGAGACAGGGCCTCAAGGCAACCCAAGCCTGGGTCACTTTTGTAATCCCCCATGAGTTGCCTGTGTGCACTAGACATGGTGAAACTTGTTTGTGAACTGAGCTGTACAATCCACACAGAGTGTGATGCAATGAGCTGGTAGCAATACATGAGAAGCTGCTGAAATGCATTATGTAGGCTGTGATACCAGGTTACTATCACAGGAACGATGGTGCACTAGCCAGCAGTGGTCACAGGCTGGGCCACCACAAGGTGCTTGTGAACCTTTCAACTAAACTCAGGCTCATCTTGTTTTTTACATTGCTAGCAGCAACTGTATAGATCACAGGTTCTTGCACAGATTCAATTAATGGGATAGAAATTTCAAGTTCAAAGGTAACTTTTGTTTGCCTGTGCCAGGAAACTGTGTGCCAACATATTTTGAAAAATTAGCTTACTAGTTCCCAGAAGAGAAGCCAATGACATACACCCTCTGGATGCTGGGCACAATGCCCATGGCACATTGATTCATGACACAGCAGTTTGATATCTGCAAGTTCATCATTGATGTGACTTTAAAAGAATTTCAGAACCATGCACTTTTCCTGTACATTTATTATTGTCATGCAGCACAGGTCATATCACAGGAACCCTACGGGTCTGTGCTGATAACCTTTTCCTCTGACCAACTATTTTTCTGTTCCCTGTCTTTCAGCCAACTCTTAATCTGTAAGAGTCTGTGACAATATAATTCCTTTTAAGAGTCTTTGATAAGGAAACATGTCAAAAGCTGCTTGGATATTCAAAAGGAATTCATTTTCAGCTATGAAAATGGCCCACCTTTTACACCTCAATCATCTATTGCCCCTACAGACTCTCCAGTAAGCTTCCTACTTCTGAAGTGTTTGAAAAAGTGCTCAACTAGTTCCTCAGAATTGTTTTTGGCCAATGTCATTAAAATTCCATGTTTAACTCATCAGAATTAATGCTTCCTCCCCTTTTCCTGTTTTGACATGATTTTTGCTTTTTGAAGATTTGTATATTTTTTATTTCTAAATACCACCCTTACTCTGCTTTATACACATCAGCGTTTTAGTTCTACTCTTTCAGGTGGGTAATAGAACCTACTTTGACAATTACTTTGAGTATCCAATATGGTGTATTTAAATTTAAAAAAAATGTGTCATCTGAAAGCATTTTAGACCTTTTGCTGAATTTTTTTTTCCCATTTCTTTTGGACAATTTTTCTAGTTGCTTATGTAGGTGATGGAAATGAAGTGAAATATTTTCTTTCCTGTACTGCTTGGCTTTCTGGGTAGTCTTCTACTATACTTGATAGGTGGTGAGGGACTGCCTTGATGAGGACTTCTTGGGTCATTCTGTGTTCAAGCCAGAGCCTTTTTTTCTAGCCTCACTTGAGAATAAGTTCCCCTCCTTAACCTAACCACCCATGGCTTTATTGATCTTTGGTGCATGCTCTGACTGTAAGTGTTGAGGGCAGGTTGGCAGCAACCTCCCTGGACAGCTTCCAATTCCAGAACTTGATGGAAATGTGATGCTGCCCTTTAGCCATTTTGGGTTACTACCTACTTGCTATAGGAGAGCAGAGTCACCATACAGGAGGGTCATTATTTATTATGAATGATAGTATTTACAAGCTCTTTGTGCCACTGACAGAGTCTGAGTGTGTAACAACACTGGGGCAGAACAAACAGGTGTGACAGCATGGGCCACACATAGTCTTGAGGTATCTGTTGACAACAAGGATTGCAACGGCACACTGGAAGCACACAGGACGCAGATAACGCTCTCTGCGGTACTCTGCCATTCACTCAGAGACACTCCAGGAGCTGGACATTGTAAAAAGCCAGGAAATTAAAACCTGAGGACATCTTTGGGAGCAATCTTTCAGCACAGTGTATACCCAAAATACAGACAATGACATTTATGAGCATTTTTCCAGAGCTCAGCAGCCACAATTGAAGATCATGTTAAAAACAAACAAACAAAAAAATCCAAATTTTTATCCCATTTATTGCAAAAATCAGCATTTTCAAAAAGTCCCAACACATGGGCCTGCCAGTATTTCTGAAAATCTGTCTAATAAGAGTGTTTCTGAATATTGAACTTCAAGAAAAAGCTTGCCTTGCTTTCAGGTGCAAGAGTCTTCTTCTGGAAATCTACTCCAAGCTGGAGGTTTTGAACCCTTGAAAAGTCACTACTTTTAGCTTTTTAAAAATGTAAATTTAAAGAAAAATTGTCACCCACACTGTATCCTTCAAAAACAAGGCAAAATGAACAACACACTTTTTTTCCCCCTGAGTCACTGCAGAAACCACCTCTAAATCCTTTCTGCGGATCAAGTTCCCCATTCATGACAGATTAGCATCAGTATGAAGTTTGGGACAATTTCCCCTCGGCCAATGGAAAAAAGAGCTCAGGTTTGGTTTTAGCAACAGTCTTATATTTCACAGAGGGACAAGGCATGACTTATCTCCAGCAGGTATGGATGGTCTTCTGATAGCAGAAATAATTCACCTTATAGAAGCAACAAGTGAGCAGCTTTAACTTTATATGTAGTGTAGAGCTGCACAGCTGCACAACTCCTTTGGGTGAGTGTCAGAGAGGGAGGAAGCCTTCTACCAAAAATCACCACAGCAGTCACAATTCACCTGAACTCTTCCATTGAAGCATTAACTTTCCCCTTTCCTAGGACCATCCCTCCTCTTCTTTGTTCTTCTTTGTTCTTTCCTTCTTGTCACCAATTTATTTTTACCCTGATTTCCCCTCATTCCCCTCCACTCAATGCATTTCTAGCCCAGCAGCTCAGTTCCTGTAACAGCCTGTTTCGTTAATCTGGGTCCTTCTTTTTTGTGGTGCTTGAAACTGTGGCTGAGCAAACCTCTGATATACACTTGCTCTCTGCTCTGCTCAGTCAACTGTCAGACAGAGTTGTGATAATCACTGGGTTTCATGATATGTGTCTGAAAAATGGACAGAAAGCAGTAAAATATCACTCACACCAGTAATATGTTTTGTTTAGGAATCTGCAAAAGGTTGGGGGTTTGCTCTAAGTTTTTAATAATTCAGTAGTTTTAATTGTCTCTGAGGGTGTGTGTAGGAAAGAAACACGTTGCTTTATCCTAAGTTTCTTTTGGTCCAACCAAGCAGCAGAGATTTCCCTGCAAGTCTGCTGTTTCATGTGTGTGTGTGTCCCCAGTTCTCCAAGCACCTTGGAACTTCTCAGGATGTCCCACAGGTTTCTTGGCATGTGGAGAGGTCATGGCTGCGTGGCTGCGCAGCCATGAGGACATCCAAGCAGCACAACATCCCACAAAGACAACTATGCAGAATGACAACTTGCAGTTCAGATACTGCATCTATAGTGTGATCAGTCTTTTCATAGACTCACTCTTCCTGGTGAAAAACCATCTTCCATGACAAAGACCAAATGTTGTGTATCACATAGGTTGCTTCAGGACTAACACAACAACTTCTCTTTACCTCAGTGGTATTGGAAAGCAGTCAGTGTCTGCTTCCAGACTGTTAAACATCTTTCTCCTTCTTTGATTTAAATTAATTGGTTGACTCATAGTTAGGACTATTCACTCTGGATAATAGAGAAGTTCCCTGCCCTCATAGAGTAAATAGGCAAACAAAAATGTCTTACACTAGAGCAGTGAGTTTTCCAAACACAAAAAAGTTACATATCCCAGTTCTTTTTTAGACCCCAATTGTGGATTGTAGAAAACACATAAATGACACTCATAGTGGCCAGGCCCTGCAGTGCACATACATGAAAGATTTCAGAAAATATTAGCATTAGAAACATCCACAGAGGTGTTTTTTCTTCTGTGATTTGCTAAAAGCTTTCAGAATGCTCTTAATTTTGTTTTACCATTTAAAATGGTTATGTTCTGCATGGGGAGAAATATACAATCAAACCTTTACTCAAGACCACTTTGTTGAAGTTTCTGCAGCAAAAAATAGAAGTGTAAGTAGTCTCCCCCACCTCCATCTCCTTCTTCACACTTGCGACAGGGCTGCTCCCCCAGCTTGTGCTGTTCATGCAGCTGTGCAGTGACTTTGACCACTTCCCTAAACTGACAACCACAGGGTTGGTTTTAGCTAAATTATATTTAACCTGGCTCAGCCCCAGTTCAGCTCACTGCTTTGGCTCATTACATGGAAATGAACATCCAAGGATGGAGGGAACCATACTGCTCAAACCGCTGCTTTCAACCAGAGAAATGATCATGAAACCACAACCTCAGCATGAGAGAGAAGAATAAAATACCTAGGAAAAGAAATGAACTAACATTGTTTGCATTAAATGAGACTTCTAAAATATTTTGTTACCATTTGATATAGCTTTTTTTTCCTCTACTCAGCATTGTGAGGTTAGTTGATTTACAAAAGACCTATGAAGTACACAGAGGTATTTAGAATACAGTTCTGCAGCATCACTACACAATGCTCCATTTTTCATGCTGTGCTACTCTTGAAAATCCGTTCTATGCATTGCATGATAACGTAGCCACAAGTGGCACATAATTTGGGACTCAGAAGACCCTCTCTTTGTGCCCAGCTTGTTGGAGTCAGGTGGGAAGTGAGAGAAGATGAGGCAATGTCCCACAACTGTGGAAAAGCACTACAGGTGGGTACCCAGCAGAGCTGTCCATGGTAATGTCAAGCCTTGCTCCAAGGAAAAAAACACTAGAGGAAGATTTTGATGAGCTAGTGGTAGCAAGGGGACCCATGCTGTGCCATTGAGACCAGGAAGTATGCTGGAAGCTGTTGCACATGAGGCCCAAGCTAGAAAGGTTTTTAGATTTTTGATGCTTTTGTGTGTGTGTGTGTAAAAGAGAGAAAAACCTTCTTCTAGTTCTTTGGCAAAATAGCAATTTGGTCATTGAGACTGGTTATTCAGTCAAATTGTCATACTTGTTAAGACAACAATGCTTACATACACAAAACTTATCATGTAAGTAAATAAAATCACAGCTAGATTTGAATAAAAGGGACAAAGGCATATGGGGTAAATATGTTCTGTCACAAAAAGTACATTTAAGAATGATATGAAAAAGAAAAAAGATCCACTGCTATTCTAAGAGCTTTTTGGAGTCTGGCTAGAATAGTTAATCTAAAGATTACTTTGTAAACTGATTCAAAAAGTATGCACCACACCCAAATACTTGAAGTAGTGGACAAACAGGCTCTCATCCAAAAACTTCCTCTTGTAAGGAAAAGCAACTTTCTATAGCCATCATTTCTCAGAAAGCTTTGCTTGTATTTTTCTGTCTCCTTCAATCTTGATAATTTTGATTCACAAGAATATCAAGCTTTTAGAAGGTTGTATTCTTTTCCAAAGGTAAAGCTAAGTGTTTCTAACATCATCCAAAGTGGTTTGAGAAGAGACAGTTTTGAAAACATGCATTTATGACTCTTTGAAACTATGATAACTACTTGGAGACTTGGCATTATATCATCACTGACCTTTTCTTGTGAGCACTCATAATTGCAGACATTAATTAATTTTTACAAAAATGTTTTGAAAATGTAAGATTCCAGATACTGTAAGCATGACAGAAAATCTTATATACTGTCTACTTATCTCCAGAACAGTCTGCTTAGGGGAATATATATGCACAGTAAAATACTGCAAACTGCAGAAGTCGTAGTAACAACATGAGATCTTGGGGTAGGAAGGAAAAGACACAATCAGTATAATATATTTATCTATAGATTTCTATCTATCTTCTATGCAAACATGGCTTTCAGAGACACCAGTACAATATATACATTTAATTTGTTTCCACTAGTGTCTAAGTGCTACATGCTACCTGGAGAAAAGTCTATAGTCACTACTCAAAGAAAAGTAATCTTAAAGTATTTGGTTTGCAAGCCCACCTGGTCTCATGTTGCTCATCATAAAAATATTAGGTTTGCTTGATGTTGCAAGTTAACATGGCAAAATGTTACTGAATTAGCCAAATCACAGCATTGGACCCTGCTTCAATTTCTCTTATTCCTAATTTAGCAGTGAAATTAAGCATGC
This sequence comes from Astur gentilis, assembly GCF_929443795.1. Taxonomy (NCBI): domain Eukaryota; kingdom Metazoa; phylum Chordata; class Aves; order Accipitriformes; family Accipitridae; genus Astur; species Astur gentilis. The sequence continues at coordinate 18,038,251 of NC_064918.1, read as the reverse complement.
GCTTAATTTTAAGCATATGTGTAAATCCCATTGAAATCAATAGGATTTATGCATATAAAGTGCTTTGCTGAATTTGGGTCAGTAAAGAAATATGACTAATTGCATTAATAAAGGAAATAAGAGTTAGTCCAAGTTACTTAATCACAGCCTGTTTATGGGGAAAGAGCTGCGCTTTTTATGTCTTCACTGTCTTATAACTTTTAAAAATAAATACAAGCCAGAAAGGGAAATTCGACTTTCTATAACATGATGATACTATAATTTGTGCAGTAACCCCTTCGTGATTGTTCTTTTGCTTGTTTGAGCTACTGACATTTCCCACCCCCCAGTAAATCTGTTCTTGGTTTGGCAATCCTTTTTAACTGTGTTCTGTTTCTGCTTTCTCCCTCCTCTCCCCACACCAAATCTGTTCTATTTTGAGTTTGGCAAAATTATACAGATTAGTCCTGAATAACTAACACAAAGGAAAATTGTAATTTGAGAGATTTAGGGCCAAGTTCCTAACTGATGTAAATCCTCACAGCTCCACAGCAGTGATTGAAGCAACATGAGCTGAATGCTGGCTGAGATTTTAGACCTCAGGGTTGTGGGGTTTTTCCTCCTTGCAGAATGTCTAGAAAAGAATTAAAGCAATTTTTTTTTTTTAGATTTGCTATTAAAAACTGTTCAGCTACTCAGTTTGTGTTTTTTCCCTGTGGATTGAAAAAGCATACATAATCTTGATACATCCTACCTAATCTGCAGGTGAGTACTTGTGATTTGGCCCTATAAATCAGGTAATACATTTTTTGATGAGTGTGGGTGCACTTCTCGAAAAGTGATTATTACATGGAAACTCATAAAAATGCAGACTGTGACCAGCAGCTGCATCTGAGTCGAACGCCTCTCAGAGCTCACAAACTTTCCTGTTTGTGAAAATTGGAGGTCTGTCGCCAAAAGCTGACATGACCTGGGCTGATTCTCTTCGTTCCTTTGAGGCTCGACCCTTCACCCATTGAGACAAATGCCAAAGCATTCGATGTGAATATTTTCCCTGACCTCGAGGGGAATTTTTAACAGGTATACCTCTTTTTCTCTCTCTTTTACTCTCTTATGTATATCTCTTAGTGTCTTTATGCATGTGTATGTACTAAGCTGAATAGTCTATAGTAAGTTATAGCAAGTATATTATAAGATATTAAGTGTATTATAGCAAGTATTTTATAAGTATGTTATAGCAAGGATATTATAAGTAAGTATATTATAAGTTAATACTTTCAAATTTACACTTAAATTACTGTCATGTTTTTCATTCAACTGTGAATGAATTTTAGGCTGCTATTATACTCATAATCCCTTTGGATATAAACCATTGACCAAGTCTGGGACTAGGAGTCGATCCAGCCACACCTAGACTCCCACAGGAGTTCAGAAAGCAAGGGGGTCTTCTCTGAACCTTGTGACTCAATGGGAGGGTCTTCCTTACCCTTTCCCACATTTCCTTTTACCCTATTACATTTTTGGTCCCTATATAAATAAGTTTAGTTTGATTCTGATTTAATTTTCCTGTGTGCATTTTATCCATGTACTCAGTAATAGAGTGAACCTTGCCATCGAATTCTGTGAAGTCGCACTTTTATACAAATTTCTATTAAATCATTTTTCTATTGCTAATACAATTGGAGGTGATTCTTTAACCAATCCGAACCCCTCTCTCATTTTTTAATTCCCCCGTGACAAATGGAAAGCCAGAAGCAACATGTACAACAGATATAAAGCCATGTTTCCTCTTAATCTCTTTACTTGATCTAGTCTTATAAATTTGGTGTGTACTAAAATTTACCAAAGAGGTTTATAGGAGTTGAAACTCAAAGCTGTGGATTTTCACTTTCAAATTGTGTTGCTTTCTGTTGTGATTTCAGCTGGGATAGAGTTAACTGTCTTCCTAGTAGCTGGTACAGTGCTATGTTTTGAGTTCACTATGCGAAGAATGTTGATAACACTGATGTTTTCAGTTGTTGCTTAGTAGTGTTTACACTATAGTCAAGGATTTTTCAGCTTCTCATGCCCAGCCAGCGAGAAGGCTGGAGGGGCACAAGAAGTTGGCACAGGACACAGCCAGGGCACCTGACCCAAACTGGCCAACGGTGTATTCCATACCATGGGACGTCCCATCTAGTATAGGAACTAGGAAGTGGGGGGCGGGGGAATCGCCGCTCGGGGACTAGCTGGGTGTCGGTTGGCGGGTGGTGAGCAATTGCCCTGGGCATCATTTGTACATTCCAATCCTTTTATTACTACTGTTGTCATTTTATTAGTGTTATCATTATCATTATTAGTTTCTTCTTTTCTGTTCTATTAAACCGTTCATATCTTAACCCAGGAGTTTTACTTCTTTTTTTCCTGATTTTCTCCCCCATCCCAATGGATGGGGGGGAGTGAGTGAGCAGCTGCGTGGTGCTTAGTTGCTGGCTGGGGTTAAACCACGACACTTTCCCTTGCTCTTATGTTGCAAGCCTAGCTAAGAACAGAAGACTGTTTGATTGCTGCTTTTCAGCATGACCCTTCACGGTTGTTTATATCCTGTAGGTAAAAGTAAAAGAGAGATGATGAATACAATAAACTACCACAGTGATTTTTTTTTCCATCTATGGAGTTAATTAAAAATCTAATTTATGATGGGATACTAGCTTCCCATTTTATTTTTTGCTCTGCCTGGGGCTTCTGTTATACGGTAGGATGCTAGGAATGTAATTGAACATACTTTCTGCAGCTTTTACGTTTACTAGCCATTCTTGGAGGAGTACTAGAGAACAAAGCATGAGGTTATTAAGCAGGACAAACACAGTGAGTCTTTAGAAAACACCTGTTTCTCTGGTGGTGTTTACATGTATGAATTTGCCCAAATTAATTGTAGCACTGTTCATGGCACAAAAATTAACTGGCTGCTAGCATTTCTGTTGCAAGCATCCAGTTTCAGAAATGTATAAATTAGGTGTAAAATTTTCTCTGAACTGAAATGCCCTGCTTCAAAAGAAATGGGTTTAAGCTATGAGTTCCAGCTGATATTCAGGCAGTTAAAAATGTTTGATGTGTATTCAAATTGAGGGATAATTCACACTTTTTTGCACCTTATTTATCTTTCCCCAGCTCTCCACAAAAGTAAGTGGAGGCAGGATAAACTGCAAATCCATATGAAGAAATTAAATATGTGAAGAGTAACAGGAACAACTTCTATTCTGGGCAAGCAGCCTCCAATGACAGAAACCTGTAACTGGTGATTAATAGTCTGAATAATTTTTAACATTTGGTCATTTCTCTGACCATCTTAAAATTTAAGACTGGGAATATTCCCATTGGTGTAACTGTACAGCAGAACAGAGAAGAGCTCTGTCAATATGGGTAGATTAGATACTGAAAGTCTTTATTTTGCCAAGATTTTTACAAGATATTGGTTATATTCTTATCCTCTGGAAATTCTTACATCCCAGGAACTCAGCACCCAGGCAGGCAAGCAGGCACTGGCTCATATTATTAGTTCATAAATTCCAAACACACACATATACCCTGCAGTATGTTATACTGTTGTCCTTTCAGGGCATAGCTGTTTATTATAAGCCTGAAGGGGGATAATACCCAATGCCATGTCACAGTTCTTACATCTAATCTAATCCAGAAATAGAAATAGTTCTCTTGTTCCTCTTAGTGCAAGGGAAATATCCAGCTTCTTCATATTTACCAGAAAAGAGGTGAACAAACTGTGCAGGATTTGTGCTTAGAGATCCACCCAACTGTTAATCATAGAATCACAGAATCATTTAGGTTGGAAAAGACCCTTAAGATCATCGAGTCCAACCATTAACCGAACACTGCCAGGTCCACCACTAAACCATGTCCCTAAGTGCCATGTCTACACATCTTTTAAATACCTCCAAGGATGGTGACTCAACCACTTCCTTGGGCAGCCTGTTCCAATGCTTGACAACCCTTTCAGTGACGAAATTTTTCCTAATATCCAATCTAAACCTCCCCTGCCACAACTTGAGGCCATTTCCTCTCATCCTATCACTTTTTACCTGGGAGAAGAGACTGACACCCACCTCGCTACAACCTTGAGATGGGTTGACCCTGGCTGAACACCAGGTGCCCACCAAAACCGTTCTATCACTCCCCCATCCTCAGCTAGACAGGGGAGAGAAAAATAAAACAAAAAGCTTGTGGGTCGAGTTAAGAACAGGAGAGATCATTCACTAATTACAGTCACAGGCAAAACAGACTCAATTTGGGAAAATTAACTCAATTTATTACAAATCCACCAGAGTAAGGTAATGAGAAATAAAACGAAATCTCAGAACACCTTCCCACCACCCCTCACTTCTTCCCAGGCACAACTTCACTCCCGGATTTCTCCACCAAGCCCCCCCAGCGGCACAGGGGGACAGGGATGGGGTTTATGGTCATCACAAATTATTTTCTGCCGCTTCACCTCCTCAGGGCGAGGGCTCATCACAGTCTTCCCCTGCTCCAGCGTGGGGTCCCACCCACGGGAGACAGTCCTCCACGAACTCCTCCAACGTGGGCCATTCCCACGGGCTGCAGTTCTTCACGAACTGCTCCAGCATGGGTCCTTTCCATGGTGTGCAGTCCTTCAGGAGCACACTGCTCCAGCGTGAGTCCCCCACGGGGTCACAAGTCCTGCCAGAAAACCTGCTCCGTGGGCTCCTCTCTCCACAGATCCTCAGGTCCTGCCAGGAGCCTGCTCCAGCGCAGGGTTCCCATGGTGTCACAGCCTCCTTCAGGAACCCACCTGCTCCGGCGTGGGGTCCTCCTCGGGCTGCAGGTGGAGATCTGCTCCACCGTGGACCTCCCTGGGCTGCAGGGGGACAGCCTGCCTCACCAGGGTCTTCACCACGGGCTGCAGGGGAATGTTCGCTCCAGCACCTGGAGCACCTCCTCCCCCTCCTTCTTCACTGACCTTGGTGTCCGCAGGCTTGTTTCTCTTACATGTTCTCACTCCTCACTCTGGCGGTTGTTTCTCCCTGTCCCAACATTTTTCCTTCTTAAAAATGTTATCACAGAGGTGTTACCACTATCGCTGATTGGCTCGGCCTTGGCCGGCAGCGGGTCCATCTTAGAGCTGGCTGGTATGGGCTCGCTCTCTCTCGACCACAGGGGAAGCTTCCAGCAGCTTCTTACAGAAGCCACCTCTGTAACACCCCCCCCCCCCCCCCCCGCTACCAAAACCTTGCCACACAAAACCAATACAAACCTCCTTTCACTCAGTTGAGAGTGAGAAGGTGTCCCCTCAGCCTCCTTTTCTCCAGACTAAACAACCCCAGTTCCCTCAGCCACTCCTTGTAAGTCTTGGTCTCTAGACCCTTCACCAGCTTCATTGCTCTTCTTCGGATGCACTCCAGCACTTCAACATCTTTCTTGTAGTGAGGGGCCCAATACTGAAAACAGTATTTGAGGTGCGGCCTCACCAGTGCTGAGTACAAAGGGACAATCGCTTCCCTAGTCTTGCTGGCCACACCATTTCTGATACAAGCCAGGATGGTGTTGTCCTTCTTGGCCACCTGGGCACACTACTGGCTCATATTCAGCCAGCTGTTGACCAATACCCCCAGGTCCTTTTCCACTGTGCAGCTTTCCAGCCACTCTTTCCCAAGCCTATAGCATTGCATGGGGTTGTTGTGACCAAAGTGCAGGACCCCACACTTAACATTGTTTAACCTCATACAATTGGCCTCGGCCCATCGATCCAGCCTGTCCAGATCCCTCTGTAGAGCCTTCCTACCCTCGAGCAGATCAACCCTCCCTCCCAATGGTGTCATCTGCAATCTTCCTGAGGGTCCACTCGATCCCCTCATCCAGGTCATTGATAAAAATCTTAAACGGAACTGGCCCCAATACTGAGCCCTGGGGAACACCACTTGTGACCCGCTGCCAACTGGATTTAACTCCATTCACCACAACTCTTTGGGCCTGGCCATCCAGCCAGTTTTTTACCCAGTGAAGAGTACGCCCATCCAAGCCATGAGAAGCCAGTTTCTCCAGGAGAATGCTGTGGGAAATGGTGTCAAAAGCTTTACTAAAGTCCAGGTAGACAACATCCACAGTCTTTCCCTTGTCTACTAAGTGGGTCACCTTGTCACAGAAGGAGATCAGGTTAGTCAAGCAGGACCTGCCTTTCATAAACCCATGCTGACTGGGCCTGATCACCTGGTTGTCCTGTACATGCTGCATGATGGCACTCAAGATGATCTGCTCCATAACCTTCCCTGGCACCGAGGTCAGACTGACAGGCCTGTAGTTCCCCACATCTTCCATCTGGCATTCTTGTAGATGGGCATCATATTTGCTAACCTCCAGTCAACTGGGACCTCCCCAGTTAGCCAGGACTGCTGATAAATGATTGAAAGTGGTTTGGTGAGCATTTTCACCAGCTCCCTTGTTACCCATGGGTGGATGTCATCTGGCCCCATAGACTTGTGTGTGTCTAAGTGGTGTAGCAGGTTGCTAACCGTTTCCCCTTGGATTATGAGGGCTTTATTCTGCTCCCCATCCCTGTCTTCCAGCTCAGGGGGCTGGGTACCCTGAGAACAACTGGTCTTGCTATTAAAGACTGAGGCAAAGAAGGTATTAAGTACCTCACCCTTTTTCTCATCCTTTGTCACTATGTTTCCTCCCTGTCCTGGTTTCAGCTGGGATAGAGTTAACTGTCTTCCTAGTAGCTGGTACAGTGCTATGTTTTGAGTTCAGTATGCGAAGAATGTTGATAACACTGATGTTTTCAGTTGTTGCTCAGTAGTGTTTAGACTATAGTCAAGGATTTTTCAGCTTCTCATGCCCAGCCAGGGCACAAGAAGTTGGCACAGGACACAGCCAGGGCACCTGACCCAAAGTGGCCAACGCGGTATTCCATACCATGTGACGTCACGTCTAGTATAGGAACTAGGAAGTGGGGTTGGGGAATCGCTGCTCAGGGACTGGCGGGGTGTCGGTTGGCGGGTGGTGAGCAATTTGTACATTCCAATCCTTTTATTACTACTGTTGTCATTTTATTAGTGTTATCATTATCATTATTAGTTTCTTCTTTGCTGTTCTATTAAACCGTTCTTATCTCAACCCAGGAGTTTTACTTTTTTTTTTTTTCCCGATTTTCTCCCCCATCCCACTAGATGGGGGGAGTGAGTGAGTGGCTGCGTGGTGCTTAGTTGCTGGCTGGGGTTAAACCATGACACTCCCACATGCAGTAAAGGATGGAGATTCTCCTTAGCCCTCCTTTTGTTGTTAATGCATTTATAGAAACATTTCTTATTGTCTTTTATGGCAGTAGTCAGATTAAGTTCTAGTTGGGCTTTTGGCCCTTCTAATTTTCTCCCTGCATAGCCTCACAACATCTTTGTAGTCCTCCTGAGTTGCCTCCCCCTTATTCCAAAGGTCATAAACTCTTTTTTTCCCCCCAAGTTCCAGCCAAAGCTCTCTGTTCAGCCAGGCCAGTCTTCTTCCCCGCTGGCTTATCTTTCAGCACATGGGGACAGCCTGCTCCTGCGCCTTTAAGATTTCCTTCTTGAAGAATGTCCAGCCTTCCTGGACTCCTTTGCCCTTCAGGACTGCCTCCCAAGGGACTCTGTCAACCAGGCCCCTAAACAGGCCAAAGTCTGCCCTCCCAATGTCCAAGGTAGCAGTTCTGCTAACCCCCCTCCTTACTTCTCCGAGAATCAAAAACTCTTATCATTTCATGATAGCTGTGCCCAAGATGCCCTCCAACCATCACATCACCCACAAGTCCTTCTCTGTTCGCAAACAACAGGTGCAGCAACCTTGTTGTTGCCTATGTGAAAAAGCAATAATGGATAATAATTCGAGGGCTGTACCAGGGTAGGAAGTTTCCTCATCACATCTTTAACTCAGGCCCCAGTGAGGCAACAGACTTCCCTAAGAAGTGGGTCTGGTCATCATATTGGGCCTTCTATTCCCCTCGGAAGAGAGTGTCTGTCCTGGGTTCAGTTGGGATAGAGTTAATTTTCACAAGAACCTGGGAGGGGAGGGGACACAGCCGGGACAGCTGACCTGAACTAGCCAAGGAGCTATTACATACCGTGTGACATCATGCTCAGTATATAAATGGGGAGCGGGCTGGGGAGAGCTCTCTGCTCTCTGTGTGGGAAGTGGCAGAGCATCGGGTTCCAGGTGGTGAGCAGTTGCACTGTGCATCACTCGTTCTGTATATTCTTTTATTACTACCATTGTTGCTGTTGTAACTTCTCTCCTTCTGTTGTCCCAGTAAACTGTCCTTATCTCAACCCACAAGGTTCTGGGGTTTTTTTTTTCTTTTCTCCTTTCTGATTTCTCCTCCCCATCCCACCAGAGGGGGGCGGAGGAGTGAGCGAGCGGCTGTGTGGTCCTTTGTTACTAGCTGGGCTGAAACCACGACAGTCTCCTATGACAATAATTCATCTTTTTTCTTCATGGAAGTTGTTTTGATGCAGGGTGTAGGCCGACTTAACCTTGGTGACACCTCCAACCTAGATGAACCATCATTCTCATCATTGTTTGGTTCCACTTGCAGACCCTCGTACCTATTATGCAAGGGCACCTGGGAAGGTGAGGTAATCACCGAGAAGATGTGCCTGCTGTGCCGGGCAGGAACTTGTCGCCATTCGTCCCTATCCCTTAAGTTACTGCATTCTGCCGGGTGGAGAGAGGATAGGGGATCCTCCGTGTCATGTGTCCTGTCTGCCTGACAGGTCTGACCCAGGGAAGGTAGGGTGCTGTTCCAGTAGTCTCTCTCTCAGACTCCCTGATACTCCTCAACCTACTCATCTCCTCCCAGAGCTCTGCCACTAAGCTGAGGAGTTCCTCTACCTGGGCGCACCTCCCACAGGTGTACTCACTACTGCTATCCAGTACTGGCATAAGAGTAGAGCACACCCTGCAGCCTGACACCTGGGTGGCAGCATGTTCCCATTGGAGCTCTGTCTGGGAAGCTGGGATAGAGTTAATTTTCTTCATAGTAGCTAGTATGGGGCTATGTTTTGGATTTGTGCTGAAAACAGCGTTGATAACACAGGGATGTTTTTGTTATTGCTGAGCAGTGCTTACCCAGAGCCAAGGGCTTTTCTGCTTCTCACACCACCAGCGAGCAGGCTGGGGGTGCACAAGAAGTTGGGAGGGGACACAGCTGGGACAGCTGACCCCAACTGACCAAAGGGATATTCCAGACCATATGACATCATGCTCAGTATATAAAGCTGGGGGAAGAAGAAGGAAGGGGGGAACATTCGGAGTTATGGCATTTGTCTTCCTAAGTCACGGTTATGTGTGATGGAGCCCTGCTTTCTTGGAGATGGCTGAACACCTGCCTGCCCATGGGAAGTGGTGAATGAATTCCTGGTTTTGCTTTGCTTGCGTGCGCAGCTTTTGCTTTACCTATTAATCTGTCTTTATCTCAGCCCATGAGTTTTCTCACTTTTACCCTTCTGATTCTATCCCCCATCCCACTGTGAGGGAAGTGAGTGAGCATGGTGCTTAGTTGCCAGCTGGGGTTAAACCACGACACTACATCAGTCGCAGTGGGTGCAGAGTTTAGAGAGGCCATGGCCTTCTGTCAGGTGGATACCGTTGCTACCTGGTGGAGCTGGCAGAGCTACAGCACTCTTCCTGTGCACCCTTCCATGCAAACTGCCACACCACGCCCTTGCTGATGCACCACACCATGTTTGCCCACCTTGGTCGCTAATGCTCCCTTAAGGGCTTCTTTTATACATGGGGGGGGGGGGCTTGGCCACCATTGTGCCTGGCCCTGCCCAGGTCTCATCAGCTGGTGTCGGGTGAGCTGTGGGCTCCTGGCAGGTCTCTTGCTCCCCTGAGGTTTCTCTGGTTCAGGAACCCCCCTGTACACCATGCTAGAGTGCTCTGCTGCAGATCCTGCCGGCATCAGAGTTGCTTGCCTTGGCAACTGAGTGCTAGTTTCAGTTACACCGCGTTTAAATCTCCTGCCATTGCTCCTGGGCCCACCCAGGTCTCTTCAGCTGCTTTCCGTGAGCTGCAGGCTCCTGGCTGGTCTCTCCACTCCCCAATTAGATGTGTTAATGAACACATCTAAATTCTTAAGCCTCAAAGGTAACAGCATTTTCCCTTCACACAGTGGGGGATTAAATCCTTCCACTCCCATGTGGTAGACACAGCATACATCAAACTTGCAGAAATTGGAGAAATTCCAGGAAAGAGTGGCATTTCTTTCAAATTACCTATTTCCTTGCTCTGAAAAAACCCAAACAGTGATTTTACCTTTTAGTTGGCATCAATTTCCTGAGAACATACCTCTGTCTGCCACATTTTCTTCTTTATTTAAAACCTGAAGACACTATTTCTGATCTAAGAACGTGTTCTGAAATATATTCACCTTTCAAAGCAATTTGTTAGTAAATGTTTCCTAACAGCTAAAATTATTAATTTCTGTAGCTGTTTCTTATTGTCATGGGCATACACATCTGAGCTATTTCATCCCATTGTTTTAATCTTAGCTGGCAAATATAAACACCATAAAATACCACAAACCCTAGTGCTTCCAGACTGGCAGAACTACAGGAATCAAGTATTACACATGGAATGAGTATGAAAAAATGGCAATAAATTTGGCATGATCTATAGATCTTTCACAGGTGAAAGGTACATGTGGACAACTATCAAAAAATGGATTTGAGTGACAGCTTGTAGTTTATTAGACATTTGTAGGATATTCTGGTACAGTATACACCAATTATCCTTAATTTCCATTTGTCCCAAATAGAATGCAGAGGTTTTGTTTTGTTGGAAAAATTACTCATAATTCTGTTTTATAGGACACTGATATAGTACAATGAAGTTAGTTCTTGTATTTGAATAGCCTGGGAATGTAAATATTTGTCACTGTTCATGACCATCAGACCACAATACAAACTCTAATAATCAGTGAAAAAATTATTCACTTAAGTGGTCTTAACAATTGCTCATAGATCAAAGTAAGTCACAAGCTGGCCTTCAGCTGGAACCTTTATTCAAAACTAGTCAAGTCCTCTTATGCCTTTATAAGATCAAATTCTTATTACTGAAAAAAAATGAAAGCAGCATGCATCTGTAGGTTAACATGGCACAAAATAGTCTATCTTGTTAAAAAACAGCACTAAATCCCTTCCTGTACGTTTACCTGTGCAGTAGGCTATCACTCAGCTCAACTCATTATAACAACTAAGAACCATTTAAGAACACATTTATTTATTAGGCAGATAGAACTCTTATTTTTTTCAACAAGCTAATGAAGCACGTGTTGTCTGAGTATCAGCATACTCATACAAATACCTTTTTATTTAACCACCATAGTAGCAAGAGGCAATATTATTGCTGAAGTTGGTTTTTTTCACAATCTTTTTTGAAAACTGTTGCTCTTGTTAGTGAACAAGAGACTTGAGGTCTATTCTCCTTTCACCCCCAGTCTGACTGTTGAGTATGACTGAGAATATGACAGAACTGATTTTATATAAATTTGCTTGTAAGAAATGTGTCCTTGCACAAAGCTGTAAATGACATTGCAGGTGACAGTTGTGTTTTTGCTCTCTAACCTCAGATTGAATTTCAGACTGAAGCTTGAGTAAATCAGGGCCATGGAGTATTACAGCAGAGCTGTTACCTTCCATGGTGTGTAGGAGTTTTAGGGACATAATGGCCATATAGTCATTATTTGGCCAAACATTGTACAGCAATGAAAGTGAAGCAATGTTTGTTCTGGTCTGGGAAGTATCCATTGACAGACCACAGACAGAACAGATAGTAAGTCAGAGACTATTAACACAAATGAAAGGAAATCACAGAAGGATGAAAAAGCTAATATTTCACCTTCAAAAAGTGATAAACATTCCCATGTGAAAAAGACATTTATTCAGGTAATGAATAATTAGGATATTCAAAACAATGATGTTTTCTTAGGCAGTTAGGATCACTGGCAACAGTTGCATTAAGCTGACTTCCCATTTCAATCATAGTCATGAGGAGAGGTCCAATAAATTCTTTTCTGCCAACCCACAGAACACATCTGTTAGGAGTATGAGACAGGACAAAATACATGATGGCAAGAGTATTGACTTTTTTAGCTATTGGAACTTATTTAATTAAATCATGTCTTAAACATAAGAAATCACAGTATGACTGGCACTGAGAGGGAGTGCAAGCTGGCATACTCTGACCACTATTATTCCTTGCTTCCAAAAGCATCTGATGCAGGCATCCATTTTAGACTGAATACCCAAAAGGCTTTTCTCCTCTCCAAGGTAAACATCTGTTTATGCTTATATTTATATAGCATGAATACATTAATATTATGTTTATATTTATTCTAATAACTGTTTCTGGATTTGGAAGAAGAATTCAAAACAGCATCATTGGACAGAATTTGTGGTATAAGGAAAGACCACAGCTAATAATATGAATATAATTATTGAGGGAGCTTAAATGCCCAGGGGTTGACTGTGAGCAATTTAAACATAACAATGTCATATTCCAGTGAAATCCAATCACTTGTGAATCTGCTGGCTTGTCCCACTTCAACCACAAATCCAGAATGGAAAGGTCTCCTAGAAAGAGTGATATCTTCAACTATTTCCAGGAACCTTGTCCTTTCTTCATCTGGTTATGGTGAGAACTGTGGGGGGTGAAGATGGAGGGCAAAGGAGTTCGGCATCCATGCTGGCATTTTAGAAAGCAAAATGAATTGCCATGAGTGGAAAAGAGGGCTGGAGGTAAATATAAAGTACTTGCTTGAAGCCCTGGAACATGGCCAAGTATCTGGGAGTCAAAGGCAGGGTGGCATGTGTTGAGTTATTTTACTGAACCAGGGAACGAAATTCTTTCTGTTGAAGAACATCTCAAAAAAATATTTTTGTCTTTACTTTTTTTCAATCAGAAAATCTTATCTTTGTTCTGGGCAGAGAATTCATATGTTAGGAAAAAACCCCATGTTAACAAGTCTAGGTTATTCTTTGTTATCTCTACAGCCCTTCAGAGTAAGACTAATAGATGTTTAAACAAGTGCTTATTTTTTTTTTCACTGTCTGAATGTGTCAGAAATATGAACCACCTTTCATTCCACTTTAATTGCTAATTTCTGTAACCAGGATGAGCAGCATAAAAAGAGATTATCCTTTTATTCAGAGAAGCCCAGCAGTTAAGAGGTTAATCTGTTAATAATGGCCATATACATAATCAATTGTGGAAATGAACAGTGTTGCAATTCCATTTTATGAAATCAAAATCATGACTAAGGTCACCTGAACAATCCTTGAGACTAACAGCTTTAAAGAGAGATGTGTTTATAGTAAAATGTCCATTATCTGCTTCCACCCATTGGGTAACCTACTTTTACTCTCTGACCCACTGGTCTGCCATGCTGAAATGTCTGTGAGAGGTAGTGCTTCTGGAAATAACACATCAGAGCCAGTGAATCGGCCCAGCCAGTGCTGAAATGTCATTTCTGGATCCCTGCTCCTGAAGCAGCAGAGTTTCTAGGAGCAGCGATTCACAGAGCTGGAGCACAGCCCTGGTTCAGAGATGCAGCTGATGGCAGGGAGGGGGGAAGCTCTATGCCCATAGGTTAACAGATATACAGGAAAATTCCCAGGTGCCAAGGGATTTATCTGTTTAAAAAGACAATTATTAGCCTCCTCCATGACAAGATAATTGGGCACACTGTAACTTTGTGTCTGCCTGAAGTCTGTGCATATTCCTTGAGCACGGCCTCTGCTGGGAGGATGATGTTCATTCTTCTCAGGCATTTCTGTGACACTTATTTCCTTCATATATTTTCAGTCCAGTGTTTCATGGTTCCTGGCCATCCAAGCAAGTAAGAGAACTGATATTCAAGAGGGGCCTTGTGAATACCCTAAATAAGGGAAAAGCCTTAATCAGAGCCTTCAATCAGTCATGAGAGACAAATCTTAGAAAATGAGGCATCATTAGTTCTGGTTAGAATAGAATGGAATAGAATAGAATAGAATAGTTCAGTTGGAAGGGACCTACAGTGATCATCTAGTCCAACTGCCTGACCACTTCAGGGCTGACCTTGTTAATCGATGGTACCGAAAAGGTGAACCGTTCAGCGTCATCTGGGTGCAAGGGAATGGTGAAAAAAACAATCCTTTAGATCTATAATTAACAAATCCCATTCTTCTGGAAGCATAACTGGAGATGGCAAACCTGGCTGCAGGGCTCCCATACTGTGCATCACCGCATTCACAGCTCTGAGATCATGTAACAGTCTCCATTTCCCACTTTTCTTGGGAATGGTAAATATTGGTATATTCCATGGACTAGTAGAAGGAACAACATGTCCCGCTCTCAATTGGTCCTCAACTAACCCTTGTATTTTTAGCAGCCTTTCAGAATTTAGCAACTACTGATCAATCCAAACAGGCTCATCTGTTTTCCAGCTAATTTTCAGGATTGGCTGCCCCTCAGTGACCGCTCCTAAAAAGGATGGGTCACTAACATTGCCTTCATTTGGCTCCATAAATCATGGCCTATGAGGCCAAACAATTCAGTTGGGGTAGTCATGACATACGGACACGTCGTAACGTGTTCACTGTCGGGGAACACAAATGGGTAATGGGTAGCTGAATTACTAAGGTGGCCTGTGTGCCCCCTATCCCTGCAATACCAAAGTTTGGATTGATCAGTGGCCATGATGGAGGCCAAATGCATCGTAAAATAATCGTAACATCAGCTCCTGTATTGATTGTCATCGGTTTCTTGACGACAACTCTATCGGGCCCTTCCAATTGCACTACCTTTTCTGGTTTACCTATTGTTGTGTCCATGGCAAAGTATATCTGCGGTTTCCCTGTGGAGCCGAATCCACCATCTCCACGTTGTACTTCACCTGGGTTCGGAACACATGACCTGAATGGAACTAATTGTGCTATTCTGGTACCTTTAGGAATAGAAACAGGAGGGATTAAAACATGAATCATAATTTTCACAGTCCCACAATAATCTGCATCAATAAGCCCTGGGAGCACCAGAATTCCTTCTAGAGCTGTTGAAGATTGCCCCATTAAAAATGCACTAAGTCCAAACCCCAATGGTCCCTTTATGTTGAATGTGTACTGCGGTTTCCACATCCACTCTGGAGCTTCCTGCAGTGGCGGATCTGGTGGTTGCGAGGCTGCCTGAGGGCTGGCAGCCCAAGCCCCTTGCATTTGTGTCATTGCGTGAGGGGCCTTTGCAGTCGGTGTGAATTTTCCCTTCTTCCTGTATTCTTGGTGGTATGGTTATCTTTCTTACACTTGTTGCAGCACTTACTGTTAACAGTAACTGTACATTTGCTCCTAATGTGTCCACGTTTGCCACAGTTAGAACACTTGACCAAGGGTGTCTTACTGGCCTTGTGTTTCTTTGTAGCTCCTTGGAGAGCTGTGGCAGCATAGGCTACTTTCTGCGAGTCCACTGATCGATCCATGTATTCTATCATATCAACGACGTCTGCATTTTTCGGCAAATTACACAATGCTTTGCGTGTCTTTTCAGTAGCATTTTCAAAAGCTAGTATTTTGAACATGTTTTCTTTCATGCCCTTGTTCATGTCAGGGTGGTTATAGATTGCCCTATGCAGTCTATTAATGAACTGTGCAAAAGGTTCGTTAGGCTCCTGTTACACCTGGGTAAAAGCATGGCTGTACATATTGTCTGGTATGGTAAGAAAGGCTTGATACGCCAAGATCTGTGATAGATGATGAACCTCAGTGATACATTGTAACTGAGCGTTCCCTGATGCGAAGGGTCCAGTACCCATCAACATCTGCGTGGTTACTCCCCATAAGGGATCTGTTTGTTGTCGTGATGTTGCTTGTTCCCTATCACAGAACGTCTCCCACTGCTGGAAAAACACTAACATTTGGGCGGGTGTCAAAACCAACTGTGCTAGCTGTTTAATATCTTGAGGTATCAGCGTATCAGCAGAAAAAATGAATTGCAGTATTCGGTGAGTTAACGCAGATTTGATTCCGTACTGACTCACAGCATTCCTTAATTTTTCAATGACCTTCCAGTCAAACGCCTCCCATTTTTTCTGTCCATTTGAAGCAATAACTGGGAATGCTTGGAGCATAGTCCCTTCTATAATGGCATCTTTTATTACACCCCTCCAATGTCTCTGCCTTTCTTCTGCAGCAGCGATTACAAGCGGCTCCGCGTCTATCGCGGGCGCGGTTGGTTTCACCGTCTCTGGTCCCGAGTAGCGGGATGGATTAACGGGCGGTGGCGGGGGCGCGGACGGTTCTGCCCGGGGGCCGGCCGCAGTCGCGGCTGGCGGCGGCCGCTCCATGGCCGGCTGACACGCGCCGCTGCAAGTGGGCGGAGGGAGGGGCGGAAAGGGAGCGGCGGAGGAAGGGGGCTGGAGGGGAGGGGAGGAGGGAGGAGGCCGGGAGAAGGGGGCGGGAGGGGGCGGTGGAGGCGGTGGGAGGGGAGGGGCCGAGGGAGGGGCCGGAGGGGGTGGCGAGAAGGGGGAAAGAGGGAGCGGGACTGGTATACGGCCAGAATCTTCATTCTCTTGCCTTCTCGGTTCATCCTTTCGGGAGGATGAACGTTTCTCCCTCACTTCTGGCTCTCCCGACCGTACTGTCATTTTTTGTAATTGGTGCACCACCTCCCTTAGCTCTTCCATCGCACTACCCGATGGAGATGGTTCCCTCTCCACCACAATCTGTTTATCCGCCTTAGTCACCCCCGAGTCTGTCGGGTTCGATCTGTCGGGCGACAATCGGCCCCCCCTAATTCCCCTGTTTCTTGTGGAGTAACAGACGGGGGAAATTTTTTGGCGCCAACGGCCTGGCTGGGTATAGGCAAAGGCTGCGTCTGTGTAGGCGTCTCAGCGTTAACGGAAATGGATGTTAGGGGGGGTGGAGATAGTTGTGTAGAGAATGCCCCCCCAACTCCAGCGGGGTAGGCTGACGCGGCAGCCATGGAGGCAGCAGAGGGGGTCACGGCCGCGCGGGCAGCGGTGGCTACCTCCCGGTCCGCCCTCATTCCCTCCAGCATGTCTCAAATTACTTTCCCGACGCTGCGTATTTTTTCATCTCCTTTACCTTACCCCCCTTGCAGTTAGCAGCGTCCCACAGCACCTTGCCTATATTATCCCAGGTTGCTTCTTCAAATGCGACATTTACATTCGGGATAAGTTCTTTCTCCCAGGCCCATAAAAGTAACCCCTTTAACACAGATTTATCGAATTTCAGTCCTCTCTCAGAGAGAAAATGACGAAGGAGCTTTAGGACTGCTTCCTGCCTTTTGTCCAACCCCATCTCCTTCTCCGACCACTCACCTAATCAGGGCGAGATTCAAGCTTCTGCGCGTCTTCTCGTTTTCTCAGCTCACGGCGAGATTCAAACTTACGCGCGTCCCAGCTCAGCTGAAGCTCACGTCGTGCTTCCCAGCTTCGCTGAAGCTCATGCCATCCTGCTGGGGCAGCAGGAACACTCTCGGCCGGCTCCTCCGCTCCCTCGTCGGTTCAGCTGCACCAGAAATTCCCATAGAGACAATAAAGTGCTGATCTGAGGGTCCCTGTTCGGGCGCCAAATGTTGCGGAGGATGCACAGGGGAAATCATACACAGACCAATGTGATCAAGTGAAGTCCATTTACTACAACTTTTAGCACAGTTATATACCTTATGTGCTTGTGCACGTGCCTTATACAATACTCTAATTGGTCCAATACCCCGGTTCACGCGACACTATCTTATCCTCTATTGGCTGTGCAAGCTTCTTCACGAGGTGTCCAGCAGTTACTTATCTCATTCTTCGGCATCCAGGAGTTGCTTGTCAGGCTCTTCTTATCTTCCTTTTTCCCAGCGTACAAGGACACAGCGTCCTTGTCTGCTCCAGCACTTTGTAAACTTATGCTTCGTTCCCACCTAACGGCTGGATTGCTCACATGCCCTCGCCCAGCCAAGAAATCCTTAACACCCTCCTCAGGAAGCTGTAGAGAGCAATGAGGTCACCCCTCAGCCTCCTTTTCTCCAAACTAGACAACCCCAGAGTTCTTAGCCACTCCTCATAAGACATTCCTTCCAGCCCTTTCACCAGATTTGTTGCCCTCCTCTGGACACGTTCAGGTACCTCAACATCCTTCTTAAATTGTAGGGTTCATGGAACTATTTGTTTGACATAGCTGATGGTGAGAAAACTCATTGCTTACACAAGGAAGGGTGTAGATTTTGTCAAAACTTGACCTCTGTGGAAAGCTTCCTATTTTGCTCTGTGCCAGTATAGTAGGCTGTGCACATCCGTCTCAAAGGCATAATCACATGATTCACCCAATTTAATTTACCACAGACTTTTGAGCTCACCAAATTACAAAGTTATTCAAACTCTTTAACATTGAGAAGCATCAGCAGCAATTTTAGATTTCAAGGAAATATTTGGGATTGCTTTTGAATGCACATTAAATTTTCCATCATTAATTAAAATTTTGAAAGTGTAATTCAAGTTGATGGATTAAACCCTGGTCTCTCCTATAGGCCTGGAGCTGAGTCTGTAGGGAACCCACCACTCTCATATGATATGTAAGAGCCCTGCAATGCAGACAAGAGCTTACTGGGGTTTTCAAAAAGGACAATATGCATGACTCCCTTTGTGAAAGTGATTTAAAGACAAAAATTGTGACTTGCTCTAAGAAATGTAAACAGCCTTTAAAAGTAATTGTATTCTATCCCATGTTTTAAGAAAATCAACTATCATGTGTACTATAACAGTACTGTTACAATATATTAGAAAAAAACAGAAAATGGTAGTAAAATGTCAAGTATCTTCATCCATTATGAAAAGGTCTTTCCTAGAAACATGTTCATGTTTCAGAGTGGTGTGAGTTCAAGGGAATAAATGCTGCCTCATAAAATTCAGTGCATTAATGGACAATTTAAAGTTCACCATTCTTCTTCCTTAAGTCACCTTTTCCTTCCTGTCACAGGTTTTGGTGCAAAGCAAGAGACAATGCAATCACTTTATTTTTTGCTTTTTCGAATATTCAAAAGGAAAATATACTTGGGTCCAGTAAGTGCTTCTTGAATGGGGAAAAGAACAAAAAATTACAGGAAACCACACTGAACACATAATAACATCTTGAAGTACAATGTATGAATTTGGAAAGAAGAGTGTTTGGAAGAAAAGATATTTTACATAAAAGGACACTAAGTTATCAAGAAAAAGCAAACCTGGAATTAAATCAGGACACTATAAGCATATATTATGTTGTGTATTTATATCTACCTATACATTTTGTACATTCTATCTAAATACAACTGTATCTATAACCCAGAAATGAGTTCTATTTCAACTCAGTCACTGACAGACACAGACATCTAGTGTGTCTGTGTATGCTAGTGCTCCTATCTATAAATTTATGCCATTTGAAATAAATTGCACCTTAAATTTGAAAGCAATTTTAGGTAGTTTCCTGTGCAGTACAGATCCGATCTTTGATATTTAGTAAGCCTGAGATATTTCTAACTTCTGAAGTCTGCATGTCTACAAACTAGTATGGCTGTGTTTATTATCTTTTTCAATCCATGATTTGAAATGACTAAATTACAGGTATTTTACATGTGTTTTGTGGTACAAGACAGATACCATCCGCTAGTATAATTTATCTTGAAACACCTTGTTTTACAAAATTACAGAAAAGCACAGCTATTTGCTCTTTTTTGTATTTTTTATTTCTAAGACTATGGCAAAATCCTCAAAGCCCAGAAGATGCCTTCTAGCTAAGAACTTAGCCATGTAATAAAGAATTTTCATCAAAGCACTGGGTTTGTGGAAATAGAGTACAATTCTGGATTTAAAATTTTGATAATGTTCCTTACTTATTAGCTATTTTGTCTTTTGTATTTTGACCTAATTCAGCCAGCAAAGGCATCAACCCTTATGTAAGATTAGATATACATACAGCAGCCCAAATCAGATTAGCTGCAGTCAAGGTAATTGTGTTGAACAAAATTGTTCATCTGTGCTTTGCAGCTGCCTTTTAGATGTAGAGTTTGATCCCAAGTGACTGAATTATACATATGTTTTTCCTTAATCCTGGATAACTTAGGTTTTATTTTAATACATAATCACCGCTTTAAAACTCAAGACTGAGAGTACAATGTATTTAGTTTTGCATATAAATTAATTCATATTTTCTTTTATTATTTTTCTTCAGTACAATCCACAATTCTTTAATGGAAACTACATGGAATTAAGGTTCCCAAAATCTGAGGCAGTGATCTAGATTGCCTGCTCTCCAGCACCTCTGCCAGTTATCAAGAGCTACTTCTCTGGTCAATCTTCATGTTCCTTCAGCAGTTGAAATTAGAATGACCATACTAAGAGTGCTAAATAGCACACAGTGAGAAAGCAGGTGCCTTTCCTGTTTATTGCTCCTACTCTCTTACAGTCTAGATGTAGGAAGGCAGTATGGCTTCTCATAAGCTCCAGTAGTTGTGTTTAGAGAAAAACAAAACAAAAAACAACAAAAAAAGGAACAGTTCTGGAGAACTTTAGGATCACATAATTGGTAGAGCTGTCACTCAGTTTTGCAAATATCTAAAGAGTTTGGGCACTTTCCTGGAAATGGGAGGTGTGCTTTGTGAGGTTTTCTCAGTCTGAGGGTGTTTGAAGCCATGATTCCCATGTTATAGAAAGTATCTGAACTTATCGTTCAGAAAAATTATGGTTATATTAATACCATAACTTATAACCAAAACTTATTATTATGGTGATATCTGAGTTCTGGCAGCTGCTACCCTTCAGTGTATTGAAACTAAGGCACTATCAATCCAGAAGGGTACCATCCAGGAGGACAAGAAAGATGAGCCCTACTTTTACCTAGGATTTCAGCTCTTACCTTCTTCTTGGACAATTATTATTATTAATATCTGTCCAGCTTGACATCACAAACTTTTACTGTTTCACATGCTGTAACATAAGTATCCTATTTTTGTAAGATAAAAAGGTGCATTTTTTAGTGGACAAACAGAAAACTTTTCCAGTTAGATTGAAAAGAAGCAACCTCTTCTCCTCCTCCTGTATTGGTTTTGTTTGGCAAAGTTTTGGTAGCGGGGGGGGGGGTTACAGGGGTGGCTTCTGTAAGAAACTGCTGGAAGCTTCCCCTGTGTTCGAGAGAGAGCGAGCCCATATTAGCCGGCTCTGAGACGGACCCGCCGCCGGCCAAGGCCGAGCCAATCAGTGATAGTGGTAACGCCTCTGTGATAACATTTTTAAGAAGGAAAAAAAGTTGGGACGGGGGAAACAGCCGCCGGAGAGAGGAGTGAGAACATGTAAGAGAAACAAGCCTGCGGACACCAAGGTCAGTGAAGAAGGAGGGGGAGGAGATGCTCCAGGCGCCGGAGCGAAGATTCCCCTGCAGCCCGTGGGGATGAAGACCCTGGTGAGGCAGGCTGTCCCCCTGCAGTCCAGGGAGGTCCACGGTGGAGCAGATCTCCACCTGTAGCCCGTGGAGGACCCCACGCCGGAGCAGGTGGGTTCCCGAAGGAGGCTGTGACCCCGTGGGAACCCCGCGCTGGAGCAGGTTCCTGGCAGGACCTGCGGATCTGTGGAGAGAGGAGCCCACGGAGCAGGTTTTCTGGCAGGACTTGTGACCCCGTGGGGGACTCACAGTGGAGCAGTGTGCTCCTGAAGGACTGCACACCATGGAAAGGACCCATGCTGGAGCAGTTCGTGAAGAACTGCAGCCCGTGGGAATGGCCCACGTTGGAGGAGTTCGTGGAGGACTGTCTCCCGTGGGTGGGACCCCACGCTGGAGCAGGGGAAGACTGTGATGAGCCCTCGTCCTGAGGAGGTGAAGCGGCAGAAAATAACGTGTGATGACCATAAACCCCATCCCTGTCCCCCTGTGCCGCTGGGGGGGCTTGGTGGTGAAATCCGGGAGGGTAGTTGTGCCCGGGAAGAACGGAGGGGTGGTGGGAAGGTGTTCTGAGATTTTATTTTACTTCTCATTACCTTGCTCTGGTTGATTTGTAATAAATTGAGTTAATTTTGCAAATTGAGTCTGTTTTGCCCGTGACGGTAATAGTGAATGATCTCTCCTGTCCTTATCTCGACCCGCGAGCCTTTTGTTATATTTTCTCTCCCCTATCCAGCTGAGGATGGGGGAGTGATAGAATGGCTTTGGTGGGCACCTGGTGTTCAGCCAGGGTTAACCCATCACATCCCTCAGAGAGAAAAAGAAGTTAGTTTCTAAAAAAACAACTGCCTTGTAGTTGTGAGCTATTTTTCTTCCATGAAAAATAAAACAAAGGATGGGAAGAAAAATTAGCATTTGTTATATAGAACACATATTGACACTGAACTCAGGTATCATGTTCTTAGGCACAAGAGATAAAGCTGGATCAATAAATGGATTTTTTTCAAGACTTTTGAGGTTCATCATTTTTTTGAGGTTCATCAGTCTGTGCAGAGCCAAAAAAACCTTTTATGCTGGTTTTTTATGGTAGTTATTAAGAAAGAAGAAAGTATTGCCTTCAAAAAAAGCTGAATTTGAGCTTCAGATTCTATGTAAGAAAGAACCGAACTTATCAAAATGTTATCTTTCTAAGTGTGATGAAGATCTGTACAAAAGGAAAGGCTTAACAATGAGCTCCTCATTTAGTACTTCCTAATCTTTTTGTTTCCTCTTCCTTTTGCAAAGATCTACAAGCTTTTGTTCTTGTCTAAGTCAAAGGGGGCATAATATATGGAACAATATCTAACACGTACGGGGGGGGGGATTTGCCCAATTCTCCTTTTCCTTTGAAAATACCAGAGTTTCCGCTTTCCCCCTGAGGAAATGAGCTATGAATTAATCCGGAGCCATATGCCATAGTACAGAGTTTTCTCCTCTAGGTCTGCTTTATGATAAAATATAACTGTTCCCAGGAAGTTTCCATCCCAGAATTCCTGTTCTATTGCCCCAGGACTGGAATTCCTTGGTTACAACTCTACAAAAAGGCATAGGTATATATATTTATACACATATATATGTATATAGGTTATATATATACTTGTGTGTGTATATATATGTAACAACAGTTTTTATAGTTGAATACTCAGTTACTAACCAACTAACACATAATGTATGCAAAGAGTTTAGTTCTTTGTTAAAGGGGTTTGGTGTGGAAGGAAAGTTGGACTGCAGAGATTTACACTATTAATCTATTCACAGTGGAATTGTTTATACAGCATTTTCCTGTATTCAGGTTCTGACTGCTTGGTTTAAATGAAGTTACTCAGAGTAGGCTGCACAACCTCTGTGTTTTTAATGTCGTCTTTGTGCTTTTTATTGGCTTTTTAGCTTGTAAGCATTGATCGCATTAATGGAAGTGGGTTATTCTTTGTTTCCCTGTAAAGATTGCTCCTCACATGTTGGAAATACCACACGTTTTTACTGTCATACTAGACTTACTCTCCTATGTGCTAGTGATTATGCCACGCTTAACATGCTCTATCTATTTTTTGACAAAACAATGTTTGACAATCTGTTTGACAAATCAATCTATTCTTGGGCTTGGATACTCAGTAGCATAGATCTCAATACGGACTGACTGCTTGCTCAAACTCTTTGGCAGGCTTTGGAGCAGACATTCAGGTAATATTATCTGTAGTCTCTCATTTAAAGAGAGAACAGGTTTCTCCACAATATACAGAATGACTGAGATCTGTTCTCAGATAAGAGTGATTTGTTATGCAACCTTGGATAAGTCCCATAATCTTTCCATCTGTTTTCCTATCTGCCCTCTTTATATTATTATTAGTGCTAGCCAGGAAATAGAACATTTTTCCTATGAAAACTCTGAATAATTTTTAAAGTTCCCAATTTGGGAACAATAAATTAAAATAAAAATTTATTTTAATTATAATAAATTTCTGAACAAAATCCTTCTGTAGCTTTTGCTACATGATGCAGTGGTCTGCGAGAAAGAACCCTTCACAACCATTTCCTAGTAAGTGCTAATTTTCTGTCAAGAAATATCTAAGTCGTAGTCTGTCCTGGTTTCAGCTGGGATAGAGTTAACTGTCTTCCTAGTAGCTGGTACAGTGCTATGTTTTGAGTTCAGTATGAGAAGAATGTTGATAACACTGATGTTTTCAGTTGTTGCTCAGTAGTGTTTAGACTAAAGTCAAGGATTTCTCAGCTTCTCATGCCCAGCCAGCGAGAAAGTTGGAGGGGCACAAGAAGTTGGCACAGGACACAGCCAGGGCACCTGACCCAAACTGGCCAACGGGGTATTCCATACCATGGGACGTCCCATCTAGTATAGGAACTGGGGGGAGTGGGGGCACTGCACATCACTTGTATATTCCAATCCTTTTATTATTGTTGTTGTCATTTTATTAGTGTTATCATTATCATTATAAGTTTCTTCCATTCTGTTCTATTAAACTGTTCTTATCTCAACCCACGAGTTTTACTTCTTTTCCCGATTTTCTCCCCCATCCCTCTGGGTGGGGGGGGGGGGGAGTGAGTGAGTGGCTATGTGGTGCTTAGTTGCTGGCTGGGGTTAAATCACGACATAGTCATATAATCAAGGTGATATATCGGGAATCTAAATGCATAGTTTAGGAATATGATAAATTATAAGCAGATTAAAGTATTTAAAGGTTTTAGCAGTGCTAGAAGTTGCTTACTATCTAAATAGACAAAGGGTCTATATGATATTAAATAAAGCTTACAAAAGACTTAGAATTAAATAAGAATATAAAACGTGGTGTAAAGTTTTATGTTAATGACGCTTTAATAGAGGATAAAACAGTTTGGGTCTAAGCCCTTTTCCCCCCATCCCAGTGAATTAAGTACGTGGTGGCAAAAAATTTAAAACCTTTCTCATATGGGGAATGTTTAAAAAATAAATATTGAAGAGTCATATCTGCAATTGCAATTATATACATTTTGCCAAGTTTCCTCCATGATTTGATAAGTCTTACTGTAGCTGTCCCTGTAAATATGACAATAAATTTTTAAATCTCCAGACAACTGGTAAATACAGGCAGATGCACTTAACTGCTGGTGAGCAACAAAAATCAGTCTGCAGGAAACTGTGGCACTAATGTAGCTCTTGATTAATCTCTAATTACACTTTTGTCATCTTATGAGGGAGACAAAACTATAGCAGTTCCTGAGTAGGCAGGCAGAATTTTGGCACCTAGCAACCAAGTTCTTTCATATTAGCTGCAATGGACTCTGCTGTTACATGGATGGTAGTTATGGATCACTGCTCTATTATTGTCCTGGTTTCTGCTGGGATAGAGTTAACTGTCTTCCTAGTAGCTGGTACAGTGCTATGTTTTGAGTTCAGTATGAGAAGAATGTTGATAACACTGATGTTTTCAGTTGTTGCTCAGTAGTGTTTAGACTATAGTCAAGGATTTCTCAGCTTCTCATGCCCAGCCAGGGCACAAGAAGTTGGCACAGGACACAGCCAGGGCACCTGACCCAAACTGGCCAATGGTGTATTCCATACCATGGGACGTCCCATCTAGTTTAGGAACTGGGAAGTGGGAGGGCAGGGAATCGCCGCTCGGGGACTAGCTGGGTGTCGGTCGGTGGGTGGTGAGCTATTGCCCTGCGCATCATTTGTACATTCTAATCCTTTTATTACTACTGTTGTCATTTTATTAGTGTTATCATTATCATGATTAGTTTCTTCTTTTCTGTTCTATTAAACCGTTCATATCTCAACCCAGGAGTTTTATTTTTTTTTCAGGATTTCCTCCCCCATCCCACTGGATGGGGTGGAGTGAGTGAGCGGCTGCGTGGTGCTTAGTTGCTGGCTGGGGTTAAACCATGACAATTATTTATAGAGCAGCATTGACAGAGGCCTTCACAACAGTATATAAATTAGCAGCTTAATAGACCATCACTAACTATAAACATGGTATGAGCTGAAGCATCAAGTATGAAATTAAAATGTGACTTGGAAATAATAATGTTTGTAAAACATAGAAAGGAATGTCGTTTTATTTCCCTGTTAACCATTTCACAGGCAGATTATAGTATGGTCTTTAAGCATTTCCATATGGATGTGTGTGTGCCTGTCTATCTGATTTCTTATATGCACATAATATATATGTATGTGAATATATAGACATACATATTTATGCATAATAAATTTTTTATTATATTTTCTCATATAGCTGTTTTAAAGATTAGTATAAAAACTTGTCTATTTTTTTTTTTTTTTTGCAGTAGGCTAATAAAGCACAGAGGTGGATGAGCTAGGAGAACGGTGCTAAAATAGATCTGCTAATTGGACAGCAGGCTGCAACAACACTCCAAGTGTCTTCGTGAAAGGGCCTTATTAGCTATCAATCAGACAAATAACACTAACTTTCTTCTGACTTCTGTTCTTTGGTAACTTGTCAGTGAGAAGACCCACTCCAAAGAAAGACCTCACATGTCTGTTTGGTGTCATTCAGAGTGAATAAGATTCAAAAGTGATTAAATACACTAAATGACTGCTGGCAAGCTACAGTTTGACTCTTTATTTAATCAACTGAAGAAAGGCATAAATTAATGCTTACATATTATGGATTCTGGAATAAGAGAATAGGATTATTAAGAATGGGAAAACATAAGCAGAGAAACTGCAAAAACATAAAGCTTTCATTTGCAGTCCTTCCTTAATTAAACCAATGCTTGGCAATGAAAGGCAGTTCTGACCTATACCACAGTGGCTCCTGAAGCTTCTGCTGGACTGGGTCCCAATTTGCTTTCCCCTTCTCAAACTTATCATCAGAGAAAGTCCCTGTACAGTATAAGAGAGCTCACAGCCTAGACAGACATAACAGATGATGGAGAGGAAGAAACTTAGCTGCATTCATCTCCCCATGTTCACACAGCTGACTGGTGAAAGAGTCAGAAAAGGGAAGCTGCATTGGATACTTCCATCCACTGAAATCAATAGCAAAATTGATGTTATCAATTTTAGGAAATTATCTTCAGTTCTGTATCAGAGAACCCATTGTTAGATGTGCTTTACTAAGCCACCTTTCTTGACTATGCTCTTTACAGGATATTTCTAGAGATTTTTTAAAAGACTTAGAAGTTAAATGTGGTATATCTTCCTTTATATAGGTAATGATACTTTATTTTATGTTTCTATATTAGAAAGTCATTCCTCCCTCAAGGTTAGCATAAAAATGACACACTCTTTGCATGTAGAAATTATCCAGCAATGTGTTTTGTGATTATAAAATAAAGGTTCAGTGAAGGGTCACACCATATACTTGTAGCATAAATAAAATTAATTATTGAAATTTAGAGTTCAAAAATTTTCAGAACATCCCAAAGTACTATGCCATAACGTTTCTCCCAGCTGGCCTGGTTGCCTGTTTCTACAGTGCTGTACAGAGACAGCCTTATGCAATGATGAGCACAGAAGCGAAAGCCAGGGGCTTAGTCCAAAGTAATGTTTGGAGACTCCTCCAAAATAATGTTTTCTGTAGTGATCTGTGCTCTGTTTTATGCTTGACAAAATAATAGCCAAAAGGAGAGTAGATAATTTGCCCCCTCATTCACTGAGGTTTGCTTTCTCCTGAGCAACTTTGTGAGGGATACTGCTAATGCTGGTTCCCCCACTGGGGATGGTCAACACTGTAGCTGTGTCTCCTGCAACCATTACTGTGAGGTGATGGAGCCTTTATGTGGGACTTACTTAACAGAGGATAAAATATTATTTGGGCTATTTAATAGCAGAATAGGAACTCAGAGACCTGAGCAGGTGACTTCTGAAAGATATTTTGCTTGCTATCTCCTAGATTTTCAAGGGTGAAAGTGCATAAGTGTAGCTTCTTTTTTTTGTACACAAATAACTGGCAAATTATATAAAGCAAGAACATCAGGCTGGAGAGAAGAATTCCTTACAAAATCTCCTATCCGTACTCAAAAAAAGCAGTAATCATCAGACTATTCTCATCATAATGCTGTGAGATAATTGGCTAGTTGATGTCTATGACAAAGTGTGTGCTCAAAGAGATGGCGTCTGAGATGCATTTGAAACAGGAATTTTCAACTGATATGACACCAAGAGGCTGATAAATTGTTCTCACTGGTTAGTGTTGTAGCTACAAATGTTTCAACAGAAAAAGCTAATCTGTTTGAAAAGCATGGATCCTGCAACTGGATCTATGTGGGGTCACATTTCCAAGTAAGCCAAGTCCTATTTGAGAGCACTCTGCTTAGATGCAGATTCCCTCCAACTTTGATCTGACTGTGGGGCTTGTTTTGTGTTGTTGCTAATTCTAGCTATTGGGAAGGAATCAGTGGAGATATAACTCCATTGATTAGGAAATTTTAACTTCATTTTTTAGCCTTCAAGTCACAAGTGTTTTAAAGCTGAGTCTGCACTAAGTAAAATTCCTGTGCAAATATATCTTGTAATTCAAAGAACTATAATCTGTAACCAGAATAGGGAAAGTAAGAGAAAAATATTAAATGTTGTGAACTCACAGTCATTTAAGTTACTTCATGATTTTGCAGCTGCACATAATTAAGGCTGATAATACATTTAAAGTATTCATTTCCATATCTTAATATGTTTGATTTTTTTTAAAGTACTATTGTCACCCAGAATGAACTACAATTTCACATGTTCATTTTGGGAAAAAAAAAAAAAAAAGCCTGAATGAATTTTTTCAGCTTAAATCCATATATATTTCTAATATGTATCTTCAATCTTAACTCCATGTTAATTTAGCCTTAACTCAAATAAATTTGTTATTTACATTTATTTTATTTTGTTGGATGGTAAGGCATATTCAATGGTTGTTGTAGCAAAAGGGAGTTTCTTTTAGTATACTCAGCATAAAAGAAATTAGAAAAATATTTTTAGTTAAAAAAATGCCTCAGAAGAAGGAAAGTAAAAAGATCACAAAAGAAATTAAAAAGATATATTGTCAGTTACCTCTGATGATACAATTTCCAGCAATTTGCTTAAAGATGACACCTTGGTTTTAATGAATGACTTTTAAGGGGTACTTTTCAATGAAATGTCTCTCTCTGGTGAGTAATTAAGAATAAATAAATCCATACTTCCATCAATACAAAAAATAAAGTCCTTCTATTAGACTTCTGGATTTATTAGACATGGATATTTAAGGATCAGAAAGAACTTCTGACACTAAGACTTACAGTCATTGAAACAGGTCACTGGAGCTTTGAACAATAAATCTCACAGAATCATAGAATGGTTTGGGTTGGAAGGGACCTTAAAGATCACCTAGTTCCAACCCCCCTGCCATGGGCAGGGACACCTTCCACTAGACCAGGTTGCTCCAAGCCCCATCCAACCCGGCCTTGAACACTGCCAGGGATGGGGCAGCCACAGCCTCTCTGGGCAACCTGCTCCAGTGCCTCACCGCCCTCACAGTGAAGAACTTCTTCCTTACATGTAATCTAAATCTACCCTCTTTGAGTTTAAAGCCATTACCCCTTGTCCTATCACTACATGCCCTTGTAAAAAGTCCCTGTCTGGCTTTCTTGTAGGCCCCCTTTAGGTACTGAAAGGCTGCTATAAGGTCTTCCCGGAGCCTTCTCTTCTCCAGGCTGAGAATCTGTGCAAGACAGCTTCAGCTGATGACTTCAGTCAGGCAATTTGTTTACCAATCATAAATTTCATTTCATAAAATATATAGACTCAAATAGCCTATATCATATCAAAAGTAATCTTCAGACTCTGCTCCATTTTTTGTTACTGTTCAATAGATACGTCATAGTAGCATCTTTCCTTGCATTTTAAATGCTAGATATGAAGTCCATCTTTTTATTAAAAAAAAAACCCACCACATGAAAATACTTGTACTTTGTGAATTTAGCATAAATGATGAAAATATCATCCCTATGAATCAGTGAAATTACACAGTTCAAAAGTGTAATATTTGCTGAAATGGAAGCTAATTCTGTATTTTCATAAAATACTGAATAATGTTTCTATGAGATAGTTCAACCATGTAAATATTATAGGGTTAGGAATATATAAATGATATTTACTCATGAAAAAGAATCATTCTGTAGTGCTGATGTTTTCTTTTTATGACAATTAGGATAAGAGCAGTCTTGCTTTTTAAAAAAAAATATTCTGTTTTGTTACCAATAGGTGGTTCAAAGCTTTGTTATCTACTTTTACTGCTCACATATAACTTCTCAAATAACTGATTCATCCTGAATCATCTCAACATTTCAAACAAGGAAAAGAATATACTGGGCTTTAAATATCAGAAATTGAAAATTACAGGTAATGAAATGTGTGTGTGTATGTATGCATTTGAAATAATTGGGTTTGTATTTCCATTTGCTTAAAGTAGCTTCCTCTTTCTGTATGCATCCCTTTAAAAAGTAGTATTTTCTATTTGTGCAGCATTTATAACAGAAAATTTTCTACATGCAAGCTTTCAACATAAATAAAATGTTTTCTTATACCATTTTGTTTATTTCTATGTATATACATGAGTATATATTTGAATTTTACACAAAATTCAAAATTTATTCCTCCTATGCTTCATATCATTGAGAGAATTACTTCTACTTGCAATTTCCCATTTTAAAAAATGTAGACATTCGTCTGATCACCCCGTGGGACTCGGCACAGGGTCCACCATACCCTGGGCCACAGAGCACTGACACCAATATGAGGATGCTGCAAATGGCGTTTATTCAACTGCGTCACGCCCTTATATACTGTCTGTCGGTCATCCCGCCTCCCTTAACCCTTCTCTTTCCGTACATCGCGAGATCTTCCGAGCGCCAATCCCTACAAGTCCCCCCTCACTATGGCGGATGACCGACGGTACAAACTGGCGTTACAGGTATAAGTGATCCCACCACCTCATAGTAATTCGTGTACTGGTGGGTACCCGCACTCTGTATAAAGAGTTTCCGCACGCAAACAGTCAGTGCTGGTATCCCACAACAAACCATAATAACCACCACCAAAAGGATTCCAAATAGGGTCAACGTTTTTCAGTCAATCAAAGACAGGAGCCATTGCCAGGTCGACGAGAGGAGATTGTCAAGCCACTGTCACCTGCCTCCTGTAATTGATTGGCTTTGTCTAAAAGCATATCATAGTCCCCTGCTTATGGGGTACACACAGCGGTTGCTGTAAAGTGGATCTGCGGTGTTCAAAACATCGGTCACACCATTTTGATGTTCGGCTGGTGCGTCACCAGAGTTGTTGTCCACAGCGGTCATACTTGGTAAGCACCCAAGGGTCACAACGACCACAGTGCAGGTACTCAGATGATCTTCTGAACGGCATCCTGCAAAATAACTCACAACAAATCGTTATTGACTGAGGTCTGGTTTCAACCACCGTGACGGCACCCAGCGCACACGTGAGTCTGGGTGCTCTGATGACTGTACTGCAGTATACCCTCTTCCCTGTGTCACCAAGCGCCACCCTCCTTCCCACTTTCCTGTTTCTGGGTCACGGACCAATACTGGTGGCCCTACTCCCCTTATCGCCTGTTGCCAATGCTTCTGCATTGGACTCTGTGACTCTGTACCATGGGCAAACTGATTGAGTGCAAATAGTGCTAAAGCCAACAACCGTGCATTACGGTGCACAGGGGTCTCACGAGCAGAACGTCGGCATTTGGGATTTTGTTGCTGATGATTTTCGTGGTCAAGAGGGTCTGTCTCTTGGGGTACCTGCTCCCCCTCCCTAAGAACATCAAGCTTGGCTTTTAATGTGCGATGTGCGCGTTCTACAATGGCCTGTCCCTGACTGTTATAGGGAATACCGTGAAGCAGTCGGATTCCCCAACGATCTGCCCACTGTTGGGTCTCAACTAGT
Source organism: Astur gentilis (assembly GCF_929443795.1). Lineage (NCBI taxonomy): Eukaryota > Metazoa > Chordata > Aves > Accipitriformes > Accipitridae > Astur > Astur gentilis. The sequence continues at coordinate 18,006,418 of NC_064918.1, read as the reverse complement.
GCTGCTTGTAATCTGTTTGTCCAAGCTTCCTTCTAAATCAAAAAAAAAATGGGAGTCAAAATCATACTGCAAAACTGTCGCGAATCCCAGGGAGTCAGTGAACCTGAAAAAAAAACCACGTCTAACAGAGAGCCTGTCATGGGATGTCCTAAGCCGTAATCATCCACGGTCTTCTTCACTTGTTGCAAAAGCTTGCTATCTAACGGAGACCACTCCACCCCCACACCACCTGGACCAGCTCGGACTGGGCAAACTAAAGGGGGTCCTTCAAAACGTATGCCGTCCATAACACATTCCTTTGCTACAATTTTCCAGTCTGGCAACGTGATCTTCGGTGAATCGGGAACTCCTTTCTGTTCCCCAGCTGCTTGTAGCAGCTGCCGCTGTTGCTTCACCTGCTCCTGTATCTCCTCTACTACTCGCTGCAACATCTGCAGCGGATCTGTAGCTGGGTCGGGCACAGGTATTAAAGACATAGGCGTTGCCGTTTCACTGGCTGCTGCCGACTGCGCCTTACAGTCGGAGACAGCCTTTTGTTTTACCGCTGCGTGCGGCGGACGACAGCGGTGTCCGCCCACCAGTTGCCACGCCTCCTCTAACCGTTGAGCCGACCCCTCGATTGAGTCCGGACCACTCTCTTCCTCTTCCGCTACGCGCGTAAGAGGGGGTGTCCCGACTTTCCTTCCTCCTTCCTTTGGCCGTGCTCCGCCTCTCCCGACCTCCGGAGAGACATCCGGGGAGAAGGCGGATGTCGGCGCCATCTTAGGGTGAGCTTGTGGCGCGGTTCGCAAAACACGTCCCGGCACCCAATCCTCCGGATCATACAGGGGAACCGCTCCCTCCTCTGCCTGCTCCTTTTCCGATCCCTTCATCACCGCCCTCTCCGCCTCCTCTAGTCTCTGCCTCTCCTTCTCCCGTCTCCTTTGCTCCGCCACGGGTTCCTCTGCCTCCTGAATTAACTGTCGCTCTTTCTCCCGCTCCTCCTCTCTCGCCCGTTCACGCTCCCGTTCAAACTCCTCCCAAGGGTATCCCGGTGGTTCGGCCGGTGCTGACGGCTGCACTGGGAGCACCAGAGGCGTCTGCTCCGCTACCTCCGTCAGCCCTTCTGTCCGTGCCCCCCCATCCGCCTGCACGCCCCGCTCCGCCTGCGCGTGCATCAATCTCTTTGCTTCCTTCCATGTTAAGCCCTCCTCCCGCACTTTCCTGAAAATCGCCCTAATCCGCCCCCACGTCTTTAACTCCGGACCATGCTGCGTCGCCATAGCCCGTTCCGCTAAAGCCGCGGTGCATTTCGGCCAGCACTCAGGAGACAATATGTCCCCCGGGCGCTCTATCGCTTCCTCTTTCAGGAGCCGCTCTAGGCAAGCTTTCGCTTCTTTTTGTCCCATAGGGATTTTTACCTCTCTAGAGCACGAGTCCAACACCTTCAGGACTCCTTCCATGCCTGGCCAGGCCTTCGATTACGCCCCGCGTAATCCGCCGATGTCCAATCACGTCGGGGTCACCACTTGTAGACATTCGTCTGATCACCCCGTGGGACTCGGCACAGGGTCCACCATACCCTGGGCCACAGAGCACTGACACCAATATGAGGATGCTGCAAATGGCGTTTATTCAACTGCGTCACGCCCTTATATACTGTCTGTCGGTCATCCCGCCTCCCTTAACCCTTCTCTTTCCGTACATCGCGAGATCTTCCGAGCGCCAATCCCTACAAAAAAAGGAAAAGATTTCCTCCAAAATTAGGATAAAAACAATTGGAATAGCACTGACATTTAATTTTTAGTTTCACGTAAAACAATATTTGACTGATGTAAGAAATAATTTTTAATCAACTCTGTACTATTTTAGAGATCTGTGTAAAATATTTTACATGGAAACTAGGGAATTCTGTTATAGGAAGTTGTTGTGGTTTAACCCCAGCCAGCAACCAAGCACCACGCAGCCGCTCGCTCACTTCCCCCCTACCCAGTGGGATGGGGGAGAGAATCAGGAAAAGAAGTAAAACTGGTGGGTTAGGATAAGAACAGTTTAATAGAAGAGAAAGGAAGAAACTAATAAGGATAATGATAACACTAATAAAATGTCAGCAGTAATAATAAAAGGATTGGAATATACAAAACAAGTGATGCACAATGCAATTGCTCACCACTCGCCAACCAATGCCCAGTTAGTTCCCAAGCAGCAATTCCCCCCCCCAGGCCAACTCCCCCAAGTTTATATACTAAACATGACATTACACAGTATGGAATACCCTGTTGGCCAGTTCGGGTCAGCTGTCCTGGCTGTGTCCCCTCCCAACTTCTTGTGCCCCTCCAGCCCAAAATCCTTGACTTAGTCTAAACACTCCTTAGCAACAACTGAAAACATCATGATAATGATAACACTAATAAAATGACAACAGCAATAATGAAAGGATTGGAATGTACAAATGATGCACAGTGCAATTGCTCACCACCTGCCAACCAACAAACAGCTAGTCCCTGAGCAGCCATCCCCTGCCCCTATAGTGGGCAGGAATTAGTATAGTTCCTATACTAGATGGGATGTCACATGGTATCGAATACCCTGTTGGCCAGTTCGGGTCAGCTGCCCTGGCTCTGTCCCATCCCAAGTTCTTGTGCCCCTCCAGCCTTCTTGCTGGAGCTTTCTCTCCCCTGTCCAGCTGAGGAGGGGGAGTGACAGAGTGGCTTTGGTGGGCACCTGGCATCCAGCCAGGGTCAACCCACCAGACCATTGCTGCTTCTTTTGCTCCCACAGTCTTCCTATATCCTGCCCAGCTCAAGATTCATACACAGGCCTTCACCCTGCATCCAGATACAGCCTTAAACTCCTCTTCATACCTTCTAGAGCATACCTTCATACCTCCTTGCATTTGATAGTGCCACTGCTTTCTTCACAGGGTCTCAGCACAAATTGTCCCTGGGGATGGTTTATGCATCCTATTCTCTCTTTCCAGTCCTCTGAAAGGAAAGTGCACTTATCCTGTGAAGGCCTGTGGGAATTCTCTGGGATGACTACGGAAGGACTGCATGAGCAGCAAATACACCAAGGGCAAGATTAAGTATTATGGGAGCTGTATTCAGACTACAAACTGCACATCTTATCGAAGACAGCGTGCCATAACAAGTTGTCCTGGGTTCAGCTGGGATAGAGTTAATTTTTACAGGAACCTGGGAGGTGGGGGCATAGCCGGGGCAGCTGACCTGAACTAGCCAAGGAGCTATTCCATACCATGTGACATCCTGCCCAGTATATAAATGGGGAGCGGGCCGGGGGGTGGTCTCTGTTTTCGGTGGGGGAAGTGGCGGAGCGTCGGGTCCCGGGTGGTGAGCAGTTGCACTGTGCATCACTCTTTTTGTATACTTTTTCATTAGTGCCGTTGTTGTTGTTGTAATCTCTTTGTGTTTGTCCCAGTAAACTGCCTTTATCTCAACCCTCGAGGTTCCAGTTTCTTTTTCTTTTTTTTCTCTCCTCCGACTCCTCCCCATCCCACCGGAGGGGGGCGGAGGAGTGAGCGAGCGGCTGCGTGGTCCTTTGTTACCGGCCGGGCTGAAACCACGACAGTCCTTTTTGGCGCCCAACGTGGGGCAGAAGGGTTGAGATAACGACAGATCTGGCCAGAGCGTGTTGAAACAAATTTGCCAAACGCATTTCTTAGATATATAGATGTTAGTCACAATGTTGTTTCATTTGTTTACATGGTGGCGTTTTGTAAGCTCTTATATGCTCTATGTATTGCCTGTAGTTGCGTATCTCATCTCTGGGAGAGTGATTGGGATTATCATTTTGCTGTACTGGGCAATGTTGACTTATGAAATGATTACATCACTGGTCATGAGGTTAAGCTGGTATCTGTATGAGGCAGTGATAATATTTCCATACTTTGGGCGCCTTCTGTCGGATTTTATTGGTAATTACATCCAATCCATGGGGAAATTAGGGGGGGCATACCTCGCCCCGTCCATTCACCTCCCTTTTCTCCTTCCGACTAATTACAACAGCTTTTGAGAATTTTGAATATCCTTGGGATGCGCAAGCCAGTGTGCTGTTAGTGCTATGCCTCCTGAATATGTTTCAGGTCTTCTTTAGGGCTACAAAAAGGCTCTTTAAGAGTACCACTCAGAGATCTCCCCCAAAGCTGGATACTCATGGGTGGCACGGCATGTGGGAGCATATGGGCAAGTATCTAGAGAACTTCTCACCACCAGTGACTTGGAAGTTCACTCCCGAACAACTACAGAACCCTTATGAAGTGACAGAATATTTGAAAGAAAAATGCTGTGGCTATTCCAAAGACATACAATTCGCCTCACTGTGCTGGGCCCTGGCCAGTATCTACCAAACACTGCTTGATATTATGCAGCACCCTCGGGGGGAAAAGGGGGAAAAGATGGAAAACAGGACAACATGCACCGTGGCTACCCAAACCCTGACAACAGACACCGTGGCTGCCCCTACCCCGACAACAAGCACCGTGGCTGTCCCTACCACGACAACAGGTACCATGACTACCCCTACCCCGGTGACAGACACTGCAGCTAAACCAGAGAACCAGCCTGTGCCAGTATCAGTCGCCCCTGTACAGAAAAAGAAACACACAAAGAAATCAGTTCGCTTAGTGAGAGATGAAGATGAACCAGGGTCATCGCGAGAACAGGAGGTAGAGGCAGAACCTGAAATAATTACCCGATCTCTATCCATGAGTGAGTTGCGTGACATGCGAAAAGATTTTAGCCGCCACCCAGGTGAGCACATTGTTACCTGGCTGCTCCGATGCTGGGATAGCGGGGTTAGTAGTGTGGAATTAGAGGGTAAGGAAGCCAAGCAGTTGGGATCTCTGTCTAGGGAAGGGGGCATCGACAAGGCGATTGGGAGAAAAACACAAGTCCTCAGCCTCTGGAGGCGACTTCTGTTAGGTGTAAAGGAAAGATACCCCTTCAGGGATGAAGTTACATGTCACCAAGGCAAGTGGACCACCATGGAGAGGTATCCAGTACCTGAGAGAACTAGCCGTGCTGGAGGTGATTTATAATGATCCAGAAAATGGGCAGTCACCCACAGATCCAGATGAAGTCCAATGCACACAACCCATGTGGCGGAAGTTTCTACGAAGTGCACCACCAACCTATGCCAACTCATTGGCAGTAATGTCCTGGAGAGAAGGCTATGGACAAACGGTGGATGAATTGGCTGTCCAACTCCGGGAATACGAAGGGAGTCTCTCTTCCTCCCTACGGGCCTGTGTCTCAGCTGTAGAGGAGTTGTCCCGAGAGTTCCAGCAATTCAAAGTGGATCTGTCCTCCTCCTCACCTGTACAGGCCCGCATCGCAGTTATTGGGAGTAAGCGTTCCTCTGCCCAAGAGAGAGGAGAGAGAAAGTACACACGACGGGCTAACCTGTGGTTTTACCTGCGTGACCATGGAGAGGACATGAGGAAGTGGGATGGAAAACCCACTTCAGTCTTGGATGCACGGGTACAGGAGTTGCGAGAAAAAGCAACCAGAAAAGAGAATTCTTCTTGGAAAACTGCTGCTCCAGTTTCCCGTGAGCAGTCCCCCAGACGCAGTAGATGGGCTGATCTCATTTCTGATCCCCTTGAAGGGACTTCTGATTCACGTGTGCAGAAAGTGAGTAAGGGATATTCTAACCAGGATTAGAGGGGCCCTGCCTCCAGCCAGGTGGAGGAGAGGGACAACCGAGTCTACTGGACCGTGTGGATTCGATGGCCTGGCACATCAGACCCACAGGAATATAAGGCTCTAGTGGACACTGGTGCACAATGTACCCTAATGCCATCTAGTTATAAAGGGGCAGAACCCATCTGTATCTCTGGTGTGACAGGAGGATCCCAAGAGCTAACCGTATTGGAAGCTGAAATGAGTCTAACCGGGAATGAGTGGCATAAACACCCCATTGCGACTGGCCCAGAGGCCCCGTGCATCCTTGGTATAGACTATCTCAGGAGGGGGTATTTCAAGGACCCAAAAGGGTACCGTTGGGCCTTTGGTATAGCTGCATTGGAGACGGAGGAGATTGAACAGCTGTCTACCCTGCCGGGTCTCTCCCAAGACCCTTCGGTTGTGGGGTTGCTGAAGGTTGAAGAACAACAGGTGCCAATTGCTACCACGACGGTGCACCGGCGACAATATCGCACCAACCGAGACTCCCTGATCCCAATCCATAAGCTGATTTGCCAACTGGAGAGCCAAGGAGTGATCAGCAAGACTCACTCACCCTTTAATACTCCCATATGGCCCGTGCAGAAATCCAATGGGTAATGGTGACTAACAGTAGATTATCGTGGGCTGAATGAAGTCACGCCACCGCTGAGCGCTGCTGTGCCAGATATGTTAGAGCTTCAATATGAACTGGAATCAAAAGCAGCTAAGTGGTATGCCACAATTGACATTGCTAATGCATTTTTCTCCATTCCTTTGGCAGCGGAGTGCAGGCCTCAGTTTGCTTTCACTTGGAGGGGCGTCCAGTACACCTGGAATCGACTGCCCCAGGGGTGGAAACACAGCCCCACCATTTGCCATGGACTGATCCAGGCTGCACTAGAAAAAGGTGAAGCTCCAGAGCACCTGCAATATATTGATGACATCATCGTATGGGGCAACACAGCAGAAGAAGTTTTTGAGAAAGGGAAGAAAATAATCCAAATCCTTTTGAAGGCTGGTTTTGCCATAAAAGAAAGTAAGGTCAAGGGACCTGCGCAGGAGATCCAGTTCTTAGGAGTAAAATGGCAAGATGGGCATCGTCAGATCCCTGTGGACGTCATCAACAAAATAGCAGCTATGTCCTCACCGACTAATAAAAAGGAAACACAGGCTTTCTTAGGTGTTGTGGGGTTTTGGAGAATGCATATTCCAAATTACAGTCAAATTGTAAGCCCTCTCTACCAAGTTACTCGGAAGAAGAACGATTTTAAATGGGGGCCTGAGCAACGACAAGCCTTTGAACAGATTAAGCAGGAGATTGTTCATGCAGTAGCTCTTGGGCCAGTCCGGACAGGACAAGATATTAAAAATATGCTCTACACTGCAGCTGGGGAGAATGGCCCTACCTGGAGCCTTTGGCAGAAAGCACCTGGGGAGACCCGTGGCCGACCTCTGGGGTTTTGGAGTCGGGGATATCGAGGATCCGAGGCTTGCTATACTCCAACTGAAAAAGAGATCTTGGCAGCATATGAAGGAGTTCGAGCCGCCTCAGAAGTGGTTGGTACTGAAACACAGCTCTTCTTAGCACCTCGACTGCCAGTGCTGGGCTGGATGTTCAAAGGGAAAGTTTCCTCTACGCATCACGCGACTGACGCCACGTGGAGTAAGTGGATCGCACTGATCACACAGCGAGCTCGCATAGGAAACCCCAGTCGCCCAGGAATGTTAGAAGTGATCACGGACTGGCCAGAAGGCAAAGATTTTGGAATGTCGCCAGAGAAAGAGGTGACACGGGCCGAAGAAGCCCCGCTGTATAATAAACTGCCAGAAAATGAGAGGCAATATGCCCTGTTCACTGATGGGTCCTGTCGCATTGTGGGAAAGCATCGAAGGTGGAAGGCTGCTGTATGGAGTCCTACATGACAAGTCGCAGAAACTGCTGAAGGAGAAGGTGAATCGAGTCAGTGTGCAGAGGTGAAAGCCATCCAGCTAGCGTTAGACATTGCTGAAAGAGAAAAGTGGCCAGTGCTCTATCTCTATACTGACTCCTGGATGGTGGCAAATGCCCTATGGGGGTGGCTACAGCAATGGAAGAAGGGCAATTGGCAGCGCAAAGGTAAACCCATCTGGGCTGCCGCACTGTGGCAAGATATCGCTGTTCGGATAGAGAAGCTAGTGGTAAAAGTACGTCACGTAGATGCTCATGTACCCAAGAGTCGAGCCACTGAAGAACATCAAAACAACCAGCAGGCAGATCAGGCCGCCAAGACTGAAGTGTCTCAGGTGGACCTGGACTGGCAATATAAGGGTGAGCTATTTATGGCTCTGTGGGCCCACGATACCTCAGGCCATCAGGGAAGAGATGCAACATATAGATGGGCTCGAGATCGAGGGGTGGACTTGACCATGGACACTATCGCACAGGTCATCCATGAATGTGAAACATGTGCTGCAATTAAGCAAGCCAAGCGGCAAAAACCCCTGTCGCATGGAGGGCGATGGCTGAAATATAAACAGTGGGAGGCCTGGCAGATGGACTATATCACACTCCCACGAACACGCCAAGGCAAGTGCCATGTGCTTACAATGGTGGAAGCAACCACTGGGTGGCTGGAAACATACCCCGTGTCCCATGCCACTGCCCAGAACACTATCCTGGGCCTTGAAGAGAAAATTTTATGGCAACACGGCACCCCAGAAAGAATCGAGTCGGACAACGGGACTCACTTCCGAAACAACCTCGTAGACACCTGGGCCAAAGAACATGGCATTGAGTGGGTGTATCACATCCCTTATCACGCACCAGCCTCCGGAAAAATTGAACGGTACAATGGACTGCTGAAAACTACATTGAGAGCGATGGGGGGTGGAACTTTCAAGCATTGGGATACACATTTAACAAAAGCCATCTGGTTAGTTAATACTAAAGGATCCGCCAATCGGGCTGGCCCCGCCCAACCAAGAGTTCCACATACTGTAGAAGGGGATAAAGTCCCTGTAGTGCGCATGAGGAGTATGTTAGGAAAGACAGTCTGGGTTAGTCCTCCCTCAAGCAGAAGCAAACCCATTCAAGGGGTTGTTTTTGCTCAAGGACCTGGGTACACCTGGTGGGTGATGCAGAAGGATGGGGAGGTTCAATGTGTACCTCAGGGAGATTTGATTTTGGGAGAGAATAGCCAGTGAATTGGGCTGTATGATATTTAACTGCTAAATAACCTGCCAATGCATGTCATTGTATCTATAGTGTCTATATGCCATAGCAAGGGTATTATTGTGAGAATTATCCAAATGACTACAGGATGGACTTTTGAAACTCAGCCAAGTACAACAGCGATAGAACTTGAACTGGCACCCACCAATTTCCTCAAGATCAACATCTTCGACCTGCAGACCAGGGGCATGAGTTACACCAAATGTACTAGCCACAAGTTCCAGAGGCAGCGTACATCAACCCAACATCTCACACCATCTCTCTCTTTTCCTGAAGAACTGTTACAACAGATAGAGCCCCAAAATCGATGGACACATTAGAGGGATAGCTCATAGGCTAAAGGAACCCCGTGTGTGTGTGTGCGAGGTCAGGGGGTGGAGTCCATATACATATATATATAAGACAAGGAAAGTTGTAGTGGTTGATTGGAAAAAAAAATGTAAGATCTGGGCATGATGTAGATGGTATAGAATAAGGGGTGGATAATGTCCTGGGTTCAGCTGGGATAGAGTTAATTTTTACAGGAACCTGGGAGGTGGGGGGCATAGCCGGGGCAGCTGACCTGAACTAGCCAAGGAGCTATTCCATACCATGTGACATCCTGCCCAGTATATAAATGGGGAGCGGGCCGGGGGGTGGTCTCTGTTTTCGGTGGGGGAAGTGGCGGAGCGTCGGGTCCCGGGTGGTGAGCAGTTGCACTGTGCATCACTCTTTTTGTATACTTTTTTTTCATTAGTGCCGTTGTTGTTGTTGTAATCTCTTTGTGTTTGTCCCAGTAAACTGCCTTTATCTCAACCCTCGAGGTTCCAGTTTCTTTTTCTTTTTTTTCTCTCCTCCGTCTCCTCCCCATCCCACCGGAGGGGGGCGGAGGAGTGAGCGAGCGGCTGCGTGGTCCTTTGTTACCGGCCGGGCTGAAACCATGACACAAGTAAAAATTAAATTTCTGTTTTCATTTATTATAACTGTTTTGTTCCTACCATTGGAAAAAAGAGGAATGCTTAAGAATTAGCTTTGAATCATAATACATATAACATACTACATATTTATCCTTGGCACTTTCACATTTGATGTTTGTTATATTCTTATCATCTTAGTGAATTTTATTTAAGAAACATCTGAATCTCATTTAAGAAACATCCCAGACCAGCGAAAGTGATGTTCTTGAACCAGTCACTAGGTTTATCACTACTAGAAATTCCAGTTGGCACATCAATTTATGTAGGTTGAGGAGATGAAGGGTGCAGGAAAAGATATTTTAGAAAACATTAGAGGATATAATATACATTTAGAAGATATCAAGTTATTCTAAAGTCTATTTCTCAGAAAATATTGCTGGGTTATTCCTAGGACTGGAGGTCTAAATTTTGCTGTATTCGTTACTTGATAGAGAGCTGATACATTCCAGTGAGCTTCCCTGCCGTGATATATCAGAGCTGACAGGATATCAATATGCTAGATTAAGTGACATGAAAAGTTGAAGAGGGATTCAATTAAAGAAGAATTGAAGAACTGTCATACAATTAATGCTTGTTAACATGAAAGTGGTTTTGTTTCATTTTTTTCCTATAATAAGACCTGCCAAACAAATATGATACTCTTTTTTGATAAAATTCCAGTTTGGTTGATAAAGATAACCACAGAGATGTAATAGGTCTAGACTTTTAACAGTGTGTGGTAATATCACATGACATTCTGTTTGCGACACTAGCTCTATACAGTATCAATAAAACACATACTAAATAGGTTGAAAGTTGGTTAATAGATGGTTTTCAAAAAGTATTTGTCCATGGAGAATCATTGTCAAATGTGGATTTTGCACTGGGATTCCACAAAGACCCAGTGCTACTCAACATTTTAACAAATGATCTGCAAGTAAATGTAAAATCACTGCTGCTAAAATTTGAAGATGACACAAAAACAACAGACATTTAATACTGATGCGGACAAGCATCCATAATCAGTTGTCTAGGTAAACTGGGGCAACTCAACCAGGATGTGTTTTAATACAACCAAATATAAAATAATCTGCCAATGAATAATGAACAAAGGCAGCATCTACAGGAGATAGACTTCGGTTCTGAAAAACTGACTGTGAAAAAAAATCTAGGTTTTATGGTGGATTCAATATGAGACCTGAACATGACTATGGTAAGATTAAATTATTGGATACCTACATGAAAAAGGTAGCTAATAGGAGTAAGAAAGGGATACTACCTCTCATTTCTGAGACCATATTTGATATTCTGTCTAGGCTGATGTCACATTGTTAAAAGATCTTGAAATGTTAGAGACAATACAGAAAAGATTATTTAACCAGAGAAGATACTGCAGAAGAGAAGAACTATAAAAGCTCAGTCTGTTTAGCTTTTCAGAAAGAACATTGAATAGTAACCTACAGGTGTAAAAATAATTAATGTTAGCAAGAAATAGGCAGAGATGAATAGCAAATATTTATCTCCTATTTCTGGGAAGGAAAAAGAGAGAAAGAGAAGACTGTCATGCTGAAATGAAAGTTTAATTTGTAAAGCTCACAAAGATGAGAGCTTTCCTCTTCTATCACTGTACCCCTAAAGGAAGCCACAGGAATCTGTCACCTGTTACTATACCTGTTGTTACCCTCTCTCCCCACTTCTGTTGATCTTCCTTCCCTCTTCAGAGGCACAGTGACAACAGGGAATAACCAGAGGAACAATAGCAGAGGCAGCAGCAGGAAAGTTCTGGAATGTAAGAAAAGTCATAAGCTTAAAACCTCCCCCTCTCCTTTTTTGAAAGTAAAAGAAAAAAAGAGTAATAAAAGCAAAATATGCTTTATTATCTTTATAGTTGCAATGGAAAAAGTTGAATGTAAGCATTGCATTCATCCACTTTTCAGACTTCATACTGACAATGAAGTTTTTACTACAGGATTCTAGGCAACTATTTCTAATGACAATTCTGAGAAGTAAGCTAGATACTTCTAAATACTAAACTAGATACTAAAGGTATCTGCCCATTGCTTTTCACTCAGTTAATAAATTTAGTAAACAGTAAGTGATGAGGAAGTAGAATCCAGTTGAGATTCAGAATATTAATTGCTGAGTGACAAATGAAGGAACACTCTCATCATTTCAGATTGAACTGCCAGTGAAAGCTATAAGGTCTACACCTGTCACCACTGAACTGAGATTAGTTACTTAGCGTGTGAAACCAGGCCAATGCAGGATGCTGTTTCACACCAGGAAATCTGAATACATGCTCTGTTTAGAAAATATAAAGTTTCTGTTGTCAATTTCCATTGTATTTAGACCCTTATACTTTCCCTAATAAGGAGGATTTTTGCATTGAAGTCCCCTATACTTTGCCACATACAGAAAAATTTTACACAGTGTATTCCCTTTTGTTGTGGTTTAACTCTAACCAGCAACTAAGCACCACACAGCCGCTCACTCACTTCCCCCCCACCCAGTGGGATGGGGGAGAGAGTCAGAAAAAAACCCCAAAAAACTCGTGGGTTGAGATAAGAACAGTTTAATAGAACAGAAAGGAAGAAACTAATAATAATAGTACAAATAAAAAAAATGACAATAATAATAAGAAAAGGATTGGAATATACAAGTGATGCACAATGCAATTGCTCACCACCTGCTGACCAACACCCGGTTAGTTCCCAAGCTGCAGTCCCCCCAGCCCCACTCCCCCCAGTTCCTATACTAGATGGGATGTCACATGGTATGGAATACACCGTTGGCCAGTTTGGGTAAGCTGTCCTGGCTGTGTCCTGTGCCAACTTCTTGTGCCCCTCCAGTTTTCTCACTGGCTGGGCATGAGAAGCTGAAAAATCCTTGACTTGAGACTGAACATTACTTAGCAACAACTGAAAACATCAGTGTTATCAACATTCTTCTCATACTGAACTCAAAACATAGCACTGTACCAGCTACTAGGAAGACAATTAACTCTATCCCAGCCAGAACCAGGACACCTTTTGATCCACTAAGATATAACAGCATAAAATGTTAATTTTCTTCCAGGCCTCTCAAAAGAATTTCGTAACAGGATCCAGCATCAGGCCTCACATAACTGTAACTTTCAGGGTTTTCATTCTTTGGGCCTAGAATATGTGTAACAACAAAATTACTCTTAATAGTGCTGGGGTACATTACTTTATGAAAAGTAGCTTTAACTATTTCAGTTCCTAATAGTTTCTGTATAGTGTTGGGTACTTGCCTGAGAAAAGATGAATCTTTTCTCCCTGTCTGCCACAGCTAAATTATATATAATTATTACATAATTACAGATGTGCTGTCTTCCTTTGCAGGATAATCATAGGTGTAACTTAAAAAAAGCTGCAGATATTTAGGTTAAACAACCTGGCTCAGAATACCACAAGAAATTATCCCACATATATGCTGAACAGTCTCATCAGCCTTTAACATTACAGCTATAGCTCCAAGGATAGAAAAGAAAGATCTCTTTGCTTAAAGATATTTATTAACAAACAGAAAAAGAAGAGGCAAACAGCTTTTGCTTATAGTTTATCTGCTAAGGATCTGTCTTCTCTTGCAACTATTAGGACTATACTATTCACATTTCTTGACTGAGAGGTATCTTGATCCACCAATAAGCTTATTGGGTTTAACATTGCTAGTTGTTACATCCGGCACATCGGTAACAGACATATCACAGAAAGATATTCGACACCTCTGAGAACAGTGCCATAATGTCTAAGATGCCAAACTGGGAATTCAAAACTGAGTTTCTGGTACTAAACCTCCAGACTTAATAACTTTGGTTTCATATATGTTGTGTGAGGATAATTAAGTTCCTTAGGATGTTTAAATTTCCACTCATCAAATATCTAGTCAGACTCTTACCTAGTTTTTAAGTTTCAAAGCCAGTATTAGGCTGCTTAGATTGGACTGAGTATGCACACAGTTCAGAAGAAAAGAGGCAGCAACAGTGCTTTTACTATTATCTTTTATACTTGAGATTTCTAGGTAACCACTACCAATCCTTGAGCAACCTATCCTATTGGTGATGCGTGTTTGTATATCACTTGATTTTCCAACAGTTCTTTTCAAAAGCAGATGCCCCAGCAGGACTGTCAGAATCTGAATGGCCTCCTCCCAGTCTTTTTATTTTGGTTGTATTTCACATACAATAGATTTCTCTTTGCATCATGCTTGATTTTTTTTTACTCCCTTTTCATTTAAAGGACTGGGTTCATTTTAAAATACTGTTTTTTTCTTCCTTTTTTTTTCTTTCCAAATCCTATGCAATTTGATTTTTTAAAGATACTAACAGGCTTTGACAATGAGGTTAAAAATTCTTGACATTGGAAGGCTACACAGTCCTTACTGGGAAAAAAAAGAACATAGAAAATATCGTTCCACAATTTAATGAAACTTTATCATTAGGAAACTACTTGAATAAAACAAACAAAAAGATAGAGTCAGTACAAAATTTAAAACCTCCTATATTTTAGCAGCTGCTACCACCTGTACCTACCTCATTCTAATTCAATACCTCTACCACTGAGTTGTTGAAAGGGTGGATAACTTGATACTGTCTCAGTCTGCAGGAAAGAAGTAGTGGCTCTATTCCAAACACAAAGCCTAATATGGGGACAGGATTATTATTACTATTAGTGCCAGAGGATAAGTAATTTTTTCTGTGAAACAACTATGTGAACCTCTAATAAATCTGGCTTTGATATTAGCAAGCAGTCGAATAAAACCACAAACACCTGTGTGCCAGAGATGCGCAGCTGTATGTGTCTCACTCCAGATTCATTGCATTTTCCTATCCTAATAATTTCTACACCACAAATACAGCTATGGCAGGCGATCCCATTACAACCCACATAACCCCTCATGGTTAAAGCACAGTTCAAGCTGTCTAATTTCTTATTATCTATTATATGTATGGAGGTGAACCAGCAGAGCCCTGAGTGCAAATTCTTTGTAACAGGAATGAAAAAGGATCTACCTGTCCTAAAAAGATATGTGTTCACACTAGGTCTGTCACCACAATGACTCTGTAGCACATCAAGATGTTAGACCTTGTGCTGTACACAGAGCTGTAACTGTGAGCATTGATCAAGCCTATTTGTCTCTACAGTCACTTCTACTTGTAGCTACCCGGACTTTTCAACTTACTGGAAAGAAAACAGAGATCCTACCTACTCTGCAATGTGAAGCTGTGCTTTAACCATGTCAGACAATAGCATATTTTATTTTCTAGCCCAGTACCCAAAGAAGCTGCTTTTGCACTAAGGATAGAGACTGAAAAGGGAGCTCAAAAGAGTGTGAGGAAAGATATAGCTATTTGGATTTGGAGGTGAGGGAGGTTATGGGGATGGTGGCAAAATTATGATGCAAAATTATATTGGACGAGAACAGCCAGTTAAACATATGTCTAAAAACACACCGATGTGTATACTTTGTGCACTGTGGCTAAGGACAGTAGGAAGCAAAATGTGGCATGTACTAGTGAATAGTTAGCTACAGTTCAACTACTGGCCAGATCACCACCAGGTTCTGGGATAGATTTAGGATTTAGGTACAAAACTGAAGTCCAAACACCAGATTAATAATTTCCCAGTTTTCTTGGAGAGCTCAAGAAACAGTAGAGGGCAAGAAAATAGCAATGAGACAGCAAGTTCACTTGAGTAGTGTCCTGGTTTCAGCTGGGATAGAGTTAACTGTCTTCCTAGTACCTGGTACAGTGCTATGTTTTGAGTTCAGTATGCGAAGAATGTTGATAACGCTGATGTTTTCAGTTGTTGCTCAGTAGTGTTTAGACTATAGTCAATGATTTTTCAGCTTCTCATGCCCAGCCAGGGCACAAGAAGTTGGCACAGGACACAACCAGGGCACCTGACCCAAAGTGGCCAACGCGGTATTCCATACCATGTGACGTCACATCTAGTATAGGAACTGGGAAGTGGGGGCAGGGAATCGCCACTCGGAGACTAGCGGGGTGTTGGTCGGCAGGTGGTGAGCAATTGCCCTGCGCATCATTTGTACATTCCAATCCTTTTATTACTACTGTTGTCATTTTATTAGTGTTATCATTATCATTATTAGTTTCTTCTTTTCTGTTCTATTAAACCATTCTTATCTCAACCCATAATTTTTACTTTTTTTTTCCCGATTTTCTCCCCCATCCCACTGGATGGGGGGCAGTGAGTGAGCAGCTGCGTGGTGCTTAGTTGCTGGCTGGGGTTAAACCACGACAGTAGACACATAGTTGTATAATGCTTATGTTTTGCCACTGATGGTATGGGAAACCTGGAGGGCCAGCAGCATGCCTAACAGTCTCTTACAGATATTTTGGATACCCCACAGCAGTGTCAGTAGACTAGCACTTAAATTTAGGCAAATGGGTCCTAAGCAGAGTGTCAACTCCGGAATGACAACACAATCCTGGTTAGTGCTTCATCTAGTAAGTTTAAGCTGTTGTATGCAGAAACCTGGCCAGATACTCAGCTGATTAAAGTGGTTGTTACACTGCTTATTTGTATAAACATTTGCACTAACTGAAAAGCTTGACATCTGTGGTGGGTTGACCCTGCCTGGACACCAGCTGCCCACCAAAGCTGTTCTATCACTCCCCACCCTCAGCTGGATAGGGGAGAGAAAATATAACAAAAGGCTTGTGGGTCGAGATAAGGACAGGGAGAGATCACTCACTAGTTAATGTCACAGGCAAAACAGACTCGACTTGGGGAAATTATTTATTTCATTTATTACCAATCAAATCAGAGTAGGATAATGAAAAATAAAACCAAATTTTAAAATACCTTCCCCCCACCTCTCCCTTCTTCCCAGGCTCAACTTCACTCCCAATTTCATCTACCTCCTCCCCCTGAGTAGCACAGGGGGATGGGGAATGGGGGTTGCAGTCAGTTCATCACACATTATCTGTGCTGCTCCTTCCTCCTCAGGGGGAGGGCTCCTCACACTCTTCCACTGCTCCAGCGTGAGGTCCCTCCCACAGGAGACAGTCCTCCATGAACTTCTCCAACGTGGGTCCTTCCCACGGGCTGCAGTTCTTCATGAACTGCTCCATCATGGGTCCCTTCCATGAGGTACAGCCCCTGAGGAACAGATTGCTCCAGCATGGGTCCCCCATGAGGTCACAAGTCCTGCCAGAAAACCTGCTCCAGTGTGGTCTCCTCTCTCTCCATGGGTCCACAGGTCCTGCCAGGACCTTGCTCGAGCACAGGCTTCCCATGCCATCACAGCTTCCTTTGGGCACATCCACCTGCTCCGGCATGGGGTCCTCCATGGGCTGCATGTGGAGATCTGCTCCACCGTGGACCTCCCTGGACTGCAGGGGGACAGCCTGCCTCACCAGGGTCTTCACCACGGGCTGCAGGGGAATCTCTGCTCTGGTGCCTGGAGCATCTCCTCCCCCTCCTTCTTCACTGACCTTGGTGTCTGCAGGGTTGTTTCTCTTACATGTTCTCACTCCTCTCTCCAGCTGCAGTTGCTGTCATGCAGCAACTTTTCTCCTTCTTAAATCTGTTATCCCAGAGGCACTATCACTGTCGCTGATTAGCTCAGCCTTGGTCAGTGGCAGGTCCATCTTGGAGCTGGCTGGCATTGGCTCTGTCAGACATAGGGGAAGCTTCCAGCAGCTTCTCACAGAAGCCACCCCTGTATATCCCCTGCTTCCAAAACCACGTAAACCCAAAACATTCCACCCCTCTCCTCTGTGCATCACATAATTAAGAATTATCATTACAATCCACACTCATCACACAATCTTCAAAAACTTCACCCACATCAACAAAAAAGAATTCCCCACACCAAAATCAAAATAACATCATTACAACACTGAACAAAGTGGACAATTTGCACATAATCCACCCCTCGTCCCTTCACCACAATTACAACAATGTAAATTCCCCACAATCATTCCACTTTTCACTCTCTAGCTGTGTTCAGCCCATGTTTTGCCCATTACCTCTCCCAATTACTATCCTTATCTTGAATTACTCATGCTCCATGTTGGGCGCCAAAAAGGACTGTGGTGGGTTGACCTTGGCTGGGCATTAGGTGCCCACCAAAGCCACTCTATCACTTCCCCTCCTCAGCTGGACAGGGGAGAAAAAATATAATTAAAGGCTCATAGGTCGAGATAAGGACAGTTTAATAAAGTGAAAGCAAAGGTCGCACGTGAAAGCAAAGGAAAACAAATGATGTTATTCTCTACTTCCCATCAGCAGGCGATTTCTGGCCACTTCCTGGGAAGCAGGGCTTCGGTACACATAGCAGTTGCTCCGGAAGACAAACGTAAATAATGAATGCCCCCACTACCTCCTCCCTTTACTTAGCTTTTATAGCTGAGCTGACGTCATATGGTATGGAATATCTGTTTGGTTAGTTAGGTCAGCTGTCCTGGCTATGTCCCCTCCCAAGATCTTGCCCAGCCCCAGCCTACTAGTGGGGGGGGGGGGGGGGGGGAATGTTGGCAAGACAGCCTTGATGCTGTGCCAGCACTGCTCAGCAGTAGCCAAAACACTGGTGTGTTATCAACACCTTTCTAGCTACTGATGCAGAGCACAGTGCTATGAGGGCTGCTATGGGGAGAATTAACTCCATCTCAGCCAGACCCAATACAACATCATACACTATCTAGTAAATCAAGGGAAATTTTGTGTGTGTGCATGTGTTTTATTCATGTTAGGTATCATTTGTGTGTATGAGAGAGATTACAGTCTTAGAAATTTTGTAAGAAATACATGCCGAAAGAAAAAGGTAATCCATATTTTCAAAAACTTATCAGCTTGATAGAGTATGGAAGTACAGCTAGTAAATACATATGCATAGACAGACATACAAAAAAAAGTATTTATATACACATGCATATATAGAGATACATCTATAAGGCTGCATATTGTATATGCCTCCTACATCTTTAAGATCTTTAAAAACAAACCTGAAGAAAAACCATGGAAATGAATAAATGATTTAGGCTAAGTACAAGATCACAATCCACAGTACCATTTAGAGGTTATACTTCAGGGACTTACCTGGTTTAGAATTGCTTTTATAATTCCCTTCTCATTCAGGACTGAATCCCACAAAAAACTTAGCACTTTACATGATAATGTAATAAACTGGTTTATAAGTCATACTTCTTGCTTCCTTGACACAGAGCTCTACCCAGAGGCTAAAACTTCTTTCAGTCATTACTCCATGTTCACAAAGTATTAACAGCCTTTGAATGAGCCAGAAAAAACAAATAAGCAAAATTAATTCCTCTTTGTGAGCTTTCTAATGCCTTCCATAGACCACTTTCAAATTTGTACAAAGAAAAGACCTCTGTCCTGGTTTTGGCTGGGTAGAGTTAATTTTCATACTAGTAGCTGGTATAGTGCTATGTCTTTGAGTTCAGTATGAGAACAATGTTGATAACACACTGATGTTTTCACTTGTTGCTAAGGAGTGTTTAGACTAAGTCAAGGATTTTTCAGCTTCTCATGCCCAGCCAGCGAGAAGGCTGGAGGGGCAAGAGAAGTTGGGAGGGGACACAGACAGGGCAGCTGACCCAAAATGGCCAAAGGGATATTCCATACCATGTGATGTCATACCTAGTATATAAACTTGGGGGAGTTGGCCTCGGAGGGGGGTCGCTGCTTGGGAACTAACTGGGCATTGGTCAGTGGGTGGTGAGAAATTGCATTGTGCATCACTTGTATATTCCAATTCTTTTATTATCATTATTGTCATTTTATTATTGTTATTATTATCATTATTATTTTCTTCCTTTCTGTTCTATTTAATTGTTCTTATCTCAACCCACGTGTTTTACCTTTTTTTTTTCCAACTTTCTCCCCCATCCCACTGGGTAGGAGGGAAGTGAGTGAGCGGCTGCGTGGTGCTTAGTTGCTGGCTGGAGTTAAACCACGACAACCTCAGTGTACCACAAATATGCTACATGTCTTCAGGTGGTTGATGAATTTCCTGGTGTTAATTTAGTGGTCTTGAGGAACCTGGAAGACGAATTCAGTTTATATTGTTTTTTTAGGATTTCAATAATAGAAAGCACAAGAAGGAAGACATAGTTTATTGAGCAATGAATTCTTGGAGAACATCTCTGCTTAGGAGTATGTACCAGTGTTCTTAGATGACAGAAGTCATCCAAGAATAATAAAAACAATCATGAAGTTTTTTGTAGAATGTCAGTCTGGTGTAGGCAGTTAACCAATCACTAGAGGCAGGAGGTAAATATCAAAATATCAACCACACAGTATATTTTCCTTTTCTTTACACATACACTAAATCTTATAGATATGATATTATTTGCATGGTACAGTGATAAGACTTTCATTAAATAAACTAGCAATGGGGATGTTTTAGTTAACAAACTGTTTCTTAGGGAAAAGGCTATTTACATGGAAAATAAGTGAAAGGATGAAAATGTGAAAAAGAAAAGCCTGGAGTGACTATTGGCTCAAAGAAGAATGCAAAACCAAGAGCTGTTTCTAAATCCAAGGTGTTATTTCAGTATTTTCCCCTCCCTGCTTTTATTAATTAGTTAGCAATTCTAAGAAATTCTAAAATGTGCAACAGCAACAAGAAAGTTTCCAGCAGCACATGCAGGCGTCTGGGTAAAGACAAGTGATACTTCTTGAAATGGCTGCCAAGGAAAACAAGTACGTGGTGAATAACCCATTTGCACAAGGTAGGAATAAAAACAGGGCAGCAATCCAAGCTGTCAGCACTGCCACACACCACTCCAAGCCAAATAGCATCAGGAAACACACAGTGCTGTGTAGTAGAAGCTTTGAGAAAGGCCACACTGGGTTCAGTCTGTTTCAGGAACACCATTTGACTTGTGGTTTAGCCCAAGCCTTGCAGTCCTGGATTTACTATTCCAGTTAAAGTTACTAACACAGTCCACGTGAAACAGTGAGTACTTTTGTCGTGCTATTTAAAAATTGATGGCGTAGTGATAACCCTAGTACTGATGGCAGGGAGAACAGCTAGAATTCATAAAAGCTGGAAAATTCTAGACATGCTAAAATAAACACACACACTCTCATGCAAAACCCTCATCCAAAGATAATGAGTCATGTCCTAAAAATCATAAGCCTGGCTTCCAGACTGAGATACTTAATAATGCATCCTGAGTTTCTTTCAACCACCCTCTGATTTTTTAAATCATTAAGAAGGAGGTAGTTTGGTTGCATTTTTTAAGCTTCTTACCACAAGGACACTAGCTACAAGTTTATTTAAAAGAGAGAACAATATGGAGATGTTTGTGTATTCCTTTAATTCTAACTAGCACAGAGCATCCAGTAAAACTGTGCAACACTGCAAAGAGTACATTCCTGCATGTATATTCTTTGTTTTGATGCTGTCCTAAACATGTTTAAGCCAGTTGAAGGCAATACCAAGGTTAGGGGTATTACTATTGTGCTAAAGACTGTTCTACAGTCTATTGAAGACACGAGTGTTTTGGGCTCCTTGAGTTTATACTCATGTCAGTGTTTCCAAGGATCTGAAGTTCCCTACTTCATTATTTACCCAACCATCTGAGTGTAAAGGTTGCAGAAAGCTTTATACAGTGTGTGCATATGTGATGCTGAGCATGATTTTAGTGTACTTCTCTGTAGGCCTATGGGAAGAAGAAGAATTATTTAAAAAGGAAAAAGATTTTTAGTTTATCTGAATAATGTCATAAGTGAGCCAGATAAACTCAAAACCAATAAAAGAGTCAATATTTCCACAGACCACAAGGACAAAATCACAGGTCACTGAAAAGGCAAAACCACAGTGCGCCAGGTTTCATCAAAACCAAAACACAAACAGAATCTGTATCCTGGAAGGCCTTTATGTCAATGTCAGAAAGTTTTGCCTCCAAAGGCAAAACAACCTGTGCCAAAAATTCATGCCAGGAATTGACTCTTTCCTCACTACTAGATGCAATACTTAGCTCACAGTATTAATCATTTAGCAGAACTAGCTAGGCAGTACACCACACGCAAAGTACAAGCACCAGTTGTTTGCTGTGAACACGGTACTATATTTTTAGATCCATGATGTTCTCTTCCTACATTGAGTTCTCCCAAAAAAATGTAAAGGTGGGATATTAAAAGCAGAGATTTTAAGGATTTTGGAACTATAAAGGCTGCAAATTATATATAGTTTGATCTTATCTATAGTTTGATCTTGGGATTGAGTAGTACAGACAGAACTACATCAGTTTTGGCCCCCTCCACTCTAGCAGTTCTTCCAAGCTATCCCCAAAGTCCCTGTCCTCAAAAGCCCCGAACCTTCAACATGCTGTGCTGCAGAATATGCAATCTCAGTTGCCTGTTGCAAAAATACTGTTGCAACAGGCTATGCTGTGTCTTGTCATATCTTTTCAGCCAGTTGAAGCTGAAAAACTACACATGGTTGTGTATGTACATGCATATCGTAGTCACAGAAGAAACACATGGAACCCATAGAAGGTCCAGGTCAGCTGCTCTATGGATTTGGCCAGTCTACCCTAGGGCTTAGGGCTAACCCTGAGCAGATTGGAGTTGAGCCACCCTGCACACCTGTCTTGGGGGCCAGAGATCATTCTCTGGGAAAGATGCCTCTATTAGTGAATACACAGCCAAAGTTATCACATAATGAAAGATGAATGTCTGGAAAAAATGCTGTATAGAGATTGATTGCTGCTTAGCTAACAGATACTTGTCTGTAAGTCCTCTCCTGCAAAGAACACCATGCAGACAGGGCATTATTTGCATTTATGTGCATTTACAGTTTTAGAGTTTCCAGTTATGCCTATCCTGCAGGAATAGACTATTTTTACCACAGCAATGTAATGATATTTAATGGAACTCATTTGAAGGCCAGTACTGCATGTTTGTACTTTTCATTAAAAGGTATTGTTCTAATTATAATGTAATGAAATTTTCATTTCAGTAAAAATTCCTATTATATTTTAAAAACTCAATAAGGCTATATTTGACTCTTTCCCTCTAATTGTAACCAAATGTTCCCTATTCACCTACATGCAGTTTGCAGCCAAATCATTAAATTAAAATTACTATATTCCTTTTTCATAACGTAGAGCAAAAAGTAATTACAAACCAGTGCATGATTCTTACTAATAGGCCTGGTATTCAACTAAATAATCAGTGTCACTTCAATGGCAGAATCATAAAGACTGTTTAATTTTTTTGAACAAAAATTTTCTTTAAGAAAAGAACAAAATGATTAAGACTAGAACCATAGAAATGAACGCTAACACCTGTGTCTGCTGCAAAACTGCTATTTAACCTTGGGCAAGTTATTAAATATTACTGCACCTCTGTCTATGTTAAAATATATTGTCCATTGTATTCTAAGTATGAAACTCTTCAATTAAATACCTTTAAAATGTTTTTTTCTTCCTTTCTACCATGAAGGACTAAATGGTGCCAAGGTAAATAATGTTTTGTAAAGGAAACAGAATAGCTGACACTATATGCAATATAATTATTTTTTTAGTAATTGAATTGAAACACTGAACATTAAATTGTGATACTTAGTGTGGTAGGTTGGCCATGGCTAGCTGCCATGTGCCCACCAAGCTGCTCTATCACTCCCCCTTCTCAACAGTACAGGAGCAGAAAATATAAAAAAAGGTTCATGGGTCAAGATAAGGACAGGGAGATCACTCAGCAATTATAGTCACAGGCAAAACAGACTTGGCTTGGGGAAATGAATTTCATTTATTGCCAGTCAAAATCAGAGTAGGATAGTGAGAAATAAGAACAGATCTAAACACAACTTCCTCCCACCCCTCCCTTCTTCCTGGGCTCAACTTCACTCCCGAATTCTCTACATTCTCCCCCTGAGCAGCGCAGGGGATGGGGAACGGGGGTTGTGGTCAGTTCATAACACTTTGTTTCTGCTTCTCCTTCCTCCTCACACTCTTCCCCTGCTCCAGCATGGGGTTCCACCGATGGGAGACAGTCCTTTACGAATGTCTCCAATATGGGTCCTTGCCATGGGCTGCAGTTCTTTACAAGCTGTTCCAGTATGGGCCCTTTCCACAGGGTGCAGTCCTTCAGGAAAAGATTGCTCCAGTGTGGGTCCCCCACAGGGTCACAAGTCCTGCCAGAAAACCTGCTCCAGTGTGGGCTCCTCTCCACGGGACCACAGGTCCTGCCAGGAGCCTGCTCTAGCACAGGCTGTCCACATGGCCGCAGCTTCCTTCAGGGCTCTGACGTGGAGTCCTCCCCGGGCTGCAGGTGGATATCTGCTCCACCGTGGACCACCCTGGGCTGCAGGGGGACAGCCTGCCTCACCAGGGTCTTCACCACAGGCTGCAGGGGAATCTCTAATCCAGCGCCTGGAGCATCTCCTCCCCTTCTTTCTTCACTGACCTTGGGGTCTGCAGGGTTGTTTCTCTCACATATTCTCACTCCTCTCTCCCAGCTGGTTGGCTTAGCTTTGGCCAGCTAGACCTGGCTCCATCCCACATGGGGACAGCTTCTGGCATCTTCTCACCAAACCTGCCCCGTAGCCTCTGCCGTTACCAAAACTTTGCCATGCAAACCCAGTACACTTAATTATATAAACCTTTGCAATTACATGTTCTACTGTTGGGAATTGGCTTGATGAAAAAGGACATGGGTCTATAGAAAAGTTGTGCGAGCAGAGTTATGTGTGAAAGAATGTCAGCCTGGGCAGCAAGATTAGGTCTTGGCCGAAAATAGCTGGCCTTGCTGATTTCAGGAGAAAAACAGCAGCTGGTCTTGCTCTTATCAGGAGAAAAATAAGGACGGTGTGACCTTGGCATAACTTCATAAGCAACTTTTGAAGAAGTTCCCATGAGAAAGTTATGGAACATGCATAGCTGCGAACCACAAGTGGGTGTGTTTTAGTAATGAATAAACATTAGCAATGTACCAATCATATTAGGAGCAGTAGGCATAATTATCGCAAGCAGTATAAATATGAGCTATCCGTGCAAATAAAGTTGAATCACTTCTATCACTCATATTGAGTCGACTTATGTGCATTCCTCCGCCGCTCGCAAATGGCGCCCGAACAGGGACCGAAGAAAGGGGAATAGGAGCGGCGGACACTGAGAAGCACCGGTAGCAGCGACCGGGGGGGCAAAAGATTAACCGAACGCTGATCGTCTTGGTTGGTGTGTTAATTCTCGTGCCTGGACTGTCCAAAAGGGGTTCGCCATCAATGAGGTCTACTGGAAAAAGGCTGCAAAGACTTTTTAATCGAGGTGCCTTAATCAAGGAGCATCAAGGAGCATCAAAAAGCCGGCCGGCAATGGATCAAGAGGTAGCCCTAAAATTATTACAGTGCTTTTTAGAAAAGCGGGGGGTAAATTGTGTTAAGCAAGTTTCGGGATTTAAAGCGGTTTCTACAATGGAGCAAGGACAGAAACCTTTTAATTAGTGTGGGTACAGCTTTTGAGCTTAGTACCTGGGAAGCTATCAGAACCTCCCTATGGGATGAAATTAGTGATGGGTCTAAAGAAGTTAAAGGTCTTGCAACTTTATGGAAATTGATTAAGACAACTCTGTAAGAAATGAAAGCAGATCGTAAAGCGTCTGCGTCTGCTTTTGCTGCTCTCTCTCTCCAACCACAAGCGAAAGGGAAAAGCAGGGAGAAAAACATAATGCAGCGAGAGAGACTTTTTGGAGCTTGTTCGCCTGCTCCTGTGCCCTTGACTTCTGCTCCACTCCCTGGGACTGCCGATATTAATCAGCCATCTGACAGTTCCCAAGCCTCCCTAACCATACGATTAAAGGAAACCCTACAGAATAAGGGGGTGAGTAAAAATCCGCCTACGAGAAAACAGCCCCCAGATACCACCGTTCAACATGAACAAATTATACCTAGCATACACCCTGATTCAAATAATGCAAACAAGGACTTGGCTACTCTAATAATAGAACAAAAAGAGACAATGTTAGAATTGTTAAAGGAAATGCGGAAAAGAGACGGGGAAACCAACCGCACCCGTGATAGACGCGGAGCCGCTTGTAATAGCCGCTGCAGAAGAAAGGCAGAGACATTGGAGGGGTGTAATAAAAGAGGCCATTATAGAAGGGACTATGCTCCAAGCATTCCCAGTTATTGCATCAAATGGACAGAAAAAATGGGAGGTGTTTGACTGGAAGGTCATTGAGAAATTAAGGAATGCTGTGAGTCAGTATGGAATTAAATCTGCGTTAATTCACCAAATACTGCCATTCATTTTTTCTGCTGATACGCTGATACCTCAAGATATTAAACAGCTAGCACAGTTGGTTTTGACACCCGCACAAATGTTAGTGTTTTTCCGGCAGTGGGAGAAGCTCTGTGATAGGGAACAAGCAACATCATGACAACAAACAGATCCCTTATGGGGAGTAACCACGCAGATGCTGATGGGTACTGGACCCTTCGCATCAGGGAACGCTCAGTTACAAGGTATCACTGAGGTTCATCATCTATCACAGATCTTGGCGTATCAAGCTTTTCTTACCATACCAAACAGTATGTACAGCCATGCTTTTACCCAGGTGAAACAGGAGAATAATGAACCTTTTGCACAGTTAATTAATAGACTGCATAGGGCAATCTATGACCACCCTGACATGAATGAAAGCATGAAAGAAAACATGTTCAAAATACTCGCTTTTGAAAATGCTCCTGAAAAGACACGCAAAGCATTGTGTAATTTGCCGAAAAATGCAGACGTCGTTGATATGTTAGAATACATTGATCGATCAGTGGACTCACAGAAAGTAGCCTATGCTGCCACAGCTCTCAAAGGAGCTACAAAGAAACACAAGGCCAGTAAGACACCCTTGGTCAAGTGTTTTAACTGTGGCAAACGTGGACACATTAGGAGCAAATGTACAGTTACTGCTAACAGTAAGTAATTGCTGCAACAAGTGTAAGAAAGATAACCATACCACCAAGAATACAGGAAGAAGGGAAAATTCACACCGACCGCGAAGGCCCCTCACGCAATGACACAAATGCAAGGGGCTTGGACTGCCAGCCCTCAGGCAGCCTCGCAACCACCAGATCCGCCACTGCAGGAAGCTCCAGAGTGGATGTGGAAACCGCAGTACACATTCAACATAAAGGGACCATTGGGGTTTGGACTTAGTGCATTTTTAATGGGGCAATCTTCAACAGCTCTAGAAGGAATTCTGGTGCTCCCAGGGCTTATTGATGCAGATTATTGTGGGACTGTGAAAATTATGATTCATGTTTTAATCCCTCCTGTTTCTATTCCTAAAGGTACCAGAATAGCACAATTAGTTCCATTCAGGTCGTGTGTTCCGAACCCAGGTGAAGTACAACGTGGAGATGGTGGATTCGGCTCCACAGGGAAACCGCAGGTATACTTTGCCATGGACACAACAAGAGGTAAACCAGAAAAGGTAGTGCAATTGGAAGGGCCCGATGGAGTTGTCGTCAACAAACCAATGACAATCAATACAGGAGCTGATGTTATGATTATTTCACGATGCATTTGGCCTCCATCATGGCCACCGATCAATACAAATTTTGGTATTGCAGGGATAGGGGGCACACAAGCCACCTTAGTAAGTCAGCTACCGATTACATTTGTGTTGCCCGATGGTGAACACGTTACGACATGTCCGTATGTCATGACTACCCCAACTGAATTGTTTGGCCTCATAGGCCGTCATTTACTGAGCCAAATGAAGGCAATGTTAGTGACCCATCCTTTTTAGGATCGGTCACTGAGGGGCAGCCAATCCTGAAAATTAGCTGGAAAACAGATGAGCCTGTTTGGATTGATCAGCAGCCGCTAAATTCTGAAAGGTTGCTAAAAATACAAGGGTTAGTTGAGGACCAATTGAGAGCGGGACATGTTGTTCCTTCTACTAGTCCATGGAATACATCAATATTTAACATTTCCAAGAAAAGTGGGAAATGGAGACTGTTACATGATCTCAGAGGTGTGAATGCGGTGATGGACAGTACGGGAGCCCTGCAGCCAGGTTTGCCATCTCCAGTTATGCTTCCAGAAGAATGGGATTTGTTAATTATAGATCTAAAAGATTGCACCCAGATGGCGCTGAACAGTTCACCTTTTCGGTACCATCAATTAAAAAGCTAAAGCCCTATAAGAGATACCATTGGGTCGTGTTACCGCAATGAATGTGCAATTCCCCCACGATGTGTCAGGTGTATGTGGCCTGGGCATCAGAGCCTGTAAGAAAGCAGTAACTTGCCACAGGATGAAATTTTAACTCAATTGCAGGACATCTTAAGCCATCGCGGAGTAATAATCAGTCCTGAAAAGGTGCAAAAGGCAGCACCTTAGAAGTATTTGGGGTGGCACATAGATGCTAGCAATGTTAAACCTCAGAAGGTTCAAATAACATGAGAAATTTCAACGTTGCATGATGTCCAGAAGCTTGTGGGAGATATCCAGTGGGTGCGGAATCTTTGCGGTATCACTAATAGCGATATGACCCCTCTGGTAGAACTCTTGGGTATGAGAACACTGTGCAGATGAGAAACGGGAAATGACAGAGCTGACCACTGGGTTGCAGCAGCATGGGAGCCTCCTCCAGGGAATTGTTTTCAACAAAGCACAGCAATCACATGCGTTCTTGCACCAACCCGCTAGGATGTTAACAAAGCAATTTGACTTACCGCTCACTGATGCCCAAGGTATCGTTAAAGCATGCCCCGATTGTCAAAAGGAAGGGCTGGGCTTGGGCTGTGGGGTTAAACCATGAGGTCTTTTGCCATTGCAGTTGTGGCAAATGGATGTCACCCATGTCATGGTTTGGTGCAAAGCGTTCTGTGCACGTGTGTATTGATACCTATCCTGCCGCCATGTGGGCCACGGCACGAACTGGAGAAAAGGCCTTACATACTGAATGACATCTTCATGCTTCTTTTGCAGTGCTGGGTGTGCCTAAGGAAATTAAGATGGACAACGGCCCAGCCTATGGTTCTGTACGATTTGCTCAATTTTGTAATTTGTGGGGAATTCACCATGGTACGGGTATTCCACATCTTCCCACAGGACAGGCTATTGTCGAATGGGCCAACCAAACCCTAAAGAACATGCTGCAAAAACAAAAAGGGGGAACCCAGGGCTTACTCCCAGAGGAACGATTAGCCAAAACCTTATTTGTGCTAAATTATCTTAGATTGCTACTAATGAAAGAGTATACAAAAAGAGTGATGCACAGTGCAACTGCTCACCACCCAGAACCCAACGCTCCACCACTTCCCCCACCGAAAGTCCTAAGCACCCCCTGGCCCGCTCCCCAGTTATATACTGAGCATGATGTCACATGGTATATAATAGCTCCTTGGCTAGTTCAGGTCAGCTGTCCCGGCTGTACCCCCTCCCAGGTTCCTGTGGAAATTAACTCTATCCCAGCTGAACCCAGGACATTATCTACCCCTTATTCTATACCATCTATATCATGCCCAGATCCTACATTTTCCAATTAATCACCACCACTTTCCTTGTCTTTGATATATATGTATATGGACACACAAATAGCAATCCCTTAGTCGATAGGCCATCCCTCTAATGTGTCCATCAATTTTATTTAGTGCATGACTTTGGGGTTCCATCTGTTGTAACAGTCCTTCAGGACAGGAGAGATGGTGTGAGGTGTTGGGCTGTTGTATGCTGCCTCTGGAGCTTGCGGCTGGTACATTTGGTGCAACCCACACCCTTGGTCTGCAGGTCGAAGATGTTGATCTTGAGGAAATAACTGGGCGCCAGTTCAAGTTCTATCACTGTTGTACTTGGCTTGGTTTCAAAGCCCATCCTTCAGTCATTTGGGTAATTCTTACTGTAATACCCTTGATATAGCATATAGACACTACTGATACAATGACATACATTGGCAGGTTACTTAGCAGATAACATCATACAGCCTAATTCACTGGCTATTCTCTCCCAAAATCAAATCTCCCTGAGGTACACATCGAACTTCCCCACCCTTCTGCATCACCCACCAGGTGTACCCAGGTCCTTGAGCAAAAGCAATCCCTTGGATGGGTTTGTCTCTGCTTGAGGGAGGACTAACCCAGACTGTCTTCCCTAACATAATCTTCATGCGCACTACAGGGACTCTATCTCCTACAGTATATGGAGGTCTTGGTTGGGCACGGCTAGCCCGATTGGCAGACCCTCTAGTATTAACCAACAAGGTAGCTTTTGTTAGATGTGTATCCCAATGCTTGAAAGTTCCACCCCCCATTGCTCTCAATGTAGTTTTCAGCAGTCCATTGTATCGTTTGATTTTTCCGGAGGCCGGTGCGTGATAGGGGATGTGATACACCCACTCAATGCCATGTTCTTTGGCCCAGGTGTCTATGAGGTTGTTTTGGAAGTGAGTCCCGTTGTCTGACTCAATTCTTTCTGGGGTGCCATGTTGCCATAAAACTTTCTCTTCAAGGCCCAGGATAGTGTTCTGGGCAGTGGCATGAGACAGAGGATATGTTTCCAGCCATCCGGTGTGTTGCGGAGGATCCACAGGGGAAATCACGCACAGACCAATGTGATCAAGTGAAGTCCATTTACTACAACTTTTAGCACAGTTATATACCTTATGTGCTTGTGCACGTGCCTTATACAATACTCTAATTGGTCCAATACCGCAGTTCACGCGACACTATCTTATCCTCTATTGGCTGTGCAAGCTTCTTCACGAGGTGTCCAGCAGTTACTTATCTCATTCTTCGGCATCCAGGAGTTGTTTGTCAGGCTCTTCTTATCTTCCTTTTTCCCAGCGTACAAGGACACAGCGTCCTTGTCTGCTCCAGCACTTTGTAAACTCATGCTTCATTCCCACCTAATGGCTGGATTGCTCACATGCCCTTGCCCAGCCAAGAAATCCTCAACACCAGTGGTTGTTTCCACCATTATAAGCACATAGCGCTTGCCTTGGCAAGTTAGTGGGAGTGTGATATAGTCAATCTGCCAGGCTTCCCCGTATTTATATTTCAGCCATTGCCCTCCATACCACAGGGGCTTTAACCACTTGGCTTGCTTAATTGCAGCACAGGTTTCACATTCATGGATAACCTGTGCAATAGTGTCCATGGTCAAGTCCACCCCTCGATCACGAGCCCATCTATATGTTGCATCTCTTCCCTGATGGCCTGAGGTGTCATGGACCCACAGAGCCATAAATAGCTCACCCTTATATTGCCAGTCCAGGTCCACCTGAGGCACTTCAATCTGGGCAGCCAGTTCCACCTGCTGGTTGTTTGGATGTTCTTCAGGTACGTGAGCATCTACATGACATACTTTTACAACCAGATTCTCTAGCAGGGATGCAACATCTTGCCACAGTGCGGCAGCCCAAATGGGTTTACCTCTGCGCTGCCAGTTGCTCTGCTTCCAGTGCTGTAACCACCCCCACAGGGCATTTGCCACCATCCAGGAGTCAGTACAGAGATCGAGCACTGGCCGCTTTTCTTTCAGCAATATCCAATGCTAACTGGATGGCTTTCACCTCTGCAAACTGACTTGATTCACCTTCTCCTTCAGCAGTTTCTGCAACTTGTCGTGTAGGACTCTATACAGCAGCTTTCCACCTCTGATGTTTTCCCACAATGCGACAGGACCCATCAGTGAACAGAGCATATTGCCTCTCATTTTCTGGCAGTTTATTATACAGTGGGGCCTCTTCAGCATGCGTCACCTCCTCCTCTCGTGACATTCCAAAATCTTTGCCTTCTGGTCAGTCCGTGATCACTTCCAAAATTCCTGGGTGACTGGGGTTTCCTATGCGAGCCCGTTGTGTGATCAGTGCAATCCACTTACTCCATGTGGCATCAGTTGCATGATGTGTAGAGGAGACCCTCCCTTTGAACATCCAGCACCGGCACTTGGGGTGCTAAGAGGAGCTGTGTTTCAGTACTGTCACGACCCAGACTGGACAGACCAGGGAGTCATGTTTAATTCAAAATTCCTTCAGGCTAAATTAAGGTGAAACGACACCAAAAGATCAGTTAAAGATTTTATTCATGACAGAAGCAAACTGAACTGGGGAGGCGTGGTAGTAGGTGGCAGGGTTTCTCACAACAGGAATTGGCATAAGACTACTTCTGTAAACTGTGTAACCATATACATCAATTCAGGGAATAAGGAGATCTCTCCTGTTGAGTCACAAGGTTCAGAGCAGACCCCCTTGCTTTCCAGACTCCTCCTCAGAGAAGGGTCTAGGGGCAGCTGGATATACTCTTAGTCTCAGACTTGGTCAACAGTTTATATCTTGAAACAGATGAGGTGTAGGGATTGTGGAAAAGGAAAAGGAAAGAGAGAAAAAGACAGAGAGAGAGAAAGGAAGAGACAAAGATTTCACCGGTCCTGGGTCCAGCGTTGGTTCAATCAGCCGAGGTGTCCAGTCAGCCGAGGGGTCCAGTCCCGGTGGGCTTGCGCACCTGCAGCTTCAGTTTGTGTCCTTGTATCATCCTTGCTCCTCCTTCAGGTGGGCATTAGGCTAATAAGGTGTCATGAGCGGTTTGTGAGCCTTTGGTCTTAGAGGTCGTTCGGGGAGTAACTTCCCCTTCCCTGCATGGTGAGCTGTCCTGCTCAGCATATCAGATCAGCACCTCAGAACAGGGAGCTGTGCACCCTCCGGCACATCCTCCCCCTCCTGTTGCTGATGTCTTATATGATGGGCTTTTCACCTTGGTTCCTTCCTGCAGGGTTTGTCTTTAAGCAGAACTTGCCCCACCACAGTGTTTGAGACATTAACTCTTTCAGTCTCTCACAAGTACCAGCCACTTCTGAGGCAGCTCAAACTCCTTCATATGCTGCCAATGTCTCTTTTTCAGTTGGAGTATAGCAAGCCTCGGATCCTCGATATCTCCAACTCCAAAACCCCAGGGCTCAGCCTCAGGTCTCCCCAGGTGCTTTCTGCCAGAGGCTCCAGGTAGGGTCATTCTCTCTGGCTGCAGTATAGAGCACATTTTTAACATCTTCTCCTGTCCGGACTGGTCCAAGAGCTACTGCATGAACAATCTCCCGCTTAATTTGTTCAAAGGCTTGTTGTTGCTCAGGCCCCCATTTAAAATCATTCTTCTTCCGGGTCACTTGGTAGAGAGGGCTTACAATTTGACTGTAATTCGCAATATGCATTCTCAAAAAACCTCACGACACCTAAGAAGGCCTGTTTACTTTTTATTAGTTGGTGGGGACATAGCTGCTATTTTGTTGATCACATCCATTGGGATCTGATGACACCCATCTTGCCATTTTATTCCTAAAAACTGGATCTCCTGTGCAGGTCCCTTGACCTTGCTTTTTTTTATGGCAAAACCAGCCTTCAAAAGGATTTGGATTATTTTCTTCCCTTTCTCAAAGACTTCTTCTGCCGTGTTGCCCCATACGATGATGTCATCAATATATTGCAGGTGCTCTGGAGCTTCACCTTTTTCTAGTGCAGCCTGGATCAGTCCATGGCAAATGGTGGGGCTGTGTTTCCACCCCTGGGGCAATCAATTCCAGGTTTACTGGACACCCCTCCAAGTAAAGGCAAATTGTGGACGACACTCTGCTGCCAGAGGGATTGAGAAAAACGCAATAGCAATAACAATTGTGGCATACCACTTGGCTGCCTTTGATTCTAGTTCATATTGAAGTTCTAGCATATCTGGAACGGCAGCACTCAGCGGTCGTGTAACTTCATTCAGGCCACGATAGTCAACTGTTAGTGTCCACTCCCCACTTTTGCACTGGACATATGGAACTATTAAAGGGTGAGTGAGTTTTGCTGATCACTCCTTGGATTTCCAGTTGACAAATCAACTTGTGGATGGGAATCAGAGACTCTCGATTGGTGCAATATTGCTGCTGGTGCGCTGTCGTGGTAGCAATTGGCACTTGCTGTTCTTCAGCCCTCAGCAATCCCACAATCGAAGGGTCTTGAGAGAGACCAGGCAGGGTAGACAGCTGTTCCATTTCCTCCGTCTCCAAGGCAGCTATACTGAAAGACCATCAATACCCCTTCGGGTCCTTAAAATACCCCCTCCGGAGATAGTCTATGCCAAGGATACACGGAGCCTCTAGACCAGTCACAATGGGGTGTTTTTGCCATGCATTCCCAGTTAGGCTTACTTCAGCTTCCAATACAGTTAACTCTTGGGATCCCCCTGTCACACCAGAAATATAGATGGATTCTGTCCCTTTAGAACTCGATGGCATTAGAGTGCACTGTGCGTCGGTGTCTACTAGAGCCTTATACTACTGTGGGTCTGACGTGCCAGGCCATCGAATAGACACAGTCCAATAGACCTGGTTATCCCTTTCCTCTACCTGGCTGGAGGCAGGGCCCCTCTAATCCTGGTTAGAGTATCCAGTACTCACTTTTTGCAAACGTGAATCAAAAGTCTCTTCAAGAGGATCAGAAGTGAGATCAGCCCTTCTACTCTGTCTGGGGGACTGCTCGTGGGATACTGGAGCAGTATTTTTCCAAGAAGTATTCCTCTTTTCTGATTGCTTTTCCTCGCAACTCACGTACCCGTGCATCTAGGACTGAGGTAGGTTCTCCATCCGACTTCCTCATGTCCTCTCCATGATCACATAGGTAAAACCACAGGGCACCTCGCGGTGTGTACTTTCTATATTCTCTCTCTTGGGCACAAGAACGCTCACTCCTAATAGCTGAGACATTGGTCCTTACAAGTGGGGAGTAGGACACATCCTCTTTGATTTGTGGGACTTCCTGGGACAGTTTCTCCACAGCTGAAATGCAGGCTTGTAGGGAGGAGGAGAGATTTTCTTCATATTGCTGGATTTGGCGAGCCACTTCATCCACTGTCAGTGCCTCTTCATCTTTCCAGGTCATTATTGCCAGTGAGTTGGCATAGGACGATGGTGCGCTCCGTACAAACTTCCGCCACATGGGTCGTGTGCATTGGACTTCGTCTGGATCTTTGGGTAATTGTGGGTTGTCCGGGTCATGATGAATCGTCTCTAGCACAGCTAATTCCCTCAGATTTTGGATACCTTTTTCCATGGTGGTCCACTTGCTTGATTGACATATAACATCTTCCTTAAAGGGGTACCTTTCCTTCACACTTGACAGGAGTCGCCTCCAGAGGCTGATGGCTTGTGTCCCTTTTCCAATTGCCTTGTCAATGCCACCTTCCCTGGCAAGCGATCCCAGCTGCTTGGCTTCCCTACCTTCTAATTCCAGGCTATTAGCCCCATTGTCCCAACATCGGAGAAGCCAGGTGATAATATGCTCACCTATATGGCAGCCAAAATCTTTTCGCATATCCCGCAGCTCATTCAAGGACAGGGATAGGGTGATTACCTCTGGTTCTGCCTCTTCCTCCTGTTCCCGTGATGACCCTGGTTCATCTTCATCCTTCGCTAAGCGAACTGATTTTTTTGTATATTTCTTTTTCTGTACGGGGGCAACTGATACTGGTGTGGGTTGATCCGTTGGTTCAGTTGCATTACCGCTTGCCGAGGTTTGGGTAGCTGCAGTGCTCATCACCGTGAGTGGGCTGACCACAGTGCCCGTCGCCGAGGTTTGGGTAGCCACAGTACCTGTCGTCTGTCGGGGGATGCAACAAGTCTACGGAATTCCTGACAGTTCGAGAACAGCGCGACCTTGAGCAGCTTGTAGTATATCCTTGAGAAGTCTGGAAAGATCCGAGAAGACCAGTACGAAAACAAGATAGTGATAAGAAGAACCGTCCTGACAAACTCACCAATCATGAATTGTTAGTTACTAACTAAGCCAATCATATACTAACACATACTCTGAAGAAGGGGATAAAAAGGTGTGTTAGAACAATAAAGTAGCCATTTTGTGTGATCTATTACTTGTCGTGTCCGTCTCTACCGCGACAAATGGTGACCCCGATGCGCCTGAGCGAACAGATCATCTAACGGTGATAAATCCAGCACTAGAGAGAAGTATACCAGCGGCAACGAGAGCTGCGAAAGAGTATACCGGCAGCGAGAAAAGCTGCGGAGACGGAGCCCGGTGAAGCTGAGAGCAGTGGAATCTGCCTGGTCCGGACCTGAGCCTAGACACCTAATAAGGTGAGCCACCGGGGACTAAACTGTTAGAATGGGGCAGCAATTAACAAAAGAAAAGGAGACGATTTTGTCTACCTGGAAAGCCCTATTAAAAAGAAAAGGGGTTAAAACCCCAGAACAAAGCCTGAAACGGATTTTAATACGGTGTAAGGTGCAAGGCTTTACAGCCACAACAGTTACTGCATTCAGTGTGGATGCATGGCAAACAGTGGGCTGGAAAATGTTTGATGAGATCTCTAAAGGACAGAAAGAGCTCTGTAAGTTGGCGATCGTATGGCGTCTATTACGTGAGACCCTGAAGGAATGGAAAGCAGAATGTGATGCGAAAGATCAGCAAAAGAAAGATGAGAAATCAGAAAATGTTATCAATGAAACAGTTTCTGCTCAAGTAACAGCTGCGGCCGATGCTGCAATATCAGCAGTTCCGGGCAGAAAACCCCTCATGAGCAAAATCAGATCATACCCTTATTCACCTCCTCCTCCTACGCCATTAATTACTTTACCGGGAGATGAGGGGCCCTCCTCACCTACTGGTGCAGCGGCAGAAGGGGTGACTCCATCAGCCCCCCCCCGAAGAGAAAAATGTGGCGATTAACACTGAGCCGGAAAGCCAGGGCCGTAACGAAAGCCAGGGCCGTACTGAAAGTGAGGGCCGAAAGGATGGTGAGACTCAAACCGATTGTGAGGGCCGCACGGAAAATGAGAGCAAAAATGAAGCTGAGGCAGAAAAATCTCTAATTGACGCTATGTGATCTCTGCAGCTCGCAGATAAAACCATACCAAAAGAACCCCTGCCATGGACTCTCCCTCCGTCCACGGTAACTGTGGTCCCGAGATCCCCTGATCAATTTTGGGAGGGAGGTAGAAGATATGCTGCCGACTCCGGCAACTGGGATCTAGTAGAACGCCTCAGCCCGTGCTCTCTAACACCTGCATTTCTAAAGCCTCTAGATAACGCAGCAGAGGCTCCTGGTACATTTCCTGTTTTCAAAGCTACTGCAGGCACAAACCGGCACGATGAGCACAATCCCATAGGCTGGAGAGTAGTGCAGGATTTGCAGACTAAAGTACAAAAATTTGGAATCAATTCTCCTGAGGTAATGCAACTTATTCGTATAATTAGCACAGATCTGCTGTGTCCATATGATATTATGCATCTAGCACAAGTGCTGTTTCAGCCCGTACAATTGCAAGTATTTCAATCCACCTGGAGGCAGATGGCACGCGCGGCGGCGCTGCATAATTCACGACTGCCACAGGGTGACCCGAGATTAGGCCTTGGAGAGGATGCTTTGCTTGGTGAAGGGCAGTATAGTAACCCTCAGCTACAGGCTACATGGCCTCCGCTGGCTCTCGAACAAGCACGAAATATAGGCCTTATGGCAATAAAGCGAACAATGGATATGGCAGCTCCGAAGCAAAAATACATCACTATCCGCCAAGGCCCCACAGAACCCTTTTTACAATTTGTAGAAAAAATATCTGCTGCCCTGGAAAAACGGGTAGAAGATGAGGTCTTAAGACAAATGCTATGCAAACAGTTGGTAAAAGATCATGCTAATGAGGACTGTCAAAAGATCATACAGGCTCTGCCAGGAGATCCTTCTGTCCCTGACATGGTAGCTGCATGTTCTAAAGTTGGGACGCTGGTACACACAGTGACCACCATAGTGAATGCTATGAGAAATTCTGGAAAGTGCTCTGGGTGTGGCAGCGAAGGGCACATCATGGTAACTTCTCCACACAAAACATCACCAGGTAAACAACCGGTGCACCACTCACCGGAGATTACTTGCGAGAAATGTGGGAAATCAGGACACTTTGCAAAACAGTGTCATTCCAAATTTCATGCTAATGGACAGCCGCTACAGGAAAACCACAAAATGAGTGTGAGAGGGCGTGCAAGGAGAACAAATCCCCTCCCAACAGCCGGCCAATTCCTCTCTGCGAACAATTGTCAGCTGCAACAGCTGGCTTAGCAGGGTTGGATGTATCCACCGCCGACACAGTAACTCTAGTCACGAAAGACATCGTTAAGGTCCCTCTTAATGCAAGGGGTGCTATAGGACGGGGACAGAGTGCATTGCTACCGGGAAGATCAGGTAGCACGTTGAATGGAATAATCGTGCATGTGGGAGTTATTGATGCTGCTTTAACAGGTCAAATTTGTGCGATGATTTCGACCCCCTACCCACCAGTACCAATCCCTAAAGGTACTCGCATTGCTCAACTTGTTCCTTTTTCGAGTTCTATTTCAAAAGCAGAACAGCAACTGCGATGCGCTGGAGGCTTCAGCTCCATGGGACCCCCTCAGGTCTGCTGGTCTCAGACTGTCTCATCATCCTGACCACATATGACGTGCACGGTGTCTAATCACGGAAGATCTCCGACTACAGTAAGGCTTGCAGGGCTCCTGGACACCGGAGCTGATGTGACTATTATTGCCGATTATCTGTGGCCGTCTACCTGGCCAACAGAGGAGGCTGGTATGGGAGTAGTGGGGCTGGGAGGATCCACACGAGCAAAGATGGCAGCCACTCCAGTTCCAATTACCAAATCCTGAGGGCCAACAAGCAGTTATTAAACCATATGTGATGGCAGCTCCCCTCAATTTATGGGGGAGGGATTGCTTGTCGCAGTGGGGGGTGAGAATTATCACGGATTTTTAACGGGGGCCACTGTGCTGCAGGGTGTTAGACAACCCATGCTTGTTTTAACTTGGTTAACAAATAACCCTGTGTGGGTGGATCAGTGGCCCCTACCAATTGAAAAAATTAAAGGCCCTGCAAGAATTGGTAGCAGAACAACTAGCTGCCGGACACATTGAACCATCTCACAGTCTGTGGAATGCTCCAGTGTTTGTGGAAAAAAAAAAAAAAAAAAAAAAGAAATCAGGAAAATGGCGATTTTTGCATGACCTGTGGCAAGTCAATGCTGTCATGGCCATGATGGGGGCTCTGCAACCAGGCATGCCTTCACCTGCCATGATCCCTCAAGATTGGGAAATCAGTGTCATGGACCTTAAGGGTTGTTTTTTTTTACAATTCCACTAGCTTCTCAAGACAAAAAAAAAAAAAAAAAAAAATTAAAAAATTTTTGCATTCTCTGTGCCTTCTATCAATCATGCAGAATCAGCAAAAAGGTATCAATGGAGAGTTCTGCCACAGAGCATGAAAAATTCACCAACCACTTGTCAATCGTTTGTTGTATAAGCTCTGTCACCTGTACGGGAAAAATTCCCTACTAGTTATAGTTATCACTATATGGATGACATTCTGTTAGCGTCAGACAACAAGGAGCAGTTGAATGGCATGAACAATTTGGCCACGAATTTGCTACAACAATATGAGTTAGTTATTGCCCCTGAAAAAGAGCAAAAAATAGCACCCGGGAAATATTTGGGAATGACAATTACAAATAAGCAGGTTGTGCCCCAACCTGTGAAACTTAACCCTGCAGTTAAGACACTCAGTGATGTACAGAAATTAATGGGATCCTTGAACTGGATCAGGCCCTATCTTGGACTGACCAATTCGCAGTTACAACCTCTATTAGACTTATTAAAAAATTCCAATGATCCAACAGAACCCAGAATATTGAATAAGGAAGTGTTAAATGTAATTCACAGGGTGGAACAATGTATACACCAGAAATTTGTTTCTCAAATTGATCTGTCTCAATTGGTACAATTCTTTGTACTAATTGACAAATCTGTGCCATTTGGTGCTTTGGTGCAGTGGAATTCTGAGTGGGATGACCCATTACATATTTTAGAATGGATGTTTTTGTCATTTCTGGCCACGAAAAACTGCTCCTGGCTTGTTTGAACTTATTGCTGATGTAATCATAAAAGCCAGAAAACGATGTGTAGAACTAACAGGACGTGATCCAGCTACTATTGTTTTACCTGTTCAAAATTGGTACTTTGAATGGTGTCTGGCAAACAATTACAAGCTGCAAGTGGCTATGGCGGGTTTTCAAGGACAGATCTCATATCATCTACCGTCACACCCGCTCCTGAAATTTGCTCGAGAAATACCATTTGGTCAGAAAAGCTTAAGCCAGCCGGAACCTGTGAAAGGCCCTACTGTCTTCACAGATGGTTCTGGAAAAACAGGTAAAGCAGCAGTACTATGGTATGAAAACAACAACTGGAACAGCAAACTAGTGTATCAAAATGGTTCTCCACAAATAGTAGAGCTGCGTGCACATGGCACACTGAAGCAGCAGCTTCAAAAACAAAAAGGGGGAATGATTGGGGAACCACCACAGGCATGTTTAGATAACGTGGTTTATGTTCTTAGCTTTCTCTATTATGGGGATAATTCTTCTCTACCTCCTTTTTTCAACACTTCTCTTTTTTCAACACAGAATTTACAAAGAGGCATCAAAGTGCACATTAAAGATTTAGTTACTGGTCAGTGGAGTGGACCATGTGAGCTGTTAACCTGGGGGCGAGGTTATGCTTGTGTTTCTACAGATACAGGCCCACAATGGACTCCCGCTTGATTTGAATGACCATCATCATCTGGAACATCCCAGAGGGTGCGGCAATATTAATACCACCTCAACCAAAAACTAAGTGTAGGTCACCTTGACCAATATAACAGGTCAAGATTCTCTGTGCATTGCAACCGCATCACAAAGTCCATGAACCAATAGACAGGATGACTATGACTCATGCAGCGCGCCTGGCCAGCGAGCGCATGCGTCATAGGTTGCAAATGAGGCGGA
This sequence comes from Astur gentilis, assembly GCF_929443795.1. Classification (NCBI taxonomy): domain Eukaryota; kingdom Metazoa; phylum Chordata; class Aves; order Accipitriformes; family Accipitridae; genus Astur; species Astur gentilis. Next base: position 17,965,795 of record NC_064918.1, on the reverse strand, counting down.
TTTTTGGCACCCGCTGGCCACGTGTGCTGAAATCCATTCCTCTACAAATGTATAAATACCGGGATTTTCCGAAGAGCATCGGACTGGTGTACGGCAAGGCCATCGTTGCCTCCGTGGGGACGCCCACATAAAGGTGGCACCTACCGATTGCTGGGCTGAATTTGCGGAGCAAGACAGCACGAGAATGTACAGATGGTTCATCTACCTCACAGTCCTCGGATGGACGTAGGCATGGATACCACCGCAAACCAAAGAAAACATCTGGATGACCCTGGCTGACGTGACTGGACAAGATTTCTTATACCTTAGTACAACAACACCAAGCTATCCCTTTTTCACAGGTTTAATAGGGGGTTACACTGACATCGACAAAGTTTAAGAACTTATTGATGGAGACCCCTGTGCAGCAGGTCATGGACTCAATGGATGGGAATGCCTGGTTTTCACGGATCGGGCATTAACCCTCATTGCCACCCCAGGAATCACAAATTCTGGGGTCCCTGAATACAGACTGGTGTAGTATTATCAGATTTACTGCTAGACATTGATAGTGTCAGACATGCTACGCTATAAAATAGAGCTGGAATTGATTTCTTGCTTTTAGCACAAGGACAAAGATATTTGAGGGTTGGGGATTATCTGGATGGTTGATATCTCTGCTCAAGACTGTGGGGGTAGTGATCTTGACTGTGATAACTATGCTCCTAATGTTGCCGTGTCTTTTTGGCCTTCTGCAAAGGGCCCTGCAGAGGGCAGGCGGGATGATATTTTTAGCACAAATACAAAAAGGGGGAATTGTCGGGGGATGCAACGAGTCTACGGAATTCCTGACAGTTCGAGAACAGCGCGACCTTGAGCAGCTTGTAGTATATCCTTGAGAAGTCTGGAAAGATCCGAGAAGACCAGTACGAAAACAAGATAGTGATAAGAAGAACCGTCCTGACAAACTCACCAATCATGAATTGTTAGTTACTAACGAAGCCAATCATATACTAACACATACTCTGAAGAAGGGGATAAAAAGGTGTGTTAGAACAATAAAGTAGCCATTTTGTGTGATCTATTACTTGTCGTGTCCGTCTCTACCGCGACAGTCGTCTTGTTGTTAGATCCAGAGACTTTCTCTTCCCCTTGAGGGTACAGAGTGGTGTCGAACAGGGCTCGATAGGCATGGGCCAGGCCCCAGCACATTGCAGGGATTTGTGTCTCTGGAGTTTCCAGGGTGACAGCATACCTTTTCCAAATATTTTACTAGTTCTTCTGGATTCTGCACTTGTTCATGGGTGAAGTTCCAAAACACTGGAGGTGCCCACTGTTCTAGGTACCTGCCCATACCACCCCACACACCCTGCCACTCATAATTATCCAGCCTCGGGGCAGACCTCTGGGTGATCTTCTTAAATAGTTGTTTACCCTTAAACGAGAGCTGAACCACATTCAAAAGCATGCTAATTCATAGCAGTAAGGCTAGGACCGTGCTAGTCCCAACATCCCAAGAGTATTCAAATTTTTCAAAATTCTCAAACACCATTGTAACTGGACTGAAGGAGAAGGGAAAAGGGAAGAAAGGTACCCCACCCATAGACTGGTTTTCCATGGAGGAAAGGTAAATGGTGTAATTATTAATAGTTTCCCACAGATGGCTCTCAAAGTATAGAGGTGACAACAATGCTAAGTGCAAATACCCGATTAATCCCACAGCCGATGACTTTATCATACCATAAACCACCCAGCTAGTCCCCGAGCGACGATTCCCTGCCCCCACTTCCCAGTTCCTATACTAAATGGGACGTCACATGGTATGGAATACACCATTGGCCAATTTGGGTCAGGTGCCCTGGCTGTTTCCTGTGCCTACTTCTTGTGCCCCTCCAGCTTTCTCACTGGCTGGGCATGAGAAACTGAAAAATCCTTGACTTTAGACTAAACATTACTTAGCAACAACTGAAAACATCAGTGTTATCAACATTCTTCGCATACTGAACTCAGAACATAGCATCGTACCAGCTACTGGGAAGACAATTAACTCTATCCCAGCTGAAACCAGGACAATAGGTTAGCAATATTATTTGATTCATTATGCTTTGATTCAATGGGGTTTGAGCATGTGCTTACAACAAGCTATGCTTTATATTGAAAAAAAAACCCTCATAAACAATGATGAAAACAGAAGAAACAGCCATCTATTTTTATTATTACTATTGAAGGTATCATATGGCAGATAATGTACTGCCTTGAAAAATTCAGAAGTCTATTTGATAGGCTATGAAGGTGCATCGTCTTCTGTAATACAAAGCAGGGAAAATATTAAGATCTTAGGAAAATGAAATGCTCTGAAAGTGTCTTTCTAAGTGACTAAACATTGAACTTGGATTTCTACTTTAAATTCAAGTTCCAACTTTGCCATTTCAGATCCTAAATGTAGGTGTGATGAACGTGGGCTTTGGTGCAATTTTTTTTCCTCTTTTTTTCTTTTTATGATTTTCTTCACAGACTTGGATAGTATTAATACAATGTATTGTAATATAATTTTGAAGCTACCTGCAAGGTATCATTTACAAACCTACTTGTTGGGCATCGCAATTACAAAAATTTCTTAAAAATCTGCAGTTATACAAAAGGGTGTTAAAATGCAAACCAGGCTGTATTGGGTTTGCATGGCAAGGTTTTGGTAGCTGGGGGGCTACAAGGGTGGGTTTTGTGAGAAGCTGCTAGAAGCTTCCCCTATGTCTGACAGAGCCAATGCCAGCCAGCTCCAAGACGGACCCACTGCTGAACCCATCAGCAATGGTGGTAGCACCTCTGTGATAACATATTTAGGAAGAGGAAAAAACTTGCTGTGCAACAGAAACTGCGGCCAGAGAGAGGAGTGAGGATATGTGAGAAACAACTCTGCAGACCCCAAAGTCAGTGAAGAAGGAGCAGGAGGAGGTGCTCCAGGCACCAAAGCAGAGATTCCCCTGCAGCCTGTGGTGAAGACCATGGTGAGGAAGGCTGTCCCCCTGCAGCCCAGGGAGGTCCACGGTGGAGCAGATCTCCACCTGCAGCCCGTGGAGGACCCCACGCCGGAGCAGGTGGGTTCCCGAAGGAGGCTGTGACCCTGTGGGAAGCCCACGCTGGAGCAGGCTCCTGGCAGGACCTGTGGACTCGTGGAGAGAGGAGCCCATGCTGGAACAGGTTTTCTGGCAGGACTCGTGACTCCATGGGAACCCACGCTGGAGTAGTTTGTGAAGAACTGTAGCTAGTGGGAAGGACTCACATTGGAGAAGTTCATGGAGAACTGTCTCCTGTGGGAGGGACCCCACGCTGGAGCAGGGGAAGAGTGTGATGAGCCCTCCCCCTGAGGAGGAAGGAACAGCAGAGAGAACGTGTGATGAACTCACTACAACCCCCATTCCCCATCCCCCTGCACTGCTCAGGGGGAGGAGGTAGGGAATTCGGGAGTGAAGTTGATCTTGGGAAGGAGGAAGGGGTGGGGGGAAGGTGTTTTAAGATCTGGTTTTATTTCTCATTACCCTACTCTGATTTGATTGGTAATAAATTAAATTAATTTTCCCCAAGTCGCGTCTGTTTTGCCCCGTCCTTATCTTTATCCACGAGCCTTTTGTTATATTTTCTCTCCCCTGTCCAGCTGGGGAGGGGGAGTGATAGAGCAGCTTTGGTGGGCACCTGGCATCCAGCCAGGGTCAACTCACCACACAGGCTAACTCAGCAGCAATAATAAAGCAGAAGTTTAGGCAGCATCTGCATTTAAATTAAGGTGCCATAATCTCATTAGAATAATATTTAATTAAAACTAGGTTATTTATATTTCTGTCTACTGCACCGATCCCATCTGAAATGTCATTGGTACTGATCCTCTAGTTTAGTTTCACTAAAAGCAGAGCTATATCTAACAACATCAAATGACATTAAGGTCTATTATGTCTATGACCATCTTAATACACGAAAGTTGGATTTTTATTATATTTGATAATGTAATCAGTACAGGAATTTCTAATTTTATAGCAAATTCTTGTATAAATGATCTTCTGCTGTTTAACTAACTTAAATATGCTTAAGGCTCTCCCATTTGATTTAGTTTGATAGTAATTGCACACTTTTGATTCAACTTGTTTTCATTGTTCTTTTAGTCATATCATGAACCTGTGATCCCTCAGTTTCCCAGGCTGAAACCGAAGGGCTTACAATGATGTTAAAAGATTTTATTTTGAATAGACAAAACCGATATTTTGTAAATTAAGGGATTGCTTTCAACCCTGGGGGAGTTTCTTTTTGAAACTCATATGAGAAGGAGAAAAAATGTTAATTGAATCTTCTCATTTACACCTTCCATCTGTTTTCATTCCAGTTGCATCTCCTTAGATACTTGAGAAGCAGGTCAAGCTTAATGGGACTTAATGGGTCTCAGCTGATTACTGTAGTAATTTAATAAAACTGCTACCAGCAGCAAGTAGAACTGGAAAGAGTTTATACTTTTATATTAAATAGCGAAGTCTTAAAGATATTTTTCTTGGCTTTGAGTTTATCAGAATAAGAAGGGAAAAAAAAATAGATATTTCTTTTTTATAGGGAATTTAGTTTCTTTCTTTTCAGCTATATAGCACTTTGGCCATTGTATTCAAATAGTGATTCTTGTAGAGAATTTGCTGTTTTGCATGTTGGGGTTTTTTCAACAAATACTATGCTCAATTTCATTTGTTTTCTTCTTGAGCTGACAGTTCTGTATAGTTTTCTGTCTTAATGATGTGAAACTTTTTTTAGACTTAATATAGGATATTTCTTCACTTCTAAATCTTTTTCTTAAAAATGTTATTGTCCTATGAAGATAAGCTTTCTGTTTTGTATTATATTGCTAGAAAAAAAAAAGTTTCCTAAGGAAGAAAATTCATCCATGAGATTTACCTTATCCAACTTCATCTATCTAACAGTTAGTTTTGTTGATTCTGCTTTTAGCAGATGGTGAGAAAGAGACACCTCTAGAAAGTAAGTCATTCTACCTATGTTGGACACTAATTATAGAATAAAATATTTATATTTACATATGTATGTAATTATAACTCATATATCAGCTAAGTCAGTCTGGGAGTATTAACACTTTTCTATCCTGTGAAAACTTCTAAAAGCAAAATTATGTCTCTTCCAACATGAAGATGACATTTGTGAATGTGCTTGAAGGTCTGCTGCCTAATTCTTGCTCACTATGATGAGATCTATGCAGATAAAAAGTTTGCTACCCTTGATGGAAGGAATTTTCTTCCACAAAGCAATGGGGTGCTCTTACAGAACTTCCAGTGTAACAGAAGCCAGAGAAACTGTGGGAGAGTTAGAAGACATAAAGAAGTCAGTAGAGGGGTCAGTGATGGCTGTTCTTAGAACATTTTTCATATTAGGCCTGTAGGTATGCAAAGATCAAAAAGTTTGTATGTCTTAACAGCCTAGTGAAGGTAGGTAGGGGCATCCTTCATCTGTTGGGGCTCAGAGCTTTTTAAACTAAAGGGAACCATAGAGGATCCAGGTATGGAATTAAGCTAAGGCAAAGTTAATAACCTAGTCACTTGAACAGATTTTTCCATCAAAAGTTGGCAATATGAAAAAAAGTGGTGGTGTAATCTTAAAGATCAAGGTTGATGTCGAGATTACAGGGAGTAGGCAGATGAGGCAGAGTGGATAGAATGGCAAATAAGGATGCTTCTCCTGCACTTATGTTGGAGACATTTAGCTGAATGGTTTGGAAGTCACAGGTTCTGCCTAAAATAGAACAAGGGGAATGTTGTCAAATTATTAAAAATGTCAAATGAGATGCAGTGCTGAGTATCACTGGCATTAGAGTAGAAGCTAAGGTTAACAGCATAGTGTAGATAAGGAGGAACACAAGAGAGCAGGGTGTCAGGGAATTCCTGTATAATAATTCTCTTCCTTTTCTCTCTCTATATTCTTAAAAACCAAGTTCTCTAGCTTCACCTGGCAATAATTATTATCCTCTATATTTATTTCTGTTATGAGACCTTATCAGGCAAAATTAAGATGGGTTCACAAAGGGAAAGTCCTGTTTCACTTATATAATATCCTTCTATGATAAGGTCGCTCGCCTAGTGGATGAAGGGAAGGTGGGGGATGAAGTTTTTCTGGATTTTAAGAAGGCTTTTGATACTGTCCCTCACAGCATCTGTCTGGACAAGTTGTCCAATTGTGAAATGAGCAGGTTAACAGTGTGCTGGGTGATGAACTGGATGGAGGACAGGGCTCAAAGGGTTGTAGTGAATGGGGCTACATCTGGCTGGGTGAATGGTCACCAGCAGTGTTCCTCAGGGTTTAATTCTAGGGCGAGTTCTGTTCAATATATTTATCAATAGTCTACATGCAGAAGTTGAATGTACTATTAGCAAATTTGCTGATGATACTAAACTGGGAGGTGCTGTTGACTCTCTTGAGGGGCGAGAGACCTTGCAGAGGGATCTAGATAGATTGGAGCATTGGGCAATCATTAATGGCATGAAATTTAACAAGACCAAGTGCTGGATACTGCACCTCGGATGGAGTATAGATTGGTGTATTGGTTTTGTGTGGCAAGGTTTTGGTAGCGGGGGGGGTACAGGGGTGGCTTCTGTAAGAAGCTGCTGGAAGCTTCCCCTGTGTTCGAGAGAGCCCATACCAGCCGGCTCTAAGACGGACCCGCCGCCGGCCAAGGCCAAGCCAATCAGAGATAGTAGTAACATCTCTGTGATAACATTTTTAAGAAGGGAAAAAAGTTGGAACAGACAGAAACGGCAGCCAGAGAGAGAGTGAGAACATGTAAGAGAAACAAGCCTGCAGACACCAAGGTCAGTGAAGAAGGAGGGGGAGGAGATGCTCCAGGCGCCGGAGCGAAGATTCCCCTGCAGCCCGTGGTGAAGACCCTGGTGAGGCAGGCTGTCCCCCTGCAGTCCAGGGAGGTCCACGGTGGAGCAGATCTCCACCTGCATCCTGTGGAGGACCCCACGCCGTACCAGGTGGGTTCCCGAAGGAGGCTGTGACCCCGTGGGAACCCTGCGCTGGAGCAGGCTCCTGGCAGGACCTGCGGATCTGTGGAGAGAGGAGCCCACGGAGCAGGTTTTCTGGCAGGACTTGTGACCCCATGGGGGACCCATGCTGGAGCAGTGTGCTCCTGAAGGACTGCACACCATGGAAAGGACCCATGCTGGAGCGGTTCGTGAAGAACTGCAGCCCATGGGAAGGGCCCACATTGGAGAAGTTTGTGGAGGACTGTCTCCCGTGGGTGGGACCCCACGCTGGAGCAGGGGAAGAGTGTGATGAGCCCTCGCCCTGAGGAGGATGAAGTGGCAGAAAATAATTTGTGATGACCATAAACCCCATCCCTGTCCCCCTGTGCCACTGTGGGGGTTTGGTAGAGAAATCCAGGAGTGAAGTTGTGCCTGGGAAGAAGTGAGGGGTGGAGGGAAGGTGTTCTGAGATTTCATTTTATTTCTCATTGCCTTACTCTAACTGATTTGTAATAAATTGTGTTAATTTTCCCCAAGCTGAGTCTGTTTTGCCCATGACGGTAATTGGTGAATGATCTCTCCTGTCCTTATCTCAACCCGCAAGCTCTTTGTTATATTTTTCTCTCCTCTGTCCAGCTGAGGATGGGGGAGTGATAGAATGGCTTTGGTGGGCACCTGGCATCCAGCCAGGGTCAACCCATCACAATTGGGAGAGGAGTGGCTGGAGAGCAGTCCTACAGAGAGGGATCTGGGGGTGCTGGTCGATAGCAGGCTCAATAGGAGTCAGCAGTGTGCCCTGGCAGCCAAGAGGGCAAACCACATCCTGGGGTGCTGTCCTGGTTTCAGCTGGGATAGAGTTAACTGTCTTCCTAGTAGCTGGTACAGTGCTATGTTTTGAGTTCAGTATGCGAAGAATGTTGATAACACTGATGTGTTCAGTTGTTGCTCAGTAGTGTTTAGACTAAAGTCAAGGATTTTTCAGCTTCTCATGCCCAGCCAGCGAGAAAGCTGGAGGGGCACAAGAAGTTGGCACAGGACACAGCCAGGGCACCTAACCCAAATTGGCCAATGGTGTATTCCATACCAATGTGACGTCCCATTTAGTATAGGAACTGGGAAGGGGGGGCAGGGAATCGCCGCTTGGGGACTAGCTGGGTGTCGGTCGGCGGGTGGTGAGCAATTGCCCTGCGCATCATTTCTACATTCCAATCCTTTTATTACTACTGTTGTCATTTTATTAGTGTTATCAGTATCATTATTAGTTTCTTCTGTTCTATTAAACCGTTCTTATCTCAACCAACAAGTTTTACTTCTTTTTCCCAATTTTCTCCCCCATCCCACTGGGTGGGGGGTAGTGAGTGAGCGGCTGCGTGGTGTTTAGTTGCTGGCTGGGGTTAAACCAGGACAGGTGCATAACCAGCTGGTCAAAAGAGGTGATTATCCCTTTGTATTTAGCATTGGTGTGGCCTCACCTTGAGTATTGTGTGCAGTTCTGGGCCCCACAATTTAAGAAGGATGTTAAGGTATTTGAATGCATCCAGAAAAGGGCAACAAGTTTGGTGACAGGGCTGGAAGGCATGTCTTATGAGGGGTGGCTGAGGACTCTGGGGTTGTCTAGTTTGGAGAAAAGGAGGCTGAGGGGCGACCTCATTGCTCTCTACACCTTCTTGAGGAGGGGAAGTGGAGAGGGATGTGCTGATCTCTTCTCCCTGGGATCCAGTGACAGGATGCATGGGAATGGTTCAAAGCTGCCCCAGAGGAGGTTCAGACTTGACATTAGGAAGTATGTCTTTACTGAGAGGGTGGTCAAACATTGGAACAAGCTTCCTAGAGAGGTGGTCAATGCCCCAAGCCTGTCAGTGTTTTAGAGGCATTTGGACAATGCCCTTAACATTTGGTCAGCCCTGAAGTGGTCAGACAGTTGGACTAGATGATCACTGTAGGTCCCTTCCAACTGAACTATTCTATTCTAACCTATCCTTTAATTGCCTGTACTGAAGCATTCCTAATTATTCTAGAAGTGGTTTAGGCAGATGCTTTTCTAAACAAATGCATTTCTAAATTTCTTTGCATCAATATAATATTTAGTACATAACTGGTTACAATGCTAAACACATAATGTAAATTCATAGAAAAGAGTTTGAGACTGACTCAATATAAAGGATCAGAATGATGAATGGAGGCACAATCAAATCAGGCTTTATAGGAAAAAGAAAAAGGTTTTCAAAAGATTTGGGGTTTTGCTTCAGAAAGGTTTTGAAAGATAGTAGTTGAATTATCAATACAACACAAACCCCAAAATTTAAATGAGTACATATTCTCATCACAGCTCAAAGACTGGGTGTTTTTAATGTTATTTACATAAATGAAAACAGCATTCCTTCAGAATGTAAAAACCTCTATGCAAGTGATACTGTGACATTCTTCGAATGCTTCTGTTGTCTGATACTATGCAGGCTACCTCCCTGCACAGGGAGGCGAGTGAGTCAGGAAGGGAAACTAGAAAGAAAATACATGAGGGCACATTTAGTGAAGGGTATATGGGAACGAAAGAGAAAGCAAAGAAAAAGAAAAAAAAAAGAAGAGTACAAAGAGAAGCTAGGGGTTATTCTGATTACTAACAACTCCCTCCTTTGCCATGTCTCTGCATTGTTTAGACTCCCATGAGAAGTGTAAGCCTTGAGCTTTTACATAAATGTTGCAGAGGGCCTGTCTTTTTTACGTAGATGATACTTTGCTCCTGTTTACTGAACCATACATAGTCTTTGATTGATGGAGAAGTGGTGAAGGACTGACAAGGCTTATCAGAAGTGTCCTACTGCAGCATTCCTGATATTTGTGTTAAGGTCACTCTTAGAAACCCCCATTCTTCTCACCAGGTACATCAATGCTGAATGCAGAGAAGTACCTCTCAAACCAGCTGCCCCTTTTGCTTTTTATCCTTTAGAACCACCTTTATTAAAAGGTGCCAGAGAAGAGAGAAAAACTAGAGGGTTAAATTAGAGTGGAATTCTGAGATTCCCAGAGTCATGCCCATGATTAATTTGATGTCTGTTTAACATATTGAGTCTTCATCAATACATACACAGATTGGGAGTCCCAAAAATAATCTTTTGGACTGTAAAAAACATGCTACCAATGAAACACTCCATTGATATTTAGCTATATTGGGTATATGTGGCAAGGTTTTGGTAGCTGCAGGGATGGCTTCTGTGACAAGATACCAGAAGCTGCCCCCATGTTGGATGGAGACAGTTCCAGATGGCTCCAAGATGGACCTGCTGCTGGCCAAAGCTGAGCCAATCAGTGACATTGGTAGTGCCTCTGTGATAACATATTTAAGAAGGGGTAAAACACACTGTGCAACAGCATCTGGGAGAGTGGAGTGAGAATACGTGAGAGAAACAACCCTGAAGACCCCAAGGTCAGTGAAGAAGGAGGGGGAGGAGGTGCTCCAGGCACCAGAGCAGAGATTGCCCTGCAGCCTGTGGCAAAGACCATGGTGATATAGGTTGTTCCACCTGCAGCCCATGGAGGTTAACAGTGGAGCAGATCTCCACCTGCAGCCTGTGGAGGACCCCACACTGGAGCACGTGGGTGTGCCCTGAAGGAAGCTGTAACCCCATGGAAAGCCTGCACTGGAGCAGGTTCCTGGCAGGATCTGTGGCCCAGTGGAGAGGAGCCCACACTAGAGCAGGTTTTCTGGCAGGACCTGTGGCCCCACGAGGGACCCATGCTGGAGCTGTCTGTTCCTGAAGGACTGCAGCCTGTGGAAAGGACCCACTTTGGAGATGTTCGTAAAGGACTGTGTCCCATGGGTGGGACCCCGTGCCGGAGCATGGGAAGAGCGTGAGGAGGGAGGAGCGGCAGAGACAATGTGTAATGAACTGACCACAACCCCCATTCCCCATCCCTCATCCCTCTGTGCTGCTTGGGGGGGGGGGGGGGCGGGGGGGGGAGGTAGAGAAAATCATGAGTGAAGCTGAGCCTGGGAAGAAGGGAGGGGTGGGAGGAAGGAGTTTTTAGATTTGTTCTTATTTCTCATTATCCTACTCTGATTTTGATTGGCAATATATGAAATTCATTTCCCCAAGCCAAGTCTGTTTTGCCTGTGACGTAATTGCTGAGTGAGTTCCCTGTCCTTATCTCGACCCACAAGCCTTGTGTTGTATTTTCTCCCCCTGTCCATTTGAGGAGGGGGAGTGATAGAGCAGTGTGCTGGTTTTGCCTGAGATAGAGTTAATTTTCTTCACAGTAGCTAGTATGGGGCTATGTTTTGGATTCATGCTGAAAACAGTGTTGGTAAGGCAGAGATGATTTTGTTATTACTGAGCAGTGCTTACACAGAGCCAAGGCCTTTTCTGCTTCTCACCCCACCCCACCAGTGAGTAGGCTGGGGGTGCAGCACAAGAAGTTGGGAGGGGACATAGCCAGGACAGCTGTTCCAAACTGACTAAAGGGATATTCCAGACCATATGACATCATGTCCAGCATATAAAGCTGAGGGAAGAAGGAGGAAGGGGGGATGTTCAGAGTGATGGTGTTTGTCTTCCCAAGTCACCGTTACACGTGATGGAGCCCTGCTTTCCTGGAGATGGCTGAACACCTGCCTGCCGATGGGAAGTAGTGAATTAATTCCTGGTTTTGCTTTGCTTGTGCACATGGCTTTTGCTTTACCTGTTAAACTGTCTTTATCTTAACCCATGAGTTTTTCTCACTTTTACTTTTCCGATTCTTGCCCTCATCCCACCATGGGGGGAGTGGGCAAGTGGCTGTGTGGTGCTTAGTTGCCAGCTCGGGTTAAACCACAACAGTCCTTTTTGGCACCCAACATGGGGCTTGAAAGGTTCGAGATAACAACAGATTTGCTTGGAATGTGCTAGATCAAATTTATAGCTGTCATTGCTGTTTAGCTTTTAATTGACAGGCTTATGTGCTTGCCATGGGGCTTGCTTGCCTTACTGTATATTGCAGTCTAGTGCTTGTTATTGGCTGCTTTTTGCTTTTGCTGCTTGTTGTGCTGCTGCACTGCGACTGATTATCATCTTACTCTGCTGTGCCTGGGAACATTTTGATAACAGCAATGGTGATGTGCCTGGGCTGGCAGATGGCCAGGGCATCACTGCTGTTTCTGTGCTGCTGTAGTGGACAGGCTGGAACTCCAGTGTCAACTCAAGTCGAAGGGACTGTGACATGTGGATGAGTCCACATGGGAGCAGGACACCCCGAAGCATCTGTGGCCATGGCTAAGCCCATGCCAGAACAGGTATATCTCAGAGCGTCTGTAGCCATGGTTATGTCCGTGCCACAGCAGATATACCTCTGAAAGGATTGTGGCCCAAGGATAAGTCCATGCTGGAGAAGGTACGCCTCGAAGCATCTGTGGCTGTGAATAAATCCATGCTGCAGCAGGTGTACCTTGAAGCATCAGTGACTGTGCATGAGGTCATGCTGGAGCACCTCAAAGCATATAGCCATAGATAAGCCCAAGACAGAGCAGGTACACCCCTGGAGGGACTGCAGCCATGGGTAAGGCCATGTTGGAGCAGGTATATCTCTGAAGGCACTGTGGCCCATGTAGAAGGCCATTCTGGAATAGATGCACCTCAAAGCAACTGTGGTTGTGGATGAGTCTATGCTGCAGCACGTATACCCATGAAGAGACTGTGGCTCATAGGTAAGGCTCCACTTGGAGCAGGAACCCCTTGTTGCTAGCCAAGCTAGGAGCAAGTGGAGGAGTTCATTGCACTGTTAAACCCTATAACCTGGCCCAAAGTGACCAGGGGTGGAGATTGCAATGGATAAACCCTTTAAATTGTTGTAAACCAGGATTTTAGTTGCATCTTATAGGAATTACTATAGCAGGAACCACCTGAACCAATGGAGGACAAACCCTACAAGAAGCAGTGCAAGTACAGCAGTGACCTGATCTGAGCTGTCTTTGGTGCCCAGTAACTCCACACAACACACCACCTCTCCTGTCCTGAGTGACCACCATAACAGATGGAGCCCAAAGTCATGGACTAAATGAACTCAATGGACATTTTGTGGACATTTGTGGACATTTTACAGACATTTTACAGGGGTGGTCCATAGACAAAGAGAATGATATCTCTGTGTTATATCAAAGGATAGGAAGTGGGGGGAGTGATAATGAGGATATATTGGATAGTGTGGGACCTGAGCATGACGTAAATGGTATGGAATAAGGGGTGGAGAATGTGCTGGTTTTGGCTAGCGGGATAGAGTTAATTTTCTTCATAGTAGCTAGTATGGTGCTATGTTTTGGATTTGTGCCAAAAACAGTGTTGATAATGCTGAGATGTTTTTGTTAATGCTGAGCAGTGCTTACCCAGAGTCCAGGCCTTTTCTGCTTCTCACCCCACCCCACCAGTAAGTAGGCTGGGGGTGTGTCCTGGTTTCAGCTGGGATAGAGTTAACTGTCTTCCTAGTACCTGGTACAGTGCTATGTTTTGAGTGCAGTATGCGAAGAATGTTGATAACACTGATGTTTTCAGTTGTTGCTCAGTAGTGTTTAGACTACAGTCAAGGATTTTTCAGCTTCTTATGCCCAGCCAGGGCACAAGAAGTTGGCACAGGACACAGCCAGGGCACCTGACCCAAATTGGACAATGGTGTATTCCATACCATGTGACATCCCATCTACTTTAGGAACTGGGAAGTGGGGGCAGGGAATTGGCCACTCGGGGACTAGTTGGGTGTTGGTCAGTGTCTGGTGAGCAATTGCCCTGCGCATCATTTGTACATTCCAACCCTTTTATTATTGCTGTTGTCATTTTATTAGTGTTATCATTATAATTATTAGTTTCTTCTTTTCTGTTCTATTAAACTGTTCTTATCTCAACCCACAAGTTTTATTTCTTTTTTTCCCGATTTTCTCACCCATCCCACTGGATGGGGGGGAGTGAGTAAGCGGTTGCGTGGTGCTTAGTTTCTCGCTGGGGTTAAACCACGACAGGGTGCACAAGCAGTTGGGAGGGGACATAGCTGGGACAGCTGACCCCAACTGACCAAAGGGATATTCCAGATCATATGACATCATGCACAGCATATAAAGCTGGGGGAAGAAGAAGGAAGGGGGGGAAATTCAGAGTGTGATGGAGCCCTGCTTTCCTGGAGATTGCTGAACACCTTCCTGCCGATGGGAAGTGGTGAATGAATTCCTTGTTTTGCTTTGCTTGTGTGCGCAGCTTTTGCTTTACCTATCTGTCTTTAGCTCAACCCATGAGTTTTCTCATTTTCACTCCTCCAATTCTCTCCCCCATCCCACTGGAGGGGGAGTGAGCGTGAGGCTGTGTGGTGCTTAGTTGCCAGCTGGGGTTAAACCACACCTTGTTTCAGAGGATAGGTTCCTTTCAGCTTTAGGTGGACTTGAACAGCTAAATATTACCTATCCTCTGGCACTTAGGTGGTGGTCTGCTTGTCATATGGACTTGAAGGTAATTCAGTTCTTTATTACTTCTGTGCTTTCGTCTCTCTGCTAGGCAGCGAGCATGGAGTGGAAGTATGATTTCATTCTCTCTGTGAGAGAAAAACTTACAATGACATGTTAGATTGACAGATAAAAATCTTTGGCCTTCAGAAATTCAGAATTTATTCTAAGGCCACATTTTTAGACAAAGTTTATTTAAATGAATAATCATCAAGCAATCAAGCCATCTAAATGTGAAATATGGGGGAACAATTACCCAGTGTTATATAGACAAGTAACTTGGTGTGCACCTGGCAGCCAGTCAAGGTCAACCCACCACAGTAGCAGACCTTGAAATAATTTTCTCATTATTTTCAAATGTTGTAATGCATTCATACACCTTCTTTATGTGGTCTTTGATATATGAAAAAGCTAAATGCATCTTTTAAATATCTGTTGTTCCTGATAATAATCAGAGATATCAACATTTTGAAACTGATACTGTTAGCTTCCTACCAAGGATCAGCCTGTCACACCTTCAAAACAAATACAGAATGTGATTATGATCATGATCTTATATCACAGCCAGAAATTATTCATAACAGCTTTTATAATCAGGATACATCTAGTAGAGTTTGAATGTCTAGTTGAATGAAAAGGAAGCCAGCTGTTCCAGAACTGACATTGCAGAATTAGTGCAGATTATATTTATTTATGCATTATATACTTATACAAATATTTATTAAGAAATATCTAAGAAATGTATTTTTTATGGCTGATTTCCATCTTGGACTTCCATTCAGAAGTAACAGAACAACATTGAAAAGCTATTTCTATGACAATTTCTGTCAGGAATAAGGCTTGTCTTTACCTCCTTCTTGCTCATTTTCATTGGCTGGATTTATTACATTTAAGAGCATGATCTTTCATTTTGATCTTTTACAATAGCATGTGAATATAGATCATGTTGAGAAATTTTAATTAGTACCAGAATTTTAACAAGGCTCTTATGTGAAATTTAAGGTTCATATACATTTGCAATAACCATGAAAGCTTTAAAATTCTGCTTTATCTTTTTGCTGCAAAAAGAGGTGTCTGACAGGTATAAAATATCATGATTACTTTTCTGTTTCCCTTGTGTCTCACCTGGGGTAGCAAAGGGGGAATAGTTATGCTCCTTCATTGTGCGAAGCAGGAATGAGACTTCTGAGAATGTTCTGGGAGGGCTCAAAGTTTCCTCCCTCATCTCTGCTTTTTTTTTTTTTTTCCTTCTCCCCAGTGCGGAGTCTCACCCTCTCTTTCCTAACAGTTGTATTTCAAAACAGTGAGTGGGAATTTTCTCAAGGCATGTATTAGCCTTGTCTGGCACCTAGCCAGCAAATAACTCACTCTCTCCTTGGGATGTTATTGCTACTACTTTTATTATTCACATTATTATAGCACTTTACTGTGCTAGGTGTTTACAAGCATGTTTAAAAAAAACAAAAACAAAAAACACAAAAACAACAACAAAAAAAACCCACCAAGAAACCCCAAACAAATCCAAAGGTACTACCTCTCTATATCATTCCCCTGTGCCCAGCTGCTCTACTTTCCTTAGTGCCTCAAATGTTCTCATGCAGGGCCTGCAGAGACATCTGATGTGGGAGCACAGGAAAATATAGGAGTATTGTGAGTCGTCTTCTGAAAGTGCAAGTGCTGTCCAGAAACACTGAGGTGAAAAGGGGTTTAAAACAAATCAACCGAGAAATTTCTTCCTCATCTACCTTATGGTGCACAGCATAAACTAACAATTTATTTTCACTTGCTTCCTGGATGTTTTTTCTGGGATGTTTTCTCCGTTACTCTGATGAAAATATAGTAGGAATTTAGACAGGACATTTGCAGGAGGTAGAAATAAATGGATGCCTGTAAAGTTGAAAGCAGACGACAGATGACCCTTTATTGCTAAAATACACACATATTTATAATCACATATTCTGCAAAGTCATTGTACACGCGCATAAACATAAGGCATAATTGGTTATACCAACACTGTCCATGTGCATAAACATAAGATATAATTGGTTATACTAACTCTGTACACGCGCATAAACATAGGACATAATTGGTTATACCAACTAAAACATGCGAAACTTTTCTAAGTCTAATTGGTCAAGATAAACTGCCGAATTGAGGTTCTTTGTGCCAAGTTCCCTTTATCGTGGAATGCGCACTTGTGTTCTTCTAATTGGCTTTATTATCATATTCTGTTCAAGGTCTTCTAAAGGCGTCTGGAATGCTCTTGTGACCATTAGCTAAATATGTTCCTACAACTCCCCTTTTTTGTTTTTCGACAAATTAACACATGCTTTATTGCCTTTTGCAAAGATCTATGAACACAATTAATTAAACACGGTAAAAGCAACATTATACCTAATAAAATACATAAGAATAAAAGAAACCCCAATTTTTAACAAAGATACTAACCAACTCCTAAGTCCCCATCCCGCAGCTAAATGCTCTAAGCCGAAATGACAGCTTTCTTAATTGTGTTAAAGCTCTTGCAGCTCCTTCTTGCCTCTTCAGTTCTGTTATCTTGTTTATTAATTGCTCCACTTTCCAAGTTCCTCATGTCCGTTGTTTTTCTGGTGGTTCAAAAGTCCGTTCATACTGCAGCTGTCACGTACTCTGGCCCACACATGCTAACTGCGGCCTACTTATGCTAACTCGAAATAATCAGGGTCAAAGAAATGTCCCCCATTTTCCATGAAATCTCCCACAAACATTCTTGAATAATTTACCATTTCAGTTTCATTAGTGTTCTTTGGCACTGCATTAATTTCTAACGTGTGACCACAATGTTTAACTTAAAATGGATCTGATAAAAACATGGAAATGGAGAAAGCATTTGCAGAAAGATGGGCTTGAAACAAGCCCTAAATAAACACATCCTGAAAACATGCTTTGGATCCTGTTCCAAACATTATATTTGGTATCTTGCCTTAGTGTGCCATCTCACAAATCCTGCTTATCCTACTCCAGTGACATAACAACAGGAAAAAGCTGCCAGGATGAGCACAGACTTCTGTAATTTGTAGGGCAGGTCAGGCCATGGCAGCAAAATTGCTGTGAAGGTTGCTCCTTAATATAGGCACTAGTCAGCCAAATATTTAGGCACATGCTTAATATTATACGTGTCCTTAAACTTAACCTGATTCACTAAAGCACTTACAGGCTGACTGACAGTTGAGAAAATGTTTAACTTTCTTTGACATGAAGTATCACTACAGTTGGAATATGGTCCCATTTTTACATGGCTGGAATTTTTGGGAGAGAAGCAGCTAAAAAAAGCCCAGACAACCTTATATAGCCTGAACTACACTATGATTCTGCAATCCTGTAAATGTTTACATTGCTCATATAAATGTGTATGGACATGCTGAAAAAGCCATTTAAAATGACAAATTATTTAGAGAAAAATAAGAGCATATTACTTGACAAGGTGAGACAAATTTCTAGAGCAATCCTATTTTCAAAAATGCATTGGTTAGATGATAGGTATAACTGTCCATATTGGATGATCTGAGTCTGCTGGTGAGTGGAAGGACTTTTAAACAAATCTTTGCTAGTTCTAGGTGGTTTTCATGCTATGCTCAGCTATTCATAAGGTGATTGAACCATATGCATGTACATTGCTACTGTTAAATTTTAAGAAATAGAACTAATTAATCATTATTGTTTTCCTCAATTTCCTTTTAATTTGTCTTGCATTTTTTGAGCATCCTGTGGCTTATGAATGTCAAACACCTGCAACACCATTAACTGGTAAACTGAATGTAGTGATATGATGCTATACATGTACTGCTTTCCAAAATCAAATGAATTCTTTGTTTTCAAACCTCCCTGCTACACAACACTTTCATTTGTCTTGGAATAAAATCATATTATTTTATTTCTATCATATATTCTTACTAATACTATTATGGCCTGACTATATGCTTGCAAGCCAAGCAGGGAGAGATTGCATCAGGACTGTGAGCCATTAGTGTATGCACTCCTCCAACACACAGTCCTGTTGAGACAGCTTGCCATTTTGTGGGACTGAGCTTCCTCTGACAAAGAATTAATATCCTTAACACTGCACAAGTCCTTCCTTACACTATGGCTCATGTGGGTGGCAGTGCCAATGCTCCGAGAAGAGATCTGCTAGGTCTTAGTATGGTCAGAAAATGACACTTTTATCTATTTGACTCTTACTTTGGCATGATGGGGAAACAGTCCTGCTGTACTGCTTGGGGTTTTAGCATTATTTGAGGAAACTGGTTTTGCCTTGCTGTCAGTTGCTCAGCTTTGCAGTTCTAAAAGAAGCTCTTCCTATACCTTTGCTTTAACATAAACAAACAGGAATAAAACAAAATTCCTTAAAACCCAAAATAATGCAGGTCTGTAATACTACCAAGGTTCTTTGAAGACTGGTCTGGTATCATCTCTTTGCAGTGAACCAAAGAAATTCTCAACGGGAATAACCAGGTAGAAAGCATGTTTACAATTTTGTTCATGCCTTTAGAAAAGCACATCCAGTTATTGGAGATATCTTTGTATGTAAATACATAAACCACAAATTTTATACATTTTTATATAGACAAAATATATATATTGCCTAAAAAGTTATAGATGATTCCTTTGTTGGATTGTTTTTCTTCAGATTAACTGGGCAAAATCTGAATGAAAAATCAGATTAAGATATTGAATATAATTTGAAAACACAACTTTTTTCCCCTCATATTTATGATCAGACAAGTACTGATTTCCCTCCCTCTTCTAGACTGTTCAAAATGTACTGTTTATTAAAAAGAAAATAAACCATTCAGAAAGCATGAAAAGCTGTACTTGAGCTCTTGCTTCTCCTTGATATGTTTAACTATCTGTATAGATTTAGATGGATTTTTTCCAAACTTTCCTCGAGTTTTTAACTTCCTGTCTGGCAACTGCTGGCTACTGAAGTGCTGAGCACAGCACTTGCTGAGAACCAATAAAAAGTCAAAGACTTGATGTCAGGCTCTCTTAGACTTATTTAATCACTATAAGTGGAAAGGAAGACAGATTTTGATTAAGACCAGCTAAACCGATCAATAAAGGCCTTGAACTTGCATAAGTCATTACTGGATACTTTTAATAACAGTGATAGCCTGTACATAGGCAGGAATATCCTTACATTAGTACCTTAACATGAGACATACATGTGGACAACCACTGAACATGTATGTATGCTCCTGTAAGAGGGCGCGTTATAATTCTTAATATTATGCTGCTGTTGCCATTGGGAGGTATAGCTCTAGCCAATTTCTTTTAGTTGAATCTGTAGGAAAGCTGAATTCTAAAATTACTCCAGCCACAAAGTCAGCTTCATTGGGGACCCAACATAAATGCCTCTATGCAAATGCACATAGCATCGGGAATAAACAAGAGGAGTTAGAGATGTGCACACGCCTGCAGGGCTATGATTTTATTGGCATCACGGAGACATGGTGGGATGGCTCCTATGACTGGAGTGTTGGAATGGAAGGATACAGGCTCTTTAGGAAGGACAGGCAGCGGAGACAAGGAGGGGGTGTCAACCTCTATGTCAATGACCATCTGGAGTGCATGGAGCTCTGCTTGGAGATGGATGAGGAGCCGACTGAGAGTTTATGGGTCAGGATTAAAGGGAGGGCAGGGACAGGTGACATTATAGTGGGGGGTCTGCTACAGGCCACCCAACCAGGAAGACGGAGCTGATGAGGCCCTCTATAGACAGATAGGAGCAACTTCATGTTCACAAGCCCTGGCCCTCATAGGGGACTTCAACCACCCCGATATCTGTTGGAGGGACAACACGGCAGGGCATAAGCAATCCAGGAGGTTCCTGGAACGTGTTGATGATAACTACCTTCACCAGGTGATAGAGGAGGCAACGAGGAGAGGTGCTAAGCTGGACCTTGTTCTCACCAACAAGGAGGGGCTGGTGGGGAATGTTAAGCCCAAGGGAAGCCTTGGCTGGGGTGGTGGGGGTGTTACAGGGGTGGCTTCTGCGAGAAGATGCTGGAAGCTTCCCCTGAGTCCACCAGAGCCACTACCAGCCAGCTCTAAGATGGACCTGCTGCAGGCCAAGGCCGAGCCAATCAGTAATAGTGGTAGCACCTCTGTGATAACATATTGTCCTGGTTTCAGCTGGGATAGAGTTAATTGTCTTCCTAGTAGCTGGTACAGTGCTATGTTTTGAGTTCAGTATGAGAAGAATATTGATAACATTGATGTTTTCAGTTGTTGCTAAGTAGTGTTTAGACTATAGCCAAGGATTTTTCAGCTTCTCATGCCCAGCCAGCAAGAAAGCTGGAGGGGCACAAGAAGTTGGCACAGGACACAGCCAGGGCACCTGACCCAAACTGGCCAACAGGGTATTCCATACAATGTGACATCCCATCTACTTTAGGAACTGGGAAGTGGGGGCAGGGAATTGGCCACTCGGGGACTAGTTGGGTGTTGGTTGGTGTCTGGTGAGCAATTGCCCTGCGCATCATTTGTACATTCCAACCCTTTTATTATTGCTGTTGTCATTTTATTAGTGTTATCATTATCATTATAAGTTTCTTCTTTTCTGTTCTATTAAACCATTCTTATCTCAACCCAGGTATTTTACTTCTTTTCCCGATTTTCTCCCCCATCCCACTGGATGGGGGTAGTGAGTGAGCAGCTGCGTGGTGCTTAGTTGCTGGCTGGGTTAAACCATGACACATATTTAAGAAAGTAAAAAGTTGCTGGGACACAGAAACGGCATCCGGAGAGAGGAATGAGAACATGTAAGAGAAACAAACCTGCAGACACCAAGGTCAGTGAAGAAGGAGGGGGAGGAGATGCTCCAGGCACCAGAGCAGAGATTCCCCTGCAGCCCATGGTGAAGACCATGGTGGGGCAGGCTGTCCCCCTGCAGCCCAGGGAGGTCCACGGTGGAGCAGATCTCCACCTGCAGCCCATGGAGGACCCCACGCTGGAGCAGGTGGGTTCCCGAAGGAGGCTGTGACCCTGTGGGAACCCCGCGCTGGAGCAAGCTCCTGGCAGGACCTCCGGATCTGTGGAGAGAGGAGCCCACGGAGCAGGTTTTCTGGCAGGACTTGTGACCCTGTGGGGGACCCATGCTGGAACAGTCTGTGCCTGATGGACTGCATGCCGTGGAAAGGACCCATGCTGGAGCAGTTCATGAAAAACTGCAGCCCATGGGAAGGACCCACACTGGAGAAGTTTATGGAGGACTGTCTCCTGTGGGAGGGACCCCACGCTGGAGCAGGGGAAGAGTCTGATAAGTCCTGCCCCTGAAGAGGATGAAGCAGCAGAAAATAATATGTGATGAACTGACCGTAAACCCCATTCCCCATCCGCTGCGCCACTGGCGGGGGTAGGTAGAGAATCCGGGAGTGAAGTTGTGCCCGGGAAAAAGGGAGGGGTGGAGGGAAGGTGTTCTGAGATTTGGTTTTATTTCTCATTACCCTACTCTGGTTGATTGGTAATAAATTGTGTTAATTTTCCCTAAACTGAGTCTGTTTTGCCCGTGACATTAATTGGTGAGTGATCTCTCCTGTCCTTATGTTGACCCATGAGCCATTTGTTATATTTTTCTCCCCCCTGTCCAGCTGAGGAGGGGGGAGTGATAGAATGGCTTTGGTGGGCACCTGACGGTCAGCCAGGGTCAACTTGCCACACTATGCTAAGGCACATGGAAGACAGAGAGGTGATTGGTGACAGCCAACGTGGCTTCACTAAGGGCAAATGATGCCTGACAAATTTGGTTGCTGTCTACAACAGGGTTACAGTGTTGGTGGATAAGGGAAGAGCAACTGACGTTATCTACCTGGACTTGTGCAAAGCATTTGACTGCCCCACGCAACATCCTTCTCTCTAAATTAAAGAGACATGGATTTGGTGGATGGACCACTCAGTGGATAAGGAATTGGCTGGATGGTCACACTCAAAGAGTTGCAATCAATGGCTTGGTGTCCAAGTGGAGACCAGTGATGAGTGGTGTTCCTCAGGGGTCGGTATTGGGACCGGCGCAATTTAACATCTTTGTTGGGGACATGGACAGTGGGATTGAGTGCACCCTCAGCAAGTTTGCCAACGACACCAAGCTGTGTGGTGCAGTCAACACGCTGAAGAGAAGGAATGCCACTGAGAGGGACCTTGACAGGCTTGAGAGGTGGGCCCATGAAAACCTCATGAAGTTCAGCAAGGCCAAATGTAGGGTCCTGCACCTGGGTCAGGGCAATCCCAAGGACAAATAGAGGCTGGGTGATGAGTGGTTTGAGAACAGCCCTGCAGAGAAGGACTTGGGGGTGCTGGTTGACAAGAAGCTCAACATGACCCAACAGTGTGCATTTGCAGCCCAGAAAGCCAATCGTACCCTGAGCTGCATCAAGAGAAGCATGACCAGCAGGTCGGGGGAGGTGATTCTTCTCATCTACTCTGCTCTTGTGAGACCCCACCTGGAGTACTGTGTTCAGCTCTGGGGCCCCCAACATAAGAAAGACATGGACCTGTTGGAGCGAGTCCAGAGGAGGGCCACGAAGATGATCAGTGGGCTGGAGAACCTCTCCTATGAAGACAGGCTGAGATAGTTGGGGTTTTTTAGCCTGGAGAAGAGAAGGCTCCAGGGAGACCTTATAGCAGCCTGCCAGTACTTAAAGGGGGCCTACAGGAAAGCCAGAGAGGGACTTTTTACAAGGACATGTAGTGATAGGACAAGAGGTAATGGCTTTAAACTGAAAGAAGGTAGAACCTGTACTGTTGCTTTAATAAACTGCGCTGCTCATTAATTTAGTTGTGATAGTTCGTTAACGCAACCAAACTCCCTAAGTCTGGCAATTCTTGTGCTAGCAGGCAAGAATATCCATTCTATTATTATCAATGGGTTTTGTTCCCGTCGCTCATCCCACTGACCCAAAATTCCCGCAACTTCCTTATCTGACTTATATACATATAAATTTATGGACAAATCAGGAACGTATCTGCCCATCCCAGTGCACTTAGTTGTCTTGTAGAAGTTAAGCTCTTGCTGCCCTGCAATAAATCCAGCAGCGGCTATAAGTCTGTATTTGTAATACCACAATAAGGCCGAATCCACTGTAGGTCTCCGACAAGTTTTTGTACATCATGTATATTTCGTATGTCTTTGTGTAGCGACAGCTTTTGTGGACAAACAGAGGCTTCCGCAACTTGCAAACCCAGATATTTCCAGGGTGCCATTAGCTGAACTTTTTCTGGGGCTATGACTAAGCCATACGCCCCAAGGTATATGTATTGGTTTTGTTTGGCAAGGTTTTGGTAGCGGGGGGGGGTTACAGGGGTGGCTTCTGTAAGAAGCTGCTGGAAGCTTCCCCTGTGTTCGAGAGAGAGCGAGCCCATACTAGCCGGCTCTAAGACGGACCCACCGCCGGCCAAGGACGAGACAATCAGTGATAGTGGTAACATCTCTGTGATAACATTTTTAAGAAGGGAAAAAAGTTGGAACAGACAGAAACGGCAGCCAGAGAGAGAGTGAGAACATGTAAGAGAAACAAGCCTGCAGACACCAAGGTCAGTGAAGAAGGAGGGGGAGGAGATGCTCCAGGCGCCGGAGCGAAGATTCCCCTGCAGCCCGTGGGGAAGACCCTGGTGAGGCAGGCTGTCCCCCTGCAGTCCAGGGAGGTCCACGGTGGAGCAGATATCCACCTGTAGCCCGTGGAGGACCCCACGCCGGAGCAGGTGGGTTCCCGAAGGAGGCTGTGACCCCGTGGGAACCCCGCGCTGGAGCAGGCTCCTGGCAGGACCTGCGGATCTGTGGAAAGAGGAGCCCACAGAGCAGGTTTTCTGGCAGGACTTGTGACCCCGTGGGGGACCCGCGCTGGAGCAGTGTGCTCCTGAAGGACTGCACACCGTGGAATGGACCCATGCTGGAGCAGTTCGTGAAGAACTGCAGCCCGTGGGAATGGCCCACGTTGGAGGAGTTCGTGGAGGACTGTCTCCCGTGGGTGGGACCCCACGCTGGAGCAGGGGAAGACTGTGATGAGCCCTCGTCCTGAGGAGGTGAAGCGGCAGAAAATAACGTGTGATGACCATAAACCCCATCCCTGTCCCCCTGTGCCGCTGGGGGGGCTTGGTGGTGAAATCCGGGAGGGTAGTTGTGCCCGGGAAGAAGGGAGGGGTGGTGGGAAGGTGTTCTGAGATTTCATTTTATTTCTCATTACCTTGCTCTGGTTGATTTGTAATAAATTGAGTTAATTTTCCCAAACTGAGTCTGTTTTGCCCGTGACAGTAATAGTGAATGATCTCTCCTGTCCTTATCTCGACCCGCGAGCCTTTTGTTATATTTTCTCTCCCCTATCCAGCTGAGGATGAGGGAGTGATAGAACGGCTTTGGTGGGCACCTGGTGTTCAGCCAGGGTCAACCCATCACAGTATAATTTAAGGTCAAATAATACCTGTTCATGTGAAAGTTGTTGTGCACAGACCAGCAGGTCGTCCATGTAATGAGAAATCAGAGCCTCTTTCCATTTTTTGCAAAATGGTTCGAGAGCGATGTCAACAAACCATTGACATATAGTCGGTGAATTTTTCATGCCTTGTGGTAAAACGACCCAGTGATACCTTTTAGCCGGCGCATGTTGATTTATTGTTGGAACGGTAAAAGCAAATTTCTCACAGTCATCTGGATGCAAAGGAATTGTAAAGAGACAGTCTTTAAGGTCACCAACAATCAAAGGCCAGTCTCTGGGGAGCATAGTAGGGGTTGGAATACCAGGCTGTAAAAATCCCATATCTTGCATTACTTTATTCGCTGCATGCAAATCTTGCAGTAAACACCATTTTCCAGAATTTTTCAAAATGGTAAATACAGGAGTGTTCCATGGGCTTGTAGAAGGAACCAAATGCCCTGCTTCCACTTGTTCAACCACGAGTTGCTCCAAAGCAGCGACCTTTTCTGTTGGAAGCAGCCATTTATCAACCCAAACGGGGCTGTCCGTTAGCCATTTTAGTCTCAGGGTTGGTTGCTTGTCAATGGCCGCTGCTAAAAATGCGTGGACAATCTAACTCCCCATTGCGCTAAAGCGTCCCGACCTAAAAGCCATACAGTAGTATTTAAAACATAAGGCCTTACATGTGGTGTCCTTTTCACAGTCTTCAACCGTTATAAAATTCACGCTGATTTGTGTGGATTTCTGGCCTCCTGTGGGGCAAGGTTTGAAGGAATCAGACAGGTTGTTAGAAAGGGATGTGCTGGAACTTGTAGGCTACAAACCTTGGGAGGCCTGATAAGGGGAATAGAGATGCGCCGAGGTGGTGGAGAATTACTGACCCATGAGTCATGTTCGATAAGGTGCTGGAACTTAGAGTCTTTTGCAAAAATAGCTTAGTTGCTGACAGTCCAATTGTTAAAGTTAAGTAGCTACCAATTAGCATGCGCTGATAAGAACTTTGAAGCATAATAACCAATCAGTTCAAAAAATGCATCTTCTAATTTTCTATATAAACGAGTGTTATATGCAATAAAACGGACCCTCTGATTGCATCAAGCTGTGTCCCATCTCTCAATCGCGTCTCTCAATACCGGTTACCACACTGTCGATATTTTGTAATTCCCAATCCCTGAACCATTCTTCCTTTGGAATTATGGTCACATCAGACCCTGTGTCAAGGAGCATACGTTTATGGAGTAGAGATTTTCCCGAAGGTCCATATAAATTAAAATGACGAACGGGTTTGGAAGATCCAATTATTTCTGTGAAGGCCACTAATGGTGTGTCAGTAGATCCGAATCCTCTGTCCCTTCTTTCAATGTTTCCGACACAGGGGACACTAGCTTTGAAGGGTACCAGTTGAGCAATCCGGGTTCCAGCCATAATTGTTACAGGAGGAACAAATACTTTCACCATGATTGAAATGTTTCCTGTGAAATCAGCATCGATAACTCCAGGTAAATCAAATATTCCTTGTTTAGAAACAGAAGAGCGTCCTAAAAGCAATGCACTTAGTCCAAGACCCAAAGGCCTGGTAGCATTCGATGGAACAAGATGAACTTTATCATCAGTTATTGTTGTGTCAGCGGCTATGGCCAGGTCAACTCCTGCACTTCCTTTTGTGGCTGCCCTGAGTCTTGAAAGACAGCCGGACACCCCGTCACCCCTGTTTGAGAGGCACTTGATATCTTGGCGCCCCTCATCCTGGCGCTCATCATTCCGTTTCCCTGATTGTTGAGTGTTAACGGCGTTCCGTCTATTTTAAACCTTGATCAACAGTCGCTGGCTTTGTGTCCGAACTTGTCGCACTTGTTACAGACCCCAGAAAAGTTTGACTGACTGCTGTTAGTTGGTGCTGGCATAGATCGAGGCTGTGTTGCTATGCGTTGAGGGCATGTACATTTCAAATGCCCCAGTTGACCACACCGATAACACGCTAAAGGGCCTTTGTGTGGGCTGCAGTCTCCTTTTCCCTCTTGCACCATCGGTCGTAATGCTACCGCGAGCGCTGCAGCGTGAGCTTCAGCATGTATTTTAGCTTTCTTTTGTTCTTGTATTATAGTAGCCAAATCCTTGTTTGCATTATTTGAATCAGGGTATATGCTAGGTATAAATTGTTCATGGTGAACAGTGGTATCTGGGGGCTGTTTTCTTGTAGGTGGATTTTTACTTGCTTCCTGATTATGTAGGGTTTCCTTTAAGCGTATGGTTAGGGAGGCTTGGGAACTGTCAGATGGCTGATTAATATTGGCAGTCGCAGGGAGTGGAGCAGAAGTCAAGGGCACAGGAGCAGGCGAACAAGCTCCAAAAAGTCTCTCTTGCTGCATTATGTTTTTCTCCCCGCTTTTCCCTTTCGCTTGCGGTTGGAGAGAGAGAGCAGCAAAAGCAGACGCAGCCGCTTTACGATCTGCTTTAATTTCTTGCAGAGTTGTCTTAATCAATTTCCATAAAGTTGCAAGACCTTTAACTTCTTTAGACCCGTCACTAATTTCATCCCATAGGGAGGTTCCGATAGCTTTCCAGGTACTAAGCTCAAAAGCTGTACCCACACTAATTAAAAGGTTTCTGTCCTTGCTCCATTGTAGAAGCCACTTTAAACAAGCTTTATCATATTTTTTGCCTCTCTCTGAGAGTATATGTTGGAGGAGCTTAACTACCGCTTCTTCTTCTTTGGAAGGCGCAGACCCCATCTCCTCCCCTGACCGCTCACCTCCTTTATGGGTGAGTCCTTTTTAATATCTGTCTCTGTTTTTTCAACCAGCCTCATAAATGTCTTTACGACTGCCTTTTCCTTCACAGATGCTGCGATATCCATGCCGCCTTTTATCACATAAGCTTACAATTCCTGCCTCTCTCGAGCAGCCCAGCGCTTTTCTTCTAAGCCCACTGGCATCCGCAGCAATTTCCCCCGCCTTTTCAGTTGTTAGCGTTCCCCTCTTGTTCCTTACCGGATCACGTCGGAGGTCACCAGATGTAGAGAAATTCCATGCGGGGATGGATGACAGGACACCAATATGATGATCAAAGTCGCCAGTTTATTGAGCCTAGCTGATCATTCTTATACAATTCTCTAAGTTCCTAAGAAGCTTTGCTTGGCTGCTGCATGCAAGCATTTGGTGTCCACGCGCACAAGCATAAAATGTGATTGGTTATATCGACACTGTACACCCGTATAAACATAAGATATAGTTGGTTATACTAACTCTCTGCACGCGCATAAACATAGGACATAATTGGCTATATTAACTAGAGCATGCGAACCTTGTCTCAGTCTAATTGGTCAAGATAAACTGCCGAATTGAGGTTGTTTGTGCCAAGTTCCCTTTATCGTGGAATGTGCACCTGTGTTTTTCTAATTGGGATCTTTCTTTTTCTATCTTCTTGTTTATTCTGTTCAAGGCCTTCTAAAGGCATCGGGAATGCTCTTGCGACCATGAGCTACTTTCAGGCCCAGTCACTAAGTTCCATATAATTGAACCCTACAGTCTTCCTCTTCCCATACCAAAACTCTCCAGTCTAAAGAGTAACACTCACTGGAGTATATTTTTTTGGCCTGCTAAACCCTGAAGATTTGTATACAGTGCTATAAATTCAAGACAGATGGGGAACAACCTTCCAGCCACATCTGGTGGTTGGGTTTCAGTCTTACCAAATGGAAGATGTAGGCACACCCTGCTCAGATATGGTCTCCTACATACTATACAGGTGCTTCCACCACTGTGTATATATGCTACTACATAAAAGGAGGAGTCTATTTATCATTATGTTCTAAAAGCAATCTGTGGTGTTACCTGCCTACTGTAGAGACCCCAAGGGTATATGCAAGGTGCATTTGCAGAATGCTGACAGGTGGAGCCCTTCAAGTAATTCCAGTGGAAGAGTGCCTACAGTTTTACTCCTGATAAATTTTAGTTCATAGCAAAGGTGCTGAGCTGCTCGTTCCTGTCAAAAATGAAGTAGTGCTGGAAGCAGAACCAGAACTTAAATTTGGGGCATCAACTGAATTTAGGCTTGCCGGATCAAGTAATGGCTGAGTGGAGGATTTTTCACAAGTGGATTTTGGACACGGGCACTCAAGTCCTTTCTTACATCTCACCCTTGCTGTGTGTGAAATACATGATTGAATCATCAAGGAATACATCCTTAATTTGAAAAAACATTTTGTTGGCTGACTGTTTTCTCAGCTGTAAAATGGCCAATGACTTAGAGACCTTAAGTTTTTTACAAAGCTTTAAAGGCACATGAAACTTGCTGTTATTGAATATGATCATTTGATAATCCCAACCTTTTGAAATAATATTTGATATTTGAAAAGTGATGCAATTAATTTTGCAAGAAATCAAATCTTAATTGGGCATGTTCCTTGCAAACACCTATTTTTTCTTGTGTATGTTGCTAAGCTCACTATTTCTCTGGTCTTTGGTTTGCCTTTTACAACCTTCTTATTTGCTAATGAACCTTTCTTTAAAATAGTTCCCACCCCCAATGTTAGTTTTTATCCACTTTAAAAAAATTTGTCTGAAAAGTTGTATATATTGTTTGACTGTCTTTCTGTGGTGGGTTGACCCTGGCCGGACGCCAGGTGCCCACCAAAGCCGCTCTATCACTCCCCCTCCTCAGCTGGACAGGGGGGGGAACATATAACAAAAGGCTCGTGGGTCAAGACAAGGACAGTTTAATAAAGTGAAAGCAAAGGTCGCGCACGAAAGCAAAGAAAAACAAATGATGTTGTTCTCTACTTCCCATCAGCAGGCGATGTCTGGCCACTTCCTGGGAAGCAGGGCTTCAGTACACGTAGTAGTTGCTCCGGAAGACAAAAATGCCCCCCTTCCATCTCCCTTTACTTAGCTTTTATATCTGAGCTGACGTCATATGGTATGGAATATCTGTTTGGTTAGTTTAGGTCAGCTGTCCTGGTTATGTCCCGTCCCAAGATCTTGCCCAGCCCCAGCCTGCTGTTGAGGGGGGCAAAAATGTTGGCGAGACAGCCTTGATGCTGTGCCAGCGCTGCTCAGCAGTAGCCAAAACACTGGTGTGTTATCAACACCTTTCTAGCTACTGATGCAGAGCACAGTGCTATGAGGGCTGCTATGGGGAGTATTAACTCCTTCTCAGCCAGACCCAATACACTTTCCTACTGTGCTACCTGTACTCTGGTACTCTTTTAATTTTATACATTAAAAATAAAAGGCTGTTTTGAGCTACATCTTTAGTTATCAGTAATGAAGCACCTACAGAACCAATTTTTAGGCCTATTTGTTGTGTGCATTCTTCCTTTTCAGAATGGCTAGAGTAAGATGCATCTTATCTGTATTATTGCACCATGCAATAATGGATTTTATTACTTCCTCTTTTAGAATTGAGCCATTATGAGCATCCTGGTCTTAAAAAGAGCTGAATACTCAGAACTCCCAAGGGAACCAACAGGAAATGCTCAGCATCCCTCAGAACTAGCCCTTCCAATGTAAATTGTCATATCTGCAAGAACTTAATGGCATTATAAGAATTATTTCCAGGTTTCATATCTGTTCCTTTTTTTAGTTCTTCAACTACAAAATTTTGCTTTTCTGCAATCCTTTAAGGCTGTTTCTGTGTAAAATTAACTCTCTAAACTTTCTGTAAACTGAAATTCAGATGGTTTAGGTCATTTTTTGTGTTTGTCCAAATGTTCTATCTTGATGTTTTGGATTTTTGCTAGTTCATTATTATTCACATAATGTTGTACACAGTGCTGTCTTGAGTTGTTGCACATTTCTTATGCAGCTTTAACTATCTTGATCTTAATGTTATTCTAGCCTGGCTGACTTTTCTAGAGCCTTACTATTACCTTAGTAAAGGAAGGGTGTTTATAACACATGCACACGCAAGGAAGAAAAACATATTAACTGCTTATTGCTTGTATGGAGTTCCATACTACTCTATAATATTAGGAAAAAGTAAATCTTTGAAAAACCCTGTTATATCGGATCACTTGTACCCTCTCTCAGTTTATACAGACAGACATGCACTTGAGGAAATCAGGTCTTTGCCATACAGTCTAGGTGTTCGTTTGTGTGCATTTTATATATATATATATGTGTGTGTGTGTGTACAAGTATATATATATACACCTGCATTACAAAACATGCAAGCACAGTTCATTGGGTATTGCTATATTGATATAGTAATGAGCACACTTACTATATGGGCACTGCACTGCTTCCAAACAATATTTGTCATGTTCCAGATGCTTGAAATGACAGTCATTGTGTATAATATGTCTCCAGCACAATTTAGACCACCATACGCTCATTTGCCCTCAAGTAGGCCTATTTAAAGTATAATTGACTGCCCTGGCAATTACTGTGAATAGCAGCTGTCTGCTGGTAAAAAAAAGGGCATATATATATATATATATATAAAATGAGAGAGAAAGGATCAGATGCAATCAATAGAAAAAAAAAAAAACATAAAGAAAATATCTATATAAGGTATTTTAGACCAGATTTTATAGTAGAAAGCCACAAGACCTATTAGCCATTTCCAATTAGGGACTCTCAAAAAATGAATTATAGTACTCATCTATTTATGAAAAGCAGCTGGGTCTACCCTAAATATAAAACTGGCAAAAGTTTATTTGTTCTAAAATTGTTACATCTTACAGCACTTCATTTATTTTCATTAACTGTGTTAGGTTTTGTTGAAACCTTTGTTGTATCATGTACCTTCTGTACCAGACAAAAACACCTTGCTTTGTTTTTCTCCTAAATAGCTACATAATTAGACGGATTATTTCATGTGTCTGTGCGTGTGTTTGCTGAAGAGAACAAGCCAGATAAATTAGCACTTAGCAGAACACACAATAGCACATAATGTGCCCTTGTGTTTCATATAAAGCTTTATTTGTCATTCATGGCTGGTTGGCAAAACTGACTTTGCTTTTGAAAATGACAGGTGGTACTCTGGTGCTTTCTGTATGAAAAAGAGAAACAACCTTCAACAAGACAGCGTCTGTCAATAGTTCCTGTGATTTAGTGTTCAACCCTGGGCTTGTGTTTCCTCTAAAGTTTTGTTTCATTTCTATCTCTTAGGTCTGACATCACCAAGCCAGTTTAATAGTTGATATTCTATGCCACAAGTTACATTCAGTCCCCAAAAGACCTTCCTCTTTCCTTGAGGCCTGATTATAAGACAGGTGAAGTTCAGTACATTTCAATAAGCTAGCTCCGCATGCCATGTCAGGAATCAATGGCCCTACTCCTTTCTTTAGGGGTTATTAAATTGCAGCTGTAACATTAGCCTTCTTTATCTAATTGATTGTCTTTTCACAGGGCTAGAAAATCAATAGCAGTCAATGGGACTGCCCTGATTTTCCTTAATAGATGTTTTCTCCTAATTGGCTGCCTGGGTGGCTTCAGCGAGCTCAGTATGTTTTCAGAAGTCCACAATATGTTGTAGCTCTTGTAAACTATTTTACCATGTGCAACCATTATTGATTTTATAATGAAATCTAGAAAATTCAATAGCAATCGGGAATATAGATGAGGATTCCTAGGTACGTTAAGGCAAAGGGCAAACTCAGTTTGCTACCACTTCAAGCTATGATCCAATTAAATATGTCCTTAAAGTATTATGTTAGCTCTTTCTACAAAGTCAGTCGATCAACTCTTCTAAATTTCATATGAAGGAAAAAGCATCAAAAAGATATAACATTTTTGACCACAACATCCAAACTACAGTTGATTTTAAACAACAGATGAAATGTATGACATTTTAAAAAATGTGCTGGTAATTGAAATTTGTCCACCTTGACCTCTTGAAATATTCATTCAAATAAAATGCCTACTAGAAAATCAAGTTAGAGAGAGAGAAAAAGGGTGAGGTAGATGGGGCGAAACACTCCAAAATGATGCATTTTATCTTTGTTGAAAAGGTCAGCATGTCAAATGCCTTATTCTCAGACTCCACTCAACACTTAGAAGCTCAGTTCTGCCTACAGAGAAGCTTTGGAAGTGACTAAATCTCACGAGTGTTTGTTTAATGTCATTTCCCTCTACAGTGTTGCTGCCCAATCTCTTCTATACCTTGATGGGATTTCTTTACCTTGCATGAGCGTCAGGCAGAACAGCAGCATCAGCAACACATCAATCACAGTCTGTAGGGATCAGCAGTTAGTGATGTAAATAGTAGGTACTAAGATGCATCCTACTTTATATAAATTTGTTACTGACTTAAGACTCGCTCTGCATTAGGGCACTGCATCTGCATTAAAGCTCTCCCTCAATTATATACGACAGTGGCAGCAGCTCAAATTTCTCTGAAAGTGACAAGACCTCAAAATTTCACATGAGGTGAAACAGATAGAAATTCCTCACTGTCTATTATCAGCCACTACAAATTAAAAAAAATCAGGTCTGATTCTGTCATTTAAAGTACAGGAAATGTTTCATGTATCTTCACTTCCTAATTGGTAAAGGGAACAAAAAGAGAATAAATGAGAA
Source organism: Astur gentilis (assembly GCF_929443795.1). Taxonomy (NCBI): domain Eukaryota; kingdom Metazoa; phylum Chordata; class Aves; order Accipitriformes; family Accipitridae; genus Astur; species Astur gentilis. The sequence continues at coordinate 17,932,392 of NC_064918.1, read as the reverse complement.
AGAAAATTCCATGTCATTTAAATGATAGATAATATGTTCTTAGATTTTCTTCCTTTGTGTCATCTTTATTGTCATTATTGCTGTTCTAATGAACAAAACAAACCTTTTGTTTGTTCCCGATCTTCAGCAGAGGACACTTCAGTGAACTTGGTCATCAAGACATGGCAAGTTTTTTTTTTTAAATTATCCTAGTTTATTGTTTGCATGAACACACAATGAGATTTGTATGTGTAAAAGATAACTGCTTATATACAAAGGTATAGTAATGAAAGAAGTTTCTTACTATCTGTACACAAAATAGTGATCAACTAGAATGGCATTAAAGGGAACTAACTTTAACAAACATCAGAACTGTAAACATAAATTGCCACGGAAGGTTTTCTTATTAGCATCTATTTGTCACAAACATCATGGAAATCTATAATTAAAAGTACTGAGTTACCTATAAATTTTCGTGGTTTGTATGAATGTGTTAACATTGTGTCATGGTTTAACCCCAGCCGGCAACTAAGCACCACACAGCTGCTCGCTCACTTCCCCCAAGCAAGGTGGGGGAGAGAATCAAAAGGATAAAAGTGAGAAAACTCGTGGGCTGAGATAAAGACAGTTTAATATGTAAAGCAAAAGCTGCGCACACAAGCAAAGCAAAACCAGGAATTCATTCCCCACTTCCCATGGGCAGGCAGGTGTTCAGCCATCTCCAGGAAAGCAGGGCTCCATCATGCCTAATGGTGACTTGGGAAGACAAATGCCATAACTCTGAATGTCCCCCCCTTCCTTCTCCTTCCCCCAGCTTTATATGCTGAGCATGACATCATATGGTCTGGAATATCCCTTTGGTCAGTTGGGGTCAGCTGTCCCAGCTGTGTCCCCTCCCGACTTCTTGTGCCCCCCCAGCCTGCTCGCTGGTGGGATGGGGTAAGAAGCAGAAAAGGCCTTGACTCTGTGTAAGCACTGCTCAGCAATAACAAAAACATCCCTGTGTTATCAACACTGGTTTTGGCACAAATCAAAACATGGCCCCATACTAGCTACAATGAAGAAATCTATGCCAGCCAAAACCAGCACACATTGTTAAAACCAATGTGAATTTGTATATATTTTGTAATTTGTATTCAGCCATAATGCAGAACTATATGCAATTTAACACATCCCATAATCCTTGAGAAAAATCAAAGCAAATGCATATCCATATTAAATCTGATAATGGCCTGGCATGTATTATAAGAGGAACTTAATACAAAATCAGGAATCTGCAAAAAATCATCCCATGAACATGCTTTTGTCAGAAGGAAAATGTTTGTAAACACATGCAATAAAATATCTTTGATTTTACCCCAGATTTCTTCTATTTTGTACACAGTTTAATAAGATGATTGACAGGACATCTGTCTATATAAAATAGCTCTCTTCTGCCTGCCACTGTCTTCTTTGCACTGCTAGTTCCTTCTTACCAAGCCAGTACACAAACTGTTCATGTATGGCTTGCAGTCATTGGGAAACAGTATCAGATTCTCATGTGATCTATCTCTGGGTCCATCCTGAATTTTTTGAGCACACAAAACATATCTATTCACCCAACTGCATAGAGTGAAAAAGGGCTAGTGGAGGCACTATTCCTTTGCATTCCTGCTATACTTGGATTATGTGTAAAGAAGAAATTTAGCAACTGATCTGGTGAGATACTGGATAGATATTAAGTCCTTTCAGCACCTTGTCATAACAAGCCCAGATATCCTGGTCAATACCACATAGAAGCATAAACTTGCCTAATTGCTTTGTGGCATTATGGCCTAAAAGTAGAGCCCCAGTCTAGCAGAAGGACATGTTAATTCTTGATATAACTTTCTCTGTTATTCCTGGTGGAAATTTAATTCTAAAAACAGCATGAGGTTTTTGTGGCCTTTGCTAGAATATGGAAATACGAGAGTTGCAAGACAATACTGGCATAAGTGATTTTCTTATTTTTAAACCCAGTCCAGTTCCTGATTTAAAAAAAATAGTACCCTATTAATTACAAACTGAATTATGCTTGTAGTTAATGAGGTCAAAGCAAGAACAACAAATATGAATCAGATTTGTTCTCTGTCCAGCTCATGATGTAACTTACTGAATGTAGGCCAGAACTCACCTAGATTGTTTCTAGTTCTGAGCAGCACTTTCAGCCAGTCTGAAATATGCAGAGAAATGACTCTTGCTTTGTTTAGTTCTTGCTGTGTTTAGTCATGGATTGTCATATTTTCAGTCTCAATGGAGACGAAGGATCATGAGTTAAAGACAGGTCCATTTCACTTGGATGAATTGGTATCTTGGATTACTATGATATTTGAACATTTCAGGTTTTATAGCATCTTCTTTTTATTTAAGGCATGTTATCTCCACATAAATTCTTGGAATCAACATTTGAAGAGATATTTTAAGTAAATACACATTTCCAGTGATTTAAACAATTGCGTTTAGATTTTCCTAAAACCTGAAATTCCTGAACTCATGGTAAGACATGTAAGAAACATCATCAGAATGGAAAGGAGAAATACGCAAAATGATAGCAGCAAGCTTTTTTTTATTATACCAGTAGAGGGACACAACCAAACACTTAGGCGGATACCAAAGATGTATTTTTTTCATAGTCTCAGAAATGGTTTTGGCCAATCTTTTACCAAGAATAAAACAATAATAATAATAAATCTCTCTTACATGTAGGGTGAATGTGAAGGGCAGAGGCCAAATACATTTCATTAACTAAAATTTTCAGGAAGTAAAAAATAAGGCCTGTGAGTTATCTTCAGTCTTATAGGAGGGGGTATCATTTTCCCTTCAGTAAGACCTGCTTGAATTTCAGCAGAAGTGTCTATTCACTAGCAGTAGTGTTATGAGTAGAATGGCTCTGCTGCTGGCATTCCTGAAGTTTCTCAATAACTTTGTATTATTATGACATAACAATAAAGAATTAAAATAGTTAGTGAAACATAAAGATGTGAGGTAGCTATGTAGAAGAATATCAATTTGCATGTGACTACGCTTGACTTGGAACCTGTTCTGTCTGCAAAATGGGTAAACATACAATAGTTTACAAGATAAGGCCTAAAATTAACATGATAACAATAATAATGTTTACAAAAATCTAACCTGAATGTCATGGTTTAACCCCAGCCAGCAACCAAGCACCACGCAGCCGCTCACTCACACCCCACCCCATCCAGTGGGATGGGGGAGGAAATCCGGAAAAAAAAAGCAAAACTCCTGGGTTGAGATAAGAACGGTTTAATAGAACAGAAGAGAAGAAACTAATAATGATAATGATAACACTAATAAAATGACAACAGTAGTAATAAAAGGATTGGAATGTACAAATGATGCGCAGGGCAATAGCTCACCACCCGCCGACCGACACCCCGCCAGTCCCAGAGCGGCGATTCACTGTCCCCCCACTTCCCAGTTCCTAAACTAGATGGGACGTCACATGGTATGGAATACACCATTGGCCAGTTTGGGTCAGGTGTGTTGGTTGTGTCCTGTGCCAACTTCTTATGCCCTGGCTGGGCATGAGAAGCTGAAAAATCCTTGACTATAGTCTAAACACTACTGAGCAACAACTGAAAACATCAGTGTTATCAACATTCTTCGCATACTGAACTCAAAACATAGCACTGTACCAGCTACTAGGAAGACAGTTAACTCTATCCCAGCTGAAACCAGGACAGTATCCACCCCTTATTCTATACCATTGACGTCATGCTCAGTTCCCATACCTTTAGTTACATCCTGATCAATCATCACTACCTTTCCATTCCTTTGAGACATATGAACAATGATATATATATATATATATACATACACAGAGATATCATTCCTTTAGTTCATGAGTTATGTTCATAAAACATTTCTTGAGTTCATTTAGTTTCTGACTCTGGGCTCCATCTGTCCTACCAGTCTGTCTGGGCAGGAGGGATGGTGCAAAGTCCTCTCAGTTGGTAGAGCAGAATTGGGCTTCAGTGCGGTGTGACGAGCAGATGACATTTGACGTAACAGGATGATGGTGTGCACCGTTGGATTGTTGCATGCTGGAGTCAGTTCTGGTTCCATCACTACTGCGCTTTGCTCAGTTTTATCGCAGTTCTTTCTTGCTTGATCCAAGTGATCCTTACTATAGTACTATGGATATAGCATATAACAATTATAGTAATGATAAAATACAGTAGCATGTTGGGAATTGGCTTGATGAGAAAGGACATGGGTCTATAGAAAAGTTGTGCGAGCAGAGTTCTGTGTGAAAGAACGTCAGTTTGAGCAGCAAGACTAGGCCTTGGCCGAAAATAGTTGGCTCTACTGATAGCAGGAGAAAAACAACAGCTGGTCTCGCTGTTATCAGGAGAAAGACAGGGACAGTGTGACCTTGGCATAAATTCATAAGTAACTTTTGAAGAAGTCACCATGAGAAAGTTATGGAACAGGCATAGCTGCGAACCACAAGTGGGTGGTGCTTCAGTAATGAATAAACATTAGCAATATACCAATCATATTAGGACTAGTAGGCATAATTATCGCAAACTGTATAAATATGAGCTATCCGTGCAAATAAAAGTTGAATCACTTCTATCACTCATATTGGGTCGACTTATGTGCATTCCTCCGCCGCTCCAACAAATGGTGCCCGAACGGGGACCAAAGAAAGGGGAATTGGAGCGACGGACACTGAGAAGCACCGGTAGCAGCGACCGGGGGGCAAAAGATTAACCGAACGCTGATCGTCTTGGTTGGTGTGTTAACTCTCGTGCCTGGACCATCCAAAAGGGGTTCGCCGTCAGTGAGTGCTACTGGAAAAAGGCTGCAAAGACTTTTTAACCGAGGTGCCTTAATCAAGGTAGCACCAAGGAGTATCGAGAAGCCGGCCGGCAATGGATCAAGAGGTAGCCCTAAAATTATTACAGTGCTTTTTAGAAAAGCGGGGGGTAAATTGCGTTAAGCAAGTTTCGGGATTAGTTGCTTTAGGTCGTGTTAAGGGATGCTTTAAGAATCCGGATTTATTATTTGAGGAGAGTGAATGGCGTAGATTAGGAGACGTATTATGGGATATGGTAACTGACGGTGATAAATCAGCTAAAAAACTAATGAAGCAAGGACAGAAACCTTTCAATTAGTGTGGGTACAGCTTTTGAGCTTAGTACCTGGAAAGCTATCGGAACCTCCCTATGGGATGAAATTAGTGACGGGTCTAAAGAAGTTAAAGGTCTTGCAACTTTATGGAAATTGATTAAGACAACTCTGCAAGAAATGAAAGCAGATTGTGAAGCGTCTGCATCTGCTTTTGCTGCTCTCTCTCTCCAACCGCAAGCGAAAGGGAAAAGCGGGGAGAAAAACATAATGCAGTGAGAGAGACTTTATGGAACTTGTTCGCCTGCTCTTGTGCCCTTGACTTCTGCTCCACTCCCTGGGACTGCCAATATAAATCAGCCATCTGACAGTTCCCAAGCCTCCCTAACCATACGCTTAAAGGAAACCCTACAGAATCAGGGAGTGAGTAAAAATCTGCCTACGAAAAAACAGCCCTCAGATATCACGGTTCAACATGAACAAATTATACCTAGAATATACCCTGATTCAAATAATGCAAACAAGGACTTGGCTACTCTAATAATAGAACAAAAAGAGACAATGTTAGAATTGTTAAAGGAAATGCGGAAAAAAGACATGGAAACCAACCGCGCCCACAATAGACGCGGAGTCGCTTGTAATAGCCGTTGCAGAAGAAAGGCAGAGACATTGGAGGGGTGTAATAAAAGAGGCCATTATAGAAGGGACTATGCTCCAAGCATTCCCAGTTATTGCATCAAATGGACAGAAAAAATGGGAGGTGTTTGACTGGAAGGTCATTGAGAAATTAAGGAATGCTGTGAGTCAGTACGGAATCAAATCTGCGTTAACTCAACAAATACTGCAATTCATTTTTTCTGCTGATACGCTGATACCTCAAGATATTAAACAGCTAGCACAGTTGATTTTGACACCCGCCCAAATGTTAGTGTTTTTCCGGCAGTGGGAGAAGCTCTGTGATAGGGAACAAGCAACATCACGACAAGAAACAGATCCCCTATGGGGAGTGACCACGCAGATGCTGATGTGTACTGGACCCTTCGCATCAGGGAATGCTCAGTTACAATGTATCACTGAGGTTCATCATCTATCACAGATCTTGGCGTATCAAGCCTTTCTTACCATACCAGACAATATGTACAGCCATGCTTTTACCCAGGTAAAACAGGAGAATAATGAACCTTTTGCACAGTTTATTAATAGACTGCATAGGGCAATCTATGACCACCCTGACATGAACAAGGGCATGAAAGAAAACATGTTCAAAATACTCGCTTTTGAAAATGCTACTGAAAAGACACGCAAAGCATTGTGTAATTTGCCGAAAAATGCAGACGTCGTTGATATGTTAGAATACATGGATCGATCAGTGGACTCACAGAAAGTAGCCTATGCTGCCACAGTTCTCCAAGGAGCTACAAAGAAACACAAGGCCAGTAAGACACCCTTGGTCAAGTGTTCTAACTGTGGCAAACGTGGACACATTAGGAGCAAATGTACAGTTACTGTTAACAGTAAGTGCTGCAACAAGTGTAAGAAAGATAACCATACCACCAAGAATACAGGAAGAAGGGAAAATTCACACCGACCGCGAAGGCCCCTCGTGTGACGACACGAATGCAAGGGGCTTGAGCTGCCAGCCCTCAGGCAGCCTTGCAACCACCAGATCCGCCACCGCAGGAAGCTCCGGAGTGGATGTGGAAACCGCAGTCAACATAAAGGGACCATTGGGGTTTGGACTTAGTGCATTTTTAATGGGGCAATCTTCAACAGCTCTAGAAGGAATTCTGGTGCCCCCAGGGCTTATTGATGCAGATTATTGTGGGACTGTGAAAATTATGATTCATGTTTTAATCCCTCCTGTTTCTATTCCTAAAGGTACCAGAATAGCACAATTAGTTCCATTCAGGTCGTGTGTTCCGAACCCAGGTGAAGTACGTGGAGATGGTGGATTCGGCTCCACAGGGAAACCGCAGGTATACTTTGCCATGGACACAACAAGAGGTAAACCAGAAAAGGTAGTGCAATTGGAAGGGCCCGATGGAGTTGTCATCAAGAAACCGATGACAATCAATACAGGAGCTGATGTTACAATTATTTCACAATGCATTTGGCCTCCATCATGGCCATCAATCAATCCAAATTTTGGTATTGCAGGGATAGGGGGCACACAAGCCACCTTAGTAAGTCAACTACTGATTACATTTGTGTTGCCCGATGGTGAACACATTACGACGTGTCCGTATGTCATGACTACCCCAACTGAATTGTTTGGCCTCGTAGGCCGTGATTTACTGAGCCAAATGAAGGCAATGTTAGTGACGCATCCTTTTTAGGAGCGGTCACTGAGGGGCAGCCAATCCTGAAAATTAGCTGGAAAACAGATGAGCCTGTTTGGATTGATCAGTAGTTGCTAAATTCTGAAAGGCTGCTAAAAATACAAGGGTTAGTTGAGGACCAATTGAGAGCGGGACATGTTGTTCCTTCTACTAGTCCATGGAATACATCAATATTTACCATTCCCAAGAAAAGTGGGAAGTGGAGACTGTTACATGATCTCAGAGCTGTGAATGCGGTGATGGACAGTATGGGAGCCCTGCAGCCAGGTTTGCCGTCTCCAGTTATGCTTCCAGAAGAATGGGATTTGTTAATTATAAATCTAAAAGATTGCACCCAGATGGCGCTGAACGATTCGCCTTTTCGGTACCATCGATTAACAAGGCAGAACCCTATAAGAGATACCATTGGGTCGTGTTACCACAATGAATGCGCAATTCCCCCACGATGTGTCAGGTGTATGTGGCCTGGGCATTAAAGCCTGTAAGAAAGCAGTTTCCTCAGTAAGTTGCCACAGGATGAAATTTTAACTCAATTGCAGGACATCTTAAGCCATCGCGGAATAATAATCACTCCTGAAAAGGTGCAAAAGGCAGCACCTTGGAAGTATTTGGGGTGGCACATAGATGCTAAACCTCAGAAGGTTCAAATAACATGAGAAATTTCAACGGTACATGATGTCCAGCAGCTTGTGGGAGATATCCAGTAGGTGCGGAATCTTTGCGTTATCACTAATAGCGATATGGCCCCTCTGGTAGAACTCTTGGGTATGAGAACACTGTGCAGATGAGAAACAGGAAAAGACAGAGCTGACCAATGGGTTGCAGCGCGATGGGAGCCTCCTCCAGGGAATCGTTTTCAACAAAGCACGGCAATCATATGCGTTCTTGCACCAACCCGCTAGGATGTTAACTAAGCAATTTGACTTACAACTTACTGATGCCCAAGGTATCTTTAAAGCATGCCCCGATTGTCAAAAGGAGGGGCTGGGCTTGGGCTGTGGGGTTAACCCACAAGGTCTTTTGCCATTGCAGTTGTGGCAAATGGATTTCACCCATGTCATGTGGTTTGGTGCAAAGCGTTCTGTGCATGTGTGTATTGATACCTATCCTGCTGCCATGTGGGCCACGGCACGAACTGGAGAAAAGGCCTTACATATTGAATGACATCTTCACGCTTCTTTTGCAGTACTGGGTGTGCCTAAAGAAATTAAGACGGACAACGGCCCAGCCTATGGTTCTACACGATTTGCTCGATTTTGTAATTTGTGGGGAATTCACCATGGTACGGGTATTCCACATCTTCCCACAGGACAGGCTATTGTCGAATGGGCCAACCAAACCCTAAAAGAACATGTTGCAAAAACAAAAGGGGGAACCCAGGGCTTACTCCCAGAGGAACGATTGGCCAAAGCCTTATTTGTGCTAAATTATCTTAGATTGACAGGTGATCACAAAGACCCACCAATGGTAGTGCACCATGTTCTTTTACAGGCAGAAAGGACACAACAAAGTACAGCAATCATGGTAATGTATAAGGACCCAGAATCCGGGAAATGGTGCGGATCAGCAGAAGTAAAACTTACTGGGAGATCCCGGCTAAGTGGGTCAAGCCATGGCTTCGCACTGATGCTGGACCCGGAATTGTCCCAATGGCAACTGGCACGGCACTGGCGGGTGCTGGAGCCACTGATCCGACAGATTCTAACTAATAGAGGATTACTAGCAGACACCGAGTCCTTCAGACAGGTTTTTAGAACAGCGTGCCTTATTGTATATAGAACTTGCTTTTGGTAAAAAAGTGTGTTAAGCATAATTTGATTAAACATAGTGTGATTACGGGAAGACAGTGTGGGGTAAATGTAAAAGTTAGTTAAAGCCAAAATTAGGGGTAAGGTCTATTTCCATTAATAACCTGGGAACGAGGTTGATTGTGTTTACACAGATACAGGCCCACGACGGACTCCTGTTCGATTTGTACGACCATCATCATCTGGAGCATCATAGATGATGTGGCAATATGAATACTACCTCAGCTGAAAACTAATGTATAGGTCACCTTGGCTAGCATAACAGGTCAAGATTCTCTGTGCATCGCAACTGTATCGTAAAGCCCACGAACCAATAGACAAGATGGCTATGACTTGTGCAGCGCGCCTGGCCAGCGAGCGCATGCGTCATAGATTGCAACCGAGGCGGACTTTTGGCACCCGCTGGCCACGTGTGCTAAAACCCGTTCCTCTGCAAATGTATAAATACCGGGATTTTCCGAAGAGCATCGGGCTGGTGTACGGTGAGGCCGTCGTTGCCTCTGTGGGGACGCCCACGGAAAGCTGGCACCTACCGATTGCTGGGCTGAGTTCGTGGAGCAAGATGGCACAAGAATGTATGGATGGTTCATTTTCCTCATAGTCCTCATGGTCTGGGCCATTAGGGGTAACAGGTTGGCTCAAAGAATTATGGGCATTATTGTAGTTACTGTGGTTTTAGCTATTGTAATAGTTTTACCTTGTTCAGCTTATTAAGGAAAATGGCATCCCAAGTTATTAAGCAAGCCTGGATTGCTCAAAAACAAAAAGAGGGAGAAAGATTTAAACGGAGACCTACAGTGGATTCGACCTTGTTGTGGTATTACAAATACAGACTTACAGCCGCTGCTGGGTTTATTGAGGGGCAGCGATAGCTTAACTTCTACAAGACAACTAAGTGCACCGGGATGGCAAGCCTTGACAGCAATTGGACAAAAAATCACATCATCCATGTCTGGCAGATACGTTCCTGATTTACCCATAAATTTGAAACCTTATGCTGAGATTGATATGGAACACACTGACTGTAGTAAGCAGCATGACAGTGACACCGGTGATTGATCCACATCGGTTAACGCCATGGGACAGTAAGAATGTTTGGGTGTCACTAGCTAAAGCTATTAATCAAATCTCTTTTTGTGTGTCATTGGCATTACCTGAAAAGTCATTTATTCTTATGTATTTTATTAGGTATAATGTTGTTTTTACTGTGTTTAATTAATTGTGTTCACAGATCTTTGCAAAGGGCAATACAGCAGGTGTTAAAATTTTACCTCAATCTATAGACAAACAAATAGATTGGCTGAAGAAACATACACAAAGATCCAGCAAGAAACTAGTTGTTTTGATGGACTGTTACAGTCAATATTCGGCGGGATAATACCATAGCTAATGTCCTCGATTAAGGAAGCCTTACGATGGTTAAGTATATTGATATTAATCTGGGTAATAGTCAAGATTGCATATGGGTACATGATGAGAGGAGTCTCAAAGCTGACCCACCATGCTCTACTTGCACAAAAAGAAAAAGGGGGAATTGTTGGGAATTGGCTTGATGAGAAAGGACATGGGTCTATAGAAAAGTTGTGCGAGCAGAGTTCTGTGTGAAAGAATGTCAGTTTGAGCAGCAAGACTAGGCCTTGGCCGAAAATAGCTGGCTCTACTGATAGCAGGAGAAAAACAACAGCTGGTCTCGCTGATATCAGGAGAAAGACAGGGACGGTGTGACCTTGGCATAACTTCACAAGTAACTTTTGAAGAAGTTCCCATGAGAAAGTTACGGAACACGCATAGTTGCAAATCACAAGTGGGTGGTGCTTTAGTAATGAATAAACATTAGCAATGTACCAATCATATTAGGACTAGTAGGCATAATTATCGCAAACTGTATAAATATGAGCTATCCGTGCAAATAAAGTTGAATCACTTCTATCACTCATATTGGGTCGACTTATGTGCATTCCTCCACCACTCCAACAGTAGCAGGGTTATAAAACAACTAATATCATACAGTTTAATTTTGGCTATTTTCACCTAAAATCAAATCCCCTTGAGGCACACATCGGACTTCCCCATCTTTTCGCATCACCCACCAAGTGCACCCAGGCCCTTGAGCAAAAGCAATCCCACGAATGGGTTTACCTTTGCCTGAGGCAGGAGTAACCCAGACTGTTTTCCCTAACATATTTTTCATGTGCACTACAGGGACTTTATCTCCTTCTACAGTATGTAAAAATTCTGATTGGGCAGGGCCACTCCGATTGGCAGATCCTCTGGTGTTGACTAACCAGGTAGCTTTTGCTAAATGCGTATCCCAATGTTTGAAAGTTCCTCCCCCCATTGCTTTCAATGTAGGCTTTAAGCGTCCATTGTATCGCTCGATTTTCCCAGAGGCTGGTGCATGATAGGGAATATGATACACCCACTCAATGCCATGCTCTTTGGCCCAGGTGTCTATAAGGTTGTTTCAGAAATGAGTCCCATTGTCTGACTCAGTTCTTTCTAGGGTGCCATGTCGCCACAAGACCTGCTTCTCAAGGCCCAGGATAGTGTTCCAGGCAGTGGCATGGGGCACAGAATATGTTTCCAGCCATCCGGTGGTTGCTTCCACCATTGTCAGCACATAGCGCTTGCCTTGGCGAGTTTGTGGGAGTGTGATATAGTCAATCTGCCAGGCTTCCCCAAATTTATATTTCAGCCATCGCCCTCCATACCACAGGGGCTTTAACCGCTTGGCTTGCTTAATTGCAGCACATGTTTCACATCCATGGATAACCTGCGTGATAGCGTCCATGGTCAGGTCCACCCCTCAATCTCAAGCCCATCTATATGTTGCATCTCTTCCCTGATGGCCTGAAGTATCATGGGCCCACCGAGCCATAAATAGCGCACCCTTATGTTGCCAGTCCAGGTCCACCTGAGCCATTTCAATCTTGGCAGCCTGATCCACCTGTTCGTTGTTTCGATGTTCCTTGGTGGCCCGACCGTTGGGTACGTGAGCATCTACATGACGTACTTTTACAACCAGATTCTCTAGCCGGGACGCAATATCTTGCCACTTTGCGGCAGCCGAAATGGGTTTACCTCTGCACTGCCAGTTGCTCTGCTTCCATTGCTGTAGCCACCCCCACAGGGCATTTGCCACCATCCATGAGTCAGTATAGAGATAGAGCACTGGCCACTTTTCTCTTTCAGCAATATCTAATGCTAGCTGGATGGCTTTCACCTCTGCAAACTGACTCGATTCACCTTCTCCTTCAGCAGTTTCTGCGACTTGTCGTGTTGAAGTCCATACAGCAGCCTTCCACCTTCGATGCTTTCCCACAATGCGACAGGACCCATCAGTGAACAGGGCATATTGCCTCTCATTTTCTGGCAGTTTATTATACAGCGGGGCTTCTTCAGCACGTGCCACCTCCTCCTCTGGTGACATTCCAAAATCTTTGCCTTCTGGCCAGTCCGTGATCACTTATAAAATTCCTGGGTGACTGGGGTTTCCTATGCGAGCTCGCTGTGTGATCAGTGTGATCCACTTACTCCACGTGGCGTCAGTCGCGTGATGTGTAGAGTGTTGGGAAGTGGCTTGCTGAAAAAGGACATGGGCCTGTGGAAAAGTTGTGCGAGCAGAGTTCTGTGTGAAAGAATGTCAGTTTGAGCAACAAGACTAGGCCTTGGCTGAAAATAGCTGGCTCTACTGATAGCAGGAGAAAAACAACAGCTGGTCTCGCTGATATCAGGAGAAAGACAGGGACGGTGTGACCTTGGCATAACTTCACAAGTAACTTTTGAAGAAGTTCTCATGAGAAAGTTACTGAACACGCGTAGCTGCAAATCACAAGTGGGTGTGTTTTAGTAATGAATAAACATTAGCAATGTACCAATCATATTAGGACTAGTAGGCATAATTATCGCAAACTGTATAAATATGAGCTATCTGTGCAAATAAAGTTGAATCATTTCTATCACTCATATTGGGTCGACTTATATGCATTCCTCCGCCGCTCCAACATAGAGGACACCCTCCCTTTGAACATCCAGCCCAGCACTGGCAGTCGGGGTGCTAAGAGGAGCTGTGTCTCAGTACCAACCACTTCTGAGGCAGCTCAAACTCCTTCATACGCTGCCAATATCTCTTTTTCAGTTGGAGTATAGTGATCCTCGGAACCTTGATATCCTCAACTCCAAAGCCCCAGGGGTCGGCCTCAGGTTTCCCCAGGTGCTTTCTCCCAAAGGCTCTAGGTAGGGCCATTCACCCCAGCTGCAGTATAAAGCACATTTTTAACATCATGTCCTGCCCAGACTGGTCCAAGAGTTACGGCATGAACAATCTCCTGTTTAATTTGTTCGAAGGCTTGTTGTTGTTCAGGGCCCCATTTAAAATCATTCTTCTTCCTGGTCACTTGATAGAGAGGGCTTACAATCAGACTGTAATTTGGAATATGCATTCTCCAAAACCTAACGACACCTAAGAAGGCCTGTGTGTCCTTTTTATTAGTTGGGGGAGACATAGCTGCTATTTTGTTAATCACGTCCATTGGGATCTGACGACGTCCATCTTGCTATTTTATTCCCAACAACTGGATCTCCTGTGCGGGTCCCTTGACCTTACTTTCTTTTATGGTGAAACCGGCTTTCAGAAGGATTTGGATTATTTTCTTCCCTTTCTCAAAGACTTCTTCTGCTGTGTTGCCCCATACGATGATGTCATCAATGTATTGCAGGTGTTCCGGAGCTTCACCTTTTTCCAGTGCAGTCTGGATCAGTCCATGGCAAATGGTGGGGCTGTGTTTCCACCCCTGGGGCAATCGATTCCAAGTGTAATGGACACCCCTCCAAGTAAAGGCAAATTGTGGACGACACTCTGCTGCCAGAGGGATTGAGAAAAATGCATTAGCCATGTCACTTGTGGCATACCACTTGGCTGCCTTTGACTCTAGCTCGTATTGAAGTTCTAGCATATCTGGAACGGCAGCACTCAGCGGTGGGGTAACTTCATTCAGGCCACGATAGTCAACTGTTAATCTCCATTCCCCATTAGACTTCCGCACTGGCCATATGGGACTATTAAAGGGTGAGCGAGTTTTGCTGATCACTCCTTGGATCTCCAGTTGGCGAATCACTTTGTGGATGGGAATCAGAGAGTGTCGGTTGGTGCGATATTGCCGCCGGTGCACCGTCGTGGTAGCAATTGGCACTTGTTGTTCTTCAACCTTCAGCAACCCCACAATTGAAGGGTCTTGGGACAGACCAGGCAGGGTAGACAACTGTTCAGTGCCCTCTGTCTCCAAGGCAGCTATACCGAAAGCCCATTGATACCCCTTCGGGTCCTTAAAATACCCCCTCCGGAGATAGTCTATGTGAAGGATACACGGAGCCTCTGGACCAGTCACAATGGGGTGTTTCTGCCATTCATTCCCCATTAGGCTTACTTCAGCTTCCAATACAGTTAACTCTTGAGATCCCCCTGTCACACCAGAAATATAGATGGATTCTGTCCCTTTATAACTTGATGGTATTAGAGTGCACTGTGCGTCGGTGTCTACTAGAGTCATACTCCTGTGGGTCTGACGTGCCAGGCCATCGAATCCACACAGTCCTATAGATCCGGTTATCCCTCTCCTCCACCTGGCTGAAGGCAGGGCCCCTCTAATTCTGGTTAGACTATTCAGTATTCACTTCTCGTAGAATTGGCTCAGAAGTCCCTTCAAGAGGATCGGAAATAAGACCAGCCCTTCTACTCTGTTTGGAAACTGGAGCGGCATTTTTCCTGGTAGAATCCCCTTTTGTGGTGGTTTTTCCTCGCAGTTCACGTACCCGTGCATTTAGGACCGAGGTAGGTTTTCCGTCCCATTTCCTCATGTCCTCTCCATGATCACATAGGTAAAACCACAGGGCACCTCGCGGTGTGTACCTTCTATATTCTCTCTCTTGGGCAGAAGGACGCTCACTCCTAATAGCTGAGACATTGGTCCTTACAGGTGGGGAGTAGGATACATCCTTTTTGAATTGCTGGAAATCCTCAGACAGCTTCTCCACAGCCGAAATGCAGGCTTGTAGGGAGGAGGAGAGATTTTCTTTGTATTGACGCAGTTGGTGAGCCACTTCCTCCACTGTTGGTGCCTCTTCATGCCAATGCATTGGCATAGGACGATGGTGCGCTCTGTACAAACTTCCGCCACGTGGGTTGTGTGCATTGGACTTCGACTGGGTCTTTGGGTAATTGTTGGTTGTCCAGGTCATGATGAATTCTCTCTAGCACAGCTAATTCCTTCAGATATTGAATACCTTTTTCCATGGTGGTCCACTTGCTTGATTGACAAATAACATCTTCCTTAAAGGGGTACCTTTCCTTCACACTTGACAGGAGTCGCCTCCCAGAGGCTGATGGCTTGTGTCCCTCTTCCAAGTGCCTTGTCAATGCCACCTTCCCTGGCAAGTGATCCCAGCTGCTTGGCTTCCCTACCTTCTAATTCCAAGCTATTAGCCCCATTGTCCCAGCATCGGAGGAGCCAGGTGATAATACGCTCACCTATACGGTTGTCAAAATCTTTTTGCAAATCCCGCAGCTCACTCAAGGATAGGGACCGGGTTATTACCTCTGGTTCTGCCTCTTCCTCCCGTTCCCGTGATGACCCTGGTTCACCATCATCCTTCGCTAAGTGAACTGATTTTTTTGCATATTTCTTTTTCTGTACGGGGGCAACCAATACTGGTCCAGGTTGGTCCTCTGGTTCAGTTGCAGTATCGCTCGCCGGGTTCTGGATAACCGCAGTGTCTGTTGTTGAGGTTTGGGTAGCCCGAGTTCTCGTTACCGGGGCTGGAGGGGTCATGGTGCCTGTCGCCAAGGTCTGGGTGCCTGCAGTGCTCCTTGACAGGCCTGGGGGGGCCGCCGCGCCCATTGTCGAGGTTTGGGTGGCCGCGGTGCTCGTCGTTTTGTTGTTAGGTCTAGAGACTTTCTCTTCCCCTTGAGGGTACTGAGTAATGTCGAACAGGGCTCGATAGGCATGGGCCAGGCCCCAGCACATTGCAGGGATTTCTATCTCTCTGGAGCTGCCGGGGTGACAGCATACCTTTTCCAAATATTTTCCTAGTTCTTCTGGATCCTGCACTTGTTCAGGGGTGAATTTCCAAAACATTAGAGGTGCCCACTTTTCTAGGTACTTGCCCATACTACCCCACACACCCTGCCACTCATAATTATCTAGCCTTGGGCACATCTCTGGATGATCTTCTTAAATAACTGTTTAACGAGAGCTGAACTACATTCAGAAGTATGCTAATTCCTAGCAGTAGGGCTAGGACCGTGCTGGTCTCAACATCCCAAGAATATTTAAATTTTTCAAAATTCTCAAACACCATTGTAACTGGACTGAAGGAGAAAGGAAAGGGGAAGAAAGGTATCCCACCCATAGACTGGTTTTCCATGGAGGAAAGGTAAATGGTATAATTATTAATAGTTTCCCACAGGTGGCTCCTGCCGTATAAAGGTGACAATGCTAAGTGCAAATACCGGATTAATCCCACAGCCGATGACTTTATCATACCATCAACCAGCGTTATACCATACATCAAAGCAAAAATCCACCTCCCACAGATGATAAGCAGTAGAAGAGGAACTATATACAGCAAGCGAGGTGATACATAACAGAGCTTTAAAAACCAGAGCAACAACTCTAAGAACTCATAAATCAACATAATGAACGCTTGGAACAAATTTGTTTTAACAAGCTCTGGTCAGGTTTGTCGTTATCTCAACCCTTCGTGCCCCACGTTGGGCGCCAAAATGGACTGTCATGGTTTAACCCCAGCCAGCAACCAAGCACCACACAGCCGCTCACTCACTCCCCCCCCATCCAGTGGGATTGGGGAGGAAATCAGGAAAAAAAAAAGGAAAACTCCTGGGTTGAGATAAGAACGGTTTAATAGAACAGAAGAGAAGAAACTAATAATGATAATGATAACACTAATAAAATGACAACAGTAGTAATAAAAGGATTGGAATGTACAAATGATGCGCAGGGCAATAGCTCACCACCCGCCGACCGACACCCCGCCAGTCTCCGAGCGGCGATTCACTGCCCCCCCACTTCCCAGTTCCTAAACTAGATGGGACGTCCCATGGTATGGAATACACCATTGGCCAGTTTGGGTCAGGTGCGTTGGTTGTGTCCTGTGCCAACTTCTTATGCCCTGGCTGGGCATGAGAAGCTGAAAAATCCTAGACTATAGTCTAAACACTACTGAGCAACAACTGAAAACATCAGTGTTATCAACATTCTTCACATGCTGAACTCAAAACATAGCACTGTACCAGCTACTAGGAAGACAGTTAACTCTATCCCAGCTGAAACCAGGACACCTGAACAAATAAAATATCTTTTAATTACAGCTCAGTGAAAGAGAAGCCTTTGTTTAAGGAAAAAATATGTCATGTAGGATCTTGAAATATTGGAGGTGGCAAAGCTAATTGTTTTTCCTCACTTGACTTGCACCTTTCTCCATGCTCTTCTGATAGAAATGGCTATTTTAGCAAGGTGCTAGAGTATATAATTCTTGATAGTGTGCCTTTATATGCCCAAATAAACTGTATAATTTTTTTTCTTTTTGTAGACTTCTGAAAAGTGCTAATGGAATCAGAACAAGATAGTACTGAAAAGATCTTCTCTTTACTTTTCAGTAAAATTACATTAAATGAAGTGTGTGAGAAAGTTGTAAATTAATATTAAAGTGAAAATGTAATGTGAAATATCTAAATTAATTTTTAAATACCTTTTTAATATTTATTCTAACCATTTGGATAAAAAATAATTGCTAAGCAGTTACTAACCATTTCTGGCAGTGACAGTATTATCTTTTTTTCCCATATAATTGTAACTAATTAATAAATGACATATATTCCACTCCAGTAGTTTTACAATTACACTTTTCAGATAATACTATGTGTCCTAATGTTCTCAATTTCTGTCTCAGAGACATCTCTGCTACATAACAAACTTTCTCACTCAAATCTTCAATTTATATGATATGTCAAGGTGAATATCTATTTTCAATCACAATCATAAATCTATCTGATTCTATTGCTTCTGAGTATATTTATGTATATCAGGCACATTCTAAAATGAAGATAAGAATGCAAATATAGCAAAATTTAAACCAGAGACCTTGTTACATTCAACCACATTTTTCATTTAAATTGCATGGTATATTTAAGTCATGGCAGAACATGATTCATTTAATCTTGGTCACTGTATTTCTAGAGTAGGCTATAGAAGAAAATTATAATCAGGTTGCAGATTTAATAGGAAGGGATTGTTCCAACTATTTTCATCTGGAGGGAATATTGATTTAAGTATCTGCCAATTTGCTATAATCCTACCACAAAATCATAGTGGGCCTAAAGGAGGCCCACACTGTGTTAGGGCCAAATCCAATAAAGGAATTAAAGCAAGCAAGACTTGGACAGAAGTTAGTCACTGAAACCCTAAATTATGACTCTCGGTTGCCAGCTAACTATGGAGGTATCTGAACCTCATAAACTACTCTGTGACTTTGAAGTTTCCCAGCCATCTATCTTTCCCTTAGAGAGTCTCAAACTTGTGTGCACCTTTAGTGAGTGAGCTTAACACACCTCAACAGGACTTGCATCTTTGCAAAGTACTGTTGCATCAGACACTTTGATCTAAAGTACAACCAAAGCAAAAGCTGGTTTTGCAGCTCAGTGGATCAAGTTATTATTAAAAAAACCAAAAAAGTGAGGCAGACATTCAATCCCATCTCCTGCCATAGGTGTTCAAATTTCTATTAAAGCCATTGGAACAAAAGCTGCCTGGGGAGGCAAGGCAGGCATACTCCTTCTGCTGAAGGTGTGCCACTGTGCAGAAGGAATTCAAGATTTATTTGGCCAGAAAGAGCTCACAAGAGTGAGTGTGATGCTCTAGCCCAGTGTTTATGGCACTCACTTGTGAGGTAAGGGACCACAGCTCTGCTCCCAGGACTGCTTCTATGTTTTATCCAATGACTACTTAATGGATGTACATGCCCAGGAGAACAGGTAAGGAAGCAGATCTTCTGCTCACCAAAGTGAAGGCTGGCTTTTATGTACTCTGTGTAAGGATAATGAAGTGGGTTGTTGTTTTTTTTATCCCTTACATCTCCATGTGGAATGTTCATAGTCAGGAAAGAATATGGGCAATAATAATTGTACCAAATAGCACTCTTTAGTCTACACTGGTTCAGACTCAAGCATGAATCACATTATAAATAATAGAATCTAATAAAGCAAGAGACACCAAAAGAAAACATCATTCCTGTCCTGTGGGAAGATCCCACAAGCTTGTATCTTAATAATGGCATACTAGTGCCTATACGCACACTGTGTAAAATGTCTTCCCTGGAAACAGGGCCTCTCGAGGGTGGTTTTATGAAGTAGAACCTGAAAACATGTAAAAAAATACGTGTTTACTGTGAAGCTGAGAGTAGATGAGGAGAAATTAATTTTAAAATTACTAGTGTATTGCTAGTTGGAACAAAATACTCATGGATGCAATAATTTAGAGTTAGTTCATGTTATAAATGAATTTAGACCCAAACAGGATTCTAAACAAAGTTAACAATTTATTAAATGAATAAAGGCAAGCAAACAGC
Organism: Astur gentilis; assembly: GCF_929443795.1. Taxonomy (NCBI): domain Eukaryota; kingdom Metazoa; phylum Chordata; class Aves; order Accipitriformes; family Accipitridae; genus Astur; species Astur gentilis. The sequence goes on along the minus strand of NC_064918.1, from coordinate 17,912,510 downwards.
GCTGGGCACACCGGGAGCTTCTGCTCTACCAAGATGCGTGCCGTGAAAAACAAGACAGCTTCAAGACAGCTTCTTTTATAGTCTAACGTTCGTTACATATTCATACTAGGCGTGTTCTTCTCCATCTCCTGGTTGTGTGGGTGCTTAGAAACTTGTCTCTGACCAGGCTCCTCACTGTTCGAGCCAGACAGCAGACATGCTGTGTGACAGCCGACACCTTGCACAGCACCAGCTTCGGTCACCAGAACCCAAACAAGTTCACAACAGACACCTCCCCCTCAACAAATACACACAACAAATCGCCCATCAAGACCTTAAGTACTGCAGTCTCTGAGGCTAAATATACATCTAAATGCCTCAGTTCTCTGCTAGGATCTTTTGTTTAACACTGTGCACTTAACAACAAAACCCAAACTATCTACATATCATCTGTCTCCTCCCGGCCTGCGGTTATACAAGGACCGACTAAAGGTTACATAGACAGTGAGGGTCACATTTTATTATGCAGCCCTAGCATCGTTTATATTGACACGAATCAGATGAACATATTTCACAGTTAGGCAGGAGATTCAGAGCAGGGTCACTTCATGTCTCTGTATTGCCTTGTACAGCTATCCAATCTGAATCACAGACTGGCCGCTTCTCTGTTTTCCCCGGGTACTATGTTGAATGCCTACCTACCGCTCTGAAATGGAGTAGCAGAGAACTAAAGCTAGCCATATGTGCCAAGCAAATGAGCCTATCCATCAATGAGGTATCATTCTTGCCTGTCTTTATTATTTTCTTTCTTTCTTGGTCTCTGTCTTTTAGAGGGTGCATTTCTTCATACATAAATGTTCACTAACTCTCAAAATTCATCTAGCCTGATTACTGGTGAGCTCCAGTAGGAGAAGCCAGTGCCTGAATATTTCCAATTTATTCCCACAGGTGAAAAATAAGTTATACGAACTGCTCTGCAGGGACTATCAAAGGATGTTGTCCATAGAATTAGCAGTCCTCTCTCATGAAGGGAACAATCCTGTCTCACCCAAGCTGTTCCTATGCCACAAGAGGTCAGTACACCATTCATGCTTTCTCAGGACCATCTCCTGCATCCCAGAAAGGTGGACATGCTGCCTGTCTGCATCACACCTACATCTCTGCTAGCAGATGACTGCTGTCATGGTCTGCAGTATGTTGGATGAAGAAGGTATCTTGGTGCTTGGACCTTGCTGTGCTGTGGGATCCCATTAGTCCTCTTGCTAATGTAATAGACAGGAAACCAAATTGTTCCCTGACATTGTGTAATTCGTGTTGAATTAAAAAGAAGACAATAAAGTTTACATACCAGTCGGGATTGGAGGAAGGCACACATCGTGATTGACTAGATAAGGGGGGAAAAGACCACGGACCAGATAAGGGGATTAACTCTACCATGACTGCATTCCTCCACAACAAAAGACATTCCACAGACACTCTCCTTTTTGAGAAGATTGACCGAATCTACAAACCTGTGAAGAAAGAAGAAGCAAGACAAGACGGAAATTTACAAGAAAGGGGTGCATGAACTGTATAAAAGGAATGTAACTATAACAGAAAGCGCAAGCCGTTGGTGGAGCGCGGACTCCCCGGCCGCCCAGCGCTGCTTGCTTGCTATTCTCAATAAATATATCAATTTTATATAGAATTGGCTCTGTTAGTTTATAACAATTTTGGTGACCCCGACGTGATCAGAGTTAAGCTGGTTTGTGACCCCAACTCAGGATTCCGCCCCCATCTTTGGATGGTCCTGGATTGGCAGGTCCTGCTCCAGACTCGCTCTGACCTTCACGGACCCAAATTACCTGAGTGTAGCAAGCAAGGAAAGAAACAATGAGCTCTCCTAACACCCTGTAAAATCGTGCACGAAGATCCAGACGGCAGAGATATGTAAGTATAAACCGCTGGTTGGGGACGGGATTCCTTGAGTGTGCGAGTGTGTGAGACGCAGAAAACCCTGCGAAGCGAGTGCGGACCTCTTCTTGGTGCGGTTCCGATCTCCCGCGAGGGACTTGGCCACTGAAGGAGGGAAACGAAAGGTATTGAGAGAAAGAAGGCACCTCAGGACGATGGGACAGAAAAAGAGTAAAGTTTCTGGCCCGGGAGGGGACTCACAGAGAAGTACCCTCAAAAAGGAGGAGAGCCATTTACCTGATATACCGGTAGATAGTCCCTTGGGATCAATGATTAAATATTGGAATGATTGGCCATCTCATAAAGAAAAAAATAAGGAAAAGATGATACATTATTGTATGGAAATATGGGGGGGGAAACAGATAAGGGCTGATAAATTGTGTTGGCCAGTTTTTGGGTCACTTGAGGATTGGGTATGTCAAGCTCTGAATGTATATGTGAACCAAAAAGAACCTTTTAGTTTAGAAGAAAGTGAATATGCCAGCCTCTGGATAATATCCTCGGCTAGAAGTTATATTTTTACTTTAATCGAAAAGAAAAAAATGAAGGGGCCCCCATGTGAACAGTGGGACCCGAATAACCAACCCTCCCCACCCCCGTATGTCCCAGCTCCAAATCCCCCGCCATCCCCGACTCCATCACCCCCTCCATCCCCACCCCGAATATATCCACAATTACCCACTCACCCGACCCCTTCTGCCCCAGTAGAAACAGAGGGGATGAAAACTCGGAGTAGGACTCGGAGAGACCAAGAAACGACACACTTATTGCCCCTAAGAGAAGTTGCCATGGGGGGAAGTCAGGGTGGAGTGGAATTTGTATCGGTACCCTTAAATTCTGGGGATGTCCGAGAATTTAAGAAGGAAATGGGAGGTTTACTCGAGGACCCTCTAGGGGTCTCCGAAAGACTAGATCAATTTTTAGGCCCTAGTGTTTACACTTGGGATGAAATTCAGGCTATCTTAAGGATACTCTTCACATCTGAGGAAAGGGATATGATTAGGAGATCAGGGATGAAATACTGGGACCAAAGACATCAACATGGGCCCCAGGGGGATGTGAAATGGCCCCTACAGAGACCAAATTGGAACCATCAAGTTGCAGGAGATAGACAAAATATGAGTGATTTAAGAGACATAATAATTCAGCGGATACGAGAAGCGTTTCCCAGAGGTCAAAATATAAATAAGGCCTTCAATGAGTATCAGAAAAAGGATGAAACTCCAACTGACTGGTTAGAAAGATTAAGGAAAAGTTTGCAGTTGTATTCTGGAATTGACCCTGATACAGCCGTGGGTCAAACCCTGCTGAAAACACAGTTTGTGGCTAAATCGTGGGTGGACATAAGAAAGAAATTGGAGAAGTTAGAAGACTGGCAGGACAAAGGGTTGGACGAGTTGTTGAGAGAGGCTCAGAAGGTGTATGTACGCAGAGATGAGGAAAGTCAAAAGAAGCAGGCCAAAATTTTAGTTACAGCTGTCCGAGAAGGACAGAGAGTTAATAAACCAGGGTCCATGAGGACAGACAACAAAGGACCCAGCAAAGAAAGAAAGCCAATTAGACCAGAAAATAAAGAAGCAGGAATTGAATGCTATTATTGTGGGAAGAGAGGGCACTTAAAGCGGAACTGTAAAAAAAACCAACAGGATGAGCAGATGTTTAAAAATGAATAGGGGGGTCAGGGGCTCTACTTATTGGGAACTAAAACATCTATGGAGCCCCAAGTAAAATTGAAATTAGGTCCCCAAAAAGAGGAGGTAGAATTCTTAGTAGATACAGGAGCTGAGAGATCCACCATTCAGAAACTACCCTCCGGTTGCACCCTTACTAAAAACACCATAAATATTATAGGTGCAAAGGGAGAACCGTTTAAGGTATATGAAACTCAAGCTATTGAAATAGAGGCTCCTCAAAAATTTTGCGTGGGTAAATTTCTGATGGTGCCTGAAGCAGAATATAATCTTTTGGGAAGGGATTTAATTGTTAGTTTAGGGATTAATTTATTGGTGGAGAATGATAATCTCGTGGTAAAGTTGTACCCTTTAAATCCCACTGATGAAGGATCAATCCTGATGTATGGTATAACCAAGACAATATAGGAAAATTAGATATTCCGCCAATAAAGGTAGCTATCCAAAACCCAGAGAGACCAATACGAGTGAAGCAATACTCGTTGTCCATAGAAGGAAGAAAAGGTTTAAAACCCATAATACAAAGTTTAATACATAAGAGAACTTTAGAACCCTGTATGTCACCCCATAATACCCCCATATTACCTGTCAAAAAGCCTGACGGGTCATTCCGGCTAGTTCAGGACCTACGAGCTGTAAATAGCCGTACGGTCACCCGCTTCCCAGTAGTCGCTAATCCATACACACTGTTGAATCAGATCTCCTCAGATTACACTTGGTATAGTGTGGTGGATTTAAAGGATGCCTTTTGGGCCTGCCCCCTTGATGAAAGCAGTAGAGACTATTTTGCTTTTGAATGGGAGGACCCTGATACAGGTAGGAAACAGCAGTTAAGATGGACAGTGTTGCCCCAGGGGTTTATGGAGTCACCTAACCTGTTCGGGCAAGCCTTAGAAACCATATTAGAACAATTTACCCTACCCCCAGGGATTAAGCTTTTACAATAGGTGGATGATTTATTAATAGCAGGAACTAATGAAAAAGAAGTTAGAGAAAGCACCATACAGTTACTGAACTTTTTGGGGAACATCGGGCTTAAGGTTTCTAAATCAAAACTTCAGTTTGCTGAATCAGAGGTAAAATACTTAGGCCACTGGCTAAGCCAGGGAACCAAAAAACTTGATCCTGATCGGGTGGAAGGAATTTTAAGATTACCACCTCCAAAAACTAAGAGACAGGTTCAACAACTGTTAGGACTTTTGGGCTATTGTAGACAATGGATTGAAAATTATAGTAGTAAAGTAAAATTTTTATATGAAAAATTAACTTGTGATAAAATTTGGTGGACAAGTAAAGATGAAGAACAGTTGAATAAAGTAAAAGAGGATTTGATAACGGCTCCGGTTTTAAGCTTACCGAATTTAAAGAAACAGTTCTATTTATTTGTAGAAACAGATAATCACACGGCATACGGAATACTAGCACAGGATTGGGCAGGACAGAAAAAACCGATAGGATACTTTTCTAAACTTTTAGACCCTGTGAGTAGAGGGTGGCCTACGTGTTTACAAGCTATAGTAGCTGTGGCTTTAATGGTAGAAGAAGCAACTAAGGTAACCTTCGGGGGAAAATTAGAAGTGTATGCTCCCCATAATGTTAGGGGAATTTTGCATCAAAAAGCAGAAAAGTGGCTAACTGATAGTAGATTGCTAAAATATGAAGCAATCTTACTTCATTCTCCCAATTTACAACTAAAAACTACCTCGGCACAAAACCCAGCCCAGTTTTTGTATGGGCACGTAGATGATTTACTCATACATGATTGTATCAGCTTGATAGAATATCAAACCAAAATCCGGGAGGATTTAGAGGAAGAGGAATTAATTGAAGGAGAAAAATGGTTTGTTGATGGCTCCTCATGGATGGAGGAAGGGAAAAGGAAATCAGGATATGCAATAATAGATGGAAAAAAAGAAACAGTACTGGAGTCTGGCCCCCTTAGCCCTAGCTGGTCAGCGCAAGCCTGTGAATTATACGCATTATTAAAGGCTTTACAGAGGCTAAAAGGAAAAGTAGGAACCATATTTACAGATTCAAAATACGCTTTTGGGGTAGTACATACTTTGGGGAAAATTTGGGAAGAGCGAGGACTTATCAATACCCAGGGTAAGGGTTTAATCCACGAAGAATTAATAAGGAAAATTCTTATTGCAATCAGAGAACCAGAACGGGTAGCAGTAGTGCATGTAAAAGGACACCAAAAGGGACGGGATTTTTATACCAGAGGAAATAACCGGGCCGACTATGAAGCAAAGAAGGCAACCTCAACCGCCCAAGAAATAGAAGCAATGCCCATTAAAACCTTAACTGAGCAGAAGGAAAAAGTCTTTACTGAAGAAGAAATACAAAAATTTCAGGCCTTAGGGATTGTCCAGACGGATGATAAATGGATCCTCCCGGACGGACGAGAAATGTTACCAAAAGCTTATGCTAAACATATAATTTCTAGACTACATCAGACCACCCATTGGGGAACCCAAGCCCTAGCTGATCAATTTTTAAAATACTATGGGTGCATAGGCATATATGATCTGACAAAACAAGAGGTCCAAGGGTGTTTAACTTGTCAAAAGGTGAACAGGTCTAACTTTAGAACAAAATCCCTTGGAGGGAGAAAATTGGCCTGCAGACCTTTTGAGAGGATCCAAGTAGATTTTACAGAGTTACCTAAGGTAGGAAGATATCGATATCTTTTGGTAATAGTAGATCAGCTTACCCACTGGGTGGAAGCCTATCCCACCGTGAAAGCTACTAAAACTGTAGTTAAACATTTGCTAGAAGAAGTTATTCCCAGATTTGGTATGGTTATAGCTATCGATTCGGACCAGGGAACGCATTTCACATCCAAAATATTAAAGGAAACAATAGAGGCTCTAGGAATTAAGTGGGAATTCCATACCCCATGGCATCCACAAAGTTCAGGAAGAGTAGAAAGGATGAATGGGCTTATTAAGGCACAATTAACGAAGCTAACGGTAGAGACCAAAATGTCATGGGTTAAATGTTTACCATTAGCTTTATTAAACATCAGGACAAGGTCCCAGACTAATACGAGATTATCTCCCTATGAGATGTTATATGGGATGCCTTATTCCCATGGAATACCAATCCAACACCCCAAGGTTGAAGATGCATCTATCCATACCTACATAACTACCTTAGCAAAAGTCATAAGAGACAACCGCCAGAAAGGAATAATGGAGCAAACAGTCCCCTTGGGATTTCCTATTCATAAAATTGAGCCTGGGGACCACGTGCTGATAAAAACGTGGAAAGAAACATCTCTAAACCCCCGCTGGGAAGGTCCGTTTCTTGTTCTTTTGACTACAGATACAGCCATCCGGACGGCGGAAAAGGGATGGACCCATGCTACTCGGGTTAAGGGACCGATCCACACTTCTCATTGGGAAGTGGCCAACAACTCAGAGGACTTGAAGGTTACTTTGAAAAGAAAGAACAAATCAGTAAACCTGTGACCATCAACTGTGTAAATCTATATTATAATTGCTAACCATTTGTATGTTATAAGTGTATAGTGTGTCAGGGAAAGTGGTGGAATCATTGCCATTACGGGTATTTCCCCCAGAGGGGTTTTGTCAGGAGTGTCACGATCAGGAAAAACAACTGACTAACAAGGCCTTACGCCTAAGGGTTTCCGTAGGGAAAAATTGAGAAGGATTCCACTGAGTGGTAAGAAATATTTGTCAAACTTTGACCTAACGTAACAATAATAACTGACATAAATTGTAGAAAACGGTCGTGGGAGTGAGTTGCTACTTGTGGGAAGTAAAAAAAAAAAAATAAAAAAAAATTCGAGCGCTTACAAAATAAGACAGGCCAAGCAGCCTAACAAGTGCTCCCCTGAAGAATACATTTGCTGCCGAGAAGATGATACCCCCCGTTGCTCGAAGCAACTGAGTAGACGGAGGAGGCAGAAATGTACTGCTGTGGGGACTGTTAATGACAAGCTGCTTTAAATATGAAGCTACAGACCAAAATAGTAAGCGCTACCAAGTTGAAAACACTCTAACGTTTCCCACTAACCCAATGTCGTGGTTTCAGCCCGGCCGGTAACAAAGGACCACGCAGCCGCTCGCTCACTCCTCCGCCCCCCTCCGGTGGGATGGGGAGGAGACGGAGGAGAGTTAAAAAAGAAAAAGAAACTGGAACCTCGAGGGTTGAGATAAAGGCAGTTTACTGGGACAAACACAAAGAAATTACAACAACAACGACGGCACTAATGAAAAAAAAGTATACAAAAAGAGTGATGCACAGTGCAACTGCTCACCACCCGGGACCCGACGCTCCGCCACTTCCCCCACTGAAAACAGAGACCACCCCCCGGCCCGCTCCCCATTTATATACTGAGCATGATGTCCCATGGTATGGAATAGCTCCTTGGCTAGTTCAGGTCAGCTGCCCCGGCTATGCCCCCACCTCCCAGGTTCCTGTAAAAATTAACTCTATCCCAGCTGATCCCAGGACACCCAACCTCACTCCACAATGACCTAAAGGATTTAAAAATTAAGGACACAAAAAGGCAAAGATCTTGGAGTATAAAAGAGACACCTTACAATGATATATTAAGTTGGGAAAATAATACCCACAATGGTCCATGGATACCACCACTGTTCCCTAAATGTTGGGATCAAGCAAGTAAATGATCTGTAAAAGGTCTCATAGGGGATATGTGGTTTTAAATGCAGCAGAGCATATGCTAATTTGTTTAACTGTATTCTTTGTGATCAGTTCTATTGAAAATCATGATGAAATGGCTCATGAGACTGTTCAGTGCCTTACAGAATTGTATCATGCAAATTAGTTAAGTTAATATGCAGTCTAAAATGCCTTCAACAGGTTATTGATAACACATAGCGCATATCATCTTATGGTGTCAGACATGACAAAAAAACCTCACTTAACTCTGAGGAAAGTAGATGTACAGCCAGCCTGGTGACTAAGATACAGGACACTTGGCTGCAGTTAAAAGCACCTGGGGCTGAAAAATCTAGTCACAGTAGACATTCATCATGATTTTATAAAAAGTGTTTAAATCCATTAAATAGTGTACTTCAGTTGGAATCACTTATTCTTTCTTTGCAAATCTCAGAATGTAGGTTCTTAACATATACACAGTGTTAAAATTATTTCATAAAAACATGAAATCATTTTTGTAATCACTGAAGAATATATCCCTTACTGCAAGTGTATCTAGAGATTATGAAGAATAAGTAGTATATAATATATATAGTATAAACTAGTACAATCACTGTTGCATTAATATAAATGAAAATAATTGGCATCATGCTAATCATCTAGACATATTTTCATGTCTTTGTACTAGACGCATAAAGATAATGTATATATGTATAGTGTTTATTGTTTATCAGAACATATATGCACATCCCAATATCTTTACACATGCATACTATTTAAATATTGTTGTTTACAAATACTAATTACATTAATGAACATGCAAAGCAGTTGTACTAGGTATTTTGGGGAGGGGTTGTCTTTTTATCTTGTATTTTCTTACAAATGGGTCTCAGCTGCTTTTCCTCTGAGGCAATAAATAATTCAGTGTGCTAATTTGACAGATGATTCTCCAGGAGCCTCCTACCATTACTAGCACCATTAGACCATAATATGCATGTTAGGCATAGACCATTCAGCAAATGTCCTTCACTTGTTTACCCCTAAAGAGCTGTATTCTGCGCAATTGACTAATGAAGCATTATGGGCTTTTTTCCCCCTTTCCTGCTATTTCAATATATTAATGCAGATTGTCTAAAGGGAAAATATATTTTGTTTTCTTTTGGCAAATGGGTATTTATGGAAAAGGTGTAGACTTCTTTCATGTTTCACCTCTGTGAATAAAGAGAAAATAATAAGATCCTAAAAAAGAAATAATTATTATTTAATTTTTATTTAATGCTTTGCACAGCATGTGTAAGAAATGCATTTCATACAGATGACAGAAAAATAGAATAGACTATTTCAGTTGGAGGTGACCTAAAATAATCATCTAGTCCAACTGTCTGACCCCTTCAGGGCTGGTGACCATTCGCCAGCCAGATGTAGCCCCATTCACTACAACCCTTTGAGCCCTGCCCTCCAGCCAGTTCATCACCCAGCGCACTGTGAACTTGTCCAGAAGGAAATATGAAGTTCGGCTCAGTATTATGTCAACTGAGAAATACTGAATACATAGTTCTGGGCTTTATGCCACCTTTGCGCTGGTTGGACTCTGGATAGCTGCAAGGATCAAAAGGGGACTGTGTTAAAAATGTAAAAAGTAAGCATTTATTAAATTACTTAGGGATAAATAATGGCCCTAGAGTATGTGTATGAGATTAATACAAGTATTGCACAGTATATTTTAATCCAATATATAGATCAGAGCAGCAAAATTGTATTAAATATTTGTTAGAAACAGAAGAAAACAGAAGAAATTTAAAGAAAAAAAAAATGTAAAGAGAAAGATACAAGAGCACCTATTTTTGTCAGTCATCTTACGCACTGAAGTTTCAATTCCATGGCATCTATTATTAGAGCCACTCTCAGTACAGGGCAAATATTGGTATGCACAAATAAATCCACAAGACAATCTTCCAAATTGTTTCTGGAATTTTCCCTTAACATATGTGGTTAAATGGATCACAAAGGCAATTTTAAAACTGGATTTTTCCCTACAACAAAACTTAGGTATCTCTCTGAATTTCTTTTTTCTTTAATGTCTCCAGTTCTTCAGCTGTACATATAAATTCTCTCTTCTCCTTAACTCTTCTCGCTTTCTTTCCATGATGTATTCCCTCCCTTTTGTTCTTTGTTATAACCCTTAGTTAGCTCTTAGTTTCTGAACATGACTCTCTTGTTTTCCTATATTGTTATTCCATTTCTCTGATGTGTGCAGGATTAATGCAGTCAGCCATGAGCTGCTTTGGCTGACACGGCCCAGCACTGCCTATGAACTCTTTGTGTGAGATTGTACATTATGCACAGCATCGGTAAAATTTTTCATAGTAAAGGAGGAAATGCAGTTGTAAGTCTGAACTGAATCCTGTTATGGGAATTTATTAGTATTTTCTAACCTTTTCCTTTCTACACTTTAAAAGAGACTCTGCTTTCTATGGAGACATAACTTTGTGATATTTTCTGAAGTTTTATGGGCTCTACATTTTTTTAAACAAAAATGTTAATATCGGAAACTAAATGTGACAACATTCCTATTATTTGTTCTGTAAAATAGTTTTCATTTTCTGCTCAAATCTATTTATTTATTTAAACCCATAAGGGACACCAGCTCTTCTGAACTTACGTGAAAACACATAATTTCTTGCTGTCCTAAATAAGCTCTGTTTCTGGTCCTATTTCTCAGGCCTCTTTCTCCATTTTACACTAAACTGCCATTGGATAAAAAATGTCCTACCTTGGCTGGTGTGCTTTGAGTGGAGCAGGGGATATAACTAGGTATACTGGGAAAGTACACAACTGCACAGGAGGATCCAGTCTGTTTCAGTTATACAAATTCCCTTCTGCTCAGAGTGCAGAGAACCAGGAGAAAAGGTTATATACTCTTCCCTGTACCCAGGTTTATCTGCCTATCATTAGCATAAAAATTATGCCAATAGTATCTGTAGTATCCAAAGCAGATCTGCTCTCCATTCTTTTGATCTACTGAATCTGATCAGTGAGAAGACAGAGCTAGAGGAAAGCAGATGAGATGGTCTCCAAGGAGTGAAGCAACCAGTCCCCAGCAACAGGAGGAAAAGGGGGCTCCTGGGGATGATCCGGCACACAAGTCCTAAACTTTTCAGGGAGCTATCATTAAGCAGAATCAGCAAATTAAAGTTTGTGATGTGCTCAAATGCTCTAGTAATGAGAACTGTGCAAAAAGTAGAAATATATTCCAGTTTGTCCTTACTCCAACTTTTGAATGCATATCTGAACTGATCCTGTATTTATTCTGCTTAATCTTCAGAAACTACTAATTTTCACAGTATTTGTTCATTTATAGCTTTCACAACTATAAATAAAACTTCTCTGTTTCTGCAAAAGAAATGTAATAACAGTCCACTAGAAATGTTTATTCTCAGAAACAATAGTTTTTCACTGCTGATGCAAAGTGCTCATATGGGAGAAATATATAAATGCTTGTAAGTGCTAGGTATTAATATAAGTGATCAGAAAATATGCAAATTAACACATTCATATAAAATTTCCTATTTCCATATAAAATTACTCTCAGAAGCATGTGGCCTTGAGTAGCACTTTCAAAAGCCTGATTAAGGTATTAATGTATGATTAAAATATTTTAAAAATTAGACATTTTTCCCTTTACTTTTCCTATAAAACTTTGCTTCAATGAAACTTTCCTGCCTTCCATTAAACAAGCTTTATGCTTGAAATGCAGCATACTGTGGCAGGCAGATAGTAATAAAAAGACATGGGACACAGGAGACTAAGAAAAAAAGCAAACAATTGTCATTGAAAACAAGGTTTATATGGTTGTAGTGTGTGCTGTATTGTGCTAAACAATGGTATTGGCACCCCCTTAGGCCTTATAGTAAACACTGGACATATGGCTTTAGAAAAAAGAAACCTCTCATCTCACTTTCTCCCAGTGGTGCTTTGTTGGTTCACAGCAAGAGTCTGGCTTTATGTCCTGATCCCACTTTAAAAGGAAGTCCAGCTCAATTCAATTTGCCTGCCTTTTAGTAATGAGACAACATGCATGTGAGCAAATCCCGTGATAATGCAGAACAGACGGGCAGATTTTTGTCTAATTGGATCCTGGACAGCTTGTTTGCTTGTAGTAAATGTGCGTATATTTAGAGATTTCACACTTCTAGCAACAACACATTAGTCAAAGACAAGGACAGAATGTTATTGGGGTTTTTCTGCTTAGCATAGGTGTATGTCTACTAAAGAGAGCTGCTTGATAAAATCTACTAGCGTAATGGAATTGTTCTTGGCTATAATGCTCTTCATGGATTGAATGGCTGTCATAGTGTCCTGGTTTCAGCCCAGCCGGTAACAAAGGACCACGCAGCCGCTCGTTCACTCCTCCGCCCCCCTCCGGTGGGATGGGGAGGAGACGGAGGAGAGAAAAGAAAAAGAAACTGGAAACTCGAGGGTTGAGATAAAGGCAGTTTACTGGGACAAACACAAAGAGATTACAACAACAACGGCACTAATGAAAAAGTATACAAAAAGAGTGATGCACAGTGCAACTGCTCACCACCCGGGACCCAACGCTCCGCCACTTCCCCCACCGAAAACAGAGAGCACCCCCTGGCCCGCTCCCCATTTATATACTGAGCATGATGGCACATGGTATGGAATAGCTCCATGGCTAGTTCAGGTCAGCTGCCCCGGCTATGCCCCCACCTCCCAGGTTCCTGTAAAAATTAACTCTATCCCAGCTGAACCCAGGACACATGGTTTAACCCCAGCTGGTAACTAAGCACCACGCTGCCGCTCACTCACTTCCACCCCATGCAGTGGTATGGGGGAGAGAATCGGGGAGGGGGGGAAAAAGTAAAACTTGTGGGTCGAGATAAGAACACTTTAATAGAACAGAAAGGAAGAAACTAATAATGATAATAGCAATAATAAAATGACAAAACTAATAAAAGGATTGGAATATACAAAACAATTGATGCACAATGCAATTCCTCACCACCTGCCAAACAGTGCCCAGTAGTTCCCAAGCAGTGATGCCTCCCCGGGCCAACTCCCCCAAGTTTATATTCTAGGCATGGCATCACATGGTATGGAATACCCCATTGGCCACTTTGGGTTAGCTGCCCTGGCTGTGTCCTGTGCCAACTTCTTGTGCCCCTCCAGGATTCTTGCTGGCTGGACATGAGAAGCTGAAAGATCCTTGACTTGGTCTAAACACTACTTGGCAACAACTGAAAATATCAGTGTGTTATCAACATTCTTATACTAAATCCAAGACATAGCACTGTACCAGCTACTAGGAAGACAATTAACTCTATCCCAGCTGAAACCAGGACAATGGCATACACTTGGATCCTGGAAGACAATGCGCCATACATAAACTTGTGATATGGGTTGACCCTGGCTGGACGCCAGGTGCCCACCAAAGCCGTTCTATCACTCCCCCATCCTCAGCTGGACAGGGGAGAGAAAAATATAACAAAAAGCTTGCGGGTCAAGATAAGGACAGGAGAGATCATTCACTAATTACCGTCACGGGCAAAACAGACTCAATTTGGGAAAAATAACTCAATTTATTACAAATCAACCAGAGCAAGGTAATGAGAAATAAGACGAAATCTCAGAACACCTTCCCACCACCCCTCCCTTCTTCCCGGGCACAACTTCACTCACGGATTTCTCCACCAAGCCCCCCCAGCGGCACAGGGGGACAGGGATGGGGTTTACGGTCATCACATATTATTTTCTGCCGCTTCATCCTCCTCAGGACGAGGGCTCATCACAGTCTTCCCCTGCTCCAGCGTGGGGTCCCACCCACGGGAAACAGTCCTCCACGAACTCCTCCAACGTGGGCCATTCCCACGGGCTGCAGTTCTTCACGAATTGCTCCAGCATGGGTCCATTCCACAGTGTGCAGTCCTTCAGGAGCACACTGCTGCAGCGCGGGTCCCCCACGGGGTCACAAGTCCTGCCAGAAAACCTGCTCCGTGGGCTCCTCTCTCCACAGATCCGCAGGTCCTGCCAGGAGCCTGCTCCAGCGCGGGGTTCCCACGGGGTCACAGCCTCCTTCGGGAACCCACCTGCTCCGCCGTGGGGTCCTCCACGGGCTGCAGGTGGAGATCTGCTCCACCGTGGACCACCCTGGACTGTAGGGGGACAGCCTGTCTCACCAGGGTCTTCCCCATGGGCTGCAGGGGAATCTTCGCTCCGGCGCCTGGAGCATCTCCTCCCCCTCCTTCTATACTGACCTTGGTGTCCGCAGGCTTGTTTCTCTTACATGTTCTCACTTCTCACTCCGGCAGCTGTTTCTCCCTGTCCCAACGTTTTTTTTCCTTCTTAAAAATGTTATCACAGAGGCGTTACCACTATCACTGATTGGCTCGGCCTTGGCCGGTGGTGGGTCTGTCTTAGAGCTGGCTGGTATGGGCTCTCTCTTTCTCGAACACAGGGGAAGCTTCCAGCAGCTTCTTACAGAAGCCACCCCTGTAACACACACACACCACACCCCCCCGCTACCAAAACCTTGCCACACAAAATCAATACAACTTGTCTTTTATAACAGATCACTGGTAAAATAAAGGTTTCCAATATTTGTGTCACTTATATTTAGCCATATTTTGCCCATCTGTTTCAATTACTATACAGAGAGAATAACTCCAAAGAACATTGTATTAGTATTATCATTATTTACTCATTTATTTTGTGGTGAATGGAGTTAAATCCAGTTGGCGGCGGGTCACAAGTGGTGTTCCCCAAGGCTCAGTACTGGGGCCAGTTCTATTTAATATGTTTATCAATGATCTGGACAAGGGGATCGAGTGCACCCTGAGCAAGTTTGCAGATGACACCAAGTTGGGAGGGAGGGTTGATCTGCTCAAGTGTAGGAAGGCTCTACAGAGGGATCTGGACAGGCTGGATTGATGGGCTGAGGCCAATTGTATGAGTTTCAACAAGGCCAAGTGCTGGGTCCTGCGCTTCGGTCACAGCAACCCCATGCAGCACTACAGGCTTGGGGAAGAGTGGCTGGAAAGCTGCCCGGCAGAGAAATACCTGGCCTTGCTGGTTGACAGCTGGCTGAATATGAGCCAGCAGTGTGCCCAGGTGGCCAAGAAGGCCAATGGCATCCTGGCCTGTATCAGAAATAATGTGGCCAGCAGGAGCAGGGAGGTGGTTGTTCCCCTGTACTCAGCACTGGTAAGGCCACACCTCGAGTACTGTGTTCATTTTTGGGCCCCTCACTACAAGAAAGACATTGAGGTGCTGGAGCGTGTCCAGAGAAGGGCAACCAAGTTGCTCTGTCTGCGTCACCACATTTTTCCTAACAATGGCTTTCACCCGAGTGGCAATGTATTGGTTTTGTGTGGCAAGGTTTTGGTAGCAGGGGGAGGGGGGGGGTTACAGGGGTGGCTTCTGTAAGAAGCTGCTGGAAGCTTCCCCTGTGTTCGAGAGAGAGAGAGCCCATACCAGCCGGCTCTAAGACGGACCCGCCGCCGGCCAAGGATGAGCCAATCAGTGATAGTAGTAACGCCTCTGTGATAACATTTTGAAGAAGGAAAAACTACGTTGGGACAGGGAGAAACAGCCGCCGGAGTGAGAAGTGAGAACATGTAAGAGAAACAAGCCTGTGGACACCAAGGTCAGTGAAGAAGGAGGGGGAGGAGATGCTCCAGGCGCCGGAGCAGAGATTCCCCTACAGCCCGTGGGGAAGACCATGGTAAGGCAGGCTGTCCCCCTGCAGCCCATGGAGGTCCACGGTGGAGCAGATCTCTCCACCTGCAGCCCATGGAGCCCAAGACAGAGCAGGTGGGTTCCCGAAGGAGGCTGTGACCCCGTGGGAACCCCGCGCTGGAGCAGGCTCCTGGCAGGACCTGCGGATCTGTGGAGAGAGGAGCCCATGGAGCAGGTTTTCTGGCAGGACTTGTGTCCCCATGGGCGACCCATGCTGGAGCAGTGTGCTCCTGAAGGACTGCACACCGTGGAATGGACCCATGCTGGAGCAATTCGTGAAGAACTGCAGCCCGTGGGAATGGCCCACGTTGGAGAAGTTCATGGAGGACTGTCTCCCGTGGGTGGGACCCCACGCTGGAGCAGGGGAAGACTTTGATGAGCCCTCGTCCTGAGGAGGATGAAGCGGCAGAAAATAATATGTGATGACCGTAAACCCCATCCCTGTCCCCCTGTGCCGCTGGGGGGGCTTGGTGGAGAAATCCGTGAGTGAAGTTGTGCCCGGGAAGAAGGGAGGGGTGGTGGGAAGGTGTTCTGAGATTTCGTCTTATTTCTCATTACCTTGCTCTGGTTGATTTGTAATAAATTGAGTTAATTTTCCCAAATTGAGTCTGTTTTGCCCGTGACGGTAATTAGTGAATGATCTCTCCTGTCCTTATCTTGACCCGCAAGCTTTTTGTTATATTTTTCTCTCCCCTGTCCAGCTGAGGATGGGGGAGTGATAGAACGGCTTTGGTGGGCACCTGGTGTTCAGCCAGGGTCAACACATCACAGGGGCCTGGAGGAAAAGTCTTATGAGGAGCGGCTGAGGGACCTGGGACTGTTTAGTCTAGATAAAAGGAGGCTGAGGGGACACCTTATCGCTCTGTACAACTACCTGAAAGGAGGTTGTAGTGAGGTGGGTGCTGATCTCTTCTGTCAGATGGCTGGAGATAGGACGAGAGGAAATGGCCTCAAGTTGTGGCAGGGGAGGTTTAGACTGGATATTAGGAAAAATGTCTTTACTGAAAGAATTGTCAGGCATTGGAACAGTCTGCCCAGGGAAGTGGTTGAGTCACCATCCCTGGAGATATTCAAAAAGCGCGTAGACAAGGCACTTCAGGACATGGTTTAGTGGGCATGGTTGATGCTTGGATTCGATGATCTTGAAGTTCTTTTTCAACCTAAATGATTCTATGATTCTATGATTCTATTACTGTGGACCTTCTGCCTGTAAATGTTCACTTCTGAAATGCACAGAAGAAATACTTTCCCACATTGTCCTCTTTTTGCCTTCTAGATCCATAGTTCTGTCCTCATAAGCCAAAAGTTTTGCTCAGGAAACTCTATTAAAGCGTCTCAGTAGGGGGGGGGGGGGGGGAATATAACAGTGCAACCTAAGACAATGGCTGTTGAGCACCTGTCACTTTGGATAAAGCTAGCAAACGTGGTTTTTTTCAAAGGAACAATTTTCAGACAATAAAAGCTAGATGGAAATATCAGTTTTGTGGTTTTGGTTCAAGCCAGGTGGATAGGCCATCTGACTCCTGCCAGTTCATCTGTTAAGCTGTTGCATTAAAGAGTAAATAGGTTTGGCAGAAAATAAACCGCTGTGGTGGGTTGACCCTGGCTGGGCTCCAGGTGCCCACCAAAGTCGCTCTGTCACTCCCCCTCCTCAGCTGGACAGGGGGGAGAAAATATAACAAAAGGCTCATGCGTCAAGATAAGGACAGTTTAATAAAGTGAAAGCAAAGGTCGTGCACGAAAGCAAAGAAAAACAAATGATGTTATTCTCTACTTCCCATCAGCAGGCAATGTCTGGCCACTTCCTGGGAAGCAGGGCTTCAGTACGCGTAGTGGTTGCTCCGGAAGACAAAAATGCCCCCCTGCCATCTCCCTTTACTTAGCTTTTATAGCTGAGCTGACATCATATGGTATGGAATATCTGTTTGTTTGGTTTAGGTCAGCTGTCCTGCTTATGTCCCCTCCCAAGATCTTGCCCTGCCCCAGCCTGCCGTTGGTGGGGGGCAAAAATGTTGGTGAGACAGCCTTGATGCTGTGCCAGCACTGCTCAGCAGTAGCCAAAACACTGGTGTGCTATCAACACCTTTTCTAGCTACCAATGCAGTGCAAAGCACTATGAGGGCTGCTATGGGGAGTATTAACTCCATCTCAGCCAGACCCAATACAATCTCCACCCCTTATTCCATACCATTTGTGCCCTGCTCAGGTCCCACATAATTTAATACACATATCTTCTAACCACACCACTGTATTTAATTCTCATTACTGAAATCCCTTCTTACCAACACTTACAACTGAAACTACACACTTAAACCACTTTTATTCCCAACGTACAGATTTATACATTCTTATTAACTACTATCCCCTGTCCTTTAAGAGATAGATATTCCATGGGCTTCTTCCACTCCTCCAGATGTTCACT
The DNA here is from genome assembly GCF_929443795.1 of Astur gentilis. Lineage (NCBI taxonomy): Eukaryota > Metazoa > Chordata > Aves > Accipitriformes > Accipitridae > Astur > Astur gentilis. The sequence goes on along the minus strand of NC_064918.1, from coordinate 17,894,051 downwards.
GGGCCTCATTTGTCAAGATGGGTGGTCAGGACAGGAGAAGCAGTATGTTCGATCATTGGGCACCAACACCGGCTTGGTTTGGGTCACTGATGCACTTGTCTGGTTCCTTGCGAAGTTCACTCCTCTGCAGTTCGGGTCATTCCTGCTACATTACTTCCTACAATGTACAACTCATATCACAGATTATTTTTCCCCCAAGGTTAAATGTCCTTGAGGCACACACCGGGTCTCCCCATCTTTCCGCATTACCCACCAAGTACACCCAGGTCCCTGAGCAAAGACAATCCCACGAATGGGTTTGCCTTTTCCCATGGGAGGTGCAATCCACACTGCCTTCCCCAGCCACTTCCCCATGTGCACCACGGGGACCTTATCTCCTCCCACAGTATGTAGGGGTTTTGTTTGGGCAGGACCAGGACGGTTAGCAGATCCTCTGGTGTTAACTAGCCAAGTGGCTTCTGCTAAATTTGTATCCCAATGCTTCCATGTCCCATTGCCTAGCGCTCTCAACATACTCTTCAACAGTCCATTATAGCTCTCAATTTTTCCAGATGCCTGCGGTATAGGGGATGTGATACACCCACTAAGTGCCGTGTTTCTTGGCCCAGGAGCTTATGAGGTTATTTCGGAAATGAGTCCCATTATCTGATTCAATTCCTTCTGGGGTACCACGTCACCATAAAATTTGCCTTTCGAGGCCTAAGATGGTGTTTTGGGCAGTGGCATGGTTTACAGGATATGTTTCTAGCCAACCAGTAGTTGCTTCCACCATGGTGAAGTACGTAGCGCTTGCCTTGGCATGTTCATGGCAGTGGTCCAATGTAGTCAATTTGCCAGGCCTCGCCATATCGAAAGCCCAGCCACCGCCCTCTGTTCCAGGGAGACTTTACTCTGGTGGCTCGCTTGAGTGCAGCACATGTTTCACATTCATGAGTGACCTGTGTGATGGCCTCCATGGTCAGGTCCACCCCTCGATCACGAGCCCACCTATACGTTCCATCTCTACCTAGATGTCCCGATGTCTCATGGGCCCATTGAGCTACAAATAGCTCACCCTTACGCTCCCAGTCCAGGTCCACCTCAGACACTTCAATCTTGGCAGCCTTGTCTACCTGTTCATTATTTCGATGCTCTTCAGTGGCACGTGAGCATCTACATGACGTACCTTTAGAGCCATGTGTTCTACCCGGGCAGCAATGACCTGCCACAATGCAGCTGTCCAGATGGGTTTACCTCTGCACTGCCAATTGGTCTTCTTCCACTGCTGTAGCCACCCCCATAGGGCATTAGCCACCATCCAGTAGTCAGTATAGAGATAGAGCACTGGTCACTTTTCTCATTCAGCAATGTCTAGGGCTAGTTGGATGGCTTTCACTTCTGCAAACTGACTTGACTCGCCTTCTCCTTCAGTGGCCTCAATGACTTGTCATGTGGGACTCCACACAGCAGCTTTCCCTGGCATTCCAGAGATCCAGATGGGTTCTGTGCCCCTGTACCCTGATGGCACCAGCGTACACTGTGCACCAGTGTCTACCAAAGCCTTATACTTCTGTGGGTCTGATGTGCCAGGCCATCGAATCCACACAGTCCAGTATATCCGGTCATCACTTTCCTCCTCCTGGCCGAAGGCAGGGACCCTCGATTGCTGTTCCTCATCAGAGTATTCACTGTCTGACCCTTGCGGTGCCAGACCAGAAGTCCCCTCACCAGAATTAAGGGAGGTGGTTTCAGTTCTTTTGTGCCTCGAGGATCGCTGATTGCTTTCTTGGGCCTTTACAGCAACTATGCTGAAAGCCTTCTTTTTGGGTGACCCCTTCTTAACAGCTGTCAGTTCATGTACATGGGCTTCCAGCTTAAAGGTGGGTTCACCATCCCACTTCCTCATGTCCTCCCCTTGGTCACGCAGGAAGAACCAGAGTGTACCACGTGGCATACGCCTCGGAGTCTGTCCTGGGTTCAGCTGGGATAGAGTTAATTTTTACAGGAACCTGGGAGGTGGGGGCATAGCCGGGGCAGCTGACCTGAACTAGCCAAGGAGCTATTCCATACCATGGGACATCATGCTCAGTATATAAATGGGGAGCGGGGGGGGGGGGGGGGGGGGTGGGGGGGTGGGGGTGGGGGGGGGTGGGGTGGGGTGGTCTCTGTTTTCGGTGGGGGAAGTGGCGGAGCGTCGGGTCCCGGGTGGTGAGCAGTTGCACTGTGCATCACTCTTTTTGTATACTTTTTTTCATTAGTGCCGTTGTTGTTGTTGTAATCTCTTTTGTGTTTGTCCCAGTAAACTGCCTTTATCTCAACCCTCGAGGTTCCAGTTTCTTTTTCTTTTCTCTCCTCCGTCTCCTCCCCATCCCACCGGAGGGGGGCGGAGGAGTGAGCGAGCGGCTGCGTGGTCCTTTGTTACCGGCCGGGCTGAAACCACGACAGTCCTTTTTGGCGCCCAACGTGGGGCAGAAGGGTTGAGATAACGACAGATCTGGCCAGAGCGTGTTGAAACAAATTTGCCAAACGCATTTCTTAGATATATAGATGTTAGTCACAATGTTGTTTCATTTGTTTACATGGTGGCGTTTTGTAAGCTCTTATATGCTCTATGTATTGCCTGTAGTTGCGTATCTCATCTCTGGGAGAGTGATTGGGATTATCATTTTGCTGTACTGGGCAATGTCGACTTATGAAATGATTACATCACTGGTCATGAGGTTAAGCTAGTATCTGTATGAGGCAGTGATAATATTTCCATACTTTGGGCGCCTTCTGTCGGATTTTATTGGTAATTACACCCAATCCATGGGGAAATTAGGGGGGGATACCTCCCCCAGTCTGTTCACCTCCCTCTTCTCCTTCCGACTAATTACAACAGCTTTTGAGAATTTTGAATATCCTTGGGATGCGCAAGCCAGTGTGCTGTTAGTGCTATGCCTCCTGAATATGTTTCAGGTCTTCTTTAGGGCTACAAAAAGGCTCTTTAAGAGTACCACTCAGAGATCTCCCCCAAAGCTGGATACTCATGGGTGGCACGGCATGTGGGAGCATATGGGCAAGTATCTAGAGAACTTCTCACCGCCAGTGACTTGGAAGTTCACTCCCGAACAACTACAGAACCCTTATGAAGTGACAGAATATTTGAAAGAAAAATGCTGTGGCTATTCCAAAGACATACAACTCGCCTCACTGTGCTGGGTCCTGGCCAGTATCTACCAAACACTGCTTGATATTATGCAGCACTCTCGGGGGGAAAAGGGGGAAAAGATGGAAAACAGGACAACATGCACCGTGGCTACCCAAACCCTGACAACAGACACCGTGGCTGCCCCTACCCCGACAACAAGCACCGTGGCTGTCCCTACCACGACAACAGGTACCATGACTACCCCTACCCCGGTGACAGACACTGCAGCTAAACCAGAGAACCAGCCTGTGCCAGTATCAGTCGCCCCTGTACAGAAAAAGAAACACACAAAGAAATCAGTTCGCTTAGTGAGAGATGAAGATGAACCAGGGTCATCGCGAGAACAGGAGGTAGAGGCAGAACCTGAAATAATTACCCGATCTCTATCCATGAGTGAGTTGCGTGACATGCGAAAAGATTTTAGCTGCCACCCAGGTGAGCACATTGTTACCTGGCTGCTCCGATGCTGGGATAGCGGGGCTAGTAGTGTGGAATTAGAGGGTAAGGAAGCCAAGCAGTTGGGATCTCTGTCTAGGGAAGGGGGCATCGACAAGGCGATTGGGAGAAAAACACAAGTCCTCAGCCTCTGGAGGCGACTTCTGTTAGGTGTAAAGGAAAGATACCCCTTCAGGGATGAAGTTACATGTCACCAAGGCAAGTGGACCACCATGGAGAGAGGTATCCAGTACCTGAGAGAATTAGCCGTGCTGGAGGTGATTTACAATGATCCAGAAAATGGGCAGTCACCCACAGATCCAGATGAAGTCCAATGCACACAACCCATGTGGCGGAAGTTTCTACGAAGTGCACCACCAACCTATGCCAACTCATTGGCAGTAATGTCCTGGAGAGAAGGCTATGGACAAACGGTGGATGAATTGGCTGTCCAACTCCGGCAATACGAAGGGAGTCTCTCTTCCTCCCTACGGGCCTGTGTCTCAGCTGTAGAGGAGTTGTCCCGAGAGTTCCAGCAATTCAAAGTGGATCTGTCCTCCTCCTCACCTGTACAGGCCCGCATCGCAGTTATTGGGAGTAAGCGTTCCTCTGCCCAAGAGAGAGGAGAGAGAAAGTACACACGACGGGCTAACCTGTGGTTTTACCTGCGTGACCATGGAGAGGACATGAGGAAGTGGGATGGAAAACCTACCTCAGTCTTGGATGCACGGGTACAGGAGTTGCGAGAAAAAGCAACCAGAAAAGAGAATTCTTCTTGGAAAACTGCTGCTCCAGTTTCCCGTGAGTAGTCCCCCAGATACAGTAGATGGGCTGATCTCATTTCTGATCCCCTTGAAGGGACTTCTGATTTACGTGTGGAGAAAGTGAGTAACGGATATTCTAACCAGGATTAGAGGGGCCCTGCCTCCAGCCAGGTGGAGGAGAGGGACAACCAAGTCTACTGGACAGTGTGGATTCGATGGCCTGGCACATCAGACCCACAGGAATATAAGGCTCTAGTGGACACTGGTGCACAATGTACCCTAATGCCATCTAGTTATAAAGGGGCAGAACCCATCTGTATCTCTGGTGTGACAGGAGGATCCCAAGAGCTAACCATATTGGAAGCTGAAATTAGTCTAACTGGGAATGAATGGCATAAACACCCCATTGCGACTGGCCCAGAGGCCCCGTGCATCCTTGGTATAGATTATCTCAGGAGGGGGTATTTCAAGGACCCAAAAGGGTACCGTTGGGCCTTTGGTATAGCTGCATTGGAGACGGAGGAGATTGAACAGCTGTCTACCCTGCCTGGTCTCTCCCAAGACCCTTCGGTTGTGGGGTTGCTGAAGGTTGAAGAACAACAAGTGCCAATTGCTACCACGACGGTGCACCGGCGACAATGTCGCACCAACCGAGACTCCCTGATCCCAATCCATAAGCTGATTTGCCAACTGGAGAGCCAAGGAGTGATCAGCAAGACTCACTCACCCTTTAATACTCCCATATGGCCCGTGCAGAAATCCAATGGGTAATGGTGACTAACAGTAGATTATCGTGGGCTGAATGAAGTCACGCCAACGCTGAGCGCTGCTGTGCCAGATATGTTAGAGCTTCAATATGAACTGGAATCAAAGGCAGCTAAGTGGTATGCCACAATTGACATTGCTAATGCATTTTTCTCCATTCCTTTGGCAGTGGAGTGCAGGCCTCAGTTTGCTTTCACTTGGAGGGGCGTCCAGTACACCTGGAATCGACTGCCCCAGGGGTGGAAACACAGCCCCACCATTTGCCATGGACTGATCCAGGCTGCACTAGAAAAAGGTGAAGCTCCAGAGCACCTGCAATATATTGATGACATCATCGTATGGGGCAACACGGCAGAAGAAGTTTTTGAGAAAGGGAAGAAAATAATCCAAATCCTTTTGAAGGCTGGTTTTGCCATAAAAGAAAGTAAGGTCAAGGGACCTGCGCAGGAGATCCAGTTCTTAGGAGTAAAATGGCAAGATGGGCGTCGTCAGATCCCTGTGGACGTCATCAACAAAATAGCAGCTATGTCCTCACCGACTAATAAAAAGGAAACACAGGCTTTCTTAGGTGTTGTGGGTTTTTGGAGAATGCATATTCCAAATTACAGTCAAATTGTAAGCCCTCTCTACCAAGTTACTCGGAAGAAGAACGATTTTAAATGGGGCCCTGAGCAACGACAAGCCTTTGAACAGATTAAGCAGGAGATTGTTCACGCAGTAGCTCTTGGGCCAGTCCGGACAGGACAAGATATTAAAAATATGCTCTACACTGCAGCTGGGGAGAATGGCCCTACCTGGAGCCTTTGGCAGAAAGCACCTGGGGAGACCCATGGCCGACCTCTGGGGTTTTGGAGTCGGGGATATCGAGGATGCGAGGCTCGCTATACTCCAACTGAAAAAGAGATCTTGGCAGCATATGAAGGAGTTCGAGCCGCCTCAGAAGTGGTTGGTACTGAAACACAGCTCTTCTTAGCACCTCGACTGCCAGTGCTGGGCTGGATGTTCAAAGGGAAAGTTTCCTCTACGCATCACGCGACTGACGCCACGTGGAGTAAGTGGATTGCACTGATCACACAGTGAGCTCGCATAGGAAACCCCAGTCGCCCAGGAATGTTAGAAGTGATCACGGACTGGCCAGAAGGCAAAGATTTTGGAATGTCGCCAGAGAAAGAGGTGACATGGGCTGAAGAGGCCCCGCTGTATAATAAACTGCCAGAAAATGAGAGGCAATATGCCCTGTTCACTGATGGGTCCTGTCACATTGTGGGAAAACATCGAAAGTGGAAGGCTGCTGTATGGAGTCCTACACGACTAGTCGCAGAAACTGCTGAAGGAGAAGGTGAATCGAGTCAGTTTGCAGAGGTGAAAGCCATCCAGCTAGCGTTAGACATTGCTGAAAGAGAAAAGTGGCCAGTGCTCTATCTCTATACTGACTCATGGATGGTGGCAAATGCCCTGTGGGGGTGGCTACAGCAATGGAAGAAGGGCAATTGGCAGCGCAGAGGAAAACCCATCTGGGCTGCCGCACTGTGGCAAGATATCGCTGTTCGGATAGAGAAGCTAGTGGTAAAAGTACGTCACGTAGATGCTCATGTACCCAAGAGTCGAGCCACTGAAGAACATCAAAACAACCAGCAGGCAGATCAGGCCGCCAAGACTGAAGTGTCTCAGGTGGACCTGGACTGGCAACGTAGGGGTGAGCTATTTATGGCTCAGTGGGCCCACGATACCTCAGGCCATCAGGGAAGAGATGCAACATATAGATGGGCTCGAGATCGAGGGGTGGACTTGACCATGGACACTATCGCACAGGTCATCCATGAATGTGAAACATGTGCTGCAATTAAGCAAGCCAAGCGGCAAAAACCCCTGTCGCATGGAGGGCGATGGCTGAAATATGAACCGTGGGAGGCCTGGCAGATTGACTATATCACACTCCCACGAACACGCCAAGGCAAGTGCCATGTGCTTACAATGGTGGAAGCAACCACTGGGTGGCTGGAAACATACCCTGTGTCCCATGCCACTGCCCAGAACACTATCCTGGGCCTTGAAGAGAAAATTTTATGGCAACACGGCACCCCAGAAAGAATCGAGTTGGACAACGGGACTCACTTCCGAAACAACCTCGTAGACACCTGGGCCAAAGAACATGGCATTGAGTGGGTGTATCACATCCCTTATCACGCACCAGCCTCCGGAAAAATTGAACGGTACAATGGACTGCTGAAAACTACATTGAGAGCGATGGGGGGTGGAACTTTCAAGCATTGGGATACACATTTAACAAAAGCCACCTGGTTAGTTAATACTAGAGGATCCGCCAATCGGGCTGGCCCCGCCCAACCAAGAGTTCCACATACTGTAGAAGGGGATAAAGTCCCTGTAGTGCATATGAGGAGTATGTTAGGAAAGACAGTCTGGGTTAGTCCTCCCTCAAGCAGAAGCAAACCCATTCAAGGGGTTGTTTTTGCTCAAGGACCTGGGTACACCTGGTGGGTGATGCAGAAGGATGGGGAGGTTCGATGTGTATCTCAGGGAGATTTGATTTTGGGAGAGAATAGCCAGTGAATTGGGCTGTATGATATTTAACTGCTAAATAACCTGCCAATGCATGTCATTATATCTATAGTGTCTATATGCCATATCAAGGGTATTATTGTGAGAATTATCCAAATGACTACAGGATGGACTTTTGAAACTGAGCCAAGTACAACAGCGATAGAACTTGAACTGGCACCCACCAATTTCCTCAAGATCAACATCTTCGACCTGCAGACCAAGGGCATGAGTTACACCAAATGTACTAGCCACAAGTTCCAGAGGCAGCGTACAACGACCCAACATCTCACACCATCTCTCTCTTATCCTGAAGAACTGTTACAACAGATAGAGCCCCAAAATCAATGGACACATTAGAGGGATAGCCCATAGGCTAAAGGAACACCGTGTGTGTGTGTGTGCGAGGTCGGGGGGTGGAGTCCATATACTTATATATAAGACAAGGAAAGTTGTAGTGGTTGATTGGAAAAAAAAAAAAGTAAGATCTGGGCATGATGTAGATGGTATAGAATAAGGGGTGGATAATGTCCTGGGTTCAGCTGGGATAGAGTTAATTTTTACAGGAACCTGGGAGGTGGGGGCATAGCCGGGGCAGCTGACCTGAACTAGCCAAGGAGCTATTCCATACCATGTGACATCCTGCCCAGTATATAAATGGGGAGCGGGCCAGGGGGTGGTCTCTGTTTTCGGTGGGGGAAGTGGCGGAGCGTCGGGTCCCGGGTGGTGAGCAGTTGCACTGTGCATCACTCTTTTTGTATACTTTTTTTCATTAGTGCCGTTGTTGTTGTTGTAATCTCTTTGTGTTTGTCCCAGTAAACTGCCTTTATCTCAACCCTCGAGTTTCCAGTTTCTTTTTCTTTTCTCTCCTCCGTCTCCTCCCCATCCCACCGGAGGGGGGCGGAGGAGTGAACGAGCGGCTGCGTGGTCCTTTGTTACCGGCCGGGCTGAAACCACGACAGAGTCCCTTTCCCATTGACTGGGGCAGGAGAGGACTTATTTCTTGGAGTGTCCCTAACAGCCAAGGCACTGTCCTGTAGGGATGAGGAGACACAGAGATTTTCCTCAAAGTTTTGGAGCCAAGACGACGCTTTCTCCACAGTTGGTGTTTCCATATCTGGATAATACATTGCTGCTAAGCTGTTAGAATACAACGCTGGGGCACCTTGAATCACCTTTCGCCACATGGCCCGTGTGCACAGGACATCCTCTGGATCTTTGGAGACTTCCTCATCATCTAGATCACTGTAGATGACTTCCACCACTGCTAACTCTCTCAGGTACTGGATGCCTTCATCTGCGATAGTCCACTTTCCTGAGGAGTTCACAAGATCTTCCTTGAATGAATATCTTGCCCTCACACTTGAGAGGAGCCGGCTCCAGAGACTGCAAATTGCTGCCTCTTTTCCAATTCCTCTCTCAATTCCCCGGTTTCTAGCGAGGGATCCCAGCTGTTGGGCTTCCTTGCCTTCCAGTTGCTGACTGTCGGCCACGTTATCCCAGCATCTGAGCAGCCAGGCAGCAATCTGCTCACCTGGCTGGCGGGTGTAGTCTTTCCGCATGTCCCAAAGTTCTGAGGACGTCAGGGACCGGGTAGTTTCCGCTTGCTGTCTAAGTTCCCTCACTCCTTCCTCCAATTTCTTTGTTGAAGGACCGGCTTCTAAATTAAACCTTTCCTCTTCTTCTTCTTCCCTTATTAATCAATGATATGGACCTGTTGATCTCCTTGTCCACTGTTTCTTTTTCACTACTCGGGCAATTACTGTAGTTGTTGTTGTTTGGGTCCCTATCTCGAGCGCATGGTGTCCTCAGATGCAGTCTGGGTCCCTGCCTCAACCGTGGTCCTCTGAGATTGTGTTGAACTATGGCTCGGTAGGCATAGGCCAGGCCCCCGTACAGTGCGAGAAGCTGTTGGTTTTCATTGGGGTGAACAAGGTACCCCTCTATCAGGTGGCGCATCAGTTTGCCAGGGTTACTTGCCTGTTTGGGTGTAAGGTCCCAGGTTATGAGAGGTGATAACCATCCTAGGAATCTGCCCAAATCCTTCCCTATTCCCTGCCACCCAGGGACCGGTTGCTTGAGGGCACATTTCAGTATTGCCTCACCCAAAACTTGCCTTCTCTTATACCAGGACGAGGTCAGATTCCACAAAACCCATAATATTTCACCAGTATTAATTATTAGTATTGAACAGCTCACATAAGGGTGAACAAGGACCTCGGGAACCTGCATAATAAAACCATTCACATCAATGCAGGAAGGGAGAGGGAGATGTGTTCCCTCATCTCCTCCAAAAGATAGCTCCCACAACACTGCAAATCCATCGGTGACAGGACAAAGCACACAGCCATTATTTGCATTACCATGTTCCCAAACTCAGCAAGATAGAGATAAGCAAGCAGCCAACAAACTCTGTGACCTGCACAGGAGCTTGCCACTTAATAACTAGCTGTAGCACGCTTAATGCAAAACTGTCATTGTCATGCCCCATGTTGGGCGCCAAAAAGGACTGTGGTAGGTTGATCCTGGCTGGGTGCCAGGTGCCCACCAAAGCCGCTCTATCACTCCCCCTCCTCAGCTGGACAGGGGAGAGAAAATATAACAAAAGGCTCGTGCGTCAAGATAAGGACAGTTTAATAAAGTGATAGCAAAGGTCGTGCACGAAAGCAAAGAAAAACAAATGATGTTATTCTCTACTTCCCATTAGCAGGCGATGTCTGGCCACTTCCTGGGAAGCAGGGCTTCAGTATGTGTAGTGGTTGCTCCAGAAGACAAAAAAAATGCCCTGCCTTCCATCTCCCTTTACTTAGCTTTTATATCTGAGCTGACGTCATATGGTATGGAATATCTGTTTGGTTAGTTTAGGTCAGCTGTCCTGGCTATGTCCCCTCCTAAGATCTTGCCCAGCCCCAGCCTGCCGTTGAGGGGGGCAAAAATGTTGGTGAGACAGCCTTGATGCTGTGCCAGCACTGCTCAGCAGTAGCCAAAACACTGGGGTGTTATCAACACCTTTCTAGCTACCAATGCAGAGCACAGTGCTATGAGGGCTGCTATGGGGAGAATTAACTCCATCTCAGCCAGACCCAATACAACCCCTTTGCATTCCAGCTTATCCTCAGATGTCAGAGTGGCTAGGGGCAGCTAGGTTTAATTTCTCTAGTTGTTGGAAAGTGGCTTGCTGAAAAAGGACATGGGCCTGTGGAAAAGTTGTGCGAGCAGAGTTCTGTGTGAAAGAATGTCAGTTTGAGCAGCAAGACTAGGCCTTGGCCGAAAATAGCTGGCTTTACTGATATTGGGAGAAAAACAACAGCTGGTCTCGCTGTTATCAGGAGAAAGACAGGGACGGTGTGACCTTGGCATAACTTCATAAGTAACTTTTGAAGAAGTTCCCATGAGAAAGTTACGGAACACGCATAGCTGCAAATCACAAGTGGGTGTGTTTTAGTAATGAATAAACATTAGCAATGTACCAATCATATTAGGACTAGTAGGCATAATTATCGCAAACTGTATAAATATGAGCTATCCGTGCAAATAAAGTTGAATCACTTCTATCACTCATATTGGGTCGACTTATGTGCATTCCTCCGCCGCTCCAACATCTAGTGATGTCGAATTCAACGCTATAAGTCCGGTCACATTCAGTTTGCTGAACTATCATAATGATGGATGCACTAACAGCGCAGTGCACTCTCGGCTTAACTGCATTCAGTGCACGAGAATTACCAGACTTAGGGAGTTTCATTGTGTTAATGAACTATCACAACTAGATTAACGAGCAGCGCAGTTTATTGAAGCAACAGGAGTACAGGTTCTTTTGGATTGCCCGTGATAAATACATATGTCTGCAAAGTACATGCAAATAATAATACAGTCAAATACAAGCACACTAAATTATGGATAAAATTCTATAGAGATTTCTAAGTTTCACGGGAAAGCACTTGATATAACTGGGGTTCGAATCTTACCCAGTAAATGTCCTTATGGGGGGGAAGAGAGGTTCAGCCCATCAACTGATCCTAGGAGTCCATGATGTCCTCCCAACTTGTCTATGATGGTGTCTTTCCTAACATTTGTATTGGTTTTGTGTGGCAAGGTTTTGGTAGTGTGTGGGGGGATTACAGGGGTGGCTTCTGTAAGAAGCTGCTGGAAGCTTCCCCTGTGTTCGAGAGAGCCCATACCAGCCGGCTCTAAGACGGACCCGCCACTGGCCAAGGACGAGCCAATCAGTGATAGTAGTAACGCCTCTGTGATAACATTTTTAAGAAGGAAAAAACAGTTGGGACAGTGAGAAACAGCCGCTGGAGCAAGGAGTGAGAACATGTAAGAGAAACAAGCCTGCGGACACCAAGGTCAGTGAAGAAGGAGGGGGAGGAGGTGCTCCAGATGCCAGAGCAGAGATTCCCCTGCAGCCCGTGGTGAAGACCCTGGTGAGACAGGCTGTCCCCCTGCAGTCCAGGGAGGTCCACGGTGGAGCAGATCTCCATCTGCAGCCCATGGAGGACCCCACGCCGGAGCAGGTGGGTTCCCGAAGGAGGCTGTGACCCCGTGGGAACCCCGCGCTGGAGCAGGCTCCTGGCAGGACCTGCGGATCTGTGGAGAGAGGAGCCCACGGAGCAGGTTTTCTGGCAGGACTTGTGACCCCGTGGGGGACTCACAGTGGAGCAGTGTGCTCCTGAAGGACTGCACACCATGGAAAGGACCCATGCTGGAGCAGTTCGTGAAGAATTGCAGCCTGTGGGAATGTCCCACGTTGGAGAAGTTCGTGGAGGACTGTCTCCCATGGGTGGGACCCCATGCTGGAGCAGGGGTGTGATGAGCCCTCGCCCTGAGGAGGTGATGCGGCAGAAAATAACGTGTGATTACCGTAAACCCCATCCCTGTCCCCCTGTGCTGCTGGGAGGGCTTGGTGAAGAAATCCAGGAGTGAAGTTGTGCCCGGGAAGAAGGGAGGGGTAGTGGGAAGGTGTTCTGAGATTCGGTTTTATTTCTCATTACCTTACTCTGGTTGATTTGTAATAAATTGAGCTAATTTTCCCCAAACTGAGTCTGTTTTGCCCGTGACAGTAATTAGTGAATGATCTCTCCTGTCCTTATCTTGACCCGCAATCTTTTTGTTATATTTTTTCTCTCCCCTGTCCAACTGAGGATGAGGGAGTGATAGAATGGCTTTGGTGGGCACCTTGGTGTCTAGCCAGGGTCAACCCATCACAACATTCCTCATCTCTTTTGGCCTTTTATATTTTCTTATTTTTTAGGTGGAACTTGAGTGACTCTATTCATACATACCTTTACTTTGATTGGTATAAAGTTCTCTCGCTTTGCTTTTAAAGGTATGAGCTAGAGAAAATTCAGAGCGCATGCTCACTGGGGGGGTGGTTGCACCTTGGAGGTGGGTAACTTTTGGGATGGAGGTGTGTTCTCATATTATAATGAGCAAAGTTCACCCAGAGGGCATGATGTTGCATGTCACTACTCCAGAACTGGGCACTTATGATATAAATCAGAAGTAAGGCCATAGCGTCAACAGAACCCCATTGTTTCACCTCCTTGCCTCAGTGGATTCAATGCAGGGACCTTCCATTCCTGTTCCAGTAGTTCCAGTTCCCCATCCCTGCAGTGATATCACAGAGCCTGGCCACGGTGTCTCCACTCAGCTCCACCCTCCATGTTGTTTCTCAGAGTCAGCATACCAAGCTCCCCTGGTGTTGCTAACAGCTAAGGTTGCAGGTTATGTTGCCTAGGGAATTATTATGGAACAGATTTCGTGTATATCCACTGCATTCCACCCTGGAGGTTTACCTTCCCTTTAGGGGGAGGGTGTGTGTGTGTGTGTGTCATATCGATAAGTCACCTCCAGCAATCATTCCACATAAGCTCTGAGGGTTTCTGCTTTCCTGACAGCCATGGACTTCCCAGCTCCCTGCCTCCTGCCAGCTTGGCCATCCTCCTCTAGCTTGCCCATCCCCTATGCCAAGTATTTTGTGGGTAGGTGCCAGGGAGAGTGTTCTGGTTGGCTCTTGTATTATGACTTTCTTCTTGTCCCAGCTCTTAGGGCTTCCTCAGTGAAGGGCCTTCACAGGCCACGTGGGCAGGCTGATTGTTCCCAATGTCCTAAATACTGTAACAGACAGCTGGTGAGTCTGCTGAACACCATTGGAGCTAGCCAGAGGGTTTATTCACTATTTCCAAAGCACCGTATGTCTAGCTTTTTATCCCAGTTTGTATTTTTTTCTTTTAAATAATTTTATTGGTTCTCTCACAATTATACTCTTGTTCTTTATCATTCCAAAGGTAGTAATTTTATTAAGTTGTTGAAAGAAAAGATACTCCTTATAGCTGAAATCTGAATTCAGTTGTATCATAGATTAGACCTGGAAGCTATGCTCAGAAGCAAAAAAGATGTTAAAGAATCATGAATCATGGAGATGTTAGAGAAGTAAATAGCAAAAATGCTGGGTTGTGTGGTAGTACCGGTAAAACAAAACAGGAAACTTTCATAAATTGTAAAATGTAATTATCTTCCAGATAGACTTTACTCTAGATTAACTTGTAAAGCTGTATTTCTCAGAACAGATCTGATTTATATCCTTGTGTGAATTGTCCAGCCTCAACAAAAATCACTCATGACTTATGATTGAACTGTATTTTTTAATCACTTTTTCTTTCTTGACTGAACCATCCAAGTAAATTTTCTAAGAATTCTTCTTTTTTTTTTCTTTTATATATTTCATCTACTACACCTCCTCCTGTAGGGCATTTTGCATTTAATACCAGTTGATAGGGATAGGTTATGATATAGAGAATGAACTACTAATTGCTCAATGATTGTCTCTCTATAACTTTACATATGAGACAAAGACTGGTGTTTGTAAGAAGGAACCATGAACAATCACAAAATCTTGTCGAGAAGACACAAGTAGAGGCCTTGCTTGAATAGATAGGGCTAGCAAAGGTACGAACTCCTGCCTTTGTTCTCATAACCATATGATTCTTGTAACACTGCTTACCAAGGACTGGTGTCTGTCAGGGATTAAGCTTGTCAGGGACCGATACTCGTCAAGGACGGATGCGTCAACCAAGGAAGTGATAATAAGAACTGAAATATAGGTCTAAGATAAGGTGTATGAGAAGCAACCATAAAACTGTTATAATTGCCTAGTAAGAAGAGAGCATGCGTGAATGACTAAAGTTCATCTAAAGGACAGAAGAGGAAGAAGAAGATAGAACCCCTGAAGAAGTAAACGACCACCAGAGACAAATCTGAGCATGCGCAATGATGACATATACATTGTAGAATTGCTGACACACGCCTTTTTAATTACTCCGCCTCACTTATGCATATGTATGTTTTTGTATTGAATAACCTCATGAATATGTATATTTACATTGTATAAATTTCTGGTAAATTGGGCAATGGTGTGCACGATAGGTGGAGCGATCCCCCGTGCAACCAGCGCTGTCAATAAAGAATACCTACTTAATAGTTAATCAAACTATTGAGTTAATTTCTTTGAATCAATCTGGCGACCCAGATGGGACACTCTCTGCTCGGCTGCAGGACCCGCTGAGAACAGGACTCCCTAGGGTACCCCCGGGATTTTCCCGGAGGGACTCCTCGTCTCACTCGGATCACTGCGGGAGCAGACAAGGACACCATCTAAAGGATTAAAGGTATTCTTTATGTCTTTGGGTTTGGGACCGGTCATTTGGAAAAGCTATCCATAAGTCATAAGATTAACTTATGCAGGATGGCGTATGCCAGGTAGCTGATGCACTTGGTATACATTTGGTTTTGGTTTGATACGTGTCTGGACACTTTTGTTTCAGTATACTCTGTATGCTGTTGTGCACCTTGTGTGCTTTTGGTTTGGTGCCCATACATGTACTTTGGTTTTGTTTTTTTTTTGATTTGAATTTGTTTCGGACCTTTTGGCTAACTGAATGTGGTAAACGACCATTGGAATCGGATTACGGAGACCGCTGTGAGTTCTGAGTTAAAACTGTGTTGAAACGGTGAATTGAATGAATGAGTGAGTGAGAAGCAGCTGCAGAGTGTGTGTGTGAGATTCCAATCCACAGTTTCACTCCGTAGGAGGTAGGGCCGGAGACCAATGAGGTGTGACTGACTCTGTGATGATTTGGGAGACGAACTTGTATATTATTATAGTTATAAGTTTGAGCTCGATTATTTTGATTATCTTGTTTATGTGGTGTTGTTCTTGTAAGAAATTCCCTCTTTGGTGTATTATATAAATGTGGGTATACGAATGGTGTCTTCTGCATCCGGAAAACGAGTGTAAACCTATATATATCCTAGAGTGTGTGTGGTGTAAACAAAGGTTGCAAATAGATTGTGGAAAGGATATTGAATGCTCTGAGTGTCGGGTTTGGACTCCCTGGGACAAGAGAGAGCGGGCTACCTATATAGTTGAGATTGTTTGTGGTTGTAAAGGTGAGCATATAAACGAGTAATATGGGAGGTAAACAAAGTGGTGGAATATTGAAAAAGAGCCCCTTAGGCTGTATCTTGAATCACTGGAAGAAGATAGGGGGACCGTCAGGTGGAGGCGTGGATAAGAAAACTTTAATAAAATATTGCAATCAGTGGTGGCCTTTATATAAATTAGACGATGATGAAAAATGGCCCTTTAATGGGACATTGAATTATAACACTTTGTTACAATTGATGTTGTTTCTGAGACGAGAAGGAAAATGGGATGAGGTGATGTATGCAGATATGTTTTTCACTTTAAGAAATCATTCAGAGTGGCAGAAAGAATGTGGCATTAATTTGGCCCCACAAGACCCTCTTGTGTTGGCAATGGAGAAGGAGCAGAAAAGGAGTACAGGGAAGATGAAGAGATGTTGTTCGGCATGTAGTATAGGACAAAGATGTATAAAATTAAAGGAAACTGAGGAAAGAATGGAAGATTTTATTTTTTCACCACACTTGTTACCCCCAACACCCCTAGAAGGTAATTCCACTGATGATACGGGTACGAAAGAACCTGATGAAGGTACGAGCACGAAAGATTTAGGATTTACTCCTATTACAGCTCGCACCCGGAGTAAGATTGGTCCAATAATCCAGGCTCCCTTAAGACAGGCAGTAGGAGCTACTGGTCCTACAAAAATTAAAGTGCCATTTACGATGAATGATTTAGATTCATGGAGAGAAATAGTAAAAGAATATCGGGATGATCCTGAAGGAGTTGCTAAAAGATTTGAGTTCATTGTTAAAAATCAAGATCCAGATTGGAAGGACATCGATTTGATGTTAGATGCCTTAACTGAAACTGAAAAGCAATTAATAATAAGGAATGCACGGACTCAGGTCCAAATTCAAATAACTGCTGGGGTTTTACCCGGTGTGGTAGATAATCACGTACCGAGAACAGACCCCAATTGGGACCCTAATGATGACCATGATTACCGATTGTTGAAAAAATATCAAGAATGGATAAAAATTGGTATTGAAAATGCAGTACCGAAAGCAGTTAACTGGTCAAGTCTGTATGCAGTAAAACAAGGTCAGACTGAAACTCCCACAGAGTTTCTTGACCGGTTAAGAGTAGCTATGCGGAAATTTACTACCTTAGATCCCTTATCTGAAGTGGGAAAACAACAGTTGGTCTCTTTGTTTTTAGGACAATCTTCAGAAGACATAAGGCGAAAGCTTCAGAAATTGAAAGAGCCTGAGATAAGGGACTTAGAAAAATTGATAGAGGAAGCTTGGAGAACGTATCGGAACAGAGAAGGGGAGGAGAGACGAAAAATGGGAAAAGCTATTGCTGTAGCTACTATAGCCGCGCTGGGAAAACAGGACAACTCCCTTCGTGGGAGGGGTCGGGGAACTGGAAGGAGGGGAGGCTCACGCCAGCCCCTAAGATCAGACCAATGTGCTTATTGTAAAGAAATAGGCCACTGGAAAGGACAATGTCCTAAGCTGAGTGGAGCGCAAGCTGTTGTAGCCAATGTTACCTCTGGTCAATGAGGGGGACCGGGGGAATCCACCCTAGCGGATCCACTGGTTAAAATTAAGCTAGGGAAAATAGAACAAGAGGTGGATTTTCTTGTAGATACGGGAGCGTCCTATTCAGTGCTAAATCAAAGGCTGATACCAGAGGATGAAGAGTTTGTGACTGTAGTGGGAGCTACTGGCCAGCAGAAAAAGGCTTATTTCCTAAAACCACTTAAATATAAATTGGGTAAACAAATAGGAATACATAAATTTCTGTATTTGCCCGGATCTCCAAAATCCTTGTTAGGCCGTGACTTGCTAGAACAATTGGAAGCAGAAATTGTTTTTGAAAAAGGAAAAATGGAATTAAAAATCAAGGAAGACCAGCTAATTAACGTTTTAAGCTTGGCATTAATACAAGCTGAACTAAAATTTGAAGTACCTCCAGAAATTGTTGATCAAGTATATCCTGGAGTCTGGGCCTCTGATGTTCCAGGAAAAGCTAAAAATGCAGCCCCTATAGTAATTAAGCTGAGACCAGGAGAAGAACCTGTCAAAGTTAAGCAATATCCCCTGAAATTAGATGATAGGAAGGGGATCAAGGAAATAATTGACAGGTTTCTACTATACGGAATATTGATTGAATGTGAATCAGAATATAATACACCTATATTACCAATTAAAAAGGCAGATGGGAAAAGCTATAGGTTAGTCCAAGATCTGAGAGCCATAAATAAGATTACTGAGGATATACATCCAGTAGTCGCAAATCCATATACTTTGCTAACAAAACTAAAAGATAGCCAAGTTTGGTTTACCGTACTGGATTTGAAGGATGCCTTCTTCTGCCTGACCTTAGCCACAGAAAGTCAGAATTTGTTTGCTTTTGAATGGGAAAATCCTGAATCCGGGAGAAGAACTCAGTTAACATGGACAGTACTACCGCAAGGCTTTAAGAATAGCCCCACCATCTTTGGAAACCAACTGGCAAAAGAGCTTGAAACTTGGGTACCTCCAGACAATGAAGGAATCTTGTTACAATATGTGGATGATCTCTTAGTAGCTACTGAAACCAGGGAAAGCTGTATTCGATGGACTGTAAATCTTCTTAATTTTTTGGGTTTAAATGGATATCGAGTCTCTCAACAGAAGGCCCAGCTGGTTCGACAGCGTGTGACCTACCTGGGACTTGAAATCTCGGGAGGACAACGGGAACTCGGGACTGAGCGAAAAGAAGCCATTTGCCGAACCCCGGAGCCCCAAACGGTAAAAGAGCTGCGGACCTTTTTGGGAATGACAGGTTGGTGTCGCCTTTGGATACATAATTATGGATTATTGGTAAAGCCATTATATGATCTGATAAAGAGAGACCAGTCAAAATTAATTTGGACTGGAGAAACACGAAATGCATTTAAGCAGCTCAAACGAGAACTAATGAGAGCTCCTGCTCTGGGGCTGCCGGATGTTTCCAAACCCTTTTGGCTGTTTTCGCATGAGAGACAAGGAATAGCTTTGGGAGTACTAGCACAAAGACTTGGTCCCTATAAACGGGCAGTAGCTTATTTCTCCAAACAACTGGACGAGGTGAGCAAAGGATGGCCTGGTTGCCTTCGAGCTGTGGCAGCAGTTGTTATCAATATTCAAGAGGCCCGGAAGTTTACCATGGGACAGAAGATAACAGTGCTGGTCTCTCATACAGTTTCAGCGGTTTTGGAACAAAAAGGAAGCCATTGGCTCTCGCCCCAGAGATTCTTAAAGTACCAAGCAGTGTTAATAGAACAAGATGATGTAGAAATTGTAGTTACTAACATTGTCAATCCAGCCTCTTTTCTTAGTGGAACTCTGAATGAACCAGTGACACATGACTGTATAGAAACAGTAGAAGCTATATATTCCAGTCGACTAGACCTCAAAGAAGAACCTCTGGAGGATGCTGAAAACTCCTGGTATACCGACGGGAGTAGTTTTATAAAACAGGGACAACGTAAAGCAGGATACGCAATCACAACCACCCAACAGGTAATCGAATCTAAGTCTTTGCCTTCTGGGACTTCAGCCCAAAAGGCAGAGATAATTGCCCTTACCCGAGCACTGGAATTGGCAAAAGGGAAAAAGATAAACATTTGGACAGATTCTAAATATGCATTTGGAGTAGTTCATGCTCACGGTGCAATTTGGAAAGAACGAGGATTGCTAACTGCTCAAGGGAAGCAAATAAAACATGCAGAAGAAATCTTAAAGCTATTAGAAGCTGTAAAGCAACCAGAAAAGGTAGCTATCATGCATTGTCGAGGACACCAAAAAGGAAACACAGATCCAGAAATTGGAAATCGACTAGCAGATTATGAGGCTAGGCGGGTGGCAGAAGAAGTGGGAGCAGAAACATTATCCTTAATACCAGACGGTAAAATCCAAACTGTAAGTACAAATCAAAAACCAAATTATTCAAAAGAAGACTTAAAATTAATTGAAGATCTGGATGGTAAAGTAGAGTCAGATGGATGGGTTCGTTTAGCAGATAATCGTATAGTAATACCATCCAATTTAATATGGACAACAGTTTTAACTGAACATAATAAGACGCATTGGGGAGCAGATGCCCTGTACAAAAACTTAAATCAGAAATTAATAGGACGCAATCTGTATACAATGGTGAAACAAATATCTCAACAATGTGAAATTTGTTTACGTAATAACCCTAATGTGGCAAATAAAGTGAGGTTAGGGATAATTGGCAAAGGAAATTATCCAGGACAACAGTGGCAAATTGATTTTTCGGAGCTCCCAAGAAAAGGGGGGTACCGATACTTGTTAGTCATGACTGACACATTTTCAGGCTGGCCAGAGGCTTACCCCTGCCGAACAAACAAAGCTAGAGAAGTAACTAAGATATTGTTGAATGAAATCATTCCTCGTTTTGGAATTCCAGCAACAATATCTTCCGATCGAGGTTCACATTTTTGTGCCAAAGTAGTACAGCAGGTGAGCAAAACTCTGAAGATAGACTGGCAGTTACATACCCCATATAGACCTCAAGCAAGTGGGCAAGTTGAAAAGATGAATCACTTAATTAAACAACAAATAGCAAAAATTGGTCAAGAGACTAATCTAACTTGGCCCCAGTCTCTTCCCCTGGCATTGCTTAGAATGAGAGTGAAACCAAAAACAAAGGAAAATTTAAGCCCCTTTGAAATACTGTATGGGAGACCATATCAATTTCAATTTACAGGAGAAGATTTAACCCAACTGGGTGCGGGGTATTTGTGTGACTACATGGTATCCCTCCAGAAGCAGTTAGAGAATATAAATAAACAAGTTTTAGGAACCAGGGCTAGAGGGTTAGATCAACCAATCCATCCCTTTAAACCGGGTGATTATGTATATGTAAAGATCTTTTCAGGACAACCCCTGGAGGAGAAATGGGACGGACCCTATCAAGTGTTGCTGACGACCTTCACTGCCATTAAGATCAAGGAACAGCCTGCCTGGATCCACTATTCGAGAGTAAAGAGAGCACCTGAGAGGCCATGGACAGTCATCCCTACAGGACCCACAGGTCTGCGATTCTCCAGATCATGATGGTAACAGAGTTATTACTCGGTTCAAATGAAGCTCGATGGAACTTGAACTCACATTTTTCCTTGACACAAAATGTTTCCCAAATCCTGAACAGAACTGACTGTTGGATATGTACTCACATGCCAGAACACGGTGGAAAAGCAATCTCGCTAATTGGTATTCCGATACCAAGTAATTACTCCTGGACCACTCTTTGGGAAAGTACCACATGGTATACTGACAATGACGGAGTCCAGAAGTTAGAAATAACTAGTCCTAAGGCCCAGGAGCCTTACTGTACATGTGTACAGAGATGTAATCCACCTAAAGGACTGGGAAAAAGTGACTGTGTTAATAGGACGTATGTAGGGAATCATACAGTTTGTAACAAAACTACAGATATTGGAACTTCAACTTCTGTTAATACTACAGCATGGCCAGTGCCAGAAGGAAAGGGATGGTACTGGCTATGCAATGACACTGCCTGGAAAGTTTTACCAAAGAATTGGATGGGAACATGTACTTTGGGAGCAGTGGTTCCAAATATGACTATACACAATACTCCACCAAAAGGATGGGTGCGAACACATTTTCGAAAGATTAGACGAGATGTTGAGAATCCTCTAGTAAGGAGGCCTACTGCCTTTCATACTTTTGTCCGATGGTTTCTTCCATGGTTGGGAGTGAGTGAGTTAGAAAAAGCCATAGTTAACATTTCGGCAGTAATAGAAAACCTTGAGAATAGAACAATTGACGCAATAAGAGCCCAACAATTAGAAATATCCAGTTTATCTCAAATTGTACAACAAAATAGAATGGCATTAGATCTATTATTGACATCTCAGGGTGGAGTATGCACAGTTATAAATACGAGTTGTTGCATGTATGTAGATCAAAGTGGAAGAATCTCCACCGACTTAGAAGAAATTTGGAAACAAACCAAAATACTACATGAAATAACAAATGATGACCTCTCATGGGGATTTCAAGAATTGTGGGACAAACTAACATCCTGGCTGCCAAATTTTGGGTGGCTAAAGCAAATTTTTATTCTGGTTATAATTTTAGTGACTTTGGGAATGATGGTCTGCATTATGCTTAAGTGTTTTGTGTGGTATTGTCAGGGCACGGTAGAAAATTACGAGAATTGGAAACGAAACAAAATTAGACATCAAGTAGAAACCGGGAAATACTTTACACGATCTCTTGGACGTAATGGAACCTTATAGTTGCAAAAGAATTTGCAAGGGTTTAAAGAAAAAGGGGGGATTGATATAGAGAATGAACTACTAATTGCTCAATGATTGTCTCTCTATAACTTTACATATGAGACAAAGACTGGTGTTTGTAAGAAGGAACCATGAACAATCACAAAATCTTGTCGAGAAGACACAAGTAGAGGCCTTGCTTGAATAGATAGGGCTAGCAAAGGTACGAACTCCTGCCTTTGTTCTCATAACCATATGATTCTTGTAACACTGCTTACCAAGGACTGGTGTCTGTCAGGGATTAAGCTTGTCAGGGACCGATACTCGTCAAGGACGGATGCGTCAACCAAGGAAGTGATAATAAGAACTGAAATATAGGTCTAAGATAAGGTGTATGAGAAGCAACCATAAAACTGTTATAATTGCCTAGTAAGAAGAGAGCATGCGTGAATGACTAAAGTTCATCTAAAGGACAGAAGAGGAAGAAGAAGATAGAACCCCTGAAGAAGTAAACGACCACCAGAGACAAATCTGAGCATGCGCAATGATGACATATACATTGTAGAATTGCTGACACACGCCTTTTTAATTACTCCGCCTCACTTATGCATATGTATGTTTTTGTATTGAATAACCTCATGAATATGTATATTTACATTGTATAAATTTCTGGTAAATTGGGCAATGGTGTGCACGATAGGTGGAGCGATCCCCCGTGCAACCAGCGCTGTCAATAAAGAATACCTACTTAATAGTTAATCAAACTATTGAGTTAATTTCTTTGAATCAGTTACACGGGGAAACTCTTATGGTACTTTGTATACATCCTGATTTTCTGCTTTACCCACATGTGATTGTATTGGGTTTGTGTGGCAAGGTTTTGGCAGCTGGGGGGGGGGGGTGTGTGCTACAGGGGTGGCTTCTGTGAGAAGCTGCTAGAAGCTTCTCCTATGTCCGATAAAGCAAATGCCAGCCAGCTCCAAGATGGACCCACCGCTGGCCAAGGCTGAGCCAATTAGTGACGGTGGTAGCACCAGATAACATATTTAAGAAGGGGAAAAAACCTGCAATACACCAAATGCAGTCAGAAGAAAGGAGTGAGAATATGTGAGAGAAACAATCCTGCAGACACCAATGTCAGTGTTATGGGTTTGTGTGGCGTGGTTGGTTTTTTTGGTAGCGGGGGAGGGGCCGCAGGGGTGGCTCCTGTGAGAAGCTGCCAGAAGCTCCCCCCCCCCCCCCCCGGCTCCAAGTCGGACCCGCCTCTGGCCCAGGCAGACCCAATCAGTGACAGTGGTAGCGCCTCTGGGATAACTTATTTAAGAAGGGAAACCGGTAGTGAGTAGGGGGATTGGAATGTGAGAGGAACCCCTATGCAGATACTGAGGTCAGTGAAGAAGGAGGGGGAGGAGGGGATGCCCCTGCAGCCTGTGGTGAGACGTCAGGCTGTCCCCCCCAGCCCCTGAAGGTGAGTAGTGGAGTGGAGGCCCCCAAAGATGGCCGTGACTCCATGGGAAAGCCAGCGCTGGAGCAGGTTGTGACTGAAGATTGGCCCGTGGATAGGACCCACGCCAGGGAAGTTCAGGAAGACCTGAAGCCCACAGAAAGGACCCAAGCCAGGGAAGTTTGTGAGGAACTGCAGCCCGCAGAAAGGACTCGCGTTGGAGAAGTCTGTGAAGGACTGTCTCCTGTGGGAGTGACCCCACAGTGGAGCAGGGGACAAGTGAGGAGTGCTCCCCCTGAGGAGGAAGGAGCGGCAGAGACAACGTGTGGTGAGCTGACCCCAACCCCCATCCCCTGTTCCCCTGCACCGCCGGGGGGAGGAGGTGGAGAGAACCAGGAGTGGGGTTGAGCCAGGAAGGAGGGAGGGGTGGGGGGAAGGTGTTCTAAGGTTTGGTTTTACTTCCTAATAGCCTTTATTTGATTGGTAGTAAATTAAATTGATTTTGTTTCTTCCCCAAGTTGAGCCTGTCTTTTGCCCGTGACCATAAGTGGTGAGTGATCCCTCCCTGTCCTTATCTCAACCCACGAGCCTGCCTTTATATTTCCTCCTCATCCCACCATGGCCGGGGGGGAAGAAGTGAGCGAGCAGCTGCGTGGTGCTTTGTTACCTGCTGGGCTTAAACCACAACAGTCAGTGAAGAAGGAGGGGGAGGAGGTGCTCCAGGCGGCACTGGAGCAGAGATTCCCCTGCAGCCCGTGGTGAAGGTGTTTTATGCTTTGGTTTTATTTCTCATTATCCTACTCTGATTTGATTGGTAATAAATTAAACTAATTTCCCCAAGTCGAGTCTGTTTTGCCTGTGATGGTAATTGGTGAGTGATCTCCCTGTGCTTATCTTGACCCATGAGCCTTTCATCATATTTTCTCTCCCCTGTCCAGTTGAGGAGGGGGAGTGACAGAGCGGCTTTAGTGGGCACCTGCTGTCTAGCCAGGGTTAACCCACCACAGTGACAAAACAGGTTACACTAACTGGCTTCCCAGAACCTAGGGATTTAATTTCATTTGAGCTTTTTATCCCTTTGGAATAGTGTTATCATTGCTTTACTGACCTGAACATATTATTACCCGATTCTTAAGTTTTAGACTATATTTATGAATTGCTAACTTTTTATATTATTAAACATTTCAGTGTGAAGCAGTGGCTCTCCCAGGAAGTCAGGATATGTCCCTTTCTTCCAATTCTAACTGGTCTGGGACTTCACTGCTGGTTTTTAACCTGATACAACATAGGTAGCAGGAACCTTGTGCTGCTGCAATCACTATCATACCCCCCCCCTTTGTGGAAGATGAATGTAATTCAGGAATGAACACAGCCTAGCTCTGAGCTTGGGTATAATTCAAACTGCATGTCCTGGTTTCAGCTGGGATAGAGTTAATTGTCTTCCTAGTAGCCAACGGGGTATTCCATACCATGTGATGCCATGCCTAGTATATAAACTTGGGGGAGTTGGCCCGGGGAGGGATTGCTGCTTGGGAACTACTGGGCACTGTTTGGCAGGTGGTGAGGAATTGCATTGTGCATCACTTGTTTTGTATATTCCAATCCTTTTATTAGTATTGTCATTTTATTATTGCTATTATCATTATTAGTTTCTTCCTTTCTGTTCTATTAAACTGTTCTTATCTCAACCCATGAATTTTACCTTTTTCCTTCCGATTCTCTCCCCCATCCCACTGGGGGGGGGGGGGGGGGGAGTGAGTGAGGGGCTGTGTGGTGCTTAGTTGCTGGCTGGGGTTAAACCATGACACTGCACTGAGGCAGCTGTGCAAGCATGAGCTATAGGAATCTAAAAGTGCTGGAGAGGGGAAGAAATAATCAGGAGCTGAATTAAAGGGTCCTTAATGAAGCACTCTCAGTCACAGCTAATTTCATATGTAAGATGGTGCTTAAACTTTGAATGCTTGGGAAACTCTGTACAAACATCACAGTCAATTAATTAACACTATCTGAAAAACATGTCATGAAATACTGTGAATGATTCCATGTTGTTCCATCACAGAATTAGCCTGGTTCTGATTGGAATATGAATGAACCCTGGTCTTAACATAAGAAAGCCTGTTACAAAATAAACTCATTTACAGTGGGAGGCTGTGGAGTTTCATTTCAAAACAAGCACCCTCATTTTTACAACCAACACAGAATTTGTCCTCTCGATCCTATGATAATTGAAGCCTTTGGAAATAATATAGATTTAGAGGAGCAGAGAGACAAAAGGAAAAGTACAGTATTTGTTGACTATAACCCTAGTGATCACGCAGTCTATATAAATATAGAGGGCTGAAAATTGCTTCTCGATAGTGAAGCTTTATATAACTGTATCTTGCATTAATCTTATTTTATTTCACTGTTCATAATTAGGAATTTTGCAGCCTTAAACATGTGAAATTAAAACCATGGATGATTTCTTAATTGTGCAACTGCTCAATACTCAATTAGCATCACTCTCCTTTCCCCTAACAACGATGTAATACTGTACTAATGAAAAACAGTGGTTCTTTATTTGCTGTGGCCTTGGAGTCAATTATCAATTTATCGTTGTGTCCTGCAGGTTGAAAATAAAATACTCTGTGCCATTGTACAAAATTGATATTAAGTAGATTCTGCAAGTATGAACTTAAAAAATACAAAGAGTGCTGCCTAAAAGGGTTCTACTCCTATAAATTCTATTAGGCTGCTTTTAATATAGGACAGTAGGAAAACTGCAAAACTAATTTAAAGGTTTGAGGGTTTTTTCTGTTACTATCTTTGTATATTCTGTATGAGAATGATCAAGAAATAGGTAAATTAAATAACTTCAGCTATATTTTAAAGATTTCTTATTATTTCAAACTTAGTTTTGGTAATAAAAATGTTGCTGTTGCTCTTTGTGAATGATGAATTTAGAGTCTCTATCTCATGTCTGTCAAATACTGCTATATATTAATGTAGCCATAAGTCAATGAAAAATTACTTAGGTATGTGAAGTATTAAAAACATCATCCTTAAATTAGACAAGGAGAAAATAATTAATTAGAAATAAAATTTCTTATCAAAGAAAACACTTGGTGTGGAAGTTCATTTATAGTTCACTTACTGTAAAAAACTCCATCCCTGTAAGCTCCAGAATTGCCCTTTCTTTGTTTAGTTCTGGTCTAGGAAGGTGTGATGACAGGTGGATTGACATATGCTACTACAAGGAACTTGGGTGCTTGTTGTGGTTTAACCCCAGCCAGCAACTAAGCACCACGCAGCCGTTCACTCGCTCCCCCCCCCCCCCCCCCCCCAGTGGGATGGGGGAGAAAATCGGGAAAAAGAAGTAAAACTCCTGGGTTGAGATAAGAACGGTGTAATAGAACAGAAAAGAAGAAACTAATGATGATAAGGATAACACTAATAAAATGACAACAGTAGTAATAAAAGGATTGGAATGTACAAATGATGCGCAGGGCAATTGCTCACCACCCGCCGGCCAACACCCAGCTAGTCCCCGAGTGGCGATTCCCTGCCCCCCTCTTCCCAGTTCCTATACTAGATGGGACGTCCCATGGTATGGAATACACCGTTGGCCAGTTTGGGTCAGGTGCCCTGGTTGTGTCCTGTGCCAACTTCTTGTGCCCCTTCAGCTTTCTCACTGGCTGGGCATGAGAAGCTGAAAAATCCTTGACTATAGTCTAAACAATACTGAGCAGCAACTGAAAACATCAGTGTTATCAACATCCTTCGCATACTGAACTCAAAACATAGTACCAACTACTGTAAAACTGTACCAGCTACTAGGAAGACAGTTAACTCTATCCCAGCTGAAACCAGGATAGTGCTGCTGCCACAAAGAGGTGTTCCCAGAACTAAGACAATCTTGTTGTCCAATGCTGAATCTTTGTGGGACTTTTCTCTGAACTGACATTAAGCCTGGGCCACCATATTTCTTCACCCAGCTTGTTGCTCCATATCTTCACCCAAGATCTTGTCATCTTTGCTTGTTCTGTGTGAGAGATGGAAAGACTGTCTGCCAAGAAAGTGATCCCAATTACGCCTGGAAAGAAATGGAAGAGGCTAAGGCTAAATCCATTTCTAATCTGAAGATGCGCCCTCTCATTATAACGGAGGTTGAGTGGGGGGAAAATGGGGAAAATGATGAGCCAAATGTTATTGTCAAACAGATACCCTACAATGTGTCCAAGTTATCAAAATTGCAAGAAAAATACAAGCTAGAGAAACCAAAACCGAGTATATTTGGAGGGTGTCTTTGGGGGACACAGAACAAAATTATTGGAGGAAGAAGCTCAGGGATATTGGGGTCTGGGGGTATTCCTGACTGTGGATGACCTGCAGGAGCCCTGGTCCTTGACTCAGCGGACAGCATATTCGGTGGGGGGATTAGACCCCATCAAAAGAGGAGACCTAGTCCTATTCGTACTTCTGGGCCGAGTCAGCTTACAGAGAGGATACAGAAGGCTTATGCATGATAGACATCTTGTTGTGCGTCAACCCTTTCCCATGTTATTAATTGCTAACCCTGATATAATGACTCCCCTGATTAGAGGGCTTCCCAACTCCTTAAAGATGTATGTGATGCAAATTCAGGACAGGCTAAGAGCAATTTTGGTGGCCGGACCTGGCAGAGGGGCCACTCTTACATGGGGAGAAATTGCTCAGGAGCTAATGAATTATGGCTGATGGGTAGGCTTTATTGGTAAGGATGTGAAAGCCTCCACGGAGGTCCGTAGAGCTGAAGTAGAAAGTAAGATGTCCTATCTACCGAGTAAAAGTGAGGGGGGTGGGGGATCAAGAAATCAGCTATGGAAGGAAGGGTTAAATAAAGGAGTCCCTCGAGAACTAATGGACTGCTTGCCCCTTCCAAATTTACAATTGTTAGTAAAAATGTGGAAACCCACAAGCAAAAATCTCCTGAAAAAAGGAGGCGGTCCCCCAATCCCGACGCCTCAAAAAGGTGCCGCCCCTACGGCACCGATGGAGGAAGCCTGTAATCCTCCAGAATCGGGAAACCCCTTCCACTGTGTCCCCAGTAAGTGAGACGGCCCATGGGTTTACATTAGAAGGCTCACAGAAAACCACCAGGGGGTCCTTTTAGTAACTTTTCCTCTGGGTCCCTTTAAAACTGCAGTTACCTTTCTCATAGACAGAGGGGCTCAGATGTCAACATTAAACAGTGACATGGCAAGAGGAAGCGGAATAGCACCCGACAAAAAGCTTATCTGACGTTTTCAGAAATTCCAAAGCTCAACCCACAGCCCCAGTGCAATGCTGGTTGCCCGGGGACACCATGCCCATTATAACCACAATGATAATAGATGTCCTTCCCACCAATATCCTGGGATTAGACCTATTAAAGGGGAAAGCCTGGATAGATTCTTAAGGGAGAGAGTGGAAATTTGGCTCCCCAGCTGTTCTGTTCTTCCCCCATCTAAAATTGTAAACATGAAGCCTTATCCTCTACCCCTGGGAACAAAGGAGGGTATCACCCCAGTGATAAAATAATTATAAGAACAAGGGGTGATCATCCAGACCCACTCCCCATACAATTCCCCTGTGTGGCCTGTACAGAAGCCAAATGGAAATTGGCAACTAACCATAGATTACAGGTGCCTAAATGCTAACACCGGCCCTTTAACAGTGGCAGTGCCAAATATAGCTGAGCTAATCTCCACCGTACAAGAACAGGCCCATCCAATTTTAGCTACTACTGATGGGAAGGACATCAGTCAGCGGCGAGGCCAGCAGAGGCAACAGTAAGTGGGCGGCTAAGCGCTAGATTGAGGTGGACAGGGAGGTTCCCGAGGCCCAGGAGCACCGGGGAAGAGCAGAGGGACCCGGCCAGAGCCGGCAGCTCTCACGAGAGAGGCTGACGTGGCGTGGGCGTTGCCACGGGAAACCGCGGGAGATTTGAACAGCCCTGAGGAGCACTGGGCGTGGTGCAGGCCGTTGGCGCAGGTAGGGCGCAGCCCCCCTCTTCCTCTTCCAAGCTGGAGAAGGCTACTCAAGCGGTGGGCGTCGGCCCGGAGGGAGACCCAGGTATGGTTGCCTGTGATGGGTTGACCCTGGCTGGACACCAGGTGCCCACCAAAGCTGTTCTATCACTCCCCCATCCTCAGCTAGACAGGGGAGAGAAAAATATAACAAAAAGCTTGCGGGTCGAGATAAGGACAGGAGAGATCATTCACTAATTACCGTCACGGGCAAAACAGACTCAATTTGGGAAAGTTAACTCAATTTATTACAAATCAACAAGAGTAAGGTAATGACAAATAAAACCAAATCTCAGAACACCTTCCCTCCACCCCTCCCTTCTTCCCGGGCACAACTTCACTCCCGGATTTCTCCACCAAGCCCCCCAAGCGGCACAGGGGGATGGGATTATGGAATGGTTTGTCTTGAGAGCAGTCACGTGGCAAGTCCAGGACAAGCAGGGGATCATGCCCAGTTAGCATGGGTTTACAAAAGGCAGGTCCTGCTTGACCAAACTGATCTCCTTCTATGACCAGGTGACCCGCCTAGAGGATGAGGGAAAGGCTGAGGATGTTATCTTCCTTGACTTCAGCAAGGCCTTTGACACTGTGTCGTGGTTTAACCCCAGCCAGCAACTAAGCACCACGCAGCCGCTCAGCACTCTCCCCCATCCAGTGGGATGGGAGAGAAAATCGGGAAAAAAAAAGTAAAACTCCTGGGTTGAGATAAGAACGGTTTAATAGAACAGAAAAGAAGAAACTAATAATGATAAGGATAACACTAATAAAATGACAACAGTAGTAATAAAAGGATTGGAATGTACAAATGATGCACAGGGCAATTGCTCACCACCCGCCGGCCAACACCCAGCTAGTCCCCGAGCGGCGATTCCCTGCCCCCTACTTCCCAGTTCCTATACTAGATGGGACATCACATGGTATGGAATACACCGTTGGCCACTTTGGGTCAGGTGCCCTGGCTGTGTCCTGTGCCAACTTCTTGTGCCCCTTCAGCTTTCTCACTGGCTGGGCATGAGAAGCTGAAAAATCCTTGACTATAGTCTAAACACTACTGAGCAGCAACTGAAAACATCAGTGTTATCAACATTCTTCTCATACTGAACTCAAAACATAGCACTGTACCAGCTACTAGGAAGACAGTTAACTCTATCCCAGCTGAAACCAGGACACACTGTCTCTCATGGCATACTCCTTGAGAAACTGGCATCTCGTCGCCTGGATAAGTGTGCTCTTCACTGGGTGAAAAACTGGCTAGATGGACAAACCCAGAGGGTAGTGGTGAATGGGGTGAAATCCAGTTGGCAGCAGGTCACAAGTGGTGTTCCCCAGGGCTCGGCATTGGGCCCTGTTCTATTTAATATCTTTATCAATGATTTGGGTGAGGGGATTGAGTGCACCCTCAGTAAGTTTGCAGACAACACCAAGTTGGGAGGGAGGGTTGATCTGCTTGAGGGAAGGGAGGCTCTACAAAGAGATCTGGACAGGCTGGATCGATGGGATGAGGCCAATCGTATGAAGTTCAACAAGGCCAAGTTCCGGGTCCTGCACTTCGGTCATGGCAACCCCATGCAACGCTACAGGCTTGGGGAAGAGTGGCTGGAAAGCTGCCTGGCAGAAAAAGACCTGGGTGTGCTGGTTGACAGCCAGCTGAATATGAGCCAGCAGTGTGCCCAGGTGGCCAAGAAGGCCAATCACATCCTGGCCTGTATCAAAAATAATGTGGCCAGCAGGAGCAGTGAAGTGATTGTCCCCCTGTACTCGGCACTGATGAGGCCGCACCTTGAGTACTGTGTTCAGTTTTGGGCCCATCACTACAGGAAAGACATTGAGGTGCTGGAGCATGTCCAGAGGAGGGCAACCAAGTTGGTGAGGGGCCTGGAGCACAAGTCTTATGAGGACTGTCTGAAGGAACTGGGGCTGTTTAGTCTGGAGAAGAGGAGGCTGAGGGGAGACCTTATCGCTCTCTACAGCTACCTGAAAGGGGGTTGTAGTGAGGTGGGTGTTGGTCTCTTCTGTCAGGTGGCTGGAGATAGGACGAGAGGAAATGGCCTCAAGTTGAGGCAAGGGAGATTTAGGTTAGAGATTAGGAAAAAAAATTTTACTGAGAGGTTTGTCAAACATTGGAACGGGCTGCCCAGGGAAGTGGTTGAGTCACCATCCCTGGAGGTATTCAAAAAGCGAGTGGACAGGGTACTTCAGGACATGGTTTAGTGGGCATGGTTGATGGTTGGACTCGATGATCTTGAAGTTCTTTTCCAACCTAAATGATTCTATGATTCTATGTTCTTTATGGTGTCCTCTCAGGAGAATGATCAGAACAGATTTGCCTTCACATGGGAAGGGATCCAGTACACCTTTACCTGGCTACCACAATGGTACTGGCACTCACCTACTTTGGCACATCATGCCCTAGCCCAGGCTTTAACTGAAATTACTCTGGAAGAAGTAGTTAAGATATATCAGTATATAGATGATGTATTGATCGGCGGGTCAGTTGCCACAGCTGTAGAGAAGACTTAGACTGAAATTATCACCCATTTAGAAGACTTGGGTCTGAAATACCAACTGAAAAAATAAAACTCCCTTCTCATGAAGTAAAATTCCTAGGAATATGGTGGAAAGGAGGGATGATATGTATCCCATCCAAGGTCTTAACTCCCCTGGAACAGGTAAAAATTTCCGAGAATAAAAAGAACCTACAGCATGCTTTAGGCCTGCTGGTGTTCTGGAGAAAGCATATCTATTGGTTTTGTTTGGCAAGGTTTTGGTAGCGGGGGGGGGGGGGGTTACAGGGGTGGCTTCTGTAAGAAGCTGCTGGAAGCTTCCCCTGTGTTCGAGAGAGAGAGCCCATACCAGCCGGCTCTAAGACGGACCCGCCGCTGGCCAAGGCCGAGCCAATCAGTGATAGTGGTAACGCCTCTGTGATAACATTTTTAAGAAGGAAAAAAAGTTGGGACAGAGAGAAACTGCCGCCGGAGTGAGGAGTGAGAACATGTAAGAGAAACAAGCCTGCGGACACCAAGGTCAGTGAAGAAGGAGGGGGAGGAGATGCTCCAGGCGCCGGAGCGAAGATTCCCCTGCAGCCCGTGGTGAAGACCCTGGTGAGGCAGGCTGTCCCCCTGCAGTCCAGGGAGGTCCACGGTGGAGCAGATATCCACCTGTAGCCCGTGGAGGACCCCACGCCGGAGCAGGTGGGTTCCCGAAGGAGGCTGTGACCCCGTGGGAAC
This sequence comes from Astur gentilis, assembly GCF_929443795.1. NCBI lineage: Eukaryota > Metazoa > Chordata > Aves > Accipitriformes > Accipitridae > Astur > Astur gentilis. The sequence continues at coordinate 17,860,933 of NC_064918.1, read as the reverse complement.
CCCGCGCTGGAGCAGGTTCCTGGCAGGACCTGCGGATCTGTGGAGAGAGGAGCCCACGGAGCAGGTTTTCTGGCAGGACTTGTGACCCCGTGGGGGACCCGCGCTGGAGCAGTGTGCTCCTGAAGGACTGCACACCGTGGAATGGACCCATGCTGGAGCAGTTCGTGAAGAACTGCAGCCCGTGGGAATGGCCCACGTTGGAGGAGTTCGTGGAGGACTGTCTCCCGTGGGTGGGACCCCACGCTGGAGCAGGGGAAGAGTGTGATCAGCCCTCGTCCTGAGGAGGTGAAGCGGCAGAAAATAACGTGTGATGACCATAAACCCCATCCCTGTCCCCCTGTGCCGCTGGGGGGGGCTTGGTGGTGAAATCCAGGAGGGTAGTTGTGCCCGGGAAGAAGGGAGGGGTGGTGGGAAGGTGTTCTGAGATTTCATTTTATTTCTCATTACCTTGCTCTGGTTGATTTGTAATAAATTGAGTTAATTTTGCAAACTGAGTCTGTTTTGCCCGTGACGGTAATAGTGAATGATCTCTCCTGTCCTTATCTCGACCCGCGAGCCTTTTGTTATATTTTCTCTCCCCTATCCAGCTGAGGATGGGGGAGTGATAGAACGGCTTTGGTGGGCACCTGGTGTTCAGCCAGGGTCAACCCATCACAGCATATCCCAGACTTTTCTATTATAGCCCACCCACTGTACGATTGTGGTGGGTTAACCCTGGCTGGACGCCAGGTGCCCACCAAAGCCATTCTATCTCTCCCCCATCCTCAGCTGGACAGGGGAGAGAAAATATAACAAAGAACTTGAGGGTCGAGATAAGGAGAGGAGAGATCACTCACCAGTTACTGTGACAGGCATAACAGACTCAGCTTGGGGAAAATTAACTCAATTTATTACAAATCAAGCAGATTAAGGTAATGAGAATTAAAACCAAATCTCAGAACACCTTCCCACCATCCCTCCCTTCTTCCCAGGCACAACTTCACTCCTGGATTCTCTACCAAGCCCCCCAGCGGCACAGGGGGATGGGGATGGGGTTTACGGTGATTTTATCACACGTTATTTTCTGCTGCTTCATCCTTCTCCCGGGGAGGACTCATCACACTCTTCCCCTGCTCCAGCGTGGGGTCCCACCCACGGGAGACAGTCCTCCACGAACTTCTCCAATGTGGGCCATTCTCACGAGATGCAGTTCTTCACGAACTGCTCCAGCATGGGTCCTTTCCACGGTGTGCAGTCCTTCAGGAGCACACTGCTCCACTGTGAGTCCCCCACGGGGTCACAAGTCCTGCCAGAAAACCTGCTCCGTGGGCTCCTCTCTCCACAGATCCGCAGGTCCTGCCAGGAGCCTGCTCCAGCGCAGGGTTCCCATGGTGTCACAGCCTCCTTCAGGAACCCACCTGCTCCGGCATGGGGTCCTCCACGGGCTGCAGGTGGAGATCTGCTCCACTGTGGACCTCCCTGGACTGCAGGGGGACAGCCTGCCTCACCAGGGTCTTCACCACGGGCTGCAGGGGAATCTCTGCTCCGGTGCCTGGAGCATCTCCTCCCCCTCCTTCTTCACTGACCTTGGTGTCCGCAGGCTTGTTTCTCTTACATGTTCTCACTCCTTGCTCTGGCGGCTGTTTCTCCCCGTCTCAACTTTTTTCCTTCTTAAAAATGTTATCACAGAGGTGTTACCACTATCACTGATTGGCTCGGCCTTCGCCAGCGGCGGGTCCGTCTTAGAGCCGGCTGGTATAGGCTCTGTCTCAAGCACAGGGGAAGCTTCCAGCAGCTTCTTACAGAAACCACCCCTGTAACCCACCCCCAGCCCCCACCCCCCCGCTACCAAAACCTTGCCACAGAAAGCCAATACAATGATCTAACCTGGAAAAGGGCTATCTGGGACTGGACTCCCACTCATGAGGAAGCCTTGAAGCTACTGATCTTTGAAGCAGGGGCATATCAGGCCCTAGGCTCTATCCACCCAAAGGATCCACTCTAAATTGAGTGGGGATTTGCTACACATGGGGCATTCATACGTATGTGGCAACGCAGGCTGGAGGGTCCCCCTCGCCCCATAGGATTCGACTCACGAAACTTTAAGGATGCAGAAAAGAGGTACTCCACCTGGGAAAAGGGGCTCTTTGTAGTAAGTCTTGCTCTTCAAGAGGAAGAAAAAACTGTGCAGAATCAATCAATTCTTTTAAAGGCACCTTTTAAAGTTCTCCAACCAGTATTAGCATGTACCCCTCCTCCCCTGGGGGTTGCCCAACAGGAAACAGTTAGAAAATGGTATGCTCAGTTAGAACACTATTCTCGCATTTACCAGATACAGGAAGGAGCTCCAAAGATGCTCCAGATACAGGAAAACTCTAACGCCCCAAGTGAGGAACCCACACAGTAACATTATATTTGAAAAAAAAGTCTGTTAAAAGTGTTAGTACTTCAGTTCCTGAGTTATAACCTTGCTTTCTCTGTGTTTAGAGAAAAATCAGGTTATGGCTACATGGGGAAAAAGTTACAAAAGCGTTCTTATCATATCAAATAGTCTCTGGGTCAGCACTTAATGTAATTTACCTTAGGAAAGAAGTACAGTTCCTTTAAATTAATTTTCTAGTTAGGAAGTGCAGTAAAACAGCCCTGATGGAACTGGTGCATTAAAGAGTAGAAGAAAATAGTGGAGGAGCATTGAAAGAGAGTAAAAAATAGAAATTTTCTATTCAGACAGCATAAGAAATTTTACTGTATTTGGTGCTGGCATTGCTGGGTCTTATATTAAGAGGAATTCAGTGTCCTCAAATAAAAATAATGGCAGAATTAGTTTTTGTTGTATTTTAGGCACTTTACAAGTCTTGATATTAATAAAAACAAAGCATTTTTGTCACATATTCTAAATAAATACTAAGGTAAGAAAGTTCCAAGGTCTACCTATCAGAAATATGTTCTGTTTTCTTAAAACAAATGCAAAGTCTTACTCTCAGATTTTTCTGAGTAACATTTTTCTACAGAAATTTGGTTAAGGCTTTAATTTGTCAATGTAAAACGTAGCATGGTGCATTATATGAATGGCAGTTAGTGACCAAATTATGTCTCCTGATGGCAATCTAGGAGATAAAATTAGTTTGCATGCACACAGAAAAAAAAAATCTGTTTACATATAGTTTAATTAGTTTTGCAAATCCCCCACAAACAACAAAATCATTGGGTTTAAGTTTTGTACATTTTAGTTATAAAAGCTTGAATTAAAGAAAGATAAAACAATCAGAGCAGATTGTGAGTATTCTGTTCATGTATAACAGATTTTCTTCTGACTGAAACAACATTACTAACAATGAATAGTATTGAACTATTTATGTGTGCATTTATTTAATGTGACTTCTGCAAGTGTCATTTTTTGATAAAAAAATAGAAGCCTTCACTGTAAAAGCATTTTTCTTCACTCTTTCTTGAAGAAGATTTTTAGATATTTTTTGAAGAAGTTATTTCCTTATCTCCCTCTTTTCCCTTTTTCACATCCTCTCTTTTCTAAATTCCTGTTACCTAAGACTTTCCTGACTGTTGGTCTCATGTTCAGACTCAGGTTTAGACACATGACAACTGGGTTGTTCCACATAGTTTCAGCTCATCTATTCAGAATAAACAATTCTGACTGCACTTAAACTAAATTAAACTGTTATAACAGGGATTGTGCTGTGAGTGGTGGAACTGTAGTCAACAAGAAAAGCTAAATCAATATCTTAATCCTGCTATTGTCATCTCTTTGGACATCTTTTATAAAAATGACTTTGCAAATCAGATTTCCAAGTCATAGCTTATGATGGTTTTCATACTCAAATACCATTAACACTTTTAAGGTGCCAGGATGCAATCGTGACACACAGGACAGAAAAAACTAAAATTATTAATAAATATAGCAATAGTCCTGGGCCTACTGTCCAACTTAGAGCAGTAGGGACAGGTATTTGTGTTCACCAAATCTATTCATTGCAAATATTTCATGAAACATTTTTCAATCTCAAGTGAGATTAATAGTACTATATAGAAGTTAAAATGCAGCTGTGGTATCATATAAAAAACACAATGAAAGACTATGTCTGTGTGCCTGTGGTGGGTCAGGTGGTCCCAGCATGCTGGTCCTAGCCTTACCACACATTCAGTGGCAGAACATGGTGTTTCCTTCTCACTGAGGAGCCCAGGACTAGCTGAAGTGTGTACAAGGGGCAGGCCTGTGTCACAGTCTGCCACACAGGAAACTGCTTTAACCATTTTAGTTTGTTATACATAGCAAATATCACTTCAGTGATATCATTAACATATGCCAATAAAATAAGGAGATAAATACTCCTCATAACTGATCCCATTCTGATAATACTGTAGGGTTATTCTTTCATATTGTTCAAGAACAGATTTAAGTAGAATCATAGAATATCTCAAGTTGGAAGGGAGGCATAAGGATCATTGAGTCCAACTCCCTGCTCCTCGCAGGACTACCTAAAACTAAACCATATGACTAAGATCATCGTCCATATGCTCCTTGAACTCTGACAGGCTTGGTGCCATGACCATTTCCCTGGGGAGCCTGTTCCAGTGACCAACCACTTTCTCAGTGAAGAACTTTTTCCTAACGTCCAATCTGAACTTCCCCTGTAGCAGCTTCATTCCATTTCCTCATGTCCTATCACTGGTCACCAGAGAGAGGAGATCAGCACCTTCCCCTCCGCTGCCCTCCTTGAGGAAGTTGTAGACTGCAATGAGGTCACCCCTCAGCCATGTATTCTCTAAGCAGAACAAACCAAGTGACCTCAGCCTCTCCTCATAAGTCTTGCCCTCAAGGCCTTTCACCATCTTGGTCACCCTCCTCTGGACACACTCTAATAGTTTGATGGCCTTCTTATGTTGAGGCACCCAAAACAGCACCCAGTACTCGAGGCGCACCAGCGCAGCGTAGATTGGGACAATCACCTCCCTCAACCCCACTGGTGACTGGCCACCAGCCTGAATGTAACCCCCATAACTCTTTGAGCCCGACCTGTAAGCCAGTTGTTCACCCAACATATTATGGACTTGTCTAGCTCTATGATGGACATTTTGTCCAGAAGGATACTGTGAGAGACAGTATCAAAAGTTTTGCAAAAATCCAAAAAAGACCCCACATCTACTGGCTTCCCTTGGTCAACTAGATGGGTGACCTTGCCATAAAAGGAAATTAAGTTAGTTAAGCAGGACTTTCCCCTTGTGAACCTGTGCTGGCTATGACCGATGACTGCATTGTCTCTCAAGTGTTTTTCAGTAACTCCCAGAATAACCTTCTCCATAATTTTACCAGGTGCTGGAGTGAGTGTGACAGGCCTGTAATTACGAGGGTCTTCCTTCTTACCCTTCTTGAAAACTAGGACGATGTTTGCCAGCTTCCAGTCAACAGGGACCTCTCCAGACTCCCAAGACCATTGAAAAATAATGGTCTCATGATAACATTGGCCAGCTCTTTCAGTACCCTGGGATGAATCCCATTGGGCCCCATAGATTTATGCACATCCAGCTGGAGCAGCAAGTCTCAAACAAGTTCAGGGATGGCTGGAAGTTTATCATTCCCCCAGTCATAGTCTTCCAACGCAGGGCTCTGTGGGTCGCGGGGCCCATCATTGGTGTTCAAGACAGAGGCGAAGAAGGCATTAAATGTCTCCACTTTGTCTACGTCCCTATTTGTGAGGCAACTGACCTCATCAAGTAATGTCCCAATGTTATCTCTGATCCTCCTTTTGCTATTAACATATTTTAAAAAGCCCTTTTTGTTGTCCTTCACAGTGCTGGCCAGCTTGAACTCTAATCGAGCTTTGGCTGCACGTATTTTCTCCCTCCAATGGTGAACAGCATCTCTGTAGTCCTCCCATGTTGCCTGTCCTTGCTTCCAATGTCCATACGCTTTCCTTTTCTGCCTAAGTTCTAGAAGAAGATCCCTGCTCAGCCAAGATGGCCTTCTGCCCCACTTGCTTGACTTCCAACACTTTGGAATTGCCTGCTTCTGTGGTCTTAGGAGATGGCTCCTAAAAAGTGACCAGCATTCATGGGCCCCAATACCTTCAAAAGCAGATTCCCAGGGGACCTTACTAACTCCTTCAGCAGCCCAAAGTCTCCTCTCCCCATATCCAGGGTCAAAGTTTTGTTGGCAGTTTTTCTCCTGTTGCCAATGATTTGAACCTCAACTACTTCGTGGTCACTGTGACCAAGACAGCCACCAATCACCATTTGACCCATGAGTCCCTCTCTGTTTACAAACAACAAATCTAAGAGGGCACCTTTCCTAGTCAGCTCCCTTAGTACCTGCACCAAGAAGTTATCTTCAATGTGCTTCAGGAATTTCCTGGATCTGTTTGTGTCCACTGTATGATATTCCCAGTTGATGTCTGGGAAGTTAAAATCACCCATAAGGACAAGGGCAGGTGATCTAGAGATATTCCTTAATTCTTTGTAGAATAATTCATCGGTGTCATCGTCCTGGCTGGGTGGTTGATAGTAGACTCCCACAACAACATCCACTTTATTTGCTTTCCCCTTCATCCTTACCCAGAGGCTCTCAACCATGTCATCACCAACTGCAAGTGCCATACAATCCAACCCCTCCCTTACATACTCCCTTTATGTAAGGGCCTCACCTGCCCTGCCTATCCCTCCTGAAGAGCTTATAACCATCCATCATGGCGCACCAGCCACAGGACTCATCCCACCAGGTTTTGCTTATGCCAATGATGACATAGCTCTGGGACTGGGCCAAAGCTTCTAGCTCCTCTTGTTTATTCCTCGTGCTGCGCGCATTAGTATAGGGACATTTCAAATGTGCTCCAGTGTACTCAGCACATCGTGGAGCAGGCTGAAGGACCTCGCTAGCATACCATCCCTCAAACATTGGCATGCTGCCCCACAGCTTATGAGTAGCAAGCCTGGTTTTATCTCTTTCCCCTTTCAAATCTAGTTTAAAGCGCTCTCAATGATCCCTGCTAACTCTTGTGCAAAGATCCTTTTCCCCCCTTAGAGAAAGGTGTACCCCATCTGTCACCAGCAGGCCTGGTGTCATGTAGACCAATCCGTGATCAAAAAAAAACAAAATTCTGCCAGTGACACCAGTCTCGGAACCAGGTATTGATCAGCTGTGCCTTAATGTTTCTTCCAACATCATTCCCTCCAACTGGAAGGACAGAGGAAAAAACTACTTGTGCTCCCTTAGCCAGTTGTCCAAGGCCCTGAATGCTCTCTTGATTGCCCTTGGACTTCTTATTGCAACTTTATCACTGCCTACATGAAAAATCAATAATGGATAATAATCTGAGGGCCATACCAGGGTAGGAAGTTTTTTCGTAACATCTTTAACCTGGGCCCCAGGGAGGCAGCAGACTTCCCTTAGAAGTGGATCCGGTCTGCATATTGGGCCTTCTGTTCCCCTCATAAGAGAATCTCCTATGAGAATGACCTGTCTTTTTTTCTTTATGGAAGCGGTTTTGATGCAGGGCGTAGGCCGACTTAACCTTGGCGACACCTCCAACCTAGATGGACCATTATCCTCATCATTGTTTGGTTCTACTTGCAGAGCCCCATACCTATTGTACAAGGGCACCTTGTGAGGTAGTCACAGAGGAGATGCACCTGCTGTGCCAGACAGGAACGTGTTGCCATTCCCTCCTATCCCTTAAGTTACTGCATTGTGCTGGGTGGAGAGAGGATAGGGAATCCTCCATATCATGTGTCCTGTCTGCCTGACAGGTCTGTCCCAGGGATGGTAGGGTGCAGTTCCAGTAGTGGTGTTATAATCCCCAATTCAAAAAAGAAAAAAATGAAAGCAGTAAGGATGTGTTTCTCTTTAAGCACATATAAAAACTCATTGGCTCCCATGGTTTACTCAAGCGAAAAGACAAACCCTTGCTTAAATGCTTTGCTGTAGTTGAGATATTAGTGACAATTTATAAGGCAACCTTAACAAGATTAAAAATATTCTTACTGGTAAATTTCAATCAGCCTGATAGAGCATATGTAATTGTATAATTTGTCTTATTCTTTCAATAATTTCTTTACTGGTTTAATTGGACAGTTTCCCTCTCTATCTACAGTTAAAATACAGTTGCTCATACAAAGTATGAAGATCCAAAACTGACACTTCATGCTCACCCCTAGTCCCATATGTTGAATCAGTCAGCTCCCTAAAACTGTGTAATAGCCCTTCTAGTATTCAGCTAACTGTTATTAGGTGCAGTTGTAGCATTAATAATCTTAGAGATTATCATTAATAATTATTATCATAATAGCCATTGATAGTCTAAGAATATAAACAATGCAAGATTCATGGGGAGAAATAGTATCTTTTTTAGATACTAAAATACAGTTGGAAAAAATAAACCAGGAGACACAAACCTTTATTAGACCTGAAATAGAAGTGTCAAACTTCAAAGCTAACTTGAATTTATCTTGACCATATTTTGTATTAGCACCTACAGACAGGCATAGTGGAGGTCCATTGTGCAAAGCACTGTACAAACAGAAAATAATTGAGTTAGTTAACTCAGCTCTACTGAGTTCACAGGCCAAACACTGAGCGGAGGAAGAGCAGGAGGGCAAACAGACACACAAAGGTGAAGCTTTAACAGCTCAGTAACAGAGCCAGAGAGGAACTCAAATCTCCTGGTCTGCAGTCCAGGCCCAAATTGCCTAGACAGCATTTGAAACACAAACAGCAAGTTACATTTCCTCCCTCATAACCCTTAACAGGAGAGATTTACACATATGAAGGTCAAGGTGGACCCTACATATGTTACTGTATTACAGACAGTGTGGGGCCCAGTTCTGCAAATCACTCATGCAAGTTGCAAAATTATTCCCCTGCAAAGTCATGGAAATCCACTAGTGGAAACACAGTGAGCCCCATGGAAAAGAAACAACTGATGGGGGGAAGCCCTTCATCTGGAGCTCCTCATTTTTACTTGCTTCGTAAACACATATAGTTCTAAAATCGGACTTCTGAGCCCGGCAGGAGCCATCATTGCTTTCTTGCCTTTAAAGCAAGCAGGATACATACATAGGGAAGGCCATGGCTGGATTCACCCCATTTTCCTTAGGCAGTTAATTTGTGTCTACTTTAAAGGTTTTAAAGATGCAGTACTCCTAAAATAAGCAATTACTTGGACATTAAAGAAGTAGATGTCTTTGATCCCTCTGGAGCGGGTCATATCTGCCTACATTTTCCATGCCTAAAATAGACAGACAGGATAGCTCCAGAGGCCTTCAGAATGACAGCCACATCTTCATTGGTTAGATAGGAAACTTAATCTCTTCTTTGCTTTGTTATATGTTTAAACCTTAAGCACAATCATTTTCCTTAGTGGCACCGAATGAGCTGGACTGTAATTGTGCTTGTGATGTGGGGACCAAGATAGTATGCCTGACCTGTCTTTCTAATTCTTATTACCTTTCATAATAATAAATCTGTGTCTTATCTTCACAAAAAATTAGAAAATTACTTTCATGCCTTTGATTTATACTGCTACATTTCAAACTTCCTAACAAACTAAATTGTGGTTTTGTTACTGCTTTAACAGCAGTATTAAATCCAAGATTAGAAAATTAAACTTTGATACTGACACTGAGTAAGCCTGGTCAATATAGGAATTAAGTCAATTGAAGGATTTAGAATTTAAGGCTAGTTCTGATCAACAAGGTTATTTCTTAAATTTTCTTTTCACAATCTTCATTCTGCACATTCAGTGTTAAAACTCAGTCCCAGGTGGTTTTTTTTAGATTCCCCAATACTGAACATCTACATCAGGATAGAAAAAAGGAGATATAATTTTTAAATCAAAAAGTGTTCCAAATACATTCACCATTACTTTTCCTTTTTTTCAGATTTTTGAAATGTTTTTTCTGAAACGCTTTATCCTTTACTGAAAGATTCAGCATTAAATCACTGAGTTATTGTTAGTAGTATTTTACTATTTACAAGTAGTTAAGAGTAGGCATAATTGTTTACACTCTGGAACTTAGTAATAAATTCTGTTTTTTAAATTATGACCTGCCTAGAATCTAAAATAAGGGGAGGTTCTATCTGACTTGTGAACTAATCAACTTTGGGACATCTTCTTTGAGTCTCTTGTGTGTGCTGGAGTCAACCCATGTTTTCCTTTCTTCTACCTAGTTCAGAGTACATGACAACAAATTTGTTGTATTTTTATGTCTTTCATAAGGACACTTCATTGCTTTTAAATTTGCTATATGGAGAAATCAAAAGAGAAAATATGGAGTACCCTTTGGCCTCTCAGTAAAACAATTTCAAACCACCTTTTTTAATAAATTTGGAATTAGAAAATACATTGCTGCCTTTCTGAAGATGTACTACATTTCCAGTGGGGCAGAGGCCATTAGTAGCCTCTTTTTGTTGAGCAGGAAAACTATGACTATATTCTGTAAACAGATGTTGCACCATTTTTAACCACATATGGAAACAGTATGAAAAGAAATTTAACAACAGTTTTATTACTCATAGGCAGTGGTGGCTAAAGGATATTACCTCTAGGTGAAGAAGGTCACTGATATTCTTGCTGAAGAAATGCGGAAGTGACAGGAACTGCGTTACCCTGGTAAAAAAAAAAAATATTTCTACAAGGAGTAAATGTCTACGAGGAAAGCCATTCTTAACATAAAATTTTAGATACTGGGAGAGATGGAAGACTAACATAATGAAAAGGGAAAGCACAAACAGGATGAGAGAGAGAAAAGAAAATATTTTTGGGTCATTACTATCATTACTTTGGGTCATTACTATCATTACATTATTTTTGGGTCAGTACTATCATTACTAGTAGCATACCAAATTCCTCTGTGAATGACAAAGCACAAGGTGTGGGATGGATAAGACAACTAAACCAGCAGTGCCTCGTCATATTATGTATCTATCTCTTTCTTCTGAGTGGGTTAGGAAAGATCATTTCATTTCTTACCTCTTGAGTCAGCCTCTGCACTGAATGCTGCCACAAATTAAGAGAAAAGGCCAAAGGAGGGCATCTGTGTCCATGCCATGGAAAACTAATCTTTTCAGTACCATCTGCGGTGGTGCAGCCCCCTCCCAGGGCCATGTGGTGATGTCAGGATCTGCCAACATTGTGTTTTCGCACAATGAGTTGGGACAGTTCGATACTTTCTTATACTGGCTATGGTACAGTGAGTGAGGACAATTAGGCACCCCCAACTGCACCTGGAGCTCCTGTCATCTGGATCTGTACCCGAGACTCCTGCTGCCTAGATCATGACTCACTATTGTGGTTACCTGACAAGAATTATGGCCAGAATGAGATCATAATGACCAAAGTCAATCATCTTGCAAACCTATAAACAGTGGTCCCAAGTGAGGCCCTTTGAGCTCTCCTGGACCGCAGCAGGCTGTGATCAGCATCTCCCTCTGAGGGGGATGCCTCTCAGAGCTCGCAAACTCTCTAGTTTGTGAAAAACGGAGGACCGTTGCCAAAAGCTGATGACGGGACCTGGGCTGATACCTTTCACTTCTTGAGGCTCAACCCTTTGCCCGCTGAGAAATGCTGAGACATTTGACATGAATATTTCACTGAACTCGAGGGGAATTTTTAACAGGTATATCTCTATTTATACACATAGATATATCTTTGTATTTGTTTGTGTGCATGTGTAAATTAAATTAGGTATATTCTATTGAAAGGCTTTGTAAATGTTAAATTTATCAGTGATTAAGTGTTACTAAATCTTATAATTTACCTCAAATCGTAAATGAATCTCAGACCGCTGCTACACACCTAATCCCTTAGTCATAAACCATTGACCAAGTCTGGGACTAGGAGTGGATCCAGCTGCACCTAAGCTCCAACAGAAGTTTAGAAAGCAAGGGGGTCTTCTCTGAACCTCGTGACTCAACAGGAGTCTCCTCTACCTTTCTGCATCCCTGATATTAGTACAAATCATGAAGAATCAAATTTAGCTTGATCTTTCTTTGTATGTTTATCCCTCACACTTTGGTGTTTTCAGTCTCTGTATAAATCATTCTAGTTTGATTCTAACTTGATTTTCCTTTGTATACCTCATAAATAATAGAGTGAACCTTGCCATCGAACTTTGTGAAGTCGCGCTTTTATAAATTCCTATTAAAACACTTTTGCTAATACCTTTGATGGTGATTCTTTAAGCAGTCCAAACCACTCATTCGTGACACCATCATAACAAGCAAATAGTTGCAATTAGCAAAGTTCATGACAAGGGGAAAATCTGACAGACAAGAGCAGGAGACTCACCTTGGCAAACACATGTATGTACATGAAAGAGAAATTTTAAAAAAAGCTACTGGTAAGTGGTATGTACATAAACTCTACCTAATGGACAGCTTCAGAATTAAACAGGAAGCTGGATGTAGACTGGAAAAGGAATTGCTGAGGGAAGTCACTGACTTTCATAGCAGCATAAAACTATAAGTGCAAAACACACTGTCGATTCTGTCTTGTCAAAGATTAGAAGATGACATCTGGACTAAGTGACATCTTAGGTCAGCAAAGTGTTTTATTCCATATGCCCCAATAAACAATGGCTGCACTGATTGGAAACAGAACTCTTCTCCCCACCCACTTCAGCAATAACCAAATAGCTACTCTTGCTACATCTCTTTGGCTTCCTTCCCATTTTAAGTCTGGACAGACCTCACCTACATCTTCTGTTGTTTTTTTAAAAACCTGATGAATCAGTGTGATATCCAGCCCTTTAATACCCAAATCAGACAGAGCTGATCTGAATTTCCTCTCAGACACCTCTTGCTTAGGTTTGTTGCATCACAGTTCATGAGATCCGGAAATATTGACCACTTTATCTACTTTTCAAAGATTGGAAAAGTTACTTAGGTATATGTGGGCTTAAAGTTTGAACAATTAAATTTGAAGATCTTCCAAAGAGAAAAATAGCTCAGCCTGAAACAGTAACAAACATGAAAAGGTTTCCAACATTAAAGAAATCTTCTGGTGTTTACATTCAGCCAATACAAAAATGGGTCCAAATCAAGTTTTGGAATCCCTTGTATATTTGAATTTCACAGTGACTTAAAGACCATACAGTCAATGAGACTGCACAGAGGCCTGCTGACATGGTTCTGTGTTGTCCTGGTTTCAGCTGGGACAGAGTTAACTGTCTTCCTAGTAGCTGGTACAGTGCTATGTTTTGAGTTCAGTATGAGAAGAATGTTGATAACACACTGATGTTTTCAGTTGTTGCTAAGTAGTGTTAAGACTAAAGTCAAGGATTTTTCAGCTTCTCATGCCCAGCCAGCAAGAAAGCTGGAGGGGCACAAGAAGTTGGCACAGGAAACAGCCAGGGCACCTGACCCAAAGTGGCCAACGGTGTATTCCATACCATGTGACGTCCCATGTAATATAGGAACTGGGAAGTGGGGGCAGGGAATCGCCGCTCGGGGACTAGCTGGGTGTTGGTTGGCGGGTACTGAGAAATTGCCCTGTGCATCATTTGTACATTCCAATCCTTTCATTATTGCTGTTGTCATTTTATTAGTGTTATCCTTATCATTATTAGTTTCTTCTTTTCTGTTCTACTAAACCGTTCTTATCTCAACCCACAGGTTTTGCTTCTTTTCCTGATTTTTCTCCCCCATCCCACTGGATGAATGTTATGTTCCCACCCACTCTGCAGCCATTCAGCACCACCATCAATGTCACAGTGGCAGATTTTGGGGCATTATACATTATAGGCATGGAGCCCAGCGCTGTTATCACAGCCTCAATATGAACCTCTGTTTCTGCAGCCAAAAAAAACCCAAATAAAAAACCCCCTTAGATATGATTATTTTATATCGAATATCACAGGTGAGATGCAGTAGTGAGGCAAACTCAGAAGGGAAAAAGGGGAATCCATGGTTTTCCACAGGCTTTCAAGTAGTGACACATTGTACATTGTTAGGAATATCATCCATGCTTGAAGCTGATAATTTGATATCTACATTATCTTGTCTTAAACTGCTTTTCCTAAATGTAGGACTTGGGATGAAGCTTGGAGACCTAGCATTGAGGACAGGGACATTATTGCCAAAACATTTTGCTGCAAGCATCCAAGTATTGTGAGGCCTTAGCTGGGTTGAGGGTGGAAAAATGGTATCTATAAAAATATGAAGATAATCACAGAACTTGCATTAGCTTTAGTGGGGCCTAGGCTGACTTACTTCTCACTTGACAGAGAAAATATATTGGCTAAATATATTAGTTGATCACTTTTGGATGCACTCTGTGATAGTAAAATCAGTTAGTTCAATTCCTTTCACAGATGCACCCAGCCCACTAAGGTCTGTTTTTCATAAGACCTCTGGGGTGTAATTATAGTTATGAGTCTTTCTTTTTCTAGGAATAATGCAGATTTAATTTGCAATTGTAAGAGGTTTCATTACATGTTATTTCATGAATATCACCTTAATTCCAGTTAGTGACGTGCAGAAATCAGGAACACTAAGGAGGAACAGAGAGCTATATGGTATGGCCTAAATATCCTTCTTTTTGTTAGGCACTGCTGCACTACAGCTCTTGGTTAATACATGTCTAATCAGTTAGGAAGTACTCAAAATATTTTTAATCAGTTCCTACAAATATGACCAACTCCAGAACTTCAGAATTATAAATAAATACAGACTGTTAGAGAAAGTAAAATATGCTGTAGAAATGTGATGTGCACAATAGGGTCTATCTCATTTCCTGTCTAGAACAGTATAACTCTTAAAGGTGCTCCATTTCTTGTTTTATAATCTTGTCTGAAAAGATTTCTTTTTTCTTTTATGTTATTTCCTTTAGCACTCCAGTCATCTAAGTAATACTTTAATTTTACACCATTTAAAACATTGTGGGTTTTTATATTTTAATAGGTGAAACCAATGCATTTACCTGCTTTAATGGTTCTCTCCATGTGAAAAGAGAGAAGAATATACATCCCTTAAATTTTTCCATTGGCCTTACTACAATGTCCTGGTTTCAGCTGGGATAGAGTTAATTGTCTTCCTAGTAGCTGGTACAGTGCTGTTTTGAGTTCAGTATGAGAAGAATGTTGATAACACTGATGTTTTTAGTTGTTGTTAAGTAATGTTTATACTAAAGTCAAGGATTTTTCAGCTTCTCATGCCCAGCCAGCAAGAAGGCTGGAGGGGCACAAGAAGTTGGCACAGGACACAGCCAGGGCACCTGACCCAAAGTGGCCAACGGTGTATTCCATACCATGTGACGTCCCATCTTGTATAGGAACTGGGGGGAGTGGGGGTGGGGGGATCGCTGCTTGGGGACTAACCAGGTGTCGATCAGCAGGTGGTGAGTAATTGCCCTGCACATCATTTGTACATTCCAATCCTTTTATTATTACTGCTGTTGTCATTTTATTAGTGTTATCATTATCATTATTAGTTTCTTCTTTTCTGTTCTATTAAACCGTTCTTATCTCAACCCATGAGTTTTACTTCTTTTCCCCATTTTCTCCCCCATCCCACTGGGTGTGGGGGGCAGTGAGTGAGTGGCTGTGTGGTGCTTAGTTGCTGGCTGGGATTAAATCACGACATACAATAAATGTGAGAATCATACTTTATGTTAGTATGTATAAATCCTTTAAGTGAACATAGGACCTAGTGTTCAGTTATGGTGTCATTTGTATAAGCCTCAAGTACAGTAGGGGTATGAGATTGACAATGCACACCCTGAAGCATATTACTGCTTTTATAAAAATCATACTTCTTTCAATGACTTTGGTAATGGACTCCAATCTATGCAGATGTGATTGTGTAATTACACATCTGAGAATCCTCATTAACGAATCAGGGTTGTCTTGCAGCAAGTCATGCATTTCGGGCAATTAATCCTATCAGGAAAAGCTCTCCTTGGGCAGCTGATAGGATCTGCAAAAGTGTATTATCAAAATTATTCTAAAATATATGACCGAGAGAAGAAAACCAAGAAAAATAAAATCAACTCTAACATGAAGAGTGTATTACGTTTGTCTGTTCTGTTCCTTCTTTCTGTGTAATTCATTGTCTTGATAATACGATATGGTCTCAATGAAAGCACCAGTGTTCAGGAGCAACTGACAAATTAGCCACCAACAGTCTCTCCAAACCTTATAAATAAGGAGAGAAAAGCTTTGATTCAAAGGAGTTACAAAGACATTACTTTTTTCTTTCATCTTCTGCTTGTATTTGATATTTCTTTTCTAAACACAAGCTGTAGTAATATTTTCTCATCATTTGTATTCCTGCACCAAAGGATTTTATGTTCTAAATGGTGATGGAAAAAAATAATAAAAAGTGTGGTTAAAGCAGGTGCTGTTTCTAGTGTTGATATAAACACATTAGCACTCTTTTGACACAGCATGACCTGAACAAGTAGTTCATCCTACTAGTAGCAGGGAAATAATAATTGAGCATGCCAGAGCAGTATTCATTCAGATACTGCAAGATTAACACCAGATTAGGAATACGCTTGCCACTGTTAATTAATTGTGAAAATGGCTGGAAGAGTTCCCCTACTGTGAGGGATCTTGGCAGAAGTATTTACTGCTAATAGGCCTTGTTTAAGCTTTTTTTTTTCCACCACCCCTTAGAGATAAAACTTACAATAGACTGCACAGGAACTGGTAGATTATTACATATTCCTTTGGTCTGTTTGCTTATTAGCATTTCTGAATATACCCAGTGATTTTCTCTCTATTATTAGAAACGTGCATTGTGTGTTTGAGTTCAGACCATTAAACTGTCCCTTACAGAGGAGGATAATTTCACAATCTAGATACTGTTTTTCTATATTCCACAGTGATCTAACATTATCCCATACTTTGCAATAGTAATTTGAGACATAAGGAGAGTTTTGTGTATTTCAAATAATATATAAGCTTTTATAACCTTAGGTAGTGGTTACATGATCTACAAAATCTTTGATGTGCCTATAATTTTAACCAATTTTCCTTATATATGCCTTTTATTATGTGCTTTTAAAGTATAAATATGTTTTCAATCTACTGTGTTTTTAAATACAGTAAAATATATATAAACATGCATATATTAACTATTTAAAAATAAAAATTGAATAAATTAACTCATGGTAGGTCACAGTCTCCTTTACATTTTCCTAAAATAGATTATGCAATATAGTGTAATCCTATTATATGT
The DNA here is from genome assembly GCF_929443795.1 of Astur gentilis. Classification (NCBI taxonomy): domain Eukaryota; kingdom Metazoa; phylum Chordata; class Aves; order Accipitriformes; family Accipitridae; genus Astur; species Astur gentilis. The sequence continues at coordinate 17,843,766 of NC_064918.1, read as the reverse complement.
TTCCTCCTTTAAACATATATATATATATATATATTCAGCATGACTGTTTTTTGACAGATGTATTATTGGATAAAAACAAAGGCTAGTTTCTTAATGAAATTAATGAAAGACTTGCTACCAATTTTAATGAAAGTGGAGTTGAGTCCTATCTCTGTTAAAATTTTATTATTGTATAATATGGGGATTATGGAGGCATTTATTGCTGATTTTATTATGAACAGTTGTGGTGGGTTGACCCTGGCTGGATACCAGGTGCCCACCAAAGCCGCTCTATCACTCCCCCTCCTCAGCTGGACGGGGGAGAGAAAAATATAACGAAAGGCTCGTGGGTCAAGATAAGGGCAGTTTAATAAAACGATAGCAAAGGTTGCGCGCGAAAGCAAAAAGAAAAAAACAAATGATGTTACACTCTACTTCCCATCAGCAGGCGATGTCTGGCCACTTCCTGGGAAGCAGGGCTCCAGTACGCGTAGTGCTTGCTCCAGAAGACAAAAATGTCCCCACCTCCGTCTCCCTTCACTTAGCTTTTATATCTGAGCTGACGTCATATGGTATGGAATATCTGTTTGGTTAGTTTAGGTCAGCTGTCCTGGTTATGTCCCGTCCCAAGATCTTGCCCTGCCCCAGCCTGCCATTGAGGGGAGGGCAAAAATGTTGGAGAGACAGCCTTGATGCTGTGCCAGCACTGCTCAGCAGTAGCCAAAACACTGGTGTGTTATCAACACCTTTCTAGCTACAGAGCTGCAGAGCACAGTGCTATGAGGGCTGCTATAGGGAGTACTAACTCCATCTCAGCCAGACCCAATACAATCTCCACCCCTTATTCCATACCATTTGCGTCCTGCTCAGGTCCCACATAATTTAATACAGATATCTTCTAACCATACTATTGTATTTAATTCTCATTACTGAAATCCTTTCTTACCAACACTTACAACTGAAACTACATACTTAAACAACTTTTATACCCAACGTACAGATTTATACATTCTTATTAATTACTATCCCTTGTCCTTTAAGAGATAGATATTCCAAGGGCTTCTTCCACTCCTTCAGATGTTCACACACAGGTTATGACTTGGGCCCCATCCATCAAGATGAGTGGTCAGGACAGGAGAAGCAGTACGTTCAATCGTTGGGCACCAACGTCAGCTTGGTTTGGGTCACCGATGCACTTGTCTGGTTCCTTGCGAAGTTCACTCCTCTGCAGTTCAGGTCATTCCTGCTACATTACTTCCTGCAACATACAACTCACATCACAGATTATTTTTCCCCCAAGGTTAAATGTCCTTGAGGCACACACTGGGTCTCCCCATCCTTCCGCATTACCCACCAAGTACACCCAGGTCCCTGAGCAAAGACAATCCCACAAATGGGTTTGCCTTTTCCCATGGGAGGTGCAATCCACACTGCCTTCCCCAGCCACTTCCCCATGTGCACCACGGGGACCTTATCTCCTCCCACAGTATGTAGGGGTTTTGTTTGGGCAGGACCAGGACGGTTAGCAGATCCTCTAGAGTTAACTAGCCAAGTGGCTTCTGCTAAATTTGCATCCCAATGCTTCCATGTCCCATTGCCTAGAGCTCTCAACATACTCTTCAACAGTCCATTATATCTCTCAATTTTTCCAGATGCCTGCGGGTGATAGGGTATGTGGTATACCCACTCAATGCCATGTTTCTTTGCCCAGGAGCTTATAAGGTTATTTTGGAAATGAGTCCCATTGTCTGATTCAATTCTTTCTGGGGTACCGTGTCGCCATAAAATTTGCCTTTCAAGGCCTAAGATGGTGTTTCGGGCAGTGGCATGGTTTACAGGATATGTTTCTAGCCAACCAGTAGTTGCTTCCACCATGGTGAGTACGTAGCACTTGCCTTGGCGTGTTCGTGGCAGTGGTCCAATGTAGTCAATTTGCCAGGCCTCGCCATATTGAAAACCCAACCACCGCCCTCTGTTCCAGGGAGACTTTACTCTGGTGGCTCTTTTGATTGCAGCACATGTTTCACATTCATGAGTGACCTGTGTGATGGCCTCCATGGTCAGGTCCACCCCTCGATCACGAGCCCACCTATATGTTGCATCTCTCCCTAGATGTCCCGATGTCTCATGGGCCCATCGAGCTACAAATAGCTCACCCTTACGCTCCCAGTCCAGGTCCACCTGAGCTATATCTATTTTGGCAGCCTTGTCTACCTGTTCATTATTTCGATGTTCTTCAGTGGCACGGCTTTTGGGCACGTGAGCATCTACATGACGTACCTTTAGAGTCATGTGTTCTACACGGGCAGCAATGTCCTGCCACAATGCTGCTGCCCAGATGGGTTTACCCTTGCGTTGCCAATTGGTCTTCTTCCACTGCTGTAGCCACCCCCATAGGGCATTAGCCACCATCCAGGAGTCGGTATAGAGGTAGAGTACCGGCCACTTTTCTCGTTCAGCAATGTCTAGAGCTAGTTGGATGGCTTTCACTTCTGCAAACTGACTTGACTCGCCTTCTCCTTCAGTGGCCTCAATGACTTGTCGTGTGGGACTCCACACAGCAGCTTTCCACTTCCGATGGTTCCCTACCACACGACAGGATCCATCAGTAAACAAAGCATAACACCTTTCATCTTCTGATAACTCATTATATGGTGGTGCCTCTTGGGCACGAGTCACCTCCTCAGGTGATGCTCCAAAATCTCTGCCTTCTGGCCATTCCATGATCTCTTCCAGAATTCCTGGGCGGTTAGATTTCCCCAGTCGAGCCCGTTGCGTGATCAATGCTACCCACTTACTCCATGTAGTGCTGGTTGCATGATGTGTAGAGGGGATGTTTCCTTTGAACATCCAGTGTAGCACGGGCAATCGTGGTGCCAAGAGGAGATATGTTTCTGTACCAACAACTTCTGAAGCGGCTCGAACCCCCTCATATGCTGCTAATATCTCTTTTTCAGTCGGGGTATAGTGAGCTTCTGATCCTCGGTACCCCCAGCTCCAAAACCCTAATGGTCGACCTCGGGTTTCTCCTGGTGTTTTCTGCCACAGGCTCCAGGTGAGACCATGTTCCCCAGCTGCAGTGTAGAGTACATTTTGTACATCTGGTCCTGTTCGGACGGGCCCAAGAGCTACTGCACGAGCTATTTCCTGTCTGATATGCTCAAAGGCTTGTTGTTGTTCAGGCCCCCATTCAAAATAGTTCTTTTTCCGCGTTACTCGATAGAGAGGGCTCACAAGCTGACTATAACCTGGAATATGCATTCTCCAGAACCCCACAAGGCCTAGGAAAGCTTGTGTTTCTTTCTTGTTAGCTGGTGGAGACATAGTTGCTATCTTGTTAACCACATCCATAGGGACATGATGGCGACCATCCTGCCATTTTATTCCCAAGAACTGAATCTCCTGTGCAGGTCCCTTGACCTTACTTTTCTTTATGGCGAAACCAGCTTTCAGAAGAATCTGAATTATTCTTTTTCCCTTCTCAAACACTTCTTCTGCCTTGTTGCCCCATACGATGATGTCATCTATGTATTGTAAATGTTCAGGGGCATCGCCTTGTTCCAGTGCCATTTGGATTAATCCATGACAAATGGTAGGGCTGTGCTTCCACCCCTGGGGCAGCCGATTCCAGGTGTATTGGACACCTCTCCATGTGAAAGCAAACTGTGGCCTGCACTCTGCTGCCAAAGGAATGGAGAAAAATGCATTGGCAATATCAATTGTAGCATACCATGTGGCTGCCTTTGATGCCAGTTCATATTGAAGCTCTAACATGTCTGGTACAGCAGCACTCAATGGCGGTGTCACTTCATTCAGGCCGCGATAATCTACTGTTAGTCTCCATCCTCCATCAGACTTCTGCACTGGCCATATAGGACTATTAAAAGGTGAATGAGTCTTGCTGATGACTCCTTGGCTCTCTAGGTGATGAATCAGCTCATGGATGGGAGCCAGGGAGTCTCGGTTTGTCCGGTATTGCCGACGGTGCACTGTCCTGGTAGCGATAGGCACCTGCTGTTCTTCAACTTGCAGCAATCCCACAGTAAAGGGATCTTCCGAGAGGCCAGGCAGGGTAGATAGCTGTGTGATCTTCTCTGCATTTACAGTGGCTACACCAAAAGCCCACCGGCACCCCTTTGGGTCCTTGAAGTACCCTCTCTTGAGGTAGTCTATGCCAAGGATACAAGGGGCCTCTGGACCGGTCACAATGGGGTGCTTTTCCCACTTGTCCCCTGTCAAGCTCACTTCAGCCTCCAGTATAGTCAATTCTTGGCATCCCCCTGTCACTCCAGAGATCCAGATGGATTCTGTGCCCCTGTATCCTGATGGCATCAGTGTACACTGTGCACCAGTGTCTACCAAAGCCTTATACTTCTGTGGGTCTGATGTGCCAGGCCATCGAATCCACACAGTCCAGTATATCCGATCATCCCTTTCCTTCTCCTGGCCGAAGGCAGGGACCCTCTATTGCTGTTCCTCATCAGAATATTCACTGTCCGATCCTTGCGGTACCAGACCAGAAGTCCCCTCACCAGAATCAAGGGAGGTGTTTTCAGTTCTTCTATGCCTGGAGGATCGCTGAGTGCCTTCTTGGGCCTCTACAGCAACTACGCTGACAGCCTTCTTCTTGGGTGACCCCTTCTTAACAGCTGTCTTCCCTCTCAGTTCACGTACGCGGGCTTCCAGCTTAAAGGTGGGTTCACCATCCCACTTCCTCATGTCCTCCCCTTGGTCATGCAGGAAGAACCAGAGTGTACCACGTGGCATACGCCTAAGGCTCTGTAGGGTTCAGTTATATGGAAGTTAGTTATTGGACCTGAAAATAGCTCATGGTCACAAGATTGTTCCAGGCGCCTTTAGAAGGCCTTGAACAGAATAAATAAGAAGATAAAAGAAGAAAGATCCCAATTAGGAAAACACAGGTGCACATTCCACGATAAAGGGAACTTGGCACAAACAACCTCAATTCAGGGGCTTATCTTGACCAATTGGACTAAGACAAGTCTTGTATGCTCTAATTAACACAACCAATTATGTCTTATGTTTGTGCGCGTGGACAGTACCGATGTAACCAATCACCGCTTATGCTTGTGCGTGTGGACACCAAGTGCTTGCATGTAGTAGCCAATCAAAGTCTCTCACCAACTTAGAGAATTGTATAAAAATGATTAGCTAAGCTCAATAAACTGGCGACTTTAATCATCACATTGGTGTTTCGTCGTCCGGGCCCCGCACGGATTAATCACTAAACCCTACATTTGGCGACCTCCGACGTGATCCGAAGAGGAACAAGAGGCAACGCTACTGAAAAGGCGGGGGAATTGCTGCGGACCACGGTGGCTTGAAAGACAGCACCGGCACTGCTCGAGAGAGGCAGGACACTGCTTGGGAAAAGCAGGTAAAATCGTAAGCTTACGTTGATAAAAAGGGCGGCAAGGGTTTCGCAGCATCTGCGAGGGAAAAGACAGCCGGAAAGATATTTATGAGGCTGGTTGAAAAAACAGAGAAAAATATTAAAAAGGACAGAAACCTTTCAATTAGTGTGGGTACAGCTTTTGAGCTTAGTACCCAGAAAGCTATCGGAACCTCCCTATGGGATGAAATTAGTGACGGGTCTAAAGAAGTTAAAGATCTTGCAACTTTATGGAAATTGATTAAGACAACTCTGTAAGAAATGAAAGCAGATCGTAAAACGTCTGTGTCTGCTTTTGCTGCTCTCTCTCTCCAACCGCAAGCGAAAGGGAAAAGCGGGGAGAAAAACATAATGCAGCGAGAGAGACTTTTTGGAGCTTGTCCGCCTGCTCCTGTGCTCTTGACTTCTGCTCCACTCCCTGGGACTGCCGATATTAATCAGCCATCTGACAGTTCCCAAGCCTCCCTAACTGTACGATTAAAGGAAACTCTACAGAATCAGGGAGTGAGTAAAAATCCGCCTATGAGAAAACAGCCCCCAGATACCACTGTTCAACATGAACAAATTATACCTAGCATATACCCTGATTCAAATAATGCAAACGAGGATTTGGCTACTATAATACAAGAACAAGAGAAAGCTAAAATACATGCTGAAGCTCACGCTGTAGCACTCGCGGTAGCATTACGACTGATGGTGCGACGGGGAAAAGGAGACTACGGCCCATACAAAGACCCCCCCGCGTGTCATCGGTGCGGTCAACCAGGGCATTTGAGACGTGCGTGCCCTCAACACATAGCAACGCAGCCTCGATCTGTGCCGGCACGGACTGACAGCAGCCGGTCAAACTTTCCTGGGGTCTGTGAGAGGTTGCAGAAGCCTCTGTACATCCACAAAAGCTATCGCTACACAAAGACATACGAAATGTACATGATGTACAAAAAACTTGTCGGAGACCTGCAGTGGATCCGGCCTTATTGTGGTATCACCAATACAGACTTACAACCACTGTTGGACTTATTGCGGGGCAGCAATAGCCTAACTTCTGTACTACATCTAAGTGCGCCCGGGCAGCAAGCCTTGACAGCAATTGAGCAGAAAATCACATCATCTATGTCTGGCAGATATATCCCTGATTTGCCCATAAATTTGTATGTATGTAACTCAGATAAGGAAGTTGCGGGAATTTTGGGTCAGTGGGGTGAGCAACAAAAACAAAACCCATTGGTAATACTAGAATGGATATTCTTGCCTGCTAGCATGTCAAAAACGGTAGTCACTAGAATTGAAGCTCTGGGGATGTGCATTCAAAAAGCAGGGGTAAGGGCGATACAAATTTCAGGGAGGCAAATGGACAAAATCATTTTACCTATGTCACTTGATATTGTGAGTAATGCCATGATGAAAAATGACTGCCTTGCAGTAGCTCTGCTGGACTTCAAGGGGGAAGTAGATAATCACTACCCCCCCCCCCCCCATTATTTAAAACAATGTTAACAATGGAACCGCACTCTATTTGCAGCAATAAGCCGCTGGAAGCCATTACTGTTTTTACTGATGCTAGCAGCAAGACAGGTAAAGCAGGGTTTGTATATTTACAGGGCGGATCCTGGAAATCCGAAGTCATTCTGTCAGAGGGGTCAGTACAAGTGCTCGAGCTATTAGCCGTATGCTCTGTTTTTAAAAAATGGGATAAAACACCTGTCAACATTATTTCAGATTCTCAATATGTCGTGGGGATAGTCAAACGTATGCATAGGTCCCTACTAAAAACTGTAAACAATAAGCGGCTGTTTATGACACTTTTGAAATTATGGATGTTACTAACAGAGCGGACAGACTTATTTTTTATCGATCATGTTCGTAGCCATACAACGCTGCCGGGATTCATTGTGGAAGGTAATGCGCGCGCGGATCAGCTGGTAGTAGCCAATGCAAACATCTATTTTAATACACCCAAACCTGATTTGTTTGGACAAGCACTACTATCCCATAAATTTTATCATCAGTCGGCAAAAGCGCTGAGTAAACAATTTAATCTTCCATTGCAGCAAACCAGAGCTATTCTTGCTGCTTGCCCAGACTGTGCGAATATTCCAAACTTACAACCACAGGGGGTGAACCCCCGGGGATTATCACCATTGCAAATTTGGCAAACAGATGTTACGGAATATCCCAGTTTTGGGAGATATAAATTTATTCATGTATCTATTGACACATATTCGAACCTTATGTGGGCTACTGTTCATATATCAACCAATGCTAAAGCCGTAATTAAGCACCTTTTGGCAGCATTTGCTGCCATGGGAGTGCCAACAGAAATTAAAACAGACAATGGCCCGGGATATCGCTCACAGTCATTAGAAACATTTTTACAGATGTGGGGGGTAGCTCATAATTTTGGCGTACCCCACAATTCCACTGGTCAAGCTATTGTTGAACGTGCACATCGGACCTTAAAGGATCGTTTAAACATTTTAAAAACGGGGGAAGATATGCGGCACTGTACTCCCCAAGAGTTAATAAGTAAAGCACTGTATGTTTTGAATTGGCTACAGCCACGTGGTACTGAGGATCAGATCCCAATTAATAGGCATATGTGTGGGAACAAAAATGTTGATAAAAATCAGCCGCAAGTTTCAGTATTCGATCCGGTTTTACAGCAGTGGCAAGGACCTTGCAAATTATTTACGTGGGGAAGAGGGTATGCTTGTGTTTCCACAGGTAACGAACAACCCCATTGGATACCGGCGAAATGGGTCAAGCCGTGGATTGAGCGACCAGATGCCACAGACAACTCAGAAGAGCAAGAGCAAGAAGCAGCAGAGACGTCAGCAGGTCCTGAAGCCCTAGATAGACCGACTAGACAAATCACGACGGAGACCGGCAGTCAATGTGGAGATCAAGAATGCATGTAAAAAACATGGAGTATGATATAGTTTTTGAATATGTGTTTTAGTGCGAGTGGGTAGAAAAGAGAGTAAATTAAAAAAAAAAAAAAAAAAAAAAAAATAATTTTTTTTTTACCATTGTAACAGACATTCAACTAATCATAATCAACTAACCTACTAACCTATAACTAATTGTATAGAGGCTAAGCAGTTTAGAATAAGTGCTGTAGAGAATAAGTAAATATATATATATAGTTTAATGTTAATCAGTCCGCAGCGAAACATTACTCACAGAAGCCGAGTGTGGAAGTAGTTTTCAGATACCTGATATGTAGTCGTTCATAAAAAAAAAAAAAAAAAAAAAAAATTACTGAAATTAGAAATAAGGTCATAGACTTAGTTAAGAATCTAGAAATAGGGCGATGGGAAGGTCCATTTTTCATTAATAACCTCGGGGCGAGATTCTGCTTATGTTTTCACAGGTGCCAGCCCCTGATGGACTTCCGTTTGATTTATGCGACCATCATCACCTGAAGCATCATAGATGGTGCGGCAATACAAATTCCACCTCAGCCAAAAACTAATGCGTAGGTCATCTTAGCTAATGTAACAGATTAAAATTCTCAGTGCATTACGGCCGCATCACGAAGCCCATGAACGAATTGATAAGATAACTATGACTTGTGCAGTGCGCCTGGCCAGCGAGTGCATGCGTCATAGGTTTTTAATTGAGGTGGCTTTTGGCACACGCTGGCCACGTGTGCTAAAATCCATTCCTCTGAAAATGTATAAATACCGGGATTTTCCGAAGAGCATCAGGCTGGTGTGCAGCAAAACCATAGTTGCCTCTGTAGGGACACCCACATAAAACTGACACCTACTGATTGCTGGGCTAAGTTTGCGGAACAAGACAGCAATATGCTATTGAAAAAAAAAAAAAAAAAAAAAAAAAAAAAAAAAAAAAAAAAAAAAAAGGCGAGAGAGGGGGAGATGTAGGGTTCAGTTATATGGAAGTTAGTTATTGGACCTGAAAATAGCTCATGGTCACAAGATTGTTCCAGGCGCCTTTAGAAGGCCTTGAACAGAATAAATAAGAAGATAGAAGAAGAAAGATCCCAATTAGGAAAACACAGGTGCACATTCCACGATAAAGGGAACTTGGCACAAACAACCTCAATTCAGGGGCTTATCTTGACCAATTGGACTAAGACAAGTCTTGTATGCTCTAATTAACACAACCAATTATGTCTTATGTTTGTGCGCGTGGACAGTACCGATGTAACCAATCACCGCTTATGCTTGTGCGTGTGGACACCAAGTGCTTGCATGTAGTAGCCAATCAAAGTCTCTCACCAACTTAGAGAATTGTATAAAAATGATTAGCTAAGCTCAATAAACTGGCGACTTTAATCATCACATTGGTGTTTCGTCGTCCGGGCCCCGCACGGATTAATCCCTAAACCCTACAAGGCTCCCTTTCCCTCTGACTGGGGCAGGGGAGAACTGATTTCTTGGAGCATCCCTAACAGCCAAGGCACTGTCCTGTAGGGATGAGGAGACACAGAGATTTTCCTCAAAGTTTTGGAGCCAAGACGACACTTTCTCCACAGTTGGTGTTTCCATATCTGGGCAATACATTGCTGCCAAGCTGTTAGAATACGACGCTGGGGCACCTTGAATCACCTTTCGCCACATGGCTCGTGTGCACAGGACATCCTCTGGGTCTTTGGAAACTTCCTCGTCATCTAGATCACTGTAGATGACTTCCACCACTGCTAACTCTCTCAGGTACTGAATGCCTTCATCTGCAGTAGTCCACTTTTCTGATGAATTTACAAGATCTTCCTTGAATGGATATCTTGCCTTCACACTTGAGAGGAGCCGGCTCCAGAGACTGCAAATTGCTGCCTCTTTCCCAATTCCTCTTTCAATTCCCCGGTTTCTAGCGAGGGATCCCAGCTGTTGCGCTTCCTTGCCTTCCAGTAGCTGACTATCAGCCCCGTTATCCCAGCAGTCCGCTCACCTGGCTGGCGGCTGTAATCTTTCCGCAAGTCCCGAAGTTCTGAGGATGTCAGGGACCGGGTAGTTTCTGCTTCTTGTTTAAGTTCCCTCACTCCTTCCTCCAATTTCCTTATCGAAGGACCAGCTTCTAAATCAAGCCTTTCCTCTTCTTCTTCTTCCCTCACTAATCGATGGTATGGACCCGTTGATCTCCTTGTCCACTGTTTCCGTTTCACTACTGGGGCAATTACTGTAGTTGTTGTTTGGGTCCCTATCTCGAGCATCGTGTCCTTAGATGCAGTCTGGGTCCCTGCCTCAACCATGGTCCTCTGAGAGTATTGAACTGTGGCTCGGTAGGCATAGACCAGGCCCCAGTACAGTGCGAGAAGCTGCTGGTTTTCATTGGGATAGGCAAGGCACCCTTCTATCAGGTGACGTGTCAGTTTGCCAGGGTTACTTGTCTGTTCGGATGTAAAATCCCAGATTATGGGAGGTGATAACCGTCCTAGGAATCTGCCCAAATCCTTCCATATACCCTGCCACCCAGGGACTGGTCGCTTGAGGGCACATTTCAATATTGCCTCACCTAAAACTTGCTTCCTCTTATACCAGGAAGAGACCAGGTTCCACAATAGCCATAATATGACACCAGTATTAATTATTAGTATTGAACAGCTCACGTAAGGGTGAACAAGGACCTCGGGAGCCTGCATAATAAAACCATTCACATCAATGCCTGGTAGGGAGAGGGAGATGTGTTCCCTCATCTCCTCCACAAGATAGCTCCCACAGCACAGCAAAGCCATCAGTGCCAGGGCAAAGCACACAGCCATTATTTGCATTAACATGTTCCCAAACTCAGCAAGCTAGAGATAAGCAAGCAGCTAACAAGCTCTGTGACCTGCACAGGAGCTTGCCACTTAATAACTAGCTATAGAACGCTTAATGCAAAACTGCCGTTGTCCTGCCCCACGTCGGGCGCCAAAAAAGGACTGTGGTGGGTTGACCCTGGCTGGATACCAGGTGCCCACCAAAGCCGCTCTATCACTCCCCCTCCTCAGCTGGACGGGGGAGAGAAAAATATAACGAAAGGCTCGTGGGTCAAGATAAGGGCAGTTTAATAAAACGATAGCAAAGGTTGCGCGCGAAAGCAAAAAGAAAAAAACAAATGATGTTACTCTCTACTTCCCATCAGCAGGCGATGTCTGGCCACTTCCTGGGAAGCAGGGCTCCAGTACGCGTAGTGCTTGCTCCGGAAGACAAAATGTCCCCACCTCCGTCTCCCTTCACTTAGCTTTTATATCTGAGCTTACGTCATATGGTATGGAATATCTGTTTGGTTAGTTTAGGTCAGCTGTCCTGGTTATGTCCTGTCCCAAGATCTTGCCCTGCCCCAGCCTGCCATTGAGGGGAGGGCAAAAATGTTGGAGAGACAGCCTTGATGCTGTGCCAGCGCTGCTCAGCAGTAGCCAAAACACTGGTGTGTTATCAACACCTTTCTAGCTACAGAGCTGCAGAGCACAGTGCTATGAGGGCTGCTATAGGGAGTACTAACTCCATCTCAGCCAGACCCAATACAACAGTAATGATTCTTGGCCCATATATGCCAATATTTGATTGAGTCCCTATATAGTATGTTCTTCAAGCAATTTAGTCAATAATTACAACTGTTTGACTTTTATAAGACCTTTGAGATTGCTCTTTTTCCAAAAATGTTTATCTATTTGATAACTGGTTCATTATTTTCCCATTGATTTTAATAGGAATGAAACTTTACTTCTTAAATATTTAGTACCCAAGCACCATGTCTTGTATTTCTTTAATAAAGATTGATGGATTTTGTCTTTTCAAAACTACTCAGAATCTGGACTTCAACTCCATTTCTTTAAGTATTTTTTTTCTTATAAAACACACACTCACTCTTCAGCTTTCCCTCTTTCTGAGAAAAACAGTACTGTCAGCCTAAACAATCACAGCCTTTCATTTTTCTGTGGGTTAGGTGTATATTTATGGTCCATACTTAAGCCTAGTGCAGACAATGGAGACAATGGACACACCACCATTGAATTCAACCATTCAGATGTTGTTAAGTAACTAACATTTGAAAATTTGAAAATATACTATATTGAATATTTACTCCTTGTGGCTTTGATAGTGTAAAGTAAATGGAGGTGCTCTCATTAACATTACTTTTATATATTGTATTTTGTTCATCAGAGTGTTACCGAAATCTGGAATAAAACTCCTTAACACCAATGAGAAGTTAAGAAGCAGGCACTTCATTTATTGCAGCGCTGGGGACATGGGGGATCGCTCCTCCACAGGCGTGTCCAACTTAGTATCAAAATCCATCAGTTTTTACAGACTTTTTCTGTCAGGTCATTGTTACATAAGCTCTTTACATAAAAATGCATACTATGCTCACTCTTAAATTTAACCTTTATAATAATTGGTCCTTTGATTATATAACCTTATCAATATTCTTATTTAAAAACAATCATTGGTCAGTTTCACTTAGCTCTACTGATTGGAATCTTCGATACTCAAATTGAGACGGGAAGGGTAAGGGGTTTACAAGCAGCATAACTGGTGTCCATGACGGTTTCCTTAGTTTCTTGAAACAAAACATAGAAAGACCAGTAACTTCCTGGTGAGGTTTCTGTGGTTAGCTATTTCAAACTTCAACAATATTAAGCTTCCTATAGTCACATATAACACAGTTCCTAAAGTTTCTATGGCTACATTTCAAACTTAACAATCCTATACATTATGCTTCACAATTTTACTTCTTAATCAAACCTAACTCTTCTATATGATTAAATTTTGATTTCTTTATCAGAATATTTACAACAAGAGAGGCTTTTATCTAGCTGGCATAATTTTCTATGAAAGATCACAGAGTCAATAGTAGGCTACATTGTTCTAAACAGCTACGCTTTATAGTGAAGATGCCTTGCAAATATTTATTCATGATAGCACATTGTGTAACCTTCCCTCTGTCTTCCCCTCCTTCTCTGAAGCTTTTTTTTTCTTTAGCTGATCCCTCAGGCAACAAAAAACAACAGCTAACAATTAGTAGCTGTCACACTGTTCTGACACAGAACAATAAAACACTGCAGAAGTTAAAATGTCTTTGGTTAATGTTAAGAATAATGATTCTGGTCATTTATATGCCTCTAGCATAGAAGTGTTATATATTTTTTTTTTTATATTAAATTAGTTGCAATACCAAAGCATGTCATGTTTTATTTATGTAAAGAACACAAGACACCATTCAGCAAATGGCTTTTGTTTTGAGTTAGACTGTAATCATATTTTTAGGTATCTGAAGGTTGGATTCAAAAAAAAAGAAAAAGATCTTCAAATAAGAGCTCCTTTCCTAGGTATTACAGCTGTCTAGTATTAACATTTTGTTGCTCTGAAAAAGGAAATGTTCAAGGCTCTACACACTGTTGTTGCCGAAATCCGGAATAAAACTCCTTAACAGCAATGAGAAGTTAAGAAGCAGGCACTCCTTTATTGCAGCGCTGGGCACACGGGGGATGGCTCCACCTAGTGTGTGCACCTGTCTGGTTTGATCATGCAGGTTAAATACACACCTGTTATACATATTCACTAAATTTCTGGGAAATGTCATACATAATCATCAACTGTCCGATAAATCATTAGCATATGTAAATGTCCCTCTACGCAGTCGAAGTGAAGTCTCTGGTGGTCTTCAGATCCCTCTGGTGGTCTTCCATAGTCTTCCTCACTTTGTCCGATAGTTGACCTCTCTTATGTGATTCTGCGCAGTACGATTTTTGCCATCATGTATTAGATTACATAAAAGTACATTCAATGTTAATTCTTAAATTTAACGTTTCTAGTGATTGGCCCTCAGTCACACCACCTTATCAATATTCTTATACTATAACATTCATTGGTTAATCTTACTTAATTTCACTAACTGGAATCTTGATCAAAGTGGGGTTTCTAAACAACAGAACTAAGGTCCATAACGATCTCTCTTAGTTTCTTAGGACAAAACACTACAAACTAACAAATCTGTCAAAGTTTCTATGGTAAACCGATTTTAGACAATATTTATTCTTTTTATGATTGCATACCGCACATTTTGTATGTTCCTAAGTTTCTATAACTATATTGTGAGCTTCAAACCCCTATATCCTACAATCTTTACCCTTTTAACCAAACCCAGCTTATATAAAATTTCAACTTTTATCAAAATATTTGTAACACTGTGTACATATGCTGAATTATTCAGGGTGTCCTTTGTATCTTGCCAATTTCATTATCCATTTAATGTAGCATTTTTTGTTTTAATTAATGTTTACAAAATGCATTCTATATTATTCAAATAATAATGAATTTTTTAAAAACCTAAACTTCATGTTGCGAAGGACATCTGAGGTCAGGTACCCTAATTCACAATGAATAATAATGTATCCATGTTACTTCTGGTTCTACATAGGATGAAAAGGCATGCCTGATTGCTGTTAATATAAAAATATTAGTGTTTGTTGAGGTAATAAATGTTATTTAACCATTTATATTCCTATAATGACTCTTAATAGCTTCCTTTCTCAAACACCTTATAGCCTTTATAAAGTGACATTCCCAATAATTGTATTTTGGTTTTTTAACCTTAAAAATGTCTCTATTTGTATGACAAGGAAGCTATGATTTTGGTTGAGCAAATAATGTTGCTGTAATTTAATTCAGTAAGTGATAATCTTAATTTTCCCAATCAAACTCTTTAACTTTGACATAGCTCACTTAAAATTTGCTTGTTTTGTGGAAATTAAGTACTGAAAAGAAAAACAATAATAAAATAGATGTTTCCACACATTTAGTGTAGGAACCAAAAATTTGTTTTGTTTATGTAATCAGAATATCCTTTATTTATAAGGGAAGAAGATGAAGATTGTATTCCTGTAAGATTGTGGCCAAATTCACTGCGAACAGATTGGTGTCCACAGTGGCAGCACAACACAAAAAAGAAAAAAAATCAAAATTGGTGATGTTTGTGTAACAAAATTGTGCACATCCAAACCCAAAACATTCATGTACATGTACCAGCTGGGCCATAGAGGGTTTCCTCTTCACCAAAAGGAGTAATTTCTATGTGTGAAGCTCTCTTTTGCAGAGAGAAAACAAAATGTAAATTAGCCATATATAGACTACATTGGACCCCGGAGACCTTCAGAGATATCTGCATCTCTCCATTGACCATTTAACAATTTCCTGTAGGGCAAATAGTTCTGCACATCTAAAATACTGGTGTATCCACATACAAGTAAGCTGAGTTAATCATGCTTGATCAGGATCTCAGGGCCCTTCAAGCAACACTCTGCACTGGGCATTTTGCTAACACTTTGTGCAAGGACATATTCCACCCTTGAATATGGTCAGGTTTTAACAAACAAGCAGCTTGGCACTTTCTCACAGACATTTCATACTTACTCCTAGTAACGCTTATTCACTGTGTTACCTATTATGATCTAATCTCTTTAAAACCCAAAGTGGACTAAGCATTCCCAGCACCCCCAAACAACAAATAAGAAAAAGTGGCTAAAAATGATTGATTTATCATCTAAGTACTTACTTTACATGATAGACATCAGGACTCCAAAGAAACTATTATGAACCATCATGATAAAAATCTATTTAAGTGTGCCTTTCTATACATGTATACAATAGACTGTGTGATTACAGCATATGGGGTAAATAGCATATGTTTTTAAAATTAGTATGCATGCCAAAACACGTTTACCTTAAAGATTGTAATAGCTTTGAGGCAGTTATTTTAGTTCATCAGGTAAATAGCACACATTTCCTAAATGCTGCACAAATGTATGTTATTATGCAGCATGTATGTTATTATAAAATAGACTGCAGTGGCTTTGAAAAAGCCAAACTATTTTGTTGTATCAATACTTCTAAAAATTCATGACATTATATTTTTACTTCCTTATGTTGGGAATAAAATAATAAAAAGTTAACCAAAGAAATTAACAAAGGCAGCTCTGAAACAATTAAATCCCCCACCCCTACTACTGCCCAAGCAATCATTAGGGGTTTCATTTTCCACTTTCACCATTTTAGAGCATTTTCAGGTGGGACAGAAGATCCTGCTCAGTGTAGTCCGAAAGGCAGAAAGAGGTATAATTTTGCATATTACTGATGTCCTATTTCTTTTTGCAGGAGTAAAAGAATAGAATTTGCTTAGCCTTAACATCAAAATTTCTTTTGCAAGTATTCCTGGTACATATTCTTTCTTCTTACATTTGTATGCTGTTTCTGTTGTAAGTATCAGAGCTATTGTGCTGGGTATGGGCCATGCAGAACTGAAATAGCATTTGAAAATGAAAATATGAAATGCACTAGGACAAACAGGAAAGGTTTCAGAAAAAAATTAACAAAAGCAATGAAAGGATTTAAAAGAAATGGCTTATGAGGATGTCCTAGTTTCAGCTGGGATAGAGTTAACTGTCTTCCTAGTAGCTGGTACAGTGCTATGTTTTGAGTTCAGTATGCGAAGAATGTTGATAACACTGATGGTTTCAGTTGTTGCTCAGTAGTGTGTAGACTAAAGTCAAGGATTTTTCAGCTTCTCATCCCCAGCCAGCAAGAAAGCTGGAGGGGCACAAGAAGTTGGGAGGGGACATAGCCAGGGCACCTGACCCAAAGTGGCCAACAGGGTATTACATACCATGGGACGTCCCATCTAGTATAGGAACTGGGGAGTGGAGGTGGGGAATTGCGGCTCGGGGACTAGCTGGGTGTCGATAGGTGGGTGGTGAGTAATTGCATTGTGCATCACTTGCATATTTCAATCCTTTTATCATTGCTGTTGTCATTTTATTAGTGTTATCATTATCATTATTAGTTTCTTCTTTTCTGTTCTATTAATCCGTTCCTATCTCAACCCACAAGTTTTACTTCTTTTCCCGATTTTCTCCCCCATCCCACTGGGTGTGGGGGGGAGTGAGTGAGTGTCTGAGTGGTGCTTAGTTGCTGGCTGGGGTTAACTCCAAAGGAGCTCATAATTCACTATTGCACAAGTGTACCTTCCCCTTGTGTTTTTGTTTCTTCCTGTTATCTATGTATTGCACATTCTTGATGTGCAATACATAGAAAACAAATGAAGATATCAGGGCTACACAGCCAAAATCTAATAGATCCTTCATGGACTGAAGAACATGCTGGACAAGATTAGCCCACAGGAGAACTCAGGTCCCTCAAGGACTTTGCTGATCATAGCTAGTTTAAAAGAAATGCAGATGTGCGTACTGAGACTGCTGACCATTCTCTTACAGTATAGTGAGGTCCAAAGATATGTAGGGGTCCAGTAAGAATCAGCACCTAGCTTCAAGACTGGAAGAAAAACAGGTATGCCATAAGTGAGAATTTCTAAGACTAACTTTTGTCTCTTCAGGAATGTATTGCCTCTGGATGAACCAAGTGTGTATATTTGTAGTGCTATATTAATGCAGAATATACTAGCGGTTGAACTGCAGGCTGGTTTCCTGGTTAGGCAAAGCGCATCCATAATTGTGGACACATATTTAGCTAACGGTCGCAAGAGCATTCCAGACGCCTTTAGAAGGCCTTGAACAGAATAAACAAGAAGACAAAAAAAGAAAGATGCCAATTAGAAGAACACAGGTGTGCATTCCACGATAAAGGGAACTTGGCACAAAGAACCTCAATTCGGCAGTTTATCTTGACCAATTAGACTGAGAAAAGTTTTGCATGTTTTAATATAATCAATTATGTCTTATGTTTATGCGCGTGTACAGTGTTGCTATAACCAATCATTAAGTGTAACTAGGCACGTGGACAGTGCGTGACTAATGTGTATAACCAATAGTAAAATAGCTAAACGCATGTACGGATGTAACCAATGTATAAAATGATGTCTGATGCTCTAGTAAAGGGTCTTCAACTATGATCATATCGATCTGTCGTTGAGTCCACGATTATGCTCTTGCAATTGGCGCCTGAACAGGGACCCCCAAATTCTGCACTACGTTTGGAGAACAAACGGCAGGATAAGAGGAAGACAGGAGGATCCCGACCGAAAGACCGGCTGCCCCGGCTGGCGTGCCCATAGAGGCAGATAAGACAGTGCTGTCGTTTTTTTGCCCGTTGAGGTGAGGACTTGCCCGTAAAGGAGGTGAGCGGTCGGGGGAGGAGATGGGGTCTATGCTTTCCAAAGAAGAAGCAGCGGTAGTTAAGCTCCTCCAACATATACTCTCAAGAGAGGCATAAAATATGATAAAGCTTGTTTAAAGCAGCTTCTACAATGGAGCAAGGACAGAAACCTTTTAATCAGTGTGGGTACAGCTTTTGAGCTTAGTACCTGGGAAGCTATCGGAACCTCCCTATGGGATGAAATTAGTGATGGGTCTAAAGAAGTTAAAGGTCTTGCAACTTTATGGAAATTAATTAAGACGACTCTGTAAGAAATGAAAGCAGATTGCAAAGCGGCTACAGCTGCTTTTGCTGCTCTCTCTCCAACCGCAAGCAAAGGGGAAAAGCGGGGAGAAAAACATAATGCAGCAAGAGAGACTTTTTGGAGCTTGTCCACCTGCTCCTGTGCCCTTGACTTCTGCTCCACTCCCTGGGACTGCCGATATTAATCAGCCATCTGACAGTTCCCAAGCCTCCCTAACCGTACACTTAAAGGAGACCCTACAAAGTCAGGAAGCGAGTAAAAATCCACCTAGGAAAAAACAACCCCCAGATACCGCCGTTCAACATGAACAATTTATACGTAGCATATACCCTCCGTTGCGTTCATCTACACCCGGGTCGCCTCAAGAGCATGAAGAGGGGCCGGAGCTCACTTTGCAGCAGTTGCAGTCAGTAATAGAAAAGCTGGCACAGTTGGAGGCTGCTGCGAAGCAAGAAAAAACACCAGCCGTATCCTTTGATGCACCCCCTCCTCCTCTTCCCCCCCCCCTTCCTACTCCTACTCCTTCAAACCCTTTTTTACCTCTGCCCCCTCCTTGTCCTGCACCTATACCTCTGCCTTCTCTACCCCCCAGGGAACCGATCCCCACCTTTCCAGAAACAACGGAACCCCGGAATAGATGGCAGGGAATTATTTGCAATGCCTTAATTGAGAGAGAAATCATAACAGCTCCCACAGCGTTTCTGGTTATTGCTGGGGCTAGGGGGTGGACCTAATCAATGGGTTCCATTTGATTGGAAAATCATAAAAGAAGCAAAGGTTGCAATTGCTCAGTATGGTTTAAAATCTCCTTATATGCAGACAGTTTTGTCCCATATATTTTCTGGGTCAACCTTAACTCCACATGACTCACGAATGCTTGCTAAAACCTTGTTGTCACAGTCACAACAGTTATATTTTTTCCATAGGTGGCAGGAACTCTGCGATGATGCAGAGGCAGAAAATAGGGGACGTCAACAAAATGATCCCTTATTTCAATGTACTGCTCAAATGCTGATGGGCTCTGGACCATTTTCAAATGCCGCTTGGCAAGCTCAATTTGATACTCAAGTTTTAATGCAATCACAGGAATTGGCATTTAAAGCTCTCCAAAGCATACCCGAGCAAGGAAAAGTTTCTCCTTCCTATGTTAATATTTGACAGGGAGAATCTGAACTGTTTGTTCAGTTTATAGACAGACTGCATACCACATTGGAATCTCACGCAGATCTTGATAGTAACATGAAGGTTAAGTTGCTTGATCAGTTGGCGTTTGAAAATGCAAATGCGAAAACAAAGCGAGTATTGTGCACGTTACCTCGAGGTGTTACTGTTAGTGAGATGTTAGAAGCTTGTGACCGTATGGGTGAACAAGAGAAAGCTGCTCTTTTTGCTTCTGCATTTGCCGCAGCAGCGCAACCTCTGCTACAAACAAAAAGCGGGGAAAGGCCAGGAGAAAATAAATGTTTTAATTGTGGAAAGTCAGGGCATTTTAAGGTGCAATGTAAAGTTTATGGTAAAGTCTCTGGTGAAACACCACGCCATCAATGTGGGAAGAGGCCACATGACTAAAGAATGTAAATCGAAGTATCATGTCAGCAGCAGAGTTTTGGGAAACTCCCAACTGAGCGCGAGATCCCCACACGCTACAACACAAATACAGGGTGTCTGGACAGCGTCCCCTCCTCCACAGCAGGAAGTGCCGGAGTGGACGTGGCAACAGCAGTAGAAGTAAATTTGTTGAACAGAAAGGTGCATTGCATTCCATCAAACATGAAAGGACCTCTTCGTCATGGATTATGTGCGATATTGTTGGGGCGATCGTCAACATCTTGACAGGGGATTTTTGTCTTACCAGGAGTAATTGATGCTGATTACACTGGTGTGATCATGATCATGGTCCAAACAATAACAGCACCCATGAATATTGCGAAAGGTGCACGCATAGTGCAGTTAGTTCTGTTTGAATCCCGAGTACCAAAATCTGGCGAACTTTTGTGAGGAGATGCAAGTTTTGGATCCTCTGGTTCACCTGCAGTGCTATTGGCCTTAAATATTCAACAGTCAAAACCAGAGGAGACAGTGAGAATTATGGGACCAAAAAACGAAACCATTATTTTAAAAATGATCATTGATATGGCAGCAGATGTTACCATAATTCCCAGAAGTGAATGGCAGCTAATACACACCACTGAAGGGATTTATGGAATTGGTGGGATGCAATCCATTAGTGTGAGCAAAGAGCATTTAAATTTCTGTTTTTCTGATGGCTCTGAGGTGAAAACATGACCATACGTTTTGAACGTTCCCATCACATTGATTGGGTGGGATATCTTGAGTCAACTGGGTGCGAGGCTGACAACTCAGGGGTTTTAATCGTGGCCGTTGAAGGACAGCCAATCCTAAAACTCAGATGTAAAACTGAAACACAGGTATGGGTTGATCAATGGCCACTCAGTGCAGAAAAGCTGTCCAAGATTCAAGAGTTAGTACAAGAGCAGCTAGAGGCAGGACATACAGTTCCCTCTACTAGCCCATGGAATACCCCAATTTTTACCATCAGAAAGAAAAATGGGAAATGGCATTTGTTGCACGATCTACATGCGATCTATGCAGTAATGCATGATATGGGAGCCTTACAACCTGGATTGCCCTCCCCGGTAATGATTCCAGTAGATTGGAACATTTTGATTATTGATCTGAAAGATTGTTTTTTTACTATACTGTTACATCCTGAAGATCAAGAGAAGTTTGCTTTTTACAGTATTATCAAACGGGCACATCAGGTAATTAAAGGACTGTTAGCTAAACAAAATGTACTCAGTTTTTTGCAGTTGGAAGGTGGTGTCGTGGTTTCAGCCCAGCCGGTAACAAAGGACCACGCAGCCGCTCGCTCACTCCTCCGCCCCCCTCCGGTGGGATGGGGAGGAGACGGAGGAGAGAAAAGAAAAAGAAACTGGAACCTCGAGGGGTGAGATAAAGGCAGTTTACTGGGACAAACACAAAGAAATTACAACAACAACGGTACTAATGAAAAAGTATACAAAAGGAGTGATGCACAGTGCAACTGCTCACCACCTGGGACCCGACGCTCCGCCACTTCCCCCACCGAAAAGAGAGAGCACCCCCCGGTCCGCTCCCCATTTATATACTGAGCATGATGTCATGTGGTATGGAATAGCTCCTTGGCTAGTCCAGGTCAGCTGCCCCGGCTATGCCCCCACCTCCCAGGTTCCTGTAAAAATTAACTCTATCCCAGCTGATCCCAGGACATTATCCACCCCTTATTCTATACCATGTACATCATGCCCAGATCTTACATTTTTTCCCAATCAACCACTACTACTTTCCCTGTCTTATATATAAGTATATGGACTCCACCCCCCGACCTCGCACACACACACACATGGTGTTCCTTTAGCCTATGGGCTATCCCTCTAATGTGTCCATCGATTCTGGGGCTCTATATGTTGTAACAGTTCTTCAGGATAAGAGAGAGATGGTGTGAGATGTTGGGTTGTTGTACGCTGCCTCTGGAACTTGTGGCTAGTACATTTGGTACAACTCATGCCCTTGGTCTGCAGGTCAAAGATGTTGATCTTGAGGAAATTGCTGGGTGCCAGTTCAAGTTCCATCGCTGTTGTACTTGGCTCAGTTTCAAAAGTCCATCCTGCAGTCATTTGGGTAATTCTTACAATAATACCCTTGCTATGGCATATAGACACTATAGATACAATGACATGCATTGGCAGGTTATTTAGCAGTTAAATATCATACAGCCCAATTCACCGGCTATTCTCTCCCAAAACCAAATCTCCCTGAGGTACACATCGAACTTCCCCATCCTTCTGCATCACCCACCAGGTGTACCCAGGTCCTTGAGCAAAAACAACCCCTTGAATGGGTTTGCTTCTGCTTGAGGGAGGACTAACCCAGACTGTCTTTCCTAACATACTCCTCATGCGCACTACAGGGACTTTATCCCCTTCTACAGTATGTGGAACTCTTGGTTAGGCGGGGCCAGCCCGATTGGCAGATCCTCTAGTATTAACTAACCAGGTGGCTTTTGTTAAATGTGTATCCCAATGCTTGAAAGTTCCACCCCCCATCGCTCTCAATGTAGTTTTCAGCAGTCCATTTAATAATAAAAAGCCAATACATGTAGAAATGGACAGATGAGAGTAATTAGTTAAAGGACTTCTTTTCTGAGGAACACGCGTAAATTTGTGAAGAGTAAACATCTATTTCAGTTCTTACATAGCTCATTCCATTCTATCGTTCAATTTTTCCGGAGGCCGGTGTGTGCTAAGGGATGTGATACACCCACTCAATGCCATGTTCTTTGGCCCAGGTGTCTACGAGGTTGTTTCGGAAGTGAGTCCCGTTGTCCGACTCGATTCTTTCTGGGGTGCCGTGTTGCTATAAAATTTTCTCTTCAAGGCCCAGGATAGTGTTCTGGGCAGTGGCATGGGACACAGGGTATGTTTCCAGCCACCCAGTGGTTGCTTCCACCATTGTAAGCACATGGCACTTGCCTTGGCGTGTTCGTGGGAGTGTGATATAGTCAATCTGCCAGGCCTCCCACTGTTTATATTTCAGCCATCGCCCTCCATGCGACAGGGGTTTTTGCCGCTTGGCTTGCTTAATTGCAGCACATGTTTCACATTCATGGATGACCTGTGCGATAGTGTCCATGGTCAAGTCCACGCCTCGATCTCGAGCCCATCTATATGTTGCATCTCTTCCCTGATGGCCTGAGGTATCGTGGGCCCACTGAGCCATAAATAGCTCACCCTTATGTTGCCAGTCCAGGTCCACCTGAGACACTTCAATCTTGGCAGCTTGATCTGCCTGCTGGTTGTTTTGATGTTCTTCAGTGGCCCAATTCATGGGTACATGTTGGAACGGCGGAGGAATGCACATAAGTCGACCCAATATGAGTGATAGAAGTGATTCAACTTTATTTGCACAGATAGCTCATATTTATACAGTTTGTGATAATTATGCCTACTAGTCCTAATATGATTGGTACATTGCTAATGTTTATTCATTACTAAAACACACCCACTTGTGGTTGGCAGCTATGCGTGTTCAGTAACTTTCTCATGAGAACTTCTTCAAAACTTACTTGTGAAGTTATGCCAAGGTCACACCGTCCCTGTCTTTCTCCTGATAACAGTGAGACCAGCTGTTGTTTTTCTCCCAATATCAGTAAAGCCAGCTATTTTCGGCCAAGGCCTAGTCTTGCTGCTCAAACTGACATTCTTTCACACAGAACTCTGCTCGCACAACTTTTCCACAGGCCCATGTCCTTTTTCAGCAAGCCACTTCCCAACAGGTACATGAGCATCTACGTGATGTACTTTTACCACTAGCTTCTCTATCCAAACAGCGATATCTTGCCACAGTGCGGCAGCCCAGATGGGTTTTCCTCTGCGCTGCCAATTGCCCTTCTTCCATTGCTGTAGCCACCCCCACAGGGCATTTGCCACCATCCATGAGTCAGTATAGACATAGAGCACTGGCCACTTTTCTCTTTCAGCAATGTCTAATGCTAGCTGGATGGCTTTCGCCTCTGCAAACTGACTCGATTTACCTTCTCCTTCAGCAGTTTCTGCAACTAGTCATGTAGGACTCCATACAGCAGCCTTCCACCATCGATGCTTTCCCACAATGCGACAGGACCCATCAGTGAACAGGGCATATTGCCTCTCATTTTCTGGCCGTTTATTATACAGCGGGACCTCTTCAGCCCATGTCACCTCTTCCTCTGGCGACATTCCAAAATCTTTGCCTTCTGGCCAGTTCGTGATCACTTCTAACATTCCTGGGCGACTGGGGATTCCTATACTAGCTCGCTGTGTGATCAGTGTGATCCACTTACTCCACGTGGCGTCAGTCGCGTGATGTGTAGAGGAAACTTTCCCTTTGAACATCCAGCCCAGCACTGGCAGTCGGGGTGCTAAGAAGAGCTGTGTTTCAGTACCAACCACTTCTGAGGTGGCTCGAACTCCTTCATATGCTGCCAAGATCTCTTTTTTAGTTGGAGTATAGCGAGCCTCAGATCCCCGATATCCTCGACTCCAAAACCCCAGAGGTCGGCCACGGGTCTCCCCAGGTGCTTTCTGCCAAAGGCTCCAGGTAGGGCCATTCTCCCCAGCTGCAGTGTAGAGCACATTTTTAATATCTTGTCCTGTCCTGACTGGCCCAAGAGCTACTGCGTGAACGATCTCCTGCTTAATCTGTTCAAAGGCTTGTCGTTGCTCAGGGCCCCATTTTAAATCGTTCTTCTTCCAAGTAACTGGGTAGAGAGGGCTAACTAATTTGACTGTAATTTGGAATATGCATTCTCCAAAAACCCACAACACCTAAGAAAGCCTGTGTTTCCTTTTTATTAGTCGGTGAGGACATAGCTGCTATTTTGTTGATGACGTCCACAGGGATCTGACGACGCCCATCTTGCCATTTTACTCCTAAGAACTGGATCTCCTGCGCAGGTCCCTTGACCTTACTTTCTTTTATGGCAAAACCAGCCTTCAAAAGGATTTGGATTATTTTCTTCCCTTTCTCAAAAACTTCTTCTGCCGTGTTGCCCCATACGATGATGTCATCAATATATTGCAGGTGCTCTGGAGCTTCACCTTTTTCTAGTGCAGCCTGGATCAGTCCATGGCAAATGGTGGGGCTGTGTTTCCACCCCTGGGGCAGTCGATTCCAGGTGTACTGGACACCACTCCAAGTGAAAGCAAACTGAGGCCTGCACTCCGCTGCCAAAGGAATGGTGAAAAATGCATTAGCAATGTTAATTGTAGCATACCACTTAGCTGCCTTTGATTCCAGTTCATATTGAAGCTCTAACATATCTGGCACAGCAGCGCTCGGCGGTGGCGTGACTTCATTCAGCCCACGATAATCTACTGTTAGTCGCCATTCCCCATTGGATTTCTGCATGGGCCATATGGGAGTATTAAAGGGTGAGTGAGTCTTGCCGATGCACCCTCGTGGTAGCAATTGGCACCAGTTGTTCTTCAACCTTCAGCAACCCCACAACCGAAGGGTCTTGGGAGAGACCCGGCAGGGTAGACAGCTGTTCAATCTCCTCCGTCTCCAATGCAGCTACACCAAAGGCCCAACGGTACCCTTTTGGGTCCTTGAAATACCCCCTCCTGAGATAATCTATACCAAGGATGCACGGGGCCTCTGGGCCAGTCGCAATGGGGTGTTTATGCCACTCATTCCCGGTTAGACTCATTTCAGCTTCCAATATGGTTAGCTCTTGGGATCCCCCTGTCACACCAGAGATACAGATGGGTTCTGCCCCTTTATAACTAGATGGCATTAGGGTACATTGTGCACCAGTGTCCACTAGAGCCTTATATTCCTGTGGGTCTGATGTGCCAGGCCATTGAATCCACACTGTCCAGTAGACTCGGTTGTCCCTCTCCTCCACCTGGCTGGAGGCAGGGCCCCTCTAATCCTGGTTAGAATATCCGTTACTCACTTTCTGCACACGTGAATCAGAAGTCCCTTCAAGGGGATCAGAAATGAGATCAGCCCATCTACTGCGTCTGGGGGACTGCTCACAGGAAACTGGAGCAGCAGTTTTCCAAGAAGAATCCTCTTTTCTGGTTGCTTTTTCTCGCAACTCCTGTACCCGTGCATCCAAGACTGAGGTAGGTTTCCCATCCGACTTCCTCGTGTCCTCTCCATGGTCACGCAGGTAAAACCACAGGTTACCCTGTCATGTGTACTTTCTCTCTCCTCTCTCTTGGGCAGAGGAATACTTACTCCCAATAACTGCGATGCGGGCCTGTACAGGTCAGGAGGAGGACAGATTCACTTTGAAATTGTGGAACTCTCGGGACAACTCCTCTACAGCTGAGACACAGGCCCGTAGGGACGAAGAGAGACTCCCTTCGTATTGCCGGAGTTGGACATCCAATTCATCCACCGTTTGTCCATAGCCTTCTCTCCAGGACATTACTGCCAATGAGTTGGCATAGGTTGGTGGTGCACTTCGTAGAAACTTCCGCCACATGGGTTGTGTGCATTGGACTTCATCTGGATCTGTGGGTGACTGCGCATTTTCTGGATCATTATAAATCACCTCCAGCACGGCTAATTCTCTCAGGTACTGGATACCTCTCTCCATGGTGGTCCACTTGCCTTGGTGACATGTAACTTCATCCCTGAAGGGGTATCTTTCCTTTACACCTAACAGAAGTCGCCTCCAGAGGCTGAGGACTTGTGTTTTTCTCCCAATCGCCTTGTCGATGCCCCCTTCCCTAGACAGAGATCCCAACTGCTTGGCTTCCTTACCTTTCTAATTCCACACTACCAACCCCGCTATCCCAGCATCGGAGCAGGCAGGTAACAAAGTGCTCACCTGGGTGGCGGCTAAAATCTTTTCGTATGTCACGCAACTCACTCATGGATAGAGATCGGGTAATTATTTCGGGTTCTACCTCTACCTCCTGTTCTCGCGATGACCCTGGTTCATCTTCATCTAAGCGAACTGATTTCTTTGTGTGTTTCTTTTTCTGTACAGGGGCGACTGATACTGGCACAGGTTGGTTCTCTGGTTTAGCTGCAGTGTCTGTCACCGGGGTAGGGGTAGTCACAGTACCTGTTGTCGTGGTAGGGGCAGCCACGGTGCTTGTTGTCGGGGTAGGGGCAGCCACGGTGTCTGTTGTTGGGGTTGGGGCAGCCACGGTGCCTGTTTTCCTGTTTTCCATCTTTTCTCCCTGAGGGTGCTGCCTAGTATCAAGCAGTGTTTGGTAGATACTGGCCAGGGCCCAGCACAATGTAGTGAGTTGTGTGTCTCTGGGATAGCCACAGCATTTTTCTTTCAAATATTCTATCACTTCATGAGGGTTCTGTAGTTGTTCGGGAGTGAACTTCCAAGTCACTGGCGGTGAGAAGTTCTCTAGATACCTGCCCACATCCTCCCACATGCCGTGCCACCCATGAGTATCCTGCTTTGGGGGAGATCTCTGAGTGGTACTCTTAAAGACCCTTTTTATAGCCCTAAAGAAGACCTGAAACATATTCAGGAGGCATAGCACTAACAGCACACTGGCTTGCGCATCCCAAGGATATTCAAAATTCTCAAAAGCTGTTGTAATTAGTCGGAAGGAGGAAAGGGAGGTGAACGGACGGGGGGAGGTATCCCCCCCTAATCTCCCCATGGATTGGGTGTAATTAGCAATAAATTCTGACAGAAGGTGCCCAAAGTATGGAAATGTTATCACTGCCTCATACAGATACCAGCTTAACCTCATGACCAGTGATGTAATCATTTCATAAGTTGACATTGCCCAGTACAGCAAAATGATAATCCCAATCACTCTCCCAGAGATGAGATACGCAACTACAGGCAATACATAGAGCATATAAGAGCTTACAAAACACCCCCATGTAAACAAATGAAACAACATTGTGACTAACATCTATTTATCTAAGAAATGTGTTTGGCAAATTTGTTTCAACACGCTCTGGCCAGATCTGTCGTTATCTCAACCCTTCTGCCCCACGTTGGGCGCCAAAAAAGACTGTCGTGGTTTCAGCCCAGCCGGTAACAAAGGACCACACAGCCGCTCGCTCACTCCTCCGCCCCCCTCCGGTGGGATGGGGAGGAGACGGAGGAGAGAAAAAGAAAAAGAACTGGAACCTCGAGGGTTGAGATAAAGGCAGTTTACTGGGACAAACACAAAGAAATTACAACAACAACAACGGTACTAATGAAAAAGTATACAAAAAGAGTGATGCACAGTGCAACTGCTCACCACCCGGGACCCGACGCTCCGCCACTTCCCCCACCGAAAACAGAGACCACGCCCCGGCCACTCCCCATTTATATACTGAGCATGATGGCACATGGTATGGAATAGCTCCTTGGCTAGTTCAGGTCAGCTGCCCCGGCTATGCCCCCACCTCCCAGGTTCCTGTAAAAATTAACTCTATCCCAGCTGAACCGAGGACAGCAGGCATTGCTGATAACCCTCCCATGGTAATTCATAACAATGCCTTGAGCAATGATTTATCAACACTAAAAAAAACAGGAATTAAAGTAATGTATAAGGATTTGAACACGGGACAGTGGATGGGCCCAGCAGAAGTACAAGTAAGCGGTAGAGGATATATGTGTGTCATTACAGATTCTGGACCAAAGTGGGTACCATCTCACTGGGTAAAACCGTGGAAATCTTCTGCCACTGTGAATGGGAGGAACACCACAACAGACGACCCAAGGGATAAGGGAGACAACGAGAGCTAGTGGTCAACTTTGTCCCATTTGTCATTGCTGCAGTTTGTCAAGAGCTTTAACACAATTAAGAAAACTGTCATTTCGGCTTAGAGCATTTAGCTGCGGGATGGGGACTTAGGAGTTGGTTTGTATCTTTGTTAAAAATTGGGGTTTCTTTTATTCTTGTGTATTTTATTAGGTATAATGTTGGTTTTACTGTGTTTAATTAATTGTGTTCATAGATCTTTGCAATGGGCAATACAGCAGGTGTTAATTGACGAAAAACAAAAAAGGGAGTAGGGAATCTCTCTCCACAAGTAAAGTTAGCTAAAGCCAAAATTATGTTTTAAATTTTCTAAATTGTTGGTCTGATGCAGGTGGTCCACCGATATTTAGACACTTTTTATCCACATATCAGGAACATCCGGAAATTAGGGATACAGGCCCACAATGGACTCCCGCTCAATTTGTATGACCATCATCTGGAACACCCTAGATGGTGTGACAATATGAATACCACCTCATCCAAAAACTAAGTGTAGGTCACCTTGACCAACATAACAGATCAAGATTCTCTGTGCGTTACAACCGCATCACAAAGCCCATGAACCAATAGACAGGATGACTATGACTCATGCAGCGCGCCTGGCCAGCAAGCGCATGCGTCATAGGCTCCCCATGTTGCAACCGAGGCAGATTTTGGCACCCGCTGGCCACGTGTGCCGAAATCTGTTCCTCTACAAATGTATAAATATGGGGATTTTCCGAAGAGCATCGGGCTGGTGTACGGCAAGGCCATCGTTGCCTCCGTGGGGACACCCACGTAAAGCTGGCACCTACCCATTGCTGGGCTGAATTTGAGGAGCAAGACGACACAAGAATGTATGGATGGTCCATCTTCCTCACAGTCCTCGGATGGACGTAGTCATGGATACCACCGCAAAACAAAGAAAACATCTGGATGACCCTGGCTGACGTGATCGGACAAGATTGCTTATACCTCAGTACAGCAGCACCAAGCAATCCCTTTTTCACAGGTTTAATAGGGGGTTCCGCTGACATCAACAAAGTTTAAGAACTTATTGATGGAGACGCCTGTGCAGCAGGTCATGGACTCAATGGATGGGAACGCCTGGTTTCCATGGATTGGGCATTCACCCTCATTGCCACCTCAGGAATCACAAATTCTGGGGTCCCTGAATACAGATTGGTGTAGTATTATCTGATTTACTGTTAAATGTAGATAGTATTAGACACACAACCTTACAAAATAGAGCTGCTCTTAAATCATTAGTTAAGATAGTTTTGATTTATCTTGTAGTGGGGTTTTTTTGTATTTTAATTTGTGTGCTTTGTATGTTGCAATGTGTTTAAAAATTAATTGATAGATCAAGTAAGGCTGTGTTAATTGACGGAAAACAAAAAGGGGGAATTGTGGACACATAGTTAGCTAACGGTCGCAAGAGCATTCCAGACGCCTTTAGAAGGCCTTGAACAGAATAAACAAGAAGACAAAAAAAGAAAGATGCCAATTAGAAGAACACAGGTGCGCATTCCACGATAAAGGGAACTTGGCACAAAGAACCTCAGTTTGGCAGTTTATCTTGACCAATTAGACTGAGAAAAGTTTTGCATATTTTAGTTAGTATAATCAATTATGTCTTATGTTTATGCGCGTGTACAGTGTTGATATAACCAATCATTAAGTGTAACTAGGCGCATGGACAGTGCGTGACTAATGTGTATAACCAATAGTAATATAGCTAAACGCATGTACGGATGTAACCAATGTATAAAATGATGTCTGATGCTCTAGTAAACGGTCTTCAACTATGATCATATCGATCTGTCGTTGAGTCCATGATTATGCTCCCGCACATAATCAAAACATTGGTTAATTAACCAATCAGGGAGTCTCGGTTGGTGCGATATTGCCACTGGTGCACCGTCGTGGTAGCAATTGGCACTTGTTGTTCTTCAACCTTCAGCAACCCCACAATCAAAGGGTCTTGGGACAGACCAGGCAGGGTAGACAGCTGTTCAGTGCCATCCGTCTCCAAGGCAGCTATACCAAAGGCCTAAAGGTACCCTTTTGGGTCCTTGAAATACCCCCTCCTGAGATAATCTATACCAAGGATACATGGAGCCTCTGGGCCAGTCGCAATGGGGTGTTTATGCCACTCATTTCCAGATAGGCTTACTTCAGCTTCTGTCGGGGAATGTAACGAATCTACGGAATTCCTGACAGTTCGAGAACAGCGCGACCTCGAGCAGCTTGTAGTATATCCTTGAAGAGTCTGGAAAGATCCGAGAAGACCGGTACAAAAACAAGATAGTGATAAGAAGAACCGTCCTAACGAACTCACCAATCATGAATTGTTAGTTACTAACCAAACCAATCATATACTAACACATACTCTAAAGAAGGGTATAAAAAGGTGTGTTAGAACAATAAAGTAGCCATTTTGTGTGATCTATTACTTGTCGTGTCCGTCTCTACCGCGACAAATGGTGACCCCGATGCGCCTGAGCGAACAGATCATCTAACGGCGATAAATCAAGCACGAGAGAGAAGTATACCAGCGGCGACGAGAGCTGCGAAAGAGTATACCGGCAGCGAGAAAAGCTGCGGAGACGGAGCCCGGTGAAGCTGAGAGCAGTGGAATCTGCCTGGTCCGGACCTGAGCCTAGACACCTAATAAGGTGAGCCACCAGGGACTAAACTGTTAGAATGGGGCAGAAATTAACAAAAGAAAAGGAGACGATTTTGTCTACCTGGAAAGCCCTGTTAAAAAGAAAAGGGGTTAAAACCCCAGAACAAAGCCTGAAAAGGATTTTAATACGGTGTAAGATGCAAGGCTTTACAGCCACAACAGTTACTGCATTCAGTGTGGATGCATGGCAAGCAGTGGGCTGGAAAATGTTTGATGAGATCTCTAAAGGACAGAAAGAGCTCTGTAAGTTGGCGATCGTATGGCGTCTATTACGTGAGACCCTGAAGGAATGGAAAGCAGAATGTGATGCGAAAGATCAGCAAAAGAAAGATAAGAAATCAGAAAATGTTATCAATGAAAAAGTTTCTGCTCAAGTAACAGCTGCGGCCGATGCTGCAATATCAGCAGTTGCGGGCAGAAAACCCCTCACGAGCAAAATCAGATCATACCCTTATTCACCTCCTCCTCCTACGCCATTAATTACTTTACCGGGCGATGAGGGGCCCTCCTCACCTACTGGTGCGGCGGCAGAAGGGGTGACTCCATCAGCCCCCCCCGAAGAGAAAAATGTGGCGATTAACACTGAGCCGGAAAGCCAGGGCCGTAACGAAAGCCAGGGCCGTACCGAAAGTGAGGGCCGAAAGGATGGTGAGATTCAAACCGAATGTGAGGGCCGCACGGAAAATGAGAGCAAGAATGAAACTGAGGCATAAAAATCTCTAATTGACGCTATGCGATCCCTGCAGCTTGCAGACAAATCCATACCAAAAGAACCCCTGCCATGGACTCTCCCTCCGTCCACAGTAACTGTGGTCCCGAGATCCCCTGATCAATTTTGGGAGGGAGTTAGACGATATGCTGCCGACTCCGGCAACTGGGATCTAGTAGAACGCCTCAGCCCGTGCTCTCTAACACCTGCATTTCTAAAGCCTCTAGATAACGCAGCGGGGCCTCTTGTTACATTTCCTGTTTTCAAAGCTGCTGCGGGCACGAACCGGCAAGATGAGCACAATCCAATCGTCTGGAGAGTAGTGCAGGATTTGCAGAATAAAGTACAAAAATTCGGAATTAATTCTCCTGAGGTGATGCAACTTCTTCGTATAATTAGCACAGATCTGCTGTGTCCATATGACATAATGCATCTGGCACAAGTGCTGTTTCAGCCCGTACAGTTGCAAGTATTTCAATCCACCTGGAGGCAGATGGCAGGCGCGGCGGCGCTGCATAATTCACGACTGCCACGGGACGACCCGAGAGTAGGCCTGGGAGAGGAAGCCTTGCTTGGTGAAGGGCAGTATAGTAACCCTCAGCTACAGGCTACGTGGCCTCCACTGGCTCTTGAACAGGCACAACATATAGGCCTTATGGCAATAAAGAGAACCATGGATTTGGCAGCCCCGAAGCAAAAATATGCCACTATTCGTCAAGGCCCCACAGAACCCTTTTTACAATTTGTAGAAAAAATATCTGCCGCCCTGGAAAAACAGGTAGACGATGAGGTCTTAAGACAAATGTTATGCAAACAGCTGGCAAAAGATAATGCTAATGAGGACTGTCAAAAGATCATACAGGCTTTACCAGGAGATCCTTCTGTTCCCGACATGGTAGCTGCATGTTCTAAAGTTGGGACGCTGGTACACACAGTGACCACCATAGCCAATGCTATCAAAGATTCTGGAAAGTGCTCTGGGTGTGGCAGTGAAGGGCGTGTCGCTGTACAGACTTCTCCACACAAAACATCCCCACGTAAACACCCGGTACACCACTCACCGGAGGTTATTTGCAAGAAATGCGGAAAATCAGGGCATTTTGCCAAACAGTGTCGTTCTAAATTTCATGCTAATGGGCAGCCGCTACAGGGAAACCGCAAAACGAGGGCGGGAGGGCGCGCGATGACA
Organism: Astur gentilis; assembly: GCF_929443795.1. NCBI lineage: Eukaryota > Metazoa > Chordata > Aves > Accipitriformes > Accipitridae > Astur > Astur gentilis. Next base: position 17,810,163 of record NC_064918.1, on the reverse strand, counting down.
TCAAATCCCCCTCCAACAACGAGTCAACTCCCCTCTGTGAACAACTGTCAGCCGCAACAGCTGGCTCAGCAGGGCTGGATGTATCCACCGCCGACACAGTAACTCTAGTCACGAAAGACATTGTTAAGGTCCCTCTTAATGCAAGGGGTCCTATCGGACGAGGGCTGAGTGCATTATTATTGGGAAGATCAAGTAGCACGTTAAATGGAATAATTGTACATGTGGGAGTTATTGATGCTGACTTTACAGGTCAAATTTGCGCAATGATTTCAACCCCCTATCCACCAGTAACAATCCCTAAAGGTACTCGTATTGCTCAACTCGTTCCCTTTTTGAGCTCTGTTTTGAAAGCAGAACAGCGACTGCGATGCGATGGAAGCTTCGGCTCTACAGGACCCCCTCAGGTCTGCTGGTCCCAGACTGTCTCATCATCCCGACCACAAATGACGTGCACCGTGTCGAATCATGGAAAAATGCCAAGTACAGTAAGGCTTGCAGGGCTCCTGGACACTGGAGCCGATGCTACTATTATAGCCGATTATTTGTGGCCGTCCACCTGGCCCACAGAGGAGGCTGGTGTGGGAGTACTGGGGCTGGGAGGGTCCACGCCTGCAAAGGTAGCAGCCACTCCAGTTCTGATTACCAATCCCGAGGGCCAACAGGCAGTTCTTAAACCATATGTGGCAGCACCTCCCCTCACTTTATGGGGGAGGGATTGCTTGTTGCAATGGGGGGTGAAAATTACCACGGATTTTTAACGGGGGCCACTGTGTTGCAGGGTGTTAAACAACCCACGCTTGTTCTAACCTGGTTAACGACTAACCCTGTGTGGGTGAATCAGTGGCCCCTACCAATTGAAAGATTAAAGGCCCTGCAAGAATTGGTAGCGGAACAACTGGCTGCCGGACATATTGAACCATCTCATAGTCCGTGGAATACTCCAGTGTTTGTGATAAAAAAGAAATCAGGTAAATGGCGATTGTTGCATGACCTGCGGCAGGTCAATGCTGTCATGGCCACGATGGGGGCTCTGCAACCAGGCATGCCTTCACCTGCCATGATCCCTCATGATTGGGAAATCATTGTCATGGACCTTAAGGATTGCTTTTTTACAATTCCATTAGCTGCCCAAGACAAAGAAAAATTTGCATTCTCTGTGCCCTCTATCAATCATGCAGAACCAGCAAAACGATATCAATGGAGAGTTCTGCCACAGGGCATGAAAAATTCACCAACCATTTGTCAATGGTTTGTTGCACAAGCTTTGTCACCTGTACGGGAAAAATTCCCTACTAGTTATTGCTATCATTATATGGATGACATTCTGTTAGCATCAGACAACAAGGAGCAGTTGAATGACATGAAATATTTGACCATGCATTCACTACGACAATATGGGTTAGTTATTGCCCCTGAAAAAGTGCAAGTAATAGCACCCTGGAAATACTTGGGAATGACAATTACAAACAAACAGGTTGTGCCCCAACCTGTGAAGCTTAACCTTGCGGTTAAGACACTCAGTGATGTACAGAAATTAATGGGATCCTTGAATTGGATCAGGCCCTATCTTGGACTGACTAATTCGCAGTTACAACCTCTATTGGACTTATTAAAACATTCCAATGATCCGACAGAACCCAGAATATTAAACAAGGAAGCATTAAATGTAATTCACATGGTGGAACAATGTATATACAAGAGATTTGTTTCTCGAATTGATCTGTCTCAATTGGTGCAGTTCTTTGTACTAATTGACAAAACTGTGCCATTTGGTGCCTTGGTGCAGTGGAATTCTGAGTGGGATGATCCGTTACACATTTTAGAATGGCTGTTTTTGTCATTCCGACCACGAAAAACTGCTCCTGGCTTGTTTGAACTTATTGCTGATGTAATCATAAAAGCCAGAAAACGATGTGTAGAACTAACAGGACGTGATCCAGCTACAATTGTTTTACCTGTTCAAAATTGGTACTTTGAATGGTGTCTGGCGAACACTTACGAGCTGCAAGCAGCTATGGCGGGCTTTCAAGGACAGATCTCGTATCATCTACCGTCGCACCCGCTCCTGAAATTTGCTCGAGATATACCATTTGGGCAGAAAAATTTAAGCCAGCCGGAACCTGTGAAAGGTCCTACCGTCTTCACAGACGGCTCTGGAAAAACGGGTAAAGCAGCAGTAGTATGGTACGAGAACAACAATTGGAACAGCAAAGTGGTACATCAAAATGGTTCCCCACAAGTAGTAGAGCTACGTGCAATGGCTGTTGCCTTTTCTATTTTTTCTGCTCCTGTAAATATTGTAACTGACTCAGCGTATGTAGCTAATCTAGTTTCTCGACTAGACAAAGTGGCTTTGACCATGTCAGACAATCAATTATTATTTGATGTGCTTTTAGACCTTTGGAAACGTATTCAATTACGAACGGAACCTTATTTTATCATGCATATCCGTAGTCATACCAATTTACCAGGTTTTTACACGGAAGGTAATGCCAGAGCGGATGCTCTTGCTTCTGCTATGGCTTTGGCTACTGTTCCTAACATCAAGCAACAAGCTATATTATCACATCAATTTTTTCACCAAGGTTTTCGAGCTTTACGAAGGCAATTTGGTCTGTCCCATGCTGAAGCTCGTTCTATTGTAGCTGCCTGTCCTGATTGTCAGGGAATTCACACTCCGGCGTATTTTGGTACTAATCCCAGAGGTATACAAGCTTTACAGATTTGGCAATCTGATGTTACTCATATTAATGAATTTGGCAGACAAAAATATGTTCATGTTTCTATTGATACTTATTCTCATGCTTTGGTAGCAACAGCACATAATGGAGAAACAGGAAAAGATGTAATTCAGCATTTCCAGAAGGCTTTTGCTATGCTCGGGGTACCTCACCAAATTAAAACGGACAATGGCCCGGCATATGCTTCACGAAAAGTTCAAACATTTTTTAATCTCTGGGGTGTTACTCATGTCACAGGCATTCCCCACTCCCCCCCAGGACAAGCAATTGTTGAGCGTGCACATGGCACACTGAAGCAGCAGCTTCAAAAACAAAAAGGGGGAATGGTTGGGGAACCACCACAGGCATGTTTAGATAAAGCAGTTTATGTTCTTAATTTTCTCCATTGTAGCGATAATTCTCCCCTACCTCCTCTTTTTCAACATTTCTCTTCTCTCTGTTCAACACAGAATTTACAAAAGGGTATCAAAGTACATGTTAAAGATTTAGTTACTGGTCAGTGGAGTGGACCATGTGAGCTATTAACCTGGGGAAGGGGTTATGCTTGTGTTTCCACAGATGCTGGTCCTCGCTGGGTTCCTGCTCGGTGTGTTCGGCCTGTATTGGAACCTGCCTCAGGGTGAAGGATGGGTGATCTCACAACCTAAACAAAATGTCTGGGTCACTTTAGCAAACATGACACATCAGGACACCTTGTGTCTCGCCACAGCAACCCCTGAGAATCCATTCTCTACATGCTTGGTGGGACTACCCGTGGACACCTGGCCGAACCCACTGCGGATCCCGAATCTCTGTGATTCTCCAAAAAGTTGTACAAAAAACTGGGATCGTGTGTATGCACATCTTTTGCCAGTCACCCAGGAACCCCAAGAGTTAGAATTATTAGGATCTGTAATGATGGATGCTTGTGTGTTCTTTAATTACTCTTATAGCAATATTGCTCATCAGGGTCGAAATGTTAATGCAACTAGTATTCTCTATCGTAATGCAACTGCGTGGTGTAATTATACTGCACCTAATGCTTCGCGATCTTCTGTTGTTCCTCTTGCGCTACCTCCTGGCGTGTTTCTAATCTGTGGAGATCGTGCCTGGGGAGGCATTCCATCTAAACTGAATGGAGGCCCGTGTAGCCTCGGACGCCTCACGTTATTAACACCAAATATGTTAACGATTCTGAACATGACTCGAAAGCATAGACGAGTCCAAAGGTTTGCTCATCAGTTTAGCAGTTCCTGTCAAGATGACATCGAATTTTGAAATCGAGGCCAGATTTTAACAGCCTCCATATTGGCACCAGGAGTTGGCGTTGCAAATGCCTTAAGAACTTTAAATAAGTTAGGATGTTGGCTTAGTAAGCAATCTAAGGCCACCTCTTTAGCTTTAAGTAACCTTCTAACTGATGTTGGTAGTGTTAGACATGCTGCGTTGCAAAATAGAGCTGCAATTGATTTTTTGCTTTTAGCACAGGGACACGGTTGTGATGAGTTTGAAGGGATGTGTTGTATGAATCTGTCCGACCATTCAGAATCCATTTTCAGTAGTATTCAACAATTAAAGAAGGGAGTCAGGAAGCTGACAGAAAGCGATGAATTAGATTGGCTAACAAAGATGTTCAAGGGTTGGGGATTGTCTGGATGGTTGGTATCTCTGCTCAAAACTGTGGGGGTAGTTATCTTGGTTGTGATAACTGTGCTCCTAATGTTGCCCTGTCTTTTCAGTCTTCTGCAAAGGGCCCTGCAGGGGGCGGCCAGGACAATATTTTTAGCACAAATACAAAAAGGGGGAATTGTCGGGGAATGTAACGAATCTACGGAATTCCTGACAGTTCGAGAACAGCGCGACCTCGAGCAGCTTGTAGTATATCCTTGAAGAGTCTGGAAAGATCCGAGAAGACCGGTACAAAAACAAGATAGTGATAAGAAGAACCGTCCTAACGAACTCACCAATCATGAATTGTTAGTTACTAACCAAACCAATCATATACTAACACATACTCTAAAGAAGGGTATAAAAAGGTGTGTTAGAACAATAAAGTAGCCATTTTGTGTGATCTATTACTTGTCGTGTCCGTCTCTACCGTGACAAGCTTCCAATACAGTTAACTCTTGGGATCCCCCTGTCACACCAGAAATACAAATGGGTTCTGCCCTTTTATAACTTGATGGCATTAGAGTACACTGTGCGCTGGTGTCTACTAGAACCTTATACTTCTGTGTGTCTGACATGCCAGACCATCAAATCCACACAGTCCAATAGACCCAGTTCTCCCTCTCCTCCACCTCGCTGAAGGCAGGGCACCTCTAATCCCGGTCAGAGTATCCAGTACTCAATTCTCATAGAATTGGCTCAGAAGTCCCTTCTAGAGGATCAGAAGTAAGATCAGCCCTTCTACTCTGTTTGGAAACTGGAGCGGCATTTTTCCTGGTAGAATCCCCTTTTGTGGTGGTTTTTCCTCGCAGCTCATGTACCCGTGCATTTAGGACCGAGGTAGGTTTTCCGTCCCATTTCCTCATGTCCTCTCCATGGTCACGCAGGTAAAACCACAGGGCACCTCACGGTGTGTACCTTCTATATTCTCTCTCTTGGGCAGAAGAACGCTCACTCCTAATAGCTGAGACATTAGTCCTTACATGTGGGGAATAGGACATATCCTCTTTGAATTGCTGGAAATCCTCTGACACCTTCTCCACAGCTGAAATGCAGGCTTGTAGGGAGGAGGAGAGATTTTCTTCGTATTGACGCAGTTGGCGAGCCACTTCCTCCACTGTCGGTGCCACTTCATCTTTCCAGATCATTATTGCCAGTGAGTTGGGATAGGATGATGGTGCGCTCTGTACAAACTTCCGCCACATGGGTCGTGTGCATTGGGCTTCGTCTGGATCTTTGGGTAATTGTGGGTTGTCCAGGTCATGATGGATCGTCTCTAGCACAGCTAATTCCCTCAGATATTGGATACCTTTTTCCATGGTGGTCCACTTGCTTGATTGACATATAACATCTTTCTTAAAGGGGTACCTTTCTTTTGCACTTGACAGGAGTCGCCTCCAGAGGCTGAGGGCTTGTGTCCCTTTTGAAATTGCCCTGTCAATGCCACCTTCCCTGGCAAGTGATCCCAGCTGCTTGGCTTCCCTACCTTCTCATTCCAAGCTATTAGCCCCATTGTCCCAGCATCGGAGGAGCCAGGTGATAATATCCTCACCTATACGATGGCCAAAATCTTTTTGCATATTCCGCAGCTCACTCAAGGATAGGGACCGGGTGATTACCTCTGGTTCTGCCTCATCCTCCTGTTCCCATGATGACCCTGGTTCACCTTCATCCTTCGCTAAGCAAACTGATTTTTTTGTATATTTCTTTTTCTGTACGGGGGCAACTGATACTGGTGCAGGTTGGTCCGCTGGTCCAGTCGCAGTATCGCTTGCTGGATTTTTTTGCTCAGTACCCGCCAACCAACACCCAGCTAGTCCCCGAGCGGCGATTCCCTGCCCCCACTTCCCAGTTCCTATACTAGATGAGACGTCACATGGTATGGAATACCGCGTTGGCCACTTTGGGTCAGGTGCCCTGGCTGTGTCCTGTACCAACTTCTTGTGCCCCTCCAGCCTTCTTGCTGGCTGGGCATTAGAAGCTGAATAATCCTTGACTGTAGTCTAAACAGTTCTTAGCAACAACTGAAAACATCAGTGTTATCTACGTTTTTCACATACTGAACTCAAAACATAGCACTGTACCAGCTACTAGGAAGACAATTAACTCTGTCCCAGCTGAAACCAGGACATCAGGGTACTCCAGTCTTATTGTTAATGCCCTTTTGGATTAAAACATGTTGCTGATGGACTTCTATGTTATATGCAGAACTGATCCTAGGTGCAATACTAAGCAGATAAGTATTACATAAAAATATATTTTAAGGGCAAGTATGCCCACCTTTCTCACCTATGCTGAGACTTCAGTAACTTTATGCAGATAGATGCTTTTTCAAGTAGGCTGAGAAAAATTCTGGTTACTCTGAGGAAAATTTAAACAAATTCTAGGGGCATTTTATTTATTTAACAACTGAGAAAAGAAAGGTACAAAAGCATTCTCAGTGGTTCATATTAAAAAAGGAGAATTCAGAATTAGGTATAAAACATATCTTCCAAAGAAAATCAGTGATTATTTAATACTGAAAGTGTATTTAAAATATTACACTTTCAATGACTAAAAGCAGAATGTTAGGAAGATAATATTTATCGCAAACATTTTCATTCCTAGACAGATTATCTCTGGTCATGAAACAGTGCTGGAAAGTGAATTTCTTTGTTTCATGAATAGCAGTCTTTTTCAAAGCAAAATTAGTGCCTTCTCTGTCCTACTATTGACCTCAACTTTGACCTGTCTGGACCACTCTTAATAGAATGGGAGGTAATAAAGTCCCCAGGCTGGCTCAGCTCTAGATTTCAGTTAAGCAGAGAATATCAATCATGCACAATTAAGTGTAGTGGTGCTGTGGTTTAAGCCCAGCGGGTAACAAAGCACCATGAAGCCGCTTGCTCACTCCTCCCCTCCAGCCCCAGTGGGATGAGGAAAAAATATTAAGAAATGCTCATGGGTTGAGATAAGGACTGGGAGGGATCACTCCCCACTTATGGTCATGGGCAAAAGACAGACTCAACTTGGGGAAGAAACAAAATCAATTTAATTTACTACAAATCAAATCGAAACAAGGATATTAGGAAGTAAAACCAAACCTTAGAACACCTTCCCTGCACCCTTCCCAGCTCAACTCCACTCCCAGTTCTCTCCACCTCCTCCCCGGGTGGCACAGGGGAACAGGGGATGGGGCTTGGGGTCAGCTCACCACACGTTGTCTCTGCCACTCTGTTGTGGTTTAACCCCAGCCAGCAACTAAGCTCCACGCAGCCGCTCACTCACTCCCCCCCACCCAGTGGGATGGGGGAGAAAATCGGGAAAAGAAGTAAAACTCGTGGGTTGAGATAGGAACGGTTGCATAGAAGAGTAAAGAAACTAATAATGATAATGATAACACTAATAAAATTACAACAGCAGTAATAATAAAAGGATTGGAATGTACAAATGATGCGCAGGGCAATTACTCACCACCCGCCAACCGACACCCAGCTAGTCCCCGAGCGGTGATTCCCCACCACTACTTCCCAGTTCCTATACTAGATGAGACGTCCCATGGTATGGAATACACCGTTGGCCAGTTTGGGTCAGGTGCCCTGGCTGTGTCCTGTGCCAACTTCTTGTGCCCCTCCAGCTTTCTCGCTGGCTGGGCACGAGAAGCTGAAAAATCCTTGACTATAGTCTAAACACTACTGAGCAACAACAGAAAACATCAGTGTTATCAACGTTCTTCGCATACTGAACTCAAAACATAGCACTGTACCAGCTACTAGGAAGACAGTTAACTCTATCCCAGCTGAAACCAGGACACGCTCCTTCCTCCTCAGGGGGAGGACTCCTCACTCATCCCCTGCTCCACCGTGGGGTCCCTCCCACAGGAGACAGTTCTCCATGAACTTCTCCAACATTAGTCCTTTCCGCAGGCTGCAGTTCTTCATGAACTTCCCTGGCGTGGGTCCTTTCCACAGGCTGATCTTTAGTTACACACTGCTCCAGCATGGGCTTTCCCATGGAGTCACAGCCATCTTTGGAGCCCTCTGCTCCACCATGGACCTCCATGGGTTGCAGGGGGACAGCCTGCCATGTCACCACAGGCTGCAGGGGCATCCACCTCCTCCGGCGCCCCTCCTCCCCCTCCTTCACTGACCTCGGTGTCTGCATAGGTGTTCCTCTCACATTCCAATCCCCCTACTCACTGCAGGTTCCCCTTCTGAAATCTGTTCTCCCAGAGGTGCTACCACTGTCACTGATTGCATCAGCCTGGGCCAGAGGGGGGTCTGACTTGGAGCTGGGGAAGCTTCTAGCAGCTTCTCACAGGAACCACCCCTGAGGCCCCGCCCCCACTACCAAAAAAAACCATGCCATACAAACCCATAACAAGTGGTTTTGTGATGTGGCCATTTACTAGGAACTAAACTGAGATCACCAAACACTTCATTTACATTTCCAAGGAACACTCAAATGAACATCAGGACATTAAAGTAACATTTCTGAAATTTTTAACAATTGTTGATTGATACAGCAATCTAATTTAAGAAATTAGTGAAACTATTGTATTGAAATTTAGTGTTTAAAAGTTAAAAAAATAAAATGTTTTGCTTTAAAACAAGTTTTATTATCCTGTATGCAATAAGGAAATATAACATTTACAAGAGAAATTGTCATGAATTATTTATATTATTTATATTTAAATCAGCATGAAAAATTGAAGAAAAAAATTCAAAACCGTATGCAAAAGTAAATACTTTTAAAATTCAATTGTTGAAACTTTTAATGCTTAGATTCCAAGTATAATACAGCAAAATACAGCAGCTATTCACACATCACCTAACATTATTCCATTCAACCCTGATTTTTTGCCCATCAAAAATGCTCAGAATGCTGACAAGCACTCTAGAAGTCAGGAAGTGGAGGAATGTTTTCTTATTATTATTAATGTAGTACCTAGAAGTCCCCCAGTGATGCAGATCCTATTGCTTTCAGTACTACTTAAAGTTTGAGACCTGTTGGGGTTTTTTTGCTGTAAGATGGCTCGTGTTAGCATGTGTCTAAAGCAGGCATACTGGCATGCCTGGATACAGCATGCTCTTCCCACATTGGCTGGTCAGTGGAGAACTGGGAGAAGCCTTTGGCCTTTTGAAGGGAAGCCCTGATTACACAGAATATTTGTTTTTGCTGGCAGAGAACCTCTCTTAGGTCTGCTGGGCAGAGTGGGGGGAAGAGGAGGAACACCATTTCTTCTGTCCTGTCTCAGGATCCGGCCATAGTCTATTTTCCTACATTTATTAGTCAAGGAAACAGTTCCTGGAGCTTATCTTCTTAGTCAGAAAGTTTATAAACAAATTTAAATGGATGCTCAGTTTCTGAAGAAAACTTTTGCATTTCCCAGAAAATAGTCGCACTATCCACCATGGGGTCACAACTCCCATGTTGGGAATCAGCGATACCAAAGATATGCTGTATCAGTCCCATGTGGCTCAGCACTGCTGAAGGCTTCTGTCTTATTCTCACATCTCCAGCAGAGAGATGGATAAGTCCCCTAATATTGATTGGCATGCTTCGTTTCACTTTTAGGTTTCCTAAATTCTATTTGCAGCAAAGTTTTGAATAGTTTAAGTGCAGAAGTGGCTCCATGTAGGGATTCATTCTCAGGAGTGCCACCTGGGAGACATCTCTTTCACCATACATGATAGAAACAGTTTTATTAATGATGGAAATCAGATCATTCTCTCTCTGCCCTAAAAACAACTGACTCGATCCCATGCTGTCCTATGTAATCCTACAAAAATTGGTTTTCCTCAAGCTTTGATTAATCTTTAAGTTTAATCAAAAACCAATTCAAGCAACCCTTCCCCAATACCTAAAATTTCCCATTTAACATTTTCAGGTATTCAAACCAAAAGAATAAAATTACAACATAGTTTCTTTCCTTTGAAAAAGAAGTGGGTGAGGGAGGCTGCTGTTGAATTTAATAAAACAGTGTGTGATTTGGCAGCCAAAAGGCTGATGCCATCAGGAGCTTTTCAAGCTTGTTTGCTGAGAATTCAAGATAATACCCTTTTGGCAGGCTGCCTTCCTGACAGAGTGAATGTGCTACTTGATTTTAGGGCTTGGTCAGCTTTGTTGCACTAGTACCTTCATTCTGTATTTTCTAATGCTCTGCCAACACTAGAAAATAGTTTTATAAATTCCTGGTTTTGTTAAAACATACTCAACTTTGTTATCTCCATTGACTGTCAATATTCTAGTATAATTATCCTGCTGGTCTTCCTTAACATTTGGCCGTTTGATTAGTGCTGCTGTGACCAAGCTTATAGTGAGTCAATTAAAACAATACTAGTGGTAAAAATGGTGAGCACTGAATTTTACTAATTTAGTTTCCTTTTAACATTTTCTGTGTGTAATTTCATGCACTCTTAAAAAGCAAGCCAAATCCCTAAACAGACGGATTGCACAGCCCCGTGCTGCCAGCTCTGTGCTTCATAAGTAAGGCTGGAAAACTCAGATCCATGGGGCCAGTTATGGACTCAGTTTGACTGGATAGGTCTGTCCAGATGTGACCATGTTGCAGGACTGTAGAGTATTCATTTCATTCATTGATGCTGATGGGAAGGAGGAAAGGAAATTAAAACCCCTCCAATCCCCTCTCACCAAAACTGTATCCAATCCACACTATAGGCAGACTTAAAACTCTTAAATTAAGGGAATAACTAATAACCTTTAAGTGGCCTAAGCACTACAGGTAGATGAAGGCACAAATTTTCTCAATGAGTGTGACTGGTACCCCTTGTTCCCAACCCCTGGTAATATGGTTAGCATAACTAACGCCATTTTATAAGGCAAGCAGCCATTCTCTGTGACCAAGCGGGTCACGTATTAGTCCCCTTTACCCCCATTATCAGGCCCTGAAGGTCCTGTGTACCAAGTAGATAAACCAAACAGATTTCTTCTTCCCCTCCCTACCAGCCTCACAATTCCTGGGCGCCAGGCTGATTACTCCCTTCCTTACTGGTCTTGAAGGTCCCCAGCACCCGGCCAGTCAGGTGTTGTTGATGACCCCGTCACAGAACAGGGAAGCATAACAGTGCACAGAGAACTGTCTATAAAATCAAGCAGTTACAAGTCCTAAGTGGGGGAACTTGGACCGGAGCTGCTGCTGGACAGTAAGACCCATGATCCCCCACCGGTGGCCAGGGATGCCTCCACTGTTGTCTGCTTCCTCCAAGGTTTGAGTGACTCGTATTCTTTTATATGTTTTTGAGTCTAGATTATGATTGTTATGTTGATACAGCAAACCATGTATTAAGATTTGATCTGATCTGCAGAGGGTCCAGGTGATTAGAAATTATAAATTAAGTTGTATTATAAATTCTGTATTATACTACTTACAGATTGTACTATATTGATTCTGCTTGTACAAATCCTGTGCCATTCTAATCATAAATTCTGTGCTATACTAATCATAATATCCTGCTAAGAAAATAAAGCTTAAATTTTAACTACATTTAGTGCCATCATTATTCAGCCAAGGATCCCTAAAAGAACCTGTCTGTCCCCTTAGTGTAGTGTGACAATGGATTCCAGAGATCTTTCCTGACAGCAGCATAATGCAGAGCTAGAAATCTTGGATTTCTTTCCATCCTGTAAGTCTGAGCCACCATCTCTGTGTCTTTTCTAGCCTTTAAAATTAATTTTTCTCCTTCCCTCATGGTTGCTCATCATAGTCTGCCTCCTCCCCCTCTCACAGTCCATTCTTATTCCACTTATGCTTTTGGCTCAGCTCTTCATCCCAGTACTACATATCTGAAATATAGAAAAATAAATGGGAATATATTATGTCCTAATACATGAATGTTAAATGCATTTACTAAAGACAGGAAGTCTTGGTATCTCAGACAGAAACTGAAGTTTTAAGACTGGGTATTTTGAGACTGTACATCAAGACTAATGGTATTTATCATGGGTAATTCTTATTTGTTCCCATATGACAACCTAAGGAAAGTTGAAAACGCTGCCTGTTTGAGTTTGTTAGCAAGAAGGGAGAGGAATCAACAATTGAATGGTGTCCCTACACCTTTTAACTCTGAATCAAAAAGTAACACATCATATAATCAATATGTTGTCTTATAAAGTTGATAATGTATAATTTCGATTTGAATAGTTTACTCTAGACCTTAGTCATATTCTTATTTGCAAATCCCAATCCTTCAGCTGTCTCAGAGAAAATGAAGCTACTAACAGATGATAATGGATAGATAGATCTAACTGATGTGCGTATGCCTTTAAAGGAACATACATTGCATTCATATGACCTCACTACAACCAACAGTAAAGACTCTTCCTGGCCCTCCTCCTTCCCCACTAATTTCAATAAGGAAAAGTATTATAAAATTCTACATTAATCTGCCCTGCATTCCCTCCTCACCCAGCTGTGGTGCAGTGCCTATGCATGCATACAATAGAAGATAGAGGCAATGTAAACAAAGGGTAACTTTTCTTTATGATCTACATAAGGACATTCAGCATTTAATGGGTCCAATATCATAAAAGGCTCAACTTTCAGATAGAAAGTTAGAATGTTCACCAAAATCATGTAATTGATAGACATGCAAGTCATGAGGTGCAATCAGCAATCTTAGACTGACTCCAGGATATTAAAGTTAAAAAAAACTCAGGCAATCTATTTTCAATCATTTTCTGCTTCACCACTCTTCTGTATATGAGAATGAAAAGTATCACCCATTGCACATACCGTATACATTCAGTGTGCTCATCAGGTCTTTCTACTCAGAGAACAATAGGAAAAATACCACAGTAGAAAACCCTCCAAAGTAAAACTACACTCAATAACATCAAGCTGAGATACAGCACTTTCACTGCTTTTATTTTGTTCCATGCTTAGTAATGTAATAACACTAGGCATTACAGAACTCGCACGTTATGGAGCATGATTGAAAAGCTCTAGGTATCTGAGAATTAATCTTCTTTTATCATGACAGACTAGAATATTAAAAATGGTCCCACTACTGAAAATTGCTTTTGGAATTCAGTCAAGTAAAAGAGATTCAAAAATTCTTTTTGAAAACTGCATGAGAACAGAAAATCTGAAATGTATGCAAAGTACCACAAGAAAGATATTTCAAATGTATTTTGAGTATCAGGAATAGATTCTGTGCAAAAGAAGATGTGGCAAACAAAATGAGGTACTGCGCTACATCTAAATGGGTGGTTACCAACTTATCTAGTAAAATAAATATATGTGGCTGTGTGTATTGGTTTTGTCTGGCAAGGTTTTGGTAGCAGGGGGGGTTACAGGGGTGGCTTCTGTGGGAAGCTGCTGGAAGCTTCCCCTGTGTTCGAGAGAGAGCGAGCCCATACCAGCCAGCTCTAAGATGCACCTGCCGGAGGCCAAGGCCGAGCCAATCAGTGATAGTGGTAACGCCTCCGTGATAACATTTTTAAGAAGGAAAAAAAAGCTGGGACGGAGAGAAACAGCCGCCGGAGTGAGAAGTGAGAACATGTAAGAGAAACAAGCCTGCGGACACCAAGGTCAGTGAAGAAGGAGGGGGAGGACATGCTCCAGGCGCCGGAGCGAAGATTCCCCTGCAGCCCGTGGTGAAGACCCTGGTGAGGCAGGCTGTCCACCTGCAGTCCAGGGAGGTCCACGGTGGAGCAGATCTCTACCTGCAGCCCGTGGAGGACCCCACGCCGGAGCAGGTGGGTTCCCGAAGGAGGCTGTGACCCCGTGGGAACCCCGCGCTGGAGCAGCGTGCTCCTGAAGGACTGCACACCGTGGAATGGACCCATGCTGGAGCAGTTCGTGAAGAACTGCAGCCCGTGGGAATGGCCCACGTTGGAGGAGTTCGTGGAGGACTGTCTCCCGTGGGTGGGACCCCACGCTGGAGCAGGGGAAGAGTGTGATCAGCCCTCGCCCTGAGGAGGTGAAGCGGCAGAAAATAATATGTGATGACCGTAAACCCCATCCCTGTCCCCCTGTGCCGCTGGGGGGGCTTGGTGGTGAAATCCGGGAGTGAAGTTGTGCCCGGGAAGAAGGGAGGGGTGGTGGGAAGGTGTTCTGAGATTTCGTTTTATTTCTCATTACCTTGCTCTGGTTGATTTGTAATAAATTGTGTTAATTTTCCCAAATTGAGTCTGTTTTGCCCGTGACGGTAATAGTGAATGATGTCTCCTGTCCTTATCTCGACCCACAAGCTTTTTGTTATATTTTTTCTCTCCCCTGTCCAGCTGAGGATCGGGGAGTGATAGAATGGCTTTGGTGGGCACCTGGTGTTCAGCCAGGGTCAACCCATCACACTGTGGTGGGTTGACCCTGGTTGGATGCCAGGTGCCCACCAAAGCCGCTCTATCACTCCCCCTGCTCAGCTGGATGGGGGAGAGAAAATATAACAAAAGAATCGTGGGTCAAGATAAGGACAGTTTAATAAAGTGAAACCAAAGGTCACGCGTGAAAGCAAAGAAAAAACAAATGATGTTATTCTCTACTTCCCATCAGCAGGCGATGTCTAGCCGCTTCTCAGGAAGCAGGGCTTCAGTATTCGTAGTGGTTGCTCCAGAAGACAAAATGCCCCCCCCCCATCCATCTCCCTTCACTTAGCTTTTATATCTGAGCTGACGTCATATGGTATGGAATATCTGTTTGGTTAGTTTAGGTCAGCTGTCCTGGTTATGTCCCCTCCCAAGATCTTGCCCTGCCCCAGCCTGCCATTGAGGGGAGGGCAAAAATGTTGGAGAGACAGCCTTGATGCTGTGCCAGCACTGCTCAGCAGTAGCCAAAACACTGGGGTGTTATCAACACCTTTCTAGCTACCAATGCAGAGCACAGCGCTACGAGGGCTGCTATGGGGAGTATTAACTCCATCTCAGCCAGACCCAATACAATCTCCACCCCTTATTCCATACCATTTGTGCCCTGCTCAGGCCCCACATAATTTAATACAGATATCTTCTAACCACACCATTGTATTTAATTCTCATCACTGAAATCCTTTCTTATCAACACTTACAACTGAAACTACATACTTAAACCACTTTTATACCCAACGTACAGATTTATACATTCTTATTAACTACTATCCCCTGTCCTTTAAGAGATAGAAATTCCATGGGCTTCTTCCACTCCTTCAGATGTTCACACACAGGTTATGACTTGGGCCCCATCCATCAAGATGAGTGGTCAGGACAGGAGAAGCAGTACGTTCAATCGTTGGGCACCAACGTCGGCTTGGTTTGGGTCACCGATGCACTTGTCTGGTTCCTTGCGAAGTTCACTCCTCTGCAGTTCAGGTCATTCCTGCTACATTACTTCCTGCAACATACAACTCACATCACAGATTATTTTTTCCCCAAAGTTTAAATGTCCTTCAGGCACACACTGGGTCTCCCCATCCTTCCGCATTACCCACCAAGTACACCCAGGTCCTTGAGCAAAGACAATCCCACAAATGGGTTTCCCTTTTCCCATGGGAGAAGAAATCCACACTGCCTTCCCCAGCCACTTCCCCATGTGCACCACGGGGACCTTATCTCCTCCCACAGTATGTAGGGGTTTTGTTTGGGCAGGACCAGGACGGTTAGCAGATCCTCTGGTGTTAACTAGCCAAGTGGCTTCTGCTAAATTTGCATCCCAATGCTTCCATGTCCCATTGCCTAGCGCTCTCAACATAGTCTTCAACAGTCCATTATATCTCTCAATTTTTCCAGATGCTTGTGGGTGATAGGGTATGTGGTACACCCACTCAATGCCATGCTTCTTGGCCCAGGAGCTTATGAGGTTATTTCGGAAATGAGTCCCATTGTCTGATTCAATTCTTTCTGGGGTACCGTGTCACCATAAAATTTGCCTTTCGAGGCCTAAGATGGTGTTTCGGGCAGTGGCATGGTTTACAGGATATGTTTCTAGCTAGCCAGTAGTTGCTTCCACCATGGTGAGTACGTAGCGCTTGCCTTGGCGTGTTCGTGGCAGTGGTCCGATGTAGTCAATTTGCCAGGCCTCGCCATATTGAAAGCCCAACCACCGCCCTCTGTTCCAGGGAGACTTTACTCTGGTGGCTCTTTTGATTGCAGCACATGTTTCACATTCATGAGTGACCTGTGTGATGGCCTCCATGGTCAGGTCCACCCCTCGATCACGAGCCCACCTATATGTTGCATCTCTCCCTAGATGTCCCGATGTCTCATGGGCCCATCGAGCTACAAATAGCTCACCCTTGCGCACCCAGTCCAGGTCCACCTGAGCTACTGCAATTTTGGCAGCCTTGTCTACCTGTTCATTATTTCGATGTTCTTCAGTGGCACGGCTTTTGGGCACGTGAGCATCTACATGACGTACCTTTAGAGTCATGTGTTCTATACGGGCAGCAATGTCCTGCCACAATGCAGCAGCCCAGATGGGTTTACCCCTCCATTGCCAATTGGTCTTCTTCCACTGCTGTAGCCACCCCCATAGGGCATTAGCCACCATCCAGGAGTCGGTATAGAGGTAGAGTACCGGCCACTTTTCTCGTTCAGCAATGTCTAGTGCCAGTTGGATGGCTTTCACTTCTGCAAACTGACTTGACTCGCCTTCTCCTTCAGTGGCCTCAATGACTTGTTGTGTGGGACTCCACACAGCAGCTTTCCACTTCCGATGGTTCCCTACCACATGACAGGATCCATCAGTAAACAAAGCATAACACCTTTCCTCTTCTGATAACTCATTATATGGTGGTGCCTCTTGGGCACGAGCCACCTCCTCAGGCAATGTTCCAAAATCTGTGCCTTCTGGCCAGTCCATGATCTCTTACAGAATTCCTGGGCGGTTAGATTTCCCCAGTCGAGCCCGTTGCGTGATCAATGCTACCCACTTACTCCATGTAGCGCTGGTTGCATGATGTGTAGAGGGGATGTTTCCTTTGAACATCCAGTGTAGCACGGGCAATCGTGGTGCCAAGAGGAGATATGTTTCTGTACCAACAACTTCTGAAGCGGCTCGAACCCCCTCATATGCTGCTAGTATCTCTTTTTCAGTCAGGGTGTAGTGGGCTTCTGATCCTCGGTACCCCCAGCTCCAAAACCCTAATGGTCGACCTCGGGTTTCTCCTGGTGTTTTCTGCCACAGGATCCAGGTGAGACCATGCTCCCCAGCTGCAGTGTAGAGTACATTTTGTACATCTGGTCCTGTCCGGACAGGCCCAAGAGCTACTGCACGAGCTATTTCCTGTCTGATATGCTCAAAGGCTTGTTGTTGTTCAGGGCCCCATTCAAAATAGTTCTTTTTCCGCGTTACTCGATAGAGAGGGCTCACAAGCTGACTATAACCTGGAATATGCATTCTCCAGAAGCCCACAAGGCCTAGGAAAGCTTGTGTTTCCTTCTTGTTAGCTGGTGGAGACATAGTTGCTATCTTGTTAACCACATCCATAGGGACATGATGGCGTCCATCCTGCCATTTTATTCCCAAGAACTGAATCTCCTGTGCAGATCCCTTGACCTTGCCTTTCTTTATGGCGAAACCAGCTTTCAGAAGAATCTGAATTATTCTTTTTCCCTTCTCAAACACTTCTTCTGCCTCGTTGCCCCACACGATGATGTCATCTATGTATTGTAAATGTTCAGGGGCATCGCCTTGTTCCAGTGCCATTTGGATTAGTCCATGACAAATGGTAGGGCTGTGTTTCCGCCCCTGTGGCAGTCAATTCCAGGTGTATTGGACACACCTCCATGTGAAAGCAAACTGTGGCCTGCACTCTGCTGCCAAAGAAATTGAGAAAAATGCACTGGCAATGTCAATTGCAGCACACCACTTGTGTCACGTCCCAGTTTCTCAGGATGACAACTTCGGGTCGCCAATTCCCAGGTCAGGATTAAGGTGAAAAGACACCAGGGATGCTTCAATGCACAAAACTCAACTTTTATTCACTCACAACAAGAATTGGCATGAAATCACATCAGCAAATCATATAACATGTGCTAACCATACGTCACCAAACATATTCCATAAGCCTTCCTTATTTCGTGAGCAGTTCAGGGAAGAAAATAAGGACAGCCCTCCCATTGATTCATGAGGTTCAGAGTGGACCCCCTTGCTTTCTAGAATCCTTCTCAGAGAGGAGCTTAGTGGTGGCTAGACCCACTCCTAGTCCCAGACTTGGTCAACGGTTTTATGTCTACAAGGATGAGATGTAGGAATTATGAAAAAAAGAGAAAGAGAGAGAGAGAAAAGAAAGATTTCACTAGTCCTGGGTCCACCATTGGTCCAGCCAGCCTAGAGGTCCAGTTCTGGAGGGCATGCACACGTGGGGCTTCAATTGGTGTCATTTTATAATCTCCTTGCCCTTCCTTCAGGCAAGCACTCAAACTCATTAGGCTAATAAGATGTCATGCACAGTTTGTGCTTCTAGAACCTTCGGGAAATAGGTCAGTGGACTTAGGGGTTGTTTGGGGAGTAACTTCTCCCTCCCTGCAGGCATGACCATTCTCTGACCTTTGGCCAATATATGGCGAGCTGTCCTGCTCAGCATATCAGAACATGGAATCACACATCCTCCCACATGTCCTCCTTGTCCTGTCCTAACCACTTCTCACCTGCATGTTTGTTGTTATGCAAAACTTGCCCCACCACAATGTTGGAGACAGTAACTCTTTCAGTCTCTCACAACTTGGCTGCCTTTGATGCCAGTTCATGTTGGAGCTCTAACATGTCTGGTACAGCAGCACTCAGTGGTGGTGTCACTTCATTGATGCCATGATAATCTACTGTTAACCTCCACCCTCCATCAGACTTTTGCACTGGCCATATGGGACTATTAAAAGGTGAGTGAGTCTTGCTGACGACTCCTTGGGTCTCCAGTTGATGAATCAGCTCATGGGTGAGAGCCATGGAGTCTTGGTTTGTCCAAAATTGCTGACGGTGCACCGTCCTGGTAGCGATTGGCACCTGCTGTTCTTAAACTCACAGCAATCCCACAATGAAGGGATCTTCCGAGAGGCCAGGCAAGGTAGATAGCTGTTTGATATTCTCTGTGTTCACAGTGGCTACACCAAAGGCCCATCAGTACCCCTTTGGGTCCTTGAAGTACCCTCTCTTGAGGTAGTCTATGCCAAGGATACAGGGGGCCTCTGGGCCGGTCACAATGGGGTGCTTTTCCCACTTGTCCCCTGTCAAGCTCACTTCAGCCTCCAGTATAGTCAATTCTTGGCATCCCCCTGTCACTCCAGAGATCCAGATGGGTTCTGTGCCCCTGTACCCTGATGGCACCAGCGTACACTGTGCACCAGTGTCTACCAAAGCCTTATACTTCTGTGGGTCTGATGTGCCAGGCCATCGAATCCACACAGTCCAGTATATCCAGTTGTGGACACATATTTAGCTAACGGTCGCAAGAGCATTCCAGACGCCTTTAGAAGGCCTAGAACAGAATAAACAAGAAGACAAAAAAAGAAAGATGCCAATTAGAAGAACACAGGTGCGCATTCCACGATAAAGGGAACTTGGCACAAAGAACCTCAATTCGGCAGTTTATCTTGACCAATTGGATTGAGACAAGTTTTGCATGTTTTAGTTAGTATAACCAATTATGTCTTATGTTTATGCACGTGTACAGTGTTGATATAACCAATCATTAAGTGTAACTAGGCACGTGGACAGCGCATGAATAATGTGTGTAACCAATAGTAAAATAGCTAAACGCATGTACGGATGTAACCAATGTATAAAATGATGTCTGATGCTCTAGTAAAGGGTCTTCAGCTATGATCATATTGATCTGTTGTTGAGTCCATTATTATGCTCCCACATGCGGTCATCCCTTTCCTTCTCCTGGCCGAAGGCAGGGACCCTCTTGCTGTTCTTCGTCAGAGTATTCACTGTCTGACCCTTGTGGTCTGTTACGGATGCACCACTAACCAAATCCAACAGGTGTTAAAACTCAGATTTATTCTTCAGCAAAAGTTAGTTAGAAGTCCAGTAACATTTTATAAAACCACAGGCTCAATGATGTAAAGAGAATTAATACTACACGGCCGACTTAAGAATCCCCAAGATTTAAAGCGATGGCTCAAAACACTCATATCACTCACCTAAAAGCTGAGGGCTCTCTCTCTTGAGGAGTTACCTCAGGCAGTGCCCTCACCCGAGGGGGAGTGCCTGACTGCAGACCCACTGCTCCGAGGAGGACTGCCAACATGTCCTCCGGCGGGACCCCATTTATACCCCTGTCGAATCTGACCTGTGCTCATTTAATTCTATTGGCTAGGAGAGTCATCTCGGTGTACCTGGCGCATCTCGATTGGCCAGTTCAAATTTCAACCTGCAGCCTCCAGGGTTTCCTTCCCCTTCTCCCTTCCTGGTGAAGTTTTGTTTCCTGCTGGCAGGATTGGGGGGGGAGGGGGGGGGGAAATGTACTGCCACACGGTGCCAGACCAGAAGTCCCCTCACAAGAATCATAGAATCATTTAGGTTGGAAAAGACCTTCAAGATCATCGAGTCCAACCATCATCCATGCCCACTAAACCATGTCCTGAAGTGCCTTGTCTACGTGCTTTTTTAATATCTCCAGGGATGGTGACTCAACCACTTCCCCGGGCAGCCCATTCCAATGTTTGACAACCCTCTCAGTAAATAAATTTTTCCTAATATCTAACCTAAATCTCCCTTGCCTCAACTTGAGGCCATTTCCTCTTGTCCTATCTCCAGCCACCTGACAGAAGACCAGCACCCACCTCACTACAACCCCCTTTCAGGTAGCTGTAGAGAGCGATAAGGTCTCCCCTCAGCCTCCTCTTCTCCAGACTAAACAGCCCCAGCTCCCTCAGCCGCTCCTCATAAGACTTGTGCTCCAGGCCCCTCACCAACTTGGTTGCCCTCCTCTGGACACATTCCAGCACCTCCATGTCTTTCCTGTAGTGACGGGCCCAAAACTGAACACAGTACTCGAGGTGTGGCCTCATCAGTGCCAAGTACGGGGAACAATCACCTCCCTGCTCCTGCTGGCCACACTATTTATCATACAGGCCAGGATGCCGTTGGCCTTCTTGGCCACCTGGGCACACTGCTGGCTCATATTCAGCCGGCTGCCAACCAGCACGGCCAGGTCTTTCTCTGCCGGGCAGCTTTCCAGCCACTCTTCCCCAAGCCTGTAGTGCTGCATGGGGTTGCTGTGACCGAAGCGCAGGACCCAGCACTTGGCCTTGTTGAACTTCATACGATTGGCCTCATCCCATTGATCCAGCCTGTCCAGTTCTTCTATGCCTAGGAGATCACTGATTGCCTTCTTGGGTCTCTACAGCAAAGATGCTGACAGCCTTCTTCTTGGGTGACCCCTTCTTAACAGCTGTCTTCCCTCTCAGTTCACATACACGGGCTTCCAGCTTAAAGGTGGGTTCACCATCCCACTTCCTCATGTCCTCCCCTTGGTCACGCAGGAAGAACCAGAGTGTACCACGTGGCATACACCTCGGGGTCCCTTTCCCTGTGACCAGGGCAGGAGAGGACTGATTTCTTGGCACGTCCCTAACAGCCAAGGCACTGTCCTGTAGGGATGAGGAGACACAGAGCTTTTCTTCAATGTTTTGAAATCAAGAAGACGCTCTCTCCACAGTTGGTGTTTCCATATCTGGGCAATACATTGCTGCCAAGCTGTTAGAATATGATGCTGAGGCACCTTGAATCACCTTCTTCCACATGGCCTGTGTGCACAGGACATCCTCTGGATCTTTGGAGACCTCCCCATCATCTAGATCACTGTAGATGACTTCCACCACTGCTAACTCTCTCAGGTACTGGATGCCTTCATCTGCGGTAGTCCACTTTCCTGAGGAGTTCACAAGATCTTCCTTGAATGGATATCTTGCCCTCACACTTGAGAGGAGCCGGCTCCAGAGACTGCAAATTGCTGCCTCTTTTCCAATTCCTCTCTCAATTCCCCGGTTTCTAGCAAGGGATCCCAGCTGTTGGGCTTCCTTGCCTTCCAATTACTGACTGTCGGCCCCGTTATCCCAGCATTGGAGCAGCCAGGCAGCAATCCGCTCACCTGGCTGGTGGGTGTAGTCTTTCCGCATGTCCCAAAGTTCTGATGAGGTCAGGAACCAGCTAGTTTCCACTTCCTGTCTGTCATGGTTTAAGCCCAGATGGTAGCAAAGCACCACGAAGCTGCTACCTCACTGGGCCCCAGTGGAATGAGGAGGAGAAAACATAAAGAAATGCTTGTGGGTCGAGACAAGGATGGGGAGGGATCACTCACCAATTATGATTACAGGCAAAAGACAGACTCGATTTGGGGAAAAAAAAAATCAATTTAATTTACTACAAATCAAAACAAAACAAGGATAATGAGAATTAACACCCAAATCTTAAAATACCTTTCCCCCCACCCCTCCTTCCTTCTCGGCTCAACTCCACTCCCAGTTTTCTCTACCTCCTCCGCCCCAGCAGTGCAGGGGGATGGGGAATGGGGGTTGGGGTCAGTTCATCACACATTGTCTCTGCTGCTCCTTCCACTTCAGGGGGAGGACTCCTCACTCTTCCCACTCTTCCCCTGTTCCAGTGTGGGGTCCCTCCCATGGGAGACAGTTCTCCATGAACTTCCCTGACATGGGTCTGTCACAGTCTGATCTTCAGTCACAGGCTGCTCCAGTGCAGGCTTTCCCATGGAATCATGGCCATCTTCAGGGGCATCTGCTTGCTCCGGTGTGGGGTCCTCCCCGGGCTGCAGGTGGGCATCTGCTCTACCATTCACCTCCATGGGCTGCAGGGGGACAGCCTGCCATCTCACCACGGGCTGCAGGGGCATCCCCTCCTCCGGCACACCTCCTCCCCCTCCTTCTTCAGTGACCTTGGCATCTGCATTGGTGTTTCTCTCATATTCCAATCTCCTCCACTGCAGGTTTCCCCTCTTAAATATGTTATCCCAGAGGTGCTACCACCATTATTCATTGGGTCGGCCTTGTCCAGAGGCAGGTCCATCTTGGAGCCAGGGAAGTTTCTAGCAGCTTCTCACAGGAGCCACCCCTGTAGCCCCCTCTCCTGCTACCAAAACCCTGCCACACAAACCCAAAACACTCTCTAAGTTATCTCACTCCTTCCTCCAATTTCTTTGTTGAAGGACCGGCTTCTAGATCAAACCTGTCCTCTTCTTCTTCTTCCCTTACTAATCGATGATATGGACCTGTTGATCTCCTTGTCCACTGTTTCTTTTTCACTATTGGGGCAATTACTGTAGTTGTTGTTGTTGTTGTTTGGGTCCCTATCTCGAGCGCATGGTGTCCTCAGATGCAGTCTGGGTCCCTGCCTCAACCATGGTCCTCTGAGAGTGTTGAACTGTGGCTCGGTAGGCATAGGCCAGGCCCCAGTACAGTGCGAGAAGCTGCTGGTTTTCATTGGGATAGGCAAGGCACCCTTCTATCAGGTGGCGTGTCAGTTTGCCAGGGTTACTTGCCTGTTCGGATGTAAAATCCCAGATTATGGGAGGTGATAACCGTCCTAGGAATCTGCCCAAATCCTTCCATATATCCTGCCACCCAGGGACTGGTCGCTTGAGGGCACATTTCAGTATTGCCTCATCTGAAACTTGCCTTCTCTTATACCAGAACGAGACCAGATTCCACAATACCCATAATATGCCACCAGTATTAATTATTAGTATTGAACAGCTCACATAAGGGTGAACAAGGACCTCGGGAACCTGCATAATAAAACCATTCACATGAATCCTGGTTAGGAAAAGGGAGATGTGTTCCCTCATCTCCTCCACAAGATAGGTCCCACAACACAGCAAAGCCATCAGTGCCAGGGCAAAGCACACAGCCATTGTTTGCATTACCATGTTCCCAAACTCAGCAAGATAGAGATAAGCAAGCAGCCAACAAACTCTGTGACCTGCACAGGAGCTTGCCACTTAATAACTAGCTGTAGCACGCTTAATGCAAAACTGCCATTGTCGAGCCCCACGTTGGGCGCCAAAAAGGACTGTGGTGCGTTGATTCTTGCTGGGTGCCAGGTGCCCACCAAAGCCACTCTATCACTCCCCCTCCTCAGCTGGACAGGAGAGAGAAAATATAACAAAAGGCTCATGGGTTGAGATTAGGACAGTTTAATAAAGTGAAAGCAAAGGTTGCATGCGAAAGCAAAGGAAAACAAAAGATTTTATTCTCTACTTCCCATCAGCAGGCAATGTCTGGCCACTTCCTGGGAAGCAGGGCTTCAGTACACATAGCAGTTGCTCCAGTAGAGAAACGTAAAATAACAAATGCCCCCCACTTCTTCCTCCCTTTACTTAGCTTTTATATCTGAGCTGACGTCATATGGTATGGAATATCTGTTTGGTTAGTTTACATCAGCTGTCCTGGCTATGTCCCCTCCCAAGATCTCCCAGCCCCAGCCTGCCATTGAGGGGGGTCAAAAATGTTGGAGAGACAGCCTTGATGCTGTGCCAGCACTGCTCAGCAGTAGCCAAAACACTGGGGTGTTATCAACACCTTTCTAGCTACTGATGCAGAGCACAACACTACAAGGGCTGCTATGGGGAGAATTAACTCCATCTCAGCCAGACCCAATACAGATTTAAAAATAAACAAACACATGCTAAAGAAGTTGCCAGTTTTATAAGCAAAGCAATGCATATACCTAATTGTGTCTTATTTTTAAATATAGGCAGTTTCTTTTAATAGTAGTCTTCAATAATATAGGGATAAGTAGTAGTATACAACAAGGTTAACTTTTTAGCAGCAGCTTCAGTAGAACTAGTGGCATTTTCTCAATTAGACCTTAGGACCATATCTATACTAGTAAGGTGATATGTCCCCCCCTTTAGGGAGGGTAAACCTCCAGGGTGGAATGCAGTGGATATACAAGAAATCTGTTCTATAATAATTCCCTAAGCAACATAACCTGCAACCTTAGATGCTAGCAACACCAGAGGAGCTTGGTATGCTGACTAAGAAAAACAACATGGAGGGTGGAGCTGAGTGGAGACACCGTGGCCAGGCTCTGTGATATCACTGCAGGGATGGGGAACTGGAACTACTGGAACAGGAATGGAAGGTCCCTGCATTGAATCCACTGAAGCAAGGAGGTGAAACAATGGGGTTCTGTTGACGCTATGGCCTTACTTCTGATTTATATCATAAGTGCCCAGTTCTGGAGTAGTGACATGCAACATCATGCCCTCTGGGTGAACTTTGCTCATTATAATACAAGAACACACCTCCATCCCAAAAGTTACCCACCTCCAAGGTGCGACCACCCCCCCAGTGAGCATGCGCTCTGAATTTTCTCTAGCTCATACCTTTAAAAGCAAAGCGAGAGAACTTTATGCCAATCAAAGTAAAGGTATATATGAATAGAGTCACTCAAGCTCCACCTAAAAATAAGAAAGTAGTATAAAAGGCCAAAAGAGATGAGGAATGCTAGGGAAGACATCATCATGGACAAGTCGGGAGGACATTGCTGACTTGTGGGATCAGTTGATGGGCTGAACCTCTCTTCCCCCCCCCATAGGGATGCCTGTTGGGTAAGATTTGAACCCCCAGTTATACTGAGTGCTTCCCCATGAAAATTAGAAATCTCTAGAGTTTTTCCATAATTTAACGCATTTGTAGTCAACTGTATTATTCATATTCTTGGTACTTTGCAGACAGTGTATTTATCACTGGCAATCCAAAGGAACCTGCACTTCTATTGCTTTAATAAACTGCACTGTTCATTAAAATCTAGACGTGATGATAGTTTGTTGAACATGACCGCACTTCTAAAGTCTGGCCATAATAGTTCATTGAATGCGACTAAATTGAAAGTACAGTGCACTATTAGTGCATCCGTAATTGTGATAGTTCAATATATATTGAATGCAACGGGACTTATAGCATTGAATTGGGCATCACTCAGAATCTAAGCCTAGCCGCTCCCTCTGATATCTGATGACAAGCTGGAATGGAAGGGGGTTTATTTTCTGCCAAACTTCTTTACACTTTAACGCAACATAAGGTAAAGAGTGTCTAAGGACATCATGGGAGCTGGAATGCAAACATGTATGTTTCCAAACTTCTAGAGAGGTTCCAAATCCACTGTTGGCCTTGGCCAGCTCGCACTCTCACAAAAAAGATGCAGGTTGGGCTACTCCAGGAACCACTCTAAATATTTAAATATTGCCTTGTATGTGGTTGCTTTATTTTAGTGACTAGAAGAGCTTGCTAATATAGACGTGGGCTTTTTGTGTCTGCAATGTTCCTGCATAAATGCAGCCTATGTTCTGCTTCAATTTACAAGTGAATTGCTCTTAGGGCAATAAAAAATGATTTTTTTTTTAATAGAAAGCAAGTATCAAACTTTGTCAGTCTTCTCTCTGCTAAGTTTCTCTGTCCATTGACTGCATTGGCATTATGGGCTACAGACCAGTCACAGCGCAGTATTCCAACAGAGCAGTGTGCTGGTGACATGCTATTATCAAAGGATAAATTTTAAGCAAATAAATATCCAGATTAAAAATACATTGCATGAAAAATTATTAAGAAAGGAAGGACACATTAAATTGTTCCCTCTGCCTAAAAAAATATGAAGTGTCCAAGTTAGCAAGCTGTTGGCTGTGCTATAGGTGAATTACTTTATCCCATGTTGAGACCATGAACTCCACTGAACAGTGTATTGGTCACTGTGATGAACAATCAAAATGGATGCCAAATTATAAATCCCAATAGTTTATGCATTTCAGAATGGAGGGGAGAAACTTGGTTCTGGACTGGTTCCCAGCTCTGTTTATGCATTTTTAATTAAACAGCTCAAAAGGCATGAGAAGCTTTGAAGTGCAATGGCATTCGTGTTAGGACATATTTGCTGTGATTATGAGGATAAGCTACTTCTATGTTTCAGTGCTGTGCAAGAGCTGTGTTGCTTTTCTCATATGAAAAAGCTTGCACTGCTGACTTCCAGCTTGCCTTGCTCTAATCTCCTGATCTATGACTTGCTACTATCAGAATGAATATATATAAATATATATAAAATTGAAAATATGAAAATGTACATATATAAAAGTATTTTCTATTTACTGTGGCATCACCTTTTAATCCATCTCACTAAGCAAAATTCTGGTTTCTCTGAGTTTTCCCCATTAGGAGACAAAATTGCAGTAGCTGTGCTTTTCTTTGATGAGATGCTTTTGTACACACTCACTGTGCGTTGGAGAAACAAAGCACAAAAATAATCAATACTTGTTGTCACAGGACTACCCCCTTTTGAAGCAGCACTCTGCCCAAAAACCTCTTTTCATAAGTCTTTAGAGGCATGTCCTACCTCAGGATATGCCTAATGCTTTTCACTGCCTTCATTATTTTGTCTGTAGTATACTTTGGACATGCAAGCCATCACTAAACAGTAGTCAATAGGAAAAGTTGAACTTCCATGAGCTTTTATTTTGGGCAACAGCATGTGCCTTTGTTTTCTAAAAGGGTGTAATTCATTAATTTACCAGATAAAAAGCTGTGCTGATGCACCCTTTTCTTTCCAGAGATGTTTTGTGCAATCTGTAGCAATACCATCTTGAGGGGGAAAAAAAAAAATGTAAGCAGGAAACAAATGAAACTTGTTGCATGGTTTCTGTGGCTTTAGGTTAAGCTCCTGTGTGGGTTTTAGGCCTGCACCCTGTTAAGGGTGCCATTTCTGCAGTGGGAGTGTGCCTCTGACAAACATTTTAAAACTCTAATACCTTGATCTATCTGTATCTAATACCATTTTAGGCAGCCAACCAATATCTCATATGTATGTCTTGATTTGTGAGGAAACAATACTTGAACAAATCAGATTAAAAATGCACTGTCAAGTCATAAATATTCAGATATTCTCCTTTTACCATTGTCTTTAAGAATATTTGGACAGGTTATCTGCCAGCATATCTGGTACTGATAAAAATTCACCAGTATAAAACAAGTACATAATTTTCCAGAAATGACAATTACCTACAAGAAGAGTGAGACTTGCTCTAGTTCACTAGAAGGGGGGGAAAAAAGACCAAGAAACATCAATCTTGTTAAGGTTTTTCTAAACACTAAACATGCTTTTGCCCTTGTCCCCTCTCTGGAACTGTTCATGTAAACCACTGAGGAAAAATATGTTAACATAAAGAGGGATGGTGAATCACAAAGGGGAATTCTTTATGTAGCTTGTTTCCATATGAAAGTAGCAACATTTGTGCATAAATGGCTTGCAGCATTTTTTATGAATTGGCCCCTAAGTGCTCATGATTGTCCTTGGTATTCAGTTTTTTCAGTTTTAGATAGCGTTGAAACAACAGGAGGAAAAAAAGGAAAAATTTGTACCTGTGGTACTACTCACTTGGACAATATAATTTTAATAAAATAGCTACACTCTTTTTCCTTTTTGTTATAAATCATGCAGGGACAAAATTATGTGTGAATCAATGAAAAGGCAAATAATATATTTCTGAAACATTAATAGTCAGTGCCATACTCCAGATAAGGGGGAAAAATTGTTACACTGATTTTTCTATCTGATTTGAATTCACTTTCCTATCTTCACTAATCTGGCTGCTACCTTGACAGAATCAGACTGTGTATGGAAAAAGAGATGATGCTTCTCTCATCTACAGGTTAATAGTGCTTTACTTTTCTTCCTTTTTCTTTATTTCTTTTTTCACTCCTTGATTTTTATTGTGGGGTCGGGGTTTTTTTTGGGGGGGGGGTTTAACACATTATCCAACCATCAGCTTTTTTACGTAGGGTTTATTCTGAATCTTTCCTTTCTATCCAGGAAGCAGAATGTTAGCTGAAAACAAAAGCTTTTTTAAGCTTCATTACCAGAGTTGGAGGGCAGCAGTAAGGGGGAGGACAGAACAAAGAACTCATGGTTTTGCTTCTTTCAAATTCTGTCAAGACCCTGAACCTAAAACATATATGCTTCAATGAAGTAGAAGCCTTTTATTTAACATAATCCAAATAAGCAGTAGTAGACATTCATATAGTTAATAACCAGTATCTAGGCTTAAATGAGACTAGAAAATTTGGGTTTGGTAATGTTAATTTATATGAATTTTAACTTTTCCTGTGTTACTTCTAATTGTATCATGCAAAGAGTCATAGACTTTAAGTGAAAAGATGTATTTGATTGTCCTTCTATCTATACATTTCACCATTCTGGGTTTTGATTTCCTTTCCCTTTTTTTTAATTTTTCTTTCTGCTTTGATAAAAGGAACATGGTGAAAATAGAAAGAAATTACTGTAGTATTTCTAAACTACAAGTGTTTGGTACTTGCTGCAAGCCTATGGAATCATAGCAGTTAATGATCAAGTTAAACATTAACATATTAAACATTAACATCTTCAGGGAAAGATAGGTAGATTCATTTGGCTGTTATACCAGGACAAATTTGTCTCTAAGGGTGTCCTGGTTTCATCTGGGATAGAGTTAACTGTCTTCCTAGTAGCTGGTACAGTGCTATGCTTTGAGTTCAATATGCAAAGAACGTTGATAACACTGATGTTTTCAGTTGTTGCTCAGTAGTGTTTAGACTATAGTCAAGGATTTTTCAGCTTCTCATGGCCAGCCAGGGCACAAGAAGTTGGCACAGGACACAACCAGGGCACCTGACCCAAACTGGCCAACGGTGTATTCCATACCATGGGACATCCCATCTAGTATAGGAACTGGGGGGAGTGGGAGCGGGTGGAATCACCGCTCGGGGACTAGCTGGGTGTCGATCAGCGAGTGGTGAGCAATTGCACTGTGCATCATTTGTATATTCCAATCCTTTTATCATTACTGCTGTCACTTTATTAGTGTTATCATTGTCATTATTAGTTTCTTCTTTTCTGTTCTATTAAACCATTCTTATCTCAACCCACGAGTTTTACTACTTTTCCCGATTTTCTCCCCCATCCCACTGGGTGGGGGGGAGTGAGTGAGCAGCTGCGTGGTGCTTAGTTGCTGGCTGGGGTTAAACCACGACAAAGGGAGACAGTGGTTCCTACTGTTTTGTTAATATTGCAATATGAGCAGTTTCTTTGGGGGACTCACATCCAAGTACTGATAATGACAATCTGATCTTAACTCAGAACATATGATGAGATCACAGATAGCATCACTTGTGTATTTGTGTAACAGCCAACTCTGCTTGAGGTTTGTGCATTCAGTAAATAAACTAGTGTTAGTAACATCCCACAGGAAGAGGAGCTTTTTAAAGATGATGCTTACAAAAAGAGGTGCTGACACAATGTTTTTAAGGTTGAAGGAAAAAAAATTATGGTGATAGCTATCACTAGCAGGTATAAGCAGTAAAATAATCTTAAACCTTAAGCAGTTTTCTTTAGATTAACATTTTATTCTAGATTGAGATTAATCCAATGTTTAAAGATTACCTGTGTAAAATCCTTGCCTATAAACTTTCAAATTAATATCATAAGGAATTAATTTATTATTTGTTTCTAGTGGCAGAAGTCACAAATTGTCATATGTGTGTCCCTCAGACCATTGCAGGCCTGTCTAGTAATGAGGAGAGTGAACTTGACTGGTAGGTAATATTGAGACAAGGGGAGTCAAAAGAATCTTAGTAGACATAATAAAGGGGGGTGAAAGAAGATGTTTAGTGCTTACATTGTTGAAATTAGCTGAGGTAGAGACAGTCCTTGATAAGAAGAGCTGGTCCCAAGAACCAGCCAATGAGGTAAAGACAGTCCTTGATAAGAAGCAGGAGCAGGCCCCAAGAGCCAGCTAAGACTGGTCTTGCGGCTTGGGTGAATACCAAGAAATCACTCAGCCTGCGCAAGGAAAAAGGTTACTAGCGGTGACAAAGAGGAGTCATCTATCTTCATCTCTGCGACCACCAGACGACCACCATAAAGAGGCCCTGCGCAGGCGCAGTTGGGAGGGGACTATGGAAATGACCTCTTGGAGCTAATTTTAATATGGAGCGGGGATAGGTCATGCATATGTAT
This sequence comes from Astur gentilis, assembly GCF_929443795.1. NCBI lineage: Eukaryota > Metazoa > Chordata > Aves > Accipitriformes > Accipitridae > Astur > Astur gentilis. Next base: position 17,778,858 of record NC_064918.1, on the reverse strand, counting down.
AGGCGTATTGTAAATATGTAATACCTGACTGTATAAACTTGAGGCAAACTGCTGAGTCGGGCGCGCACGACTTTGGTGGGACTACCCCCCGTGCTGCCCAGCGCTGAATGAACATACCTACTTTACAATCTCACTGATTGTGGAGCCAGTTTTCCGCACGTCAGTTTGGCGAGCCAGCCAGGAGACTCTCTGGTCGGCTGCAGGACCGACTGCGGAGCGGACGCCCCTCGGCGCGCCCCAAGCACTTTCCTCGGAGGAGCCTCCGCTGCCAGCTGCTCACCGCGGGAGCAGACAACAACCTCCTGTGGAGCCGCGGACCAAACGGTATGTTTTACAAGGGGAGCCTGTAAAAGTACAGGCCGGTGCAGCTGGTAAATCGCACAGAGACGTCTGGCGTGCAGTGTAGTCCCCGTATGGGAGGAGGGTACCCTGTATGGGGGGATTTGCTGACCGATAGAGCGGCCGCTAGTGATCTTGGGGGTAGATCGAGCAAATCCGGGGTGACTGCTGCATCCCAGTATCGGGAGCCAGGACGGACCTGTCGATGACTGGTATATAAGAGGCAGGAGAAGGGTAAGCGCACCCCCTCGCGATTGCGCTTGGTTTATGGGGTAAGTGGACTCCCTCGCAATTGTGCTTGGTTTATTTTTGCAGCTGCTGAAGGTTGTCAACTGGAGCGATGTTTGTATGATGTGAATGCTTGGAAATTTATGTTAAAGAATTTGTGTGGGTGTGTGGAAATGATATGTTCAAATTTATAGGTGTATGTATGTTTGTTAATGTGTGAATGTCCTTATGTATCAATAGGGGTGATTCCTTGCTTTGTATGTGGGCTTGCAACTGGACTATATAATAATTAGCATCCAGCTTGGGTGTTGTTGAAGTGTAAATCTTGGGGGAGAAGCTGGTACTGTACATCTAGCAGACGGAAAACAAATTGCCTTGAGTGTTTTCTCCAAATTCCACACTTTTATGATTGGGAAAGAGCTCACTAAGAATCCGAAATAGTGAGATTGGTGTGTAAAGGAAAATTTAATTCCAGAAATTTGGGACGTGTGGGAGGAGTTATAAAATGGGAAACAGTCAAGGAGGAATATTGAGGAAAAGTCCTCTGGGTTGTGTAATTGCCCACTGGAAAGATATTGTTGGGACCGGAGGTACGGAAAATAAAAAGAACCTTATTAAATACTGCAATCAATGGTGGCCATTGTATAAGTTAGAAAGTGGTGCTAAGTGGCCACTTAATGGGTCAAGAGATTATAATACTCTATTACAACTAATGCTGTTTTTAAGGAGAGAAAGAAAATGGGATGAGGTTTCGTATGCAGACATGTTTTTCACCCTCCGAAATCATCCGGAGTGGCAAAGGGACTGTGGAATAGTACCCCCACAGGACCCCATGGTGCTTGCACTTGAGCAAGAGAACAAGGAGCTTAGGGGTAAACTGAGGCGGTGTTGTTCGCCATGTAGTATTGGACAAAAATGTACAAAGACAAATAAAATTCATCAGGTACCAGAACAAGATCTAACTGATTTGTTTAAGCCTCCCCCTCGACCACAGGAACAGGATGCAGACTCGAATAGAACTCCGACCCCCCCGAGCAGTCCTGTATCTTCCCGTACTAGGAAGAAAACTACCTCAACAGATTTACAAGCCCCTCTCCGAGAGGCGGTGGGGCTGGATGGTGGGAAGATGTTAATCAAAGTACCCTTTTCTACTGCTGACCTAGGGGAATGGAAAAAGGTTGCAAAAGATTATTGGAGAGATCTGATAAGTGTAGCTAGGCATTTCCAATTTATTGTAAAACAGCATAACCCTGATTGGAAGGATATACAGCTATTACTGGAATATATGACTGAGACAGCGAAACAGCTGATTTTAAAAACAGCAGGGAACCTAGCTGAAGATTATTATAAGATCACAGGAGGGGACGTTAAGGAATATTTCCCTCTCCAAGACCCAAAGTGGGATGTTAATAGATCTGCACGTATGGAAAGATTGCAGGGGTATCAGGAGTGGATTACAAAAGGAATGGAGAGGGCAATCGCCAAAACTATAAACTGGTCAGCTTTATATGCAGTTAAACAGAGCCCTTCCGAGTCTCCATCTGAATTCCTGGATCAATTGAGGGATGCAATGTGCCGCAATACACCGCTGGATCCTGGGTCAGAGGTAGGAATACAACAATTAGTCTCCCTGGTTTTGGGTCAGTCTACAGGGGATATAAGGCGCAAACATCAGAAATTACGCCCTACAGAGGGTAGGAATTTAGAAATATTGTTGGATGAAGCATGGAGAGTATTTAGTAACAGAGAAGAAGGATATAGGCAAGGGCAAAGGAAATTAATGGCTGTTATTCAGGAAGAAAGAGGAAGAGGGCCTAGATGAGACTTGCCCCGACTGGGCAAGGATCAATGCGCTTTGTGTAAGAAATTCGGTTATTGGAAAAAGGAATGCCCAAGGAACAAGGAGGATCAGAGGGCTCAAACAGGAGAACGATAGCCCATGTGAAGGGAGATTGATGGGAACCTGGGGAATCTACCCTAGCGGATCCACTGGTTATGATTCAGCTAGGGAAAACACAAGAGATAGAATTTTTGGCAGATACAGAGCAACATACTCGGTTCTGAATCAAGCTTTGATGCCCCTCGGAAATAATTATGTCATGGTGAAAGGAGTGACTGGCCAAAGTGAAAAGGCATACTTTTGTAAATCTTTAGTGTTGGGAATTGGCTTGATGAGAAAGGACATGGGCCTATGGAAAAGTTGTGCGAGCAGAGTTCTGTGTGAAAGAATGTCAGTTTGAGCAGCAAGACTAGGCCTTGGCCGAAAATAGCTGGCTTTACTGATATCAGGAGAAAAACAACAGCTGGTCTCGCTGTTATCAGGAGAAAGACAGGGACGGTGTGACCTTGGCATAACTTCATAAGTAACTTTTGAAGAAGTTCCCATGAGAAAGTTACGGAACACGCATAGCTGCCAACCACAAGTGGGTGTGTTTTAGTAATGAATAAACATTAGCAATGTACCAATCATATTAGGACTAGTAGGCATAATTATCGCAAGCAGTATAAATATGAGCTATCCGTGCAAATAAAGTTGAATCACTTCTATCACTCATATTGGGTCGACTTATGTGCATTCCTCCGCCACTCCAACACTTTAGAATATAAATTAGGAAAACAGTGGGGCATTCATAAATTTTTATATATGCCCAAATCCCCAAAGGCACTTTTGGGAAGGGACTTGTTGGAACAATTGGGAGCAAAAATTGTATTCAAAAAGGGAGAAATTACTCTGGAGGTAAAAGATCAGCAATATATTCAAATATCGAGCCTAACCTTAACCAGTCTCCCCCTAGAAGGAACCATTAATGAGGACACCTTAAACCAAGTGTACCCGGGGGTATGGGCTACCGATGCACCTGGAAGAGTGAAAAGTGCTCCACCTATTGAAGTTAGGATCAAGGAAGGCCGAAGCCCAAAAGCAGGTAAGAATTAAACAATATCCCCTAAAGAAGATGACAGAGAAGGAATCCGGCCGGTGATAGAAAAATTTTTGCAGTTGGGATTATTAAAGAGTGTGAGTCTGAATTCAATACCCCTATATTACCTGTTCGGAAGCCTGATGGGTCATATTGGGTGGTCCAAGACTTATGGGCGGTGAATAAGATAACTGAAGATCTTTACCCAGTAGTGGCAAACCCATATACCCTGTTAACCGTATTAACACCTGAATTGACTTAGTTTACTGTTTTAGATTTGAAGGATGCTTTCTTTTACCTCCCTCTCCATGAAGCCAGCCAAAAATTATTTGCATTTGAATGGGAAAACCCCAAGAGTGGTCGAAAGACCCAGCTCACTTGGACAGTGTTGCCATAAGGATTTAAGAATAGTCCTACCATTTTTGGCAATCAGCTTGCGAAAGACTTGGAAACCTGGGAAGCCCTGTCTGAGGAGGGGAAGCTGTTGCAGTATGTGGATGATATCCTGATCGCCACCAAGACAGAGAAAGATTGTATGACATGGACGCCGCTGAGCAGAAACACCTTGAGTGGAACAAGGAGACCGAACGAGCCTTTGAGCTACTGAAAAAGGCTTTGATGTCGGCCCCGGCCTTAGGACTCCCAGATGCGAGTAAGCGTTTCTTCTTTACTCCCACGAGAAGCAGGGCATTGTCCTGGGAATATTAGCACAAAACCTGGGTCCATATCGACAGGCAGTTGCCTACCTCTCTAAGCAGTTAGACACGACTGCAAAAGGTTGGCCTGGACGCCTGCGGGCAGTTGCAGCTGTGATACTGAACATACAGGAAGCCCGAAAGTTTAGTCTGGGCCAGAAAATGACTGTTCTGGTGTCTCACACAGTATCAGTAGTACTGGAAGCAAAAGGTGGACACTGGCTCTCTCCACAAAGATTCCTGAGATATCAAGCTATATTGGTAGAGCAGGATGACGTGGAGATTGTAGTCACTAACATTGTCAACCCAGCTTCTTTTCTCAGCGGGAACACAGGAGAACCGGTACATCATGACTGTTTGGAAACCATCAAAGCAACATACGCCAGTCGCCCAGACCTGAAAGACAGCCCCATGGAAAACGGAGGAACCTGGTTCACAGACGGAAGCAGTTACATCCTAAATGGTTATCGACATGTGGGATACGCTGTCACCACCAGCCAAGAGATAATAGAATCGGGGCTTTGCCCATGAACACCTCCGCACAGAAGGCAGAAATAATTGCTCTAACCCGCACCCTGGAATTGGCCCAGGGCAAAGTTGTGAACATTTATACAGACTCAAAATATGCCTTTGGAGTTGTACATGCACATGGAGCAATTTGGAAGGAGAGAGGACTATTGAATTCCCAGGGGAAAAATATCAAACACGCAGAAGAAATTCTGGTTACTGGAAGCTGTCCAGCTCCCTAAGAAAGTAGCAATTATGCATATTAAGGCACACCAGAAAGTGAGCTCAGATTTGGAAAAAGGGAATGAGCTGGCACACAGAGAGGCAAAACAAGTGGCCAAAACAAAGGTAAAAACAGAAGGGGCCTTAATTCCCGATAGGCAGATTTCCCTAGAAGGTAAGCCAGAATACACTAAGGAAGATCAAAAGCTCATTACAGATTTAGAAGGGTCATATAATGAAGAGGGGTGGGCTCATACCCCACAGGGAAAGCTAATTGTTCCCTCTTGCTTATTATGGCATTTGATATGGGAGGAACATAGGAAAAGACATTGGGGAACAGAGGCTCTGTATAATCATTTGATAAGAGAAATTGTGGCTAGAAATTTATACACCATGGTGAGACAGGTGACACAACAGTGTGATCTTTGCCTCCAGACTAATCCTAAGAATACCCCCAAGCCGGAAATGGGCCAGATTGGAAAAGGCAATGGGCCTGGACAACAATGGCAAATTGATTTTACAGAACTTCCAAGAAAAGGGGGGTATCGACATTTACTAGTATTAACTGATACCTTTTCAGGTTGGCCAGAAGCATTCCCAACAAGAACGGCTAAAGCTCGGGAGGTAACTAAAATACTGGTACAAGAGATAATACCACATTTTGGGGTTCCAGCAACCATATCCTCTGACAGAGGACCACATTTTGTCTCAAAAATAGTACAACAAATTAGCTGCCACTTGGGTATAGATTGGCAGCTTCATACTCCATATCACCCTCAGTCGAGTGGTCAAGTGGAAAAAATGACCCACTTAATCAAACAGCAAATTGTGAAATTAGGACAAGAAGCGAATTTGACATGGCCTCAGTCTCTCCCTTTAGCCCTTCTGCGTATATGAACAAGACCAAGGGCGAAAGAAGGACTGAGCCCCTTTGAAATTCTGTATGGACAACCCTATGGGATACAGAGAGGGGTGTCTCTACAAGCGGGGGATGAAATTATGACTTCTTACATGGTGGCATTAGGTAAGCAACTTAATAAAATCAGGAAGCATGTGGTAGGGACTCGAGGGAGAGGTTTGGATTGGCCTGTACATAATATACAACCAGGAGATTATGTGTATGTAAAGTCTCTTACAGAAAAAACTCTGGAGCCACAGTGGGAAGGAGCATTTCAAGTATTACTTACCTCCTTCACCGCAATTAAGATCAAGGAACAGAACGCCTGGATCCATCACACTAGGGTGCAGAAGGCACCCAAAGGACAATGGACTTCACAAGAAAAAGGACCTTTGAAGCTCAAATTTGTGAGACATTGATTGTTATGTTCCTGAGTTGGACCTTGTCCAAGGGGCAGGCTTGGGATCGAAATGCTTATTTAAATATGACAGAGAGTATCTCGAAAGCACTAAATTTATCAGATTGTTGGGTATGTAATCCCCTTCCTCGGGGGAACATGGAACTCCCCTTTTTAGGAATCCCGACCACAAATTGGACATCTCTTATTAAAGACGGGCCAGACAGGAATGGATCATGCCTTCATGGAAAGGGAAACACTCAGCGGGGACCCAGCTTTGATTTGGAGGTGCCCAACCCTAAACAGATCTTAATTACTGGCCGTTGCTTAAATATTACTGATAATATTTGGGGAGACATGGATAATTGTAGCCTTGCGGAAAATCTGGGAACTTTTGATAAAGGAAAATTAGAACGTCTTGGACTAAACTTAAGTATCAGTTTCTATTATATCCGGAAACCAAAGGGTGGGCCAGGAAAGAAGGGGCAAGAACAAGACAGAAGGGAGATGCATCTTGGTCCAAGATGCAACACAGGGCCCGGAACAGGGTTAAGTTAAGATCAGGTATGTGAACACACCAAGCTGAATCCCATTTTACGTTATATTGTAATTCAAAAGGGGTAATTTCCAGGGAAGCAGGCCAAAAGGGCACTAGATTACAAGATATATTGTGATAGGAAGGGCAGCCTGTTATTTTCCACCAGGATGGAGAAGGTGGGAATCGTCTGGAATAGGCTTCCTCGAATCCTGGAGGACACGGTGGGCTATGACTAACACCAATTTCGCGACTGACCTCCAATCTCTATCGCTTACAAGTTTTGTTTATTAAGTCAGGCCACCCCATGTCCCGAGGGATCTCATAGAAGGCTGTTTCATCTCGCCACCATCTACCAGAGGAGGTATAATCACTTCGATATTGATACTCAAAAGGAGCATCTACTAACCCTATAATGCCATTGGTCTTATTATGTTTTCCAATATTGAGCTTCATGGGTATCAAACCGAATCTAATCCCCTGCTCGGCAGAAGTAGGAATCTGAATACAGATCCCGTGATCCGTTTTATTCCAAATGTGTATGAATCCTTGTATCACTTCCCAAGCTAAATTGGAGGTCCTTTCTCCTTGTCCAGATGCACCAAAGCTGAGGAAGGTAAGGAGGAAGGAGTTCCAAACCATCTTTCCCTGTTATACCATAAGAATATCACAATCAAAATCAAACAAACAATACAGATAATGGCCCACTCATCAAGTGAAAACATAAGTCCTGCCGTGGGTTTCTGATAACCTGCAAAATATATACAAAAATAAACAATCATTAGAGGGATAGGATTGGAGGAGATGTTAAGCAGTGCTGCTAGTGATTGGGATCCATCCGAGAGGCTGAGGTGCACTCTCCAAGGCACTCATGCAGCTTCTGTAAAACAACCTCATGCAGGTTATGTGTAGGATGTGTTACTTATTCCTTAAACTTCAAGCTCTCTTGACTGGAATTGCTCTGATTAAAGCATCCGTAGATCAGCAGAATGTGCTTATTGTGTGTAAAAAAGCTAATAAGTTTATAGCGACCTCTTGCTCTCACGTGGCGTAGGGGCCATTGCAAGAACTCCAACGCGGTCTGTTGTCAAGCTTTCTGTGTTCTCCCCCCAACTCAGGAATTCTGAGAAGTCAACACAGCATTACTAGTCAGAGTAACAAAAACATAAGCAAGCAATCAAGCAGCTATGGTTTTAGTACTATAACAGAGGGTTAGTTTTATATTGTGCATCTTAACTGATATGTTTGTTAGAATCCAGCTAGTGGGATGCAGAAAAAAACCCATATTCTTATCAGCCATTTAACATCAGAGCAGCTTTAATTCAGAACATGAAAGTCCACTTAGAAAGAAGGGACAATCCATCGGGTATTGATACGATGCTCTTTCCCATGAGCATCTGTGGCCACCCAGGAATAGAGGTTAAGGGGTATCTTTAGGGTTAGGGGCACTTGCCCCACAGTGGGTAGTTCTACTAATACTGGCTGTCCGGCATAGTGGAGCAAGTGTGCAGGGTCTTTGCCACCTTTCGTCCCTGGAACAATAGAAGGAGGTGTGGGACAGAATGCTAGGAGTCGGGGACAGCCATTTGCCCCCCACCGGCTATTAATTCGGTATACTGCTTCTGGTACTCGCGAGGCCCACCCTGGGTCATGGGGCCTCAGAGCTCGTTTTAGAAGTCCGTTCGTTCTTTCCACAATACCATTAGCTTGAGGGTAGTAAGGGGTGTGGAAAACCCACTGGATTTCCTCATCCTTAGCCCATTCTTGCACCACTCCAGCAGTGAAATGGCTCCCATTATCAGATTGAATTGATTGAGGCTTGGGTAAGCAGCTAAACCATACTTTAAGACTTTTTACTGTATTTTCTCCTGTTGCTCTGGATACAGCTTCAGCTTGTGTTAGTCCTGATACCACCTCTACTCCTACTAACACATATCGTTTTCCCTCTGATAGCCTAAAGGGGCCAATATAGTCAATTTGCCATGTTTGCCATAAACCTTTGTTTGTCCTTAAATGTAGGGGTTGCTCTTTTAAAGGGTTATATTTTTCCAAACGAACTCGACATTGACCACATGCAGAAATAACAGTGTTACATAATTCTCGTGTAACAGCCCATCCTCTGCTAATAGCCTCTTTGTACAGGTCTTTACTCCCTGAATGGCCACGCTTCACATGCAGCCACTCCAAAAGGTGTTCCCATTTTTCCACTTCACCATCGACAGCAAGACTGGCTAGACGTGTTAAGGAATCTACCAGGTTATTTAGAAGGTGAGCTGGGTTATCCCCTGCCTGGTGTGCAGCAACCCAGCCAACTAAGAAAGATCTCTGCTTGGCGATATTCAGTATTTCTTCCCATTTGTCTCGTTGCCATACTGGCACTTGGTTTACTTCCCATTGGTTTTGCTCCCAAAATGGTAACCATTCAGTGCATCCTTTAAACACTGCATAGGAGTCAGTATAAATGTATACTGGTTCTGTTGTCTCAGCTTCCTTAACGACTACGCACCACACAGCAACTAACTCCCCTACTTGGGCACTACCCTCTCCCTCAGTTATCACATGCTCCCCTGAATCAATATGTAAAGCTACTGCTCGATACTTCCACGTCCTTCCATCCCTTTTTGCGGAAGCATCAGTGAACCATACGTTTTTTAAATGGGGTTTGAAATCAGGAGCCACTTTGATATACAATGGAGGGGGTTCTGTATCTGGGTGATCAGAAGGGGGATCCTGTATTTGGAGCGTTTTGGGTGTTCCCTCCTCTACCTGTCTAGTGTGACAGTAGTGGTCTAGCTGGGCATACCACTTCCTTACTGTTTCTCCTTGAGCTACTCCTGCGGGGGGAGGAGTTCCAGCCAATATTGGTTTCAGGATCTTAAAGGGTCCTCGCAAGATGATGGGCTGTTGTCGTATAATTCTCTCAGCTTCTTGTAAGGCTAAGTTAACCACAAAGAGTCCTTTGTCCCAAACTGAATACCGTTTTTCAGCATCCTTAAAGCTACGTGAAAAAAATCCTATAGGACGAGTAGGACCTTCAGGTCCACGCTGCCACATATGTATAGATAACCCATGAATTGCAAAACCCCATTCTATGTGGAGTGGGTCTGTTGGATGTATCGGCCCTAGGGCCTGGTAAATCCCTGCTTCGAAAATTAATAATTTCAGGGCCTCTTCATGGACAGATGTCCAGTCCCAAGCAGTCCTTTTACGGGTTAAATCATATAAAGGGCGAGCTATGATAGAAAAGTCGGGGATGTGTTTCCTCCAAAACACTAGCAAGCCTAGGGCATGCTGTAATTCTTTCTTATTTTCAGGCATTTTCACTTGTTCAAGGGTGGACAAGGTTTCGGGAGGTATACACACAGTCCCTCCTTTCCACCAGATACCTAAAAATTTTACTTCAGGTGATGGGAGTTGTACCTTTTCTGCAGGAATTTGGAGCCCTAAATTCTCTAAGTGATTAATGATTTCTCTCTGGGTTTGCCCCACCGCAGTGGTGTCTGGTCCTCCAATTAGCACATCATCAATATATTGGTATACTTTTACTCCATCTTTGGGAGTGATCTGATTTAGTTCCTGGGCTAATGCATAGTGAGCAATGGTTGCTGAGTGGCAATAGCCTTGGGGAAGCCATGTAAATGTATATTGTACACCTTCCCAGGTAAAGGCAAAGCGATCCCTATCTGCTTCTTGCAAGGGAACCATAAAGAACATGTCTTTCACATCAATGGTTGCTAAAATCTGGTGACCTTGTTCTTGTATGGTTGCAATTAATTCTGCTATATTGGGGACTGCAGCTGTTAATGGGCCAGTATTGGCGTTCAGGCGTCGATAGTCAACTGTCAACCGCCACTTCCCATTTGGCTTGCGGACTGGCCATACTGGGGAATTGTAGGGTGAGTGCGTAGGAATAACTATCCCCTGTTCCCGTAACTCAGTTATCACTGAAGTGATCCCTTCCCTTGCTCCCAAAGGCAAAGCATAAGGTTTGACATTAACTATCTTTGAAGGGGGAAGAGTTGGTGCAGACTGCAAAAGCCTTACAGAGATTGCGGGACACCCGAATTTCCATTCTCTTCCCTTAGAGTCTACCCACGACCGGCCCTTTAAGAGGTCAAGTCCTAGAATATTGGTGGGTAGAGGACCTAGTATCATAGTAACCTCAACAGGGAATGAATCCCCTGGCAGCCAGCATTTAACTTTAGCTGTCGGCTGTGGCTGGGAGCTTCCGAAAATGCCTGTGACCCATATCTGCTTCTTATCTGCAATTATTCCATTGCGGTTAGCAACATCCGTCCGGAGTGCTGATATCTGAGCACCCGTATCAACTAAAAAAGTTACTGGGGTCTTAAAGGGACCAAGGGGAAAAGTAATCAACAGGTCTCCTGTCTTATTTTCAGTGAGCCTCCTTAAATAAACCCACTGGCCGTCCCCCGGCTCACTTACTGGGGACGGCGTGTCTAGTTTCCCGTCCTGCGGACAGTCATACCTTCCTCTGGAGCAGTGGGTGTTTGGGGAGTGGGAGTTGCCAGCGACGGTGGATTCGCCCCCTTATAGTCTCAAATGTTTAACTCAGTATGGGGAGGCTCCTTGTTCTTGTCTTTCCACCCTAGGACCAACTTTTCCAGGACAGAGGTGGGCAAGCCGTCCATCACATCCTGGGGAATTCCCTTTTCTATCCCTTCTGCCCGCAACAAGTTTCGCTGACCCCCATATGGCTTTTTGGTGTTTACAGTCTTAGATGGGGGAGGTCGGCCAGGGCCTTCTATTCGGTGGATAGCAGGTTTAGCCCTGCTTTCTTCCCTTGTGAGACCCATTCTCCGGCCATAGTTAATCAATTCCTGTGCCACTTCTCCCCAGGTCAGGGCACCTCCTGCATTCCGCCTGCCTCCTCTAGGTGCTATAGCATCGCGTAATCTATCCTGCAGCTGGACAGCATATAATTTCAAAGAATCTGGTAAACCTCGGATTAGAGGAGTCATTCTATTGGGATTGGCATTTAACAACATCGGAGAGGGCTGTTGTGGCACTAATCGCCTATCATGCATTAATTGGAGACAAGCAGTTTTCTGTAAGCTCTTGGTTAACTGATTTATAGAAGGGGTATCTATCCGTGTTGGTTCTCCCCGTTCCATTTGGTCTATTCCCCCTGCCCAGTAAGCTGCCCGCTGCGTCAGAGACCATGGTTCCCTAGGATCATCGGTAGTTAGGAACACTCCAGGTCCCCAATATCCTTGGGCTTCATCTTCTGACAATAAAATCCGGTCACCACCAGTTAATGACACCCTCCACACATATTCTGTTTCAGTCTCCTTTGCTAGTATGATATACTTTTCCTGAATTTTAGATAATTCAGTGGCAGAATATGGTATCGTCTTAATGGTCACGTGTGGTGCTCCGCCAAATTGGCCATTGTCTATGGTTTCTGTTTTAATTAATGGCCTCATTGCTATCTCTTCATCCTCAGGGTAAAAAACTTTTCTGGTACATTCTAACTCTTGATTTGGGTATAAAGATTTTTGCTGTTTCACTTGAACTACCTCTAGACCTTGCAGGTCTAAGTCCGAGTCAGATCGTTCATCTGCCTCGGCTTGTAAAATTCTTTCCCGATCTAACGCATCAGACAAGGCAGCATGAAGCCGCTGCGTTGTATTATGCTCAGCAGTTAACTGCTCTTGCAGGACTTTAACTAAATCCTGCAGGGACTGAATCTTCTCCTTATCTGCCTGCTCAGCTCTCATTGTTTCCTGTCTGTCTTCCTGAGCTGCTGCGAGTGCGGCCCCTAACACTGCACACACTACAGCCTTCCCTTTTCCCGGGCGAAACCTGCCTTCTTTTGCAAGCTTCTCAATTCTTCCTACAATGGCTTTTGGATCATGCCAGTGGTTTCGTGCCCAGGCTACTCCTTGTGGGGAAGGGTGGGCTTTATATACAATTAGCTTCTCTAAAACAGGGGAACAGTCAGACACAGATATTTCCCGGGTCACCATGCCTGCCACTGCTCGGATCTCTCCCGACTTATTGTTGAGAGATCCTTCCCAGATCCTCCCTGCCCGCTCTCCGGGTGGAGGTCCGGTATCCCGTTAGAATCTCCCTTCCAACAAGGGAAATCCTGTATAGGCAGTTAGCCTCTCTAAAAACTGTGGAACAGTCAGACACAGATATTTCCCGGGCCTCTATGTCTGCCACTGCTCAGATCTCTCCCGACTTAGTGTTGAGAGATCTTTCCCAGATCCTCCCCGCTCGTTCTCCGAGTGGAGGTCTGGTATCCCATTAAAAACTCCCTTCCAACAAGGGGAATCCTGTCCGTGACGCCAATTAAGATGTCGCGTCCCAAAGTTGGAGCGACTCAGGTTCGTGGATTTCCTTTGTCAGAATTAAGGTGAAACGACACCAGGGGAGTTCAAACAACAACCAACATTTATTCAACCTAGCTAACTTTGTCCAAGTACACATGAATTTGTTAGTATGAACCTTGCAACATGTCACTAAGCCGCTATTTGAGAAGAGGAGGGAAGTACAGGAAAATGAAATGGAAAAAGGAACATGAAATGTACCAGAAGGAGAGCTCTCCCGTTGAGTCACGAGGTTCAGAGCAGACCCCCTTGCTTTCTGGACTCCTTCTCAAAGAGGAGCTCAGGGGCGGCTAGGTCCACTCTTAGTCTCAGACTTGGTCAACGGTTTATGTTTCAAAGGATGAGGGACTGTGGAAAAGAGAGAAGGAAAAGAGGGAGAGAGAGTGAGAGAAAGAAAGAAAGAAAGAAAGAAAGAAAGAAAGAAAGAAAGAAGAGAAGAGAGGGGTTTCACCAGTCCTGGGTCCAGCGTTGGTCCAGCCAGCGTAGAGATCCAGTTCCAGAGGGCGCGCGCTGAGGATTCGTTCTCTCTTCTTTTATAGTGTGTTAGTTGATGATCTCAACATGCGCAGTTCCCACACCCGGGGTTCACTGGAATCGGTTAGTGAGCTTTGGGGAGGGGTGTTCATTGTAGAGTTGCCTCTCTTTTCCTGCTGGCATGACCACTTAAGATAGAAGCACAATCTCAACTTCCATGGGGCCTTCTTCCTCCAGGAAGGCATAAATTGTGTTCCTTCTCCTGGTCACTGAAGATAAGGAATTGGGGCTTTGGAGAAGTGTGTTCCCACCCTCCGTGGGGCCCTCTCCTCTGTCCACATTGTCCTGTTCACAAAACTCCAGCATTTTTACAGAGGTTGTTTTGTCCACCAAAGCTCTTTTAGCGGATGTTTGAGACATTGAATTTGTCAGACCGTCACATGGAGGCAGGGACATTTCAGTCTGATTTTTATCTCCTAACAAGACTGACAGACCCAAGTCTTTTCATGGCAATTTGTTGAAGACATCTGGTGAAGCTTTCTAGGGGATGAACACACAGCAGAGCATTCCTCTGGTATCGGTTGGCATGGCAACTAGTAAAAGACTATTCAACATCCATAGGGTTCAAACAGGTTGAAGCCTAGTTGAAAATCCATTTGGGCTCCTATCTGCAAAATTCTCCTTTTGAAAATGCACTAAACCTTTTTTCAGGGAACCAGGCTGAACCAGTAGGTACAATTGTGGAGCCTTCTGTCTCAAATAATTTCCAAAGCACAGTATTAATGATTCCAGGAAGCAGAGGCCTGAGATGATAGACAGTATTACTGGCACTGTACAAAGCAGAAGGCTGGTAAAGACTGCTGAAGCCTGGGGGTAGTGTAGGGAAAGATGAGACAGAGGGGAGAAAAAAATGCTGTTATCAAAGTTTAGTACAGTAATTATCATGAGTCACCACAGGCAAATAACTGATTATGCTTCATCATCACATATTGTTAAGTAATAAAAAGTTTATTCTATACAGGGCACTCCACTCCCTACTTGACAAGGTCACATCACTCAAACACACCCAACAGCTGCACTATAGAGGTTGTTTATTTAAAAAGACTGACATAGGAAAAAATATCTTGAAAAGTGGTGTTCATAACAAGTAAATTGTCTTTGATGCATAACTTTGTGAATATTGAGAAGAGAAAGAATTTACCACCCTGGGTGTTGTCCTCCCATAGGCATTAGTCCAATCTCTGCAATGCCTGCGCAGGATATGCATTTGGGGAATAGATTCATTTGGAGTTTGCTTTTCTTTCTGCAACCTGTCCCTTCATAAGCACAGTGGTTTAACAGCTGTACCAACTCTGTAGAGTTGCTTTCTAGATTTAAAATGGTTTACATAATGGAGTTCAAGGGCTGATTAACTGGGAGCACACTATAGCTGGAACTGTAACCAGAGAATCATGTGGAAGACAAGTGTGTATCATCGCAAGGTGCAAGCTTAGTTATAGAAACATGATATTCCTCCATTTCTTTAATGCTGGTGTATACAAAATAGGAAGGGAAACCGGTTAAGAGAGTCAGTCCAGGATAGAAAACCCCTGTCTACACACTTTGCAACTAATACAGCAGGACTACAGGGACACCTTTTCATAGGGCAGAGGACTGTGGAATACATACTGTCTATAGCTTGTGCCTTCTTTTCAGGAAAACAAAGTACAGTGATACACCTCTGAAATCCAGGATAATCACACTGTTGAGGGCTGCTGATTTCAGTGTGCTTGGGACCATGCATTAAATGAGTAAGATAAGAATTGCTGTAGAGAGTGTGTATATAACTGTGCTTATATTTGTTTTTTATGCATGTATTTTTGTCTGTTACTAAATTATATAGGATATTTGGGAATTTATTAGTGTGATACACTTTCTCCTTGAGTATAAACTTAAAAAATTTAAAAGAAATTCATTACTAAGTCTTTGTTCAAAATTCTAAGCTTGACTATACTGTTTGCCCTTTACCTGGACCTCCTTAGGAAACCAGATGTAAACCTTAACAAGGGTTATCTGGGTTAAATACAATTCCAGTGAACTGTACAGCAATGGGTAACCTGGCTCTAGTTAAAGTTAAAACTTTTTCCTCTTCACCACCACAAAAAAACTTTGTGATCTTTTCAAATTTATAGCAGGGAATAAAAGAGAATTCCTGCTCAACTTCTTCTTCTTCACCCCCAAATTATGATTATATACTCTTCCTGGCTGTGATAAAATGATGAATATGGATGCATTTATGTATGACAAAAACTTGCAGTTGAAGCACAAAGTTCATCATTTTTCTCCACTAATTAAGTGACATTTGCTATCCTAATATTGCTGTTTTGTGAGTTAATATCGATTGTTTCAGTGAGATCCCTCTTCAATCAGACATCCAGGCTCCAGTGTTTCGCTTCACATTTTTGGATGTATGTAGGTGGTTCAGAAAAGATGGATTCAGTCTATAACTACTTGTTATTAAAGGAGTTCTCTAGCAGTGAGTTCCCTTATTAACCATAAAGTTGGAAGAAATGGTTATTTTGATGCTTTCTTACTTGGATCGACCACATACAAGAGCATGTGTATATAAGCGGAACAGCCAAGGGCTGGTGCCACTCTGATGTCCTATTGACATGTATTTTGGAAGCAAAAGATCAATGGCTTGGATCAGGCTCTAGGACACTTCATTTCAGGAGGGAGTGAAGACTGGCATAGACATTCACAGAATCGCAGAATGGTTGAGGTTGGAAGGGACCTCTGGAGGTCATCTGGTCCACCCTTGCTGCTTAAACAGGGACACCTAGAGTGGGTTTCCCAGGACCATGTCCAGATGTCTTTTGAATATCTCCAAGGAGGGAGACTCCACAATCTCTCTGGGTAACCTGTTCCAGTGCTCTGGTCACCCTCACAGTAAAAAAGGGTTTCCTTATGTTCAGATGGAACCCCTTGTGTTTCAGTTTGGTCCCATTGCCTCTTGTCCTGTCACTGGACACCACTGAAAAGACCCTGGCTCCGTCCTCTTTGCATTCTCCCTTCAGATATTTGTATACATTAATAAGATTCCCCTTTCACATTCACTGCTCCTAGAGCCTTTGTTCTTCTAAGGGGCATGCATTTGCTTGCTTTTTAATTCAGTGAGAAGCCTGCTTGCATCTACATTATTTAGTTATTTTTAAGGTCAAATGCTTAGCAAGCACTCTGTATGCATACTGAGTTCAGTATGGCTGAAACTAGCCCTGTCATAGTTCCAGGAGAACATAATGACAAGAACTTCAAAATGTTTAGTCACTATATTATGGGAATGACTGCAGAGGTTTTTTTCTATTGTATTTGGGGCAGTTATTTCTTTTAGGCAGCAATGGGTTTGAGTCTTGAATTGGTCCTTATGTGCCATAGTATTTCCAGTAAATGGATAGATGGTGATCTAAAGTGAATCCAACTAGGTTTAATTTTATCGGGTTTTTTGGTCCTTTTGGCATATATCACCATAAATTCCATATCAAGGAGAAAACACCTTATTTTCCCACTATATATCTGCTTTCTTGGTCAGGTAAATCAATTTATACTTTGCAAGATGTTGTGCTTTGAAGAAACAAGCACCTTCTTCCAAATTGACTCATCAGCACTGAAGGTTGTCCATGGGCTTCAGCCTCCACAAATATGTAGACAGCCCACCTACAGTAACTAGTTTACAATGCCTAAAGGCAGCTCATCTGTTCACAGTTCATTGCTTGTCACAACCCAGACTGGACAGACCAGGAAGTCGTGATTAATTTGAAATTCCCTCTGACTAAATTAAGGTGAAACGACACCAAACGATCAGTTAAAGATTTTATTCATGACAGAAGTAAACTGAACTGAGGAGGCATGGTAGTAGGTGGCAGGGTTTCTCACAACAGGAATTGGCATAAGACTACTTCTGTAAACTGTGTAACCATATACATCAATTCAGGGAATAAGGAGATCCCTCCCATTGAGTCACGAGGTTCAGAGCAGACCCCCTTGCTTTCCAGACTCCTCCTCAGAGAAGGATCTAGGGGCAGCTGGATCTACTCTTAGTCCCACACTTGGTCAGCAGTTTATGTCTTGAAACGGATGAGGTGTAGGGATTGTGGAGAAGACAGAGAAAGATTTCACCGGTCCTGGGTCCAGCATTGGTTCAGTCAGCTGAGGGGTCCAGTCAGCTGAGGGGTCCAGTCCCAGTGGGCTTGCGCACCCGGGGCTTCAGTTTGTGTCCTTTTATGATCCTTGCCCCTCCTTCGGGCGGGCACCCGAACTTGTCAGGTTAATGAACAGTTTGTGAGCCTTTGGGTTTGGGGGTCGTTTGTGGAGTAACTTCTCCTTCCCTGCAGACAGGGCCATTGTTTGATCTCTGTATCAGAACAGCTTATCAGAACAGGGAGCTGTGCACCCTCCAGCATGCCCTCCCACTCCTGTTGCTGATGTCTGAGCTGATGGGCTTTTCACCTTGGTTCCTTGCTGTGCAGGGTTTGTCTTTAAGCAGAACTTGCCCCACCACAGTGTTTGAGACATTAACTCTTTCAGTCTCTCACACTGCTTGATTGCATCATGTCCTCTGTATGAAAATCAGCACGTTGTTATGAGTGCAGATGTAAGGAGTCAGTTATGCCACTTTGAAATCCATGTTAGCTTGAACAATACTAAAACTTTGGGAAGGCTCTAATTAAAGGGGAAAAAACCCCACAGGATCATCTAGTTCCATGCTTGATTTGATGATAAAACTTCACTCTCCCTTTTTGTCATTCTGCAATGTCAAGTGGTTAACTGCACTTCAGAAAATGAATTCTAGTTTTATTCTTTCTATTTACAGTATTCAAGTTTTAGATTAAATTTTTATGCAGGCTTTCTTTCAAGATATGCCTGCTGCAATCCATGAGCTTGATCCAGTAAGTGAAAAATTATACTCAGTATTAAATATCTATACTTTTTGGATGTTTCTTATTGTTTTCATATGCCTGGCTCTAAGATTCAGTCTTTTTTTTTTATTATTTTATACATAAATAGGTGGGACCCCTCCATTTAAATTACTCCTCGTGTGTGTTGCTAGGAGTCTTCACTATCAATGGATGCAAGCAGATTCCTCTGTCATGGACTCTCTCTTTTTCTAGGAGCACTAAATGCCACAGATATCAATCAATTTGAATGACCTGTTATGTTGTTATTGCATAGCCTTAATAAATCACCTGTAAGGTGTTGCCTATATGTACCTTGTTTTCCCCAAATGTAAGTAATGCTCCTTTATCTCTAAAGAAATATCAGAATGGCTATTTTTTAATTATTTAAACATTTCTGACTGGATACACTTTTTACAGAAACATTAATATTATATATCATCTTTAGACCTCTCCTCCACCTGGCTGGAGGCAGGGCCCCTCTAATCCTGGTTAGAATATCCCTTACTCACTTTCTGCACACATGAATCAGAAGTCCCTTCAAGGGGATCAGAAATGAGATCAGCCCATCTACTGCGTCTGGGGGACTGCTCACGGGAAACTGGAGCAGCAGATTTCCAAGAAGAATCCTCTTTTCTGATTGCTTCTTTCGCAACTGCCGTGCTCATGCATCTAGGGCTGAGGTAGGTTCTCCATCCTACTTCCTCATGTCCTCTCCATGGTCACGCAGGTAAAACCACAGGTTAGCCCGTCGTGTGTACTTTCTCTCTCCTCTCTCTTGGGCAGAGGAACGCTTACTCCCAATAACTGCAATGCGGGCCTGTACAGGTGAGGAGGAGGACAGATCCACTTTGAATTGCTGGAACTCTTGGGACAATTCCTCTACAGCTGAGACACAGGCCTGTAGGGAGGAAGAGACACTTCCTTCGTATTGCCGGAGTTGGACATCCAATTCATCCACCGTTTGTCCATAGCCTTCTTTCCAGGACATTACTGCCAATGAGTTGGCATAGGTTGGTGGTGCACTTCGTAGAAACTTCCGCGACATGGGTTGTGTGCATTGGACTTCATCTGGATCTGTGGGTGACTGCGCATTTTCTGGATCATTGTAAATCACCTCCAGCACGGCTAATTCTCTCAGGTACTGGATACCTCTCTCCATGGTGGTCCACTTGCCTTGGTGACATGTAACTTCATCCCTGAAGGGGTACCTTTCCTTCACACCTGACAGAAGTCACCTCCAGAGGCTGAGGACTTGTGTTTTTCTCCCAATCGCCTTGTTGATCCCCCCTTCCCTGGACAGGGATCCCAACTGCTTGGTTTACTTACCCTCTAATTCCAAACTACTGGCCCCATTATCCCAGCATCGGAGCAGCCAGGTAACAATGTGCTCACCTGGGTCGCGGCCAAAATCTTTTCGTATGTCACGCAACTCACTCATGGATAGAGATCGGGTAATTATTTCAGGTTCTGCCTCTTCCTTCTGTTCTCGCGATGACCCTGGTTCATCTTCATCTCTTGCTAAGTGAACTGATTTCTTTGTGTGTTTCTTCTTCTGTACAGGGGTGACTGATACTGGCACAGGTTTGCTCTCTGGTTTAGCTGCACTACCTGTCGCCAAGGTTGGGGTAGCCATGGTGCCTGTTGCTCTGTTTTCCCTCTTTTCCCCCTGAGGGTGCTGCATAATATCAAGCAGTGTTTGGTAGACACTGGCTAGGGCCCAGCACAGTGCGATAAGTTGTACATCTCTGGAATAGCCACAGCATTTTCGTTTCAAATATTCTACCACTTCATGAGGGTTCTGTAGTTGTTTGGGAGTGAACTTCCAAGCCACTGGTAGGTGGGAAGTTCTCTAGATACCTGCCCATATCCTCCCACATGCCGTGCCACCCATGAATATCCAGCTTTGGGGCAGATCTCTGGGTGGTCCTCTTAAAGAACCTTTTGATAGCCCTAAACAAGACCTGAAACATATTCAGGAGGCATAGAACTAACAGCACACTGGCTTGTACATCCCAAGGATATTCAAAATTCTCGAAAGCTGTTGTAATTACCCGGAAGGAGAGAATGGAGGCGAACGGATGGGGGGGGAGTATCCCCCCTGACTTCCCCATGGATTGGGTGCAATTACCAATAAAATCCAACAAAAGGCGCCCGAAGTATGGAAATGATATCACTGCTTCATACAGATACCAGCTTAACCTCATGACCAGTGATGTAATCATTTCACAAGTCGACATTGCCTAGTACAGCAAAATGATAATCCCAATCACTTTCCCAGAGGTGAGAAACATAACTACAGGCAATACATAGAGCATATAAGAACTTACAAAACGCCACCATATAAACAAATGAACCAACATTGTAACTAGGATCTATTTTTCTAATACAAGAAATGCATATGACAAATTTGTTTCAACATGCTCTGGCCAGATCTGTTGTTATCTCAACCCTTCGTGCCCCACGTTGGGCGCCAAAAAGGACTCTCGTGGTTTCAGCGCATCCGGTAATAAAACACCACGCAGCCGCTCGCTCACTCCTCCTGCGCCCCTCCGGAAAGGAGAAAAGAAAAAGAAAAAAAAAAACCAAAAAAAAGCAAACCAACCAAACAAACAAAAAAAACCAACGGAACCTCAAAGGTTGTGATAAGGACAATTTAATGGGACAACACAAAAAGAGAAGTTACAACAGCAAGAACAGTACTAATAAAAGAATATACAAAGCGAGTGATGCACAGTGCAACTACTCACCACCCAGAACCCGACAGTCCCCTCACTCCCTCACTGAAAGCCGAGAGAGCACCCCCAGCCCGCTCCCCAGTTATATACTGAGCATGATGGCACATGGTATGGAATAGCTCCTTGGCTAGTTCAGGTCAGCTGTCCTGGCTGTCCCCCCTCCCAGTTTCCTGTGGAAATTAACTCTATCCCAGCTGAACCCAGGACATTTCCGTTGAAAAACAAGGCTGCTCCACCTGGCTGATCACTGACAATGTGCAGTGAGAACATTCAATTAAAAATCATTGTCAAAATATCTCAATCTCAGTGATGAAAAAGGTGCAGGTATGCTCTCTGTAACTATGGGATGAATAATAACTATCCTATTTTTATTCTGGTTTTATACTTGTTTAGTATTTTTCAGCCAAGTTTCTGTATCAGACCACAGGTATTTCTAAAAGCAATGACCTTTTTGTAGTATTCCTGTTTCTCCTCCATCCCTACCATTTGCTTTGTCAAAATATCAGGCTTCTCCTCAATTAACACTGCTATTTTGGAAATCTTTCCCTTTATATAATTCTACAGATGAATCTTTCGGACTGTTTAACTTAAAAGTAAACCTTTTTCTGTTGCTTTCTATAACAACATTATTGAGAGATACATTTTATGACCTATTGTGCCATGCTGATTTGTTCTTTTGCTGTACTGTGATATTTTGTCCTAGTTTCAGCTGGGATAGAGTTAACTGTCTTCCTAATAGTTGGTACAGTGCTATGTTTTGAGTTTAGTATGCGAAGAATGTTGATAACACTGATGTTTTCAGTTGTTGCTCAGTAGTGTTTAGACTAAAGTCAAGGATTTCTCATCTTCTCATGCCCAGCCAGCGAGAAAGCTGAAGGGGCACAAGAAGTTGGCACAGGACACAGCCAGGGCACCTGACTCAAAGTGGCCAAGGGTGTATTCCATACCATGTGACGTCCCATCTAGTATAGGAACTGGGAAGTGGGGGGGGGGGGGGGAATCTCAGGGACTAGCTGGGTGTTGGTCGGCGGGTGGTGAGCAATTACACTGCACATCATTTGTACATTCCAATCCTTTTATTACTACTGTTGTCATTTTATTAGTGTTATCATTATCATTATTAGTTTCTTCTTTTCTGTTCTACTATACCTCTCTAATCTTAACCCACGAGTTTTACTTCTTTTCACAATTTTCTCCGCCATCCCACTGGATGGGGTGGAGTGAGTGAGCAGCTGCATGGTGCTTAGTTGCCGGCTGGGGTTAAACCATGATAGTCCTTTTTGGTGCCCAATGTGGGGCACGACGGGTTGAGATAGCAACAAACCTGACCAGAGCTTGTTAAAACAAATTTGTTACAAGCATTCATTATATTGGTCTAAGAGTCACTGGTCACTGTGTTGATTTATGTGTTCTTAGAGGTTTTGCTCTGTTTTTTAAAGTTCTGTTATGTATCGCCTCACTTGCTGTATGTACTCCCTGTTCTGCTGCTTATCATCCGTGGGAGGTGGATTAAGGTTTTCGCGTTGATGTATGGTATAACACTGGTTTATGGTATGATAAAGTCATCGGCTGTGGGATTAATCCGGTATTTGCACTCAGCATTGTCACCTTTATACTGTGGGAGCCATCTGTGGGAAACTATTAATAATTATACCATTTACCTTTCCTCCATGGAAAACCAGTCTATGGGTGGGGTCCCTTTCTTCCCCTCTCCTTTCTCCTTCAGTCCAGTTACAATGGTGTTTGAGGATTTTGAAAAATTTAAATATTCTTGGGATGTTGAGACCAGCACGGTCCTAGCCCCACTGCTAGGAATTAGCATGCTTCTGAATGTTGTTCAGGTCTTGTTTAAGGGTAAACAACTATTTAAGAAGATCACCCAGAGGTCTGTCCCGAGGCTGGATAATTATGAGTGGCAGGGTGTGTGGGGTGGTATGGGCAGGTACCTAGAACAGTGGGCACCTCCAATGTTTTGGAACTTCACCCCTGAACAAGTGCAGAATCCAGAAGAATTAGCTCCAGAGAGATACAAATCACTGCAACATGCTGGGTCCTGGCCCATGCCTATCGAGCCCTGTTCAACACCACTCAGTACCCTCAATGGGAAGAGAAAGTCTCTGGACCTAACAACAAAATGATGAGCACTGCGGTCACTGAAACCTCGGCAATGGGCGCTGTGGCCCCGCCAGCTCCAGCAATGAGCATTGCAGCCACCCAGACCGTGGTGACAGTCACCGCGACCCCTCCAGCCCCGACGACGACAACTGTGGCTACCGAAACCTCAGCAACAGGTACTGCAGACCCTCCGGCAATGGCGACGAGCACAGCAGCTACCCAAACCTTGGAGAGAGACGCTGTGGTTATCCAAAAACCAGCAAGGGATACTGCAACTGAACTAGAGGACCAACCTGCACCAGTATCAGTTGCCCCCGTACAGAAAAAGAAATATACAAAAAAAGCAATTCGCTTAGCGGAGGATGAAGGTGAACCAGGGTCATCATGGGAACAGGAGGAAGAGGCAGAACCAGAGGTAATCACCCGGTCCCTATCCTTGAGTGAGCTGCGGGATATGTGAAAAGATTTTGGCCGCCGTATAGGTGAGCATATTATCACCTGGCTCCTCCGATGCTGGGACAATGGAGCTAATAGCTTGGAATTATAAGGTAGGGAAGCCAAGCAGCTGGGATCACTTGCCAGGGAAGGTGGCATTGACAGGGCAATTTCAAAAGGGACACAAGCCCTCAGCCTCTGGAGGCAACTCCTGTCAAGTGCAAAAGAAAGGTACCCCTTTAAGGAAGATGTTATATGTCAATCAAGCAAGTGGACCACCATGGAAAAAGGTATCCAATATCTGAGGGAATTAGCTGTGCTAGAGATGATTCATCATGACCTGGACAACCCACAATTACCCAAAGATCCAGACGAAGCCCAATGCACACGACCCATGTGGCGGAAGTTTGTACAGAGCGCACCATCATCCTATCCCAACTCACTGGCAATAATGATCTGGAAAGATGAAGTGGCACCGACAGTGGAGGAAGTGGCTCGCCAACTGCGTCAATACGAAGAAAATCTCTCCTCCTCCCTACAAGCCTGCATTTCGGCTGTGGAGAAGCTGTCCCAGGATGTCCAACAAATCAAAGGGCATATATCCTACTCCCCACTTGTAAGGACCAATGTCTCAGCTATTAGGAGTGAGCACTCCTCTGCCCAAGAGAGAGAATATAGAAGGTACACACTGCGAGGTGCCCTGTGGTTTTACCTATGTGATCATGGAGAGGACATGAGGAAATGGGACGGAAAACCTACCTCGGTCCTAAATGCACGGGTACATGACCTGCGAGGAAAAACCACCACAAAAGGGGATTCTACCAGGAAAAATGCCGCTCCAGTTTCCAAAGAGAGTAGAAGGGCTGATCTTACTTCTGATCCTCTTGAGGGGAATTCTGAGCCAATTTTACAAGAAGTGGATACTGGATACTCTGACCAGAATTAGAGGGGCCCTGCCTCCAGCCAGGTGGAGGAGAGGGACAACTGGGTCTATTGGACTGTGTGGATTCGATGGCCTGGCATGTTAGACCCACAGGAGTATAAGGTTCTAGTAGACACCAGTGCACAGTGTACTCTAATACCATCAAGTTATAACGCGACAGAATCCATCTGTATTTCTGGTGTGACAGGGGGATCCTAAAAGTTAACTGTATTGGAAGCTGAAGTAAGCCTAACTGGGAATGAATGGCAGAAACACCCCATTGTGACTGGTCCAGAGGCTCCGTGTATCCTGGGCATAGACTATCTCAGGAGGGGGTATTTTAAAGACATGAAGGGGTATCGATGGGCTTTTGGTATAGCTGCCTTGGAGACAGAGGGCACTGAACAGTTGTCTACCCTGCCTGGTCTGTCCCAAGACCCTTCAATTGTGGGGTTGCTGAAGGTTGAAGAACAACAAGTGCCAATTGCTACCACGACGGTGCACCGGCGGCAATATCGCACCAACCGAGACTCCCTGATTCCCATCCACAAGTTGATTTGCCGACTGGAGAGCCAAGGAGTGATCAGCAAGACTCACTCACCCTTTAATAGTCCCAAATGGCCAGTGCGGAAGTGTAATGGGGAGTGGAGACTAAGAGTTTACTATCGCGGCCTGAATGAAGTTACGCCACCGCTGAGTGCTGCCGTTCCAGATATGCTAGAACTTCAATATGAACTAGAGTCAAAGGCAGCCAAGTGGTATGCCACAATTGACATTGCTAATGCGTTTTTCTCAATCCCTCTGGCAGCAGAGTGTCGTCCACAATTTGCCTTTACTTGGAGGGGCGTCCAATACACTTGGAATTGATTGCCCTGGGGTGGAAACACAGCCCCACCATTTGCCATGGACTGATCCAGACTGCACTGGAAAAAGGTGAAGCTCCGGAACACCTGCAATACATTGCTGACATCATCATATGGGGCAACACAGCAGAAAAAGTCTTTGAGAAAGAGAAGAAAATAATCCAAATCCTTTTGAAGTCTGGTTTTGCCATAAAAGAAAGTAAGGTCAAGGAACCTGCACAGGAGATCCAGTTTTCGGGAATAAAATGGCAAGACAGGCGTCATCAGATCCCAATGGATGTGATGAACAAAATAGCAGCTATGTCCTCATTGACTATTAAAAAGGAAGAAGAATGATTTTAAATGGAAGCCCAAACAATGACAAGCTTTTGAACAAATTAAACAGGAGATTGTTCATGCAGTAGCCCTTGGACCAGTCCAGACAGGACAAGATGTAAAAAATGTGCTCTATACTGCAGCCGGGGAGAATGGCCCTACCTGGAGCCTTTGGCAGAAAGCACCTGGGGAGACCCGAGGCCGACCTCTGGGGTTTTGGAGTCGGGGATATCAAGGATCCGAGGCTCGCTATACTCCAACTGAAAAAGAGATCTTGGCAGCATATGAAGGAGTTTGAGCTGCCTCAGAAGTGCTTGGTACTGAGACACAGCTCCTCTTAGCACCCCGACTGCCAGTGCTGGGCTGGATGTTCAAAGGGAGGGTCTCCTCTACACATCATGCAACTCATGCCACATGGAGTAAGTGGATCACACTGATCACACAGCGAGCTCGCATAGGAAACCCCAGTCGCCCAGGAATGTTAGAAGTGATCACGGACTGGCCAGAAGGCAAAGATTTTGGAATGTCGCCAGAGGAGGAGGTGAAGAGGCCCTGCTGTATAATAAACTGCCAGAAAATGAGAGGCAATATGCCCTGTTCACTGATGGGTCCTGTCGCAATGTGGGAAAACATCAGAGGTGGAGGGCTGCTGTATGGAGTCCTATACGACAAGTTGCAGAAACTGCTGAAGGAGAAGGTGAATTGAGTCACTTTGCAGAGGTGAAAGCCATCCAGCTAGCGTTAGATGTTCCTGAAAGGGAGTAGTGGCCAGTGCTCTATCTCTATACTGACTCATGGATGGTGGCAAATGCCCTGTGGGGGTGGTTA
This sequence comes from Astur gentilis, assembly GCF_929443795.1. Lineage (NCBI taxonomy): Eukaryota > Metazoa > Chordata > Aves > Accipitriformes > Accipitridae > Astur > Astur gentilis. The sequence goes on along the minus strand of NC_064918.1, from coordinate 17,752,142 downwards.
CAGCAGTGGAAGCAGAGCAACTGGCAGCGCAGAGGTAAACCCATTTGGGCTGCCGCACTGTGGCAAGACATTGCTGTTCAGGTAGAGAATCTAATTGTAAAAGTACATCACATAGATGCTCACGTACCCAAGAGTCGGGCCACTGAAGAACATCGAAACAACAAACGGGTGGATCAGGCTGCCAAGATCGAAGTGTCTCAGGTGGACCTGGACTGGCAAGATAAGGGTGAGCTATTTATGGCTCAGTGGGCCCATGACACCTCAGGCCATCAGGGAAGAGATGCAACACATAGATGGGCTCGTGATCGAGGGGTGGACTTAACCATGGACACTATTGCACACATTATCCATGAATGTGAAACATGCTGCAGTCAAGCAAGCCAAGCAGTTAAAGCCCCTTGATGGCTGAAATATAAATATGGGGAAGCCTGGCAGATTGACTATATCATACTCCCATAAACTCGCCATGGCTAGCGCTATGTGCTTACAATGGTGGAAGCAACCACTGGATGGCTGGAAATATATTCTGTACCCCATGCCACTGCCCGGAACACTTGAAAAGCTGATCTTGTGGCGACATGGCACCCCAGAAAGAATTGAGTTGGACTTCGGGACTCACTTCCGAAACAACCTCATAGACACCTGGGCCAAAGAGCATGGCATTGAGTGGGTGTATCACATCCCCTATCATGCACCAGCCTCTGGGAAAATTGAGCGATACAATGGACTGTTAAAGACGACACTGAGAGCAATGTGGGGTGGAACTTTCAAACATTGGGATACACATCTAGCAAAAGCCACCTGGTTAGTCAACACCAGAGGATCTGCCAATCGGAGTGGCCCTGCCCAATCAGAATTTTTACATACTGTAGGAGGGGATAAATTCCCTGTAGTGCACATAAAAAAATATGTTAGGGAAGACAGTCTGGGTTACTCCTGCCTCAGGCAAAGGTAAACCCATTTGTGGGATTGCTTTTGCTCAAGGGCCTGGGTGCACTTGGTGGGTGATGCGAAAGGATGAGGAAGTTCAATGTGTGCCTCAAGGGGATTTAATTTTATTTGAGAATAGCCAGAATTAAACTTTATGTTATTAGTTGCTATATAACCCTGCTACTGTATGTTATCATTACTATAATTGTTATATGCTATATCCATAGTACTATAGTAAGAATCACTTAGATCAAGCAAGAAAGAACTGTGATAAAAGTGAGCAAAGCGCAGTAGTGATGGAACCAGAACTGACTCCAGCATGCAACAATCCAACGGTGCACACCATCCTTCTGCTGCGTCAAATGTCACCTGCTCGTCACACCGCACTGAAGCCCAATTCTGCTCTACCAACTGAGAGGACTTTGCACCATCCCTCCTGCCCAGACAGACTGGTATGACAGATGGAGGCCAGAGTCAAGAACTAAATGAACTCAACAAACATTTTATGAACATGACCCATAAAATAAAGGAATGATATCTCTGTGTGTGTATACATATATATATCATTGTTCATATGTCTCAAAGGGACGGAAAAGGTGATGATGATTTACCAGGATGTAACTAAAGGTATGGGAACTGAGCATGACGTCAATGGTATAGAATGAGGGGTGGATGCTGTCCTGGTTTCAGCTGGGATAGAGTTAACTGTCTTCCTAGTAGCTGGTACAGTGCTATGTTTGGTTCAGTATGCGGACAATGTTGATAACACGGATGTTTTCAATTGTTGCTCAGTAGTGTTTAGACTATAGTCAAGGATTTTTCAGCTTCTCATGCCCAGCCAAGGCACAAGAAGTTGGCACAGGACACAACCAGGGCACCTGACCCAAACTGGCCAACAGGGTATTTCATACCATGGGACGTTCCATTTAGTATAGGAACTGGGAAGCGGGGGCAGGTAATCGCCGCTCAGGGACTAGCTGGATGTTGGTCGGCAGGTGGTGAGCAATTGCCCTGCACATCATTTGTACATTCCAATCCTTTTATTACTACTGTTGTCATTTTATTAGTGTTATCATTATCATTATTAGTTTCTTCTCTTCTGTTCTATTAAACCATTCTAATCTCAACCCATGGGTTTTACTTCTTTTTCCCGATTTTCTCCCTCATTCCACTGGGTGGGGGGGAGTGAGTGAGCGGCTGGGTGGTGCTTAGTTGCTGGCTGGAGTTAAACCACGACACTGCTCCTCACACCACTTTGCCAGCAAGCAGGCTGGAGGTGCACAAGAAGTTGGGAGGGGACACAGTTGGGACAGCTGACCCCAACTGACCAAAGGGATATTCCATTCCATATGACATCATGCTCAGCAATAAAACTGGGGAAAGAAGGAGGAAGGGGGGATGTTTGGAGTGATGTCATTTGTCTTCCCAAGTAACCGTTTTGCATGATGGAGACCTGCTTTCCTGGAGATGGCTGAACACCTGCCTGCTGATGGGAAGCTGTGAATGAATTCCTGGTTTTGCTTTGTTTGTGCGCACAGCTTTTGCTTTGCCTATTAAACTGTATCTCAACCCACGAGTTTTCTCACTTTTACCCTTCTGATTCTCCCCCCCATCCCACTGGGCAGGGGAGGAGTTAGTGATTGGCTGTGTGGTGCTTAGTTGCCAGCTGGGGTTAAACCATGACAGCTTCCCTCAGAAACATCCACATGAATGTGTTGCTCAGAACAGGTTGAGATGAAAGTTGGTAAATATAGGAATGGGACAACTTGCCAGAGAAAATAGGACTTGATGACTCTGCAGTCTCTGGCTGGTTTGGTTTCTACAGACCTATAAGTACTAATTTCCTTTTCCTGTTTATATATGCCAGTTATTCACTGAAAATAGTGATTTTGGTGATCTTTATTTGCTTTCAAGACTGTCGGAAGTATACAGGCATGATCAAAAAAACCACTTAAATGAACGTGTAACTTTAGGAGCCTGCTCACATGCTCAGATTGTGTCATAAATGTTAGCTGACATACAGTTACAGAGATTGCCAGTTGAGTAATATTGAAATATCCCTGAAAAGAGGTCACGCCTTATAGAATCATTTAGGTTGAAAAAGACCCTTAAGATCATTGAGTCCAGCCATTAACCTAACACTACCAAGTCCACTGCTAAACCATGTCCCTAAGCGCCACGCCTACACATCTTTTAAATACCTCCAGGGATGGTGGCTCAACCACTTCCCTGGGCAGCCTGTTCCAATGCTTGACAACCCTTTCAGTAAAGAAATTTTTCCTAATATCCAATCTAAACGTCCCCTGGCGCAACTTGAGGCCATTTCCTCTCATCCTATCACTTGCAACTTGGGAAAAGGACTGGCATCTACCTCGCTACAGCCTCCTTTCAGGTAGTTGTATCCACAACATTTCCCTCTGTGACATTCCTTAGGAATACTGTGTTTATTCCTTCCTGGCTTTCCCCTCCCGCAAAGGTAGTTCAGTTGCAACTCTAGATAATAAACATTCATATGCTTGTGCGGTTTTTTGTTTGGTTCTTTCAGAGGAAAGGGATCTTGCACTATTGATGATTCTTATCAGTCTTACTGTACTTAAAAATACAGAGAGATGTAAAGGAAAATTAATTAGATTTCTTTCTAACTGAAAATACACAACTTGTACCTCGTAATTGTACACTAACCTGGTTATGGAAGGGAAAAATAATGCTATAATAATGACCTTCTTTTTACCCCATTAAGAGCTTTGATGCTTTTTCTAGACAACATGCTTTTAATTTAAGCAGAACTTTTCAGTCTCTACCCCTTTTCTGTTGTTATGCCTGTATAACATGACTAGAGAATACACAATATGATACAACTGTGAGAGACTGAAAGAGTTAATGTCTCAAGCATTATGGTGGGGCAAGTTCTGCATAATGGCTAACTCTGCATAACAACCAACCCTTCAGTGTTCTGAGCAGGGCAGCTCACCATATATGCCCAAAGGTCAAAGAACGGTCATACCTTCAGGGAGGGAGAAGTTACTCCCCAAATGACCCCCAAGCCCACTGACCCATTTCCCAAAAGTTCTGGAAGCACAAACTGCCATGACATCTAATTAACCTAATGAGTTTGAGTGCCCACCCAAAGGAGGAGCAAGAAGATGATAAAAGGACACAAACTGAAGCCCCATGTGCACATGCCCTCTGGAACTGGACCCCTAGGCTGGCTGGACCAACACTGGACCCAGGACTGGTGAAATCTTTCTCTTTTCTCTTTTATCTCTCTGTCTCTCTCTCTCTTTTTTCCATAATCTCTACACCTCATCCCTTTAGACATAAAACCGCTGACCAAGTCTGGGACTAGGAGTGGATCTAGCTGCCTCTAAGCTCCTCTCTGAGGAGTCTAGAAAGCAAGGGGGTCCATTCTGAACCTTGTGACTCAACGGGAGGGCTCTCCTTATTTTCTTCCCTGAACTGATCCCCAAATAAACAAGGCTTGTCGTATATGTTTGGTAATGTATGATTAGCAATATGGTTTGCTGATGTGGTTTCATGCCAATTCTTGTTGTGAGTGAATAAAAGTTGTTTTGTGCGTTAAGGGATCCCTGGTGTCGGTTCACCTTAATCCTGACCTGGGAATGGGTGAACCTGAGTCGTCATCCTGAGAAATTGGGACATGACAACAACCAGTAATGATATTACACTACCAGTATGCTGGGGGCTGGGTTCATGTTTACGGGTAAACTCTGATGTTAGTTGATGATAATAGTTCAGGAAACAAAAGCTCATGCTTTTTTATCAGCTTAGCTTGCATAGACTTTATACAATTTGTTTAAAACATACATTTAACATATTGAAAAGTGATAGTAAATCCAGTTTTTAAACTTAATTCTGAAATCCATGTTATGCATGAATAATTACTGTTTAACAAAATTATAGGTGCTAGGATAAATGGAAACCATTCCTTCATTCTAAACAGCAGAAGAGACCTAACAGATAACACAAAGAGATATCATATTAGAATACATCCACTGAACATCCACTTAATTTGCAAGAGTTCAAAGGATATTAAATCCCAACAGAATGACATCAAAAAGGATTGTTAAAATATCTTGTCAAGCAGCATTGTTGTGCTGTCTAGCTTTTTAATTGTAGCATAATGTTAATACTATTAGAGTTTCTATAGAGACACACAGAGGTCAAGGATGCAAGAGAGAAAATAAAAGAAAAGGGGAAAATAAGAAAAGATTGTATGTGCTAATTACATTTTCTGGAGCTAGGCATGATGGTGTGACCTATATGCATTTTGGCCTAATGATATTATTTTTAAACTAATCTTTCAATATTAACTGGTTCGAGAGTAGGGTATGAAGTCTGTTATAGAAGATCAGGGGAAAATAGGAAGAAAATTACTAATAATGATTGGTTTGAGCTAATTAGATGTTTTTATGCAAATATATGAACCTTAAATATGATCTGGAAATAAAACACTGCTTAACAGTTACTATTAAGCTATACATTAGAAGATCAATTAAAGAGAACTTTCTAATGATCAAGCTGTACAAGAGTTGCTATGGAAACCTGGAGAGAGAGACATTCAGAATGCAAAATAGCTAAAGAAAAAAAAATTGTAAACAAGTATCATAGAATGTGTATAATCAGTTAAGTAATAAAAGGCTGTTTCAGTACTTTTCTGCCCCAATATACCTGGAGAAAGGGCACTTTTCCATATGAAGGTGCCAGTTTAGTCCATATTTGGATGCCATGAAGCAAGGCAATGCCAAGATGATCTTTACATAACCAACAACAGCTCCTTAAATTAAAATATGGGATAGAAAGAAAGAATTACTTTAACGATCTCAAAGAATTGTATAGTCATGTTATTACAAAGTGCTGGCAAAGAAAAAACACATTTGTGGCAAAGAAAGTGCAAATACAGGTGGTTGAAAGCAACATTAATTCTTTCCCCCCATACCTTAAAATAAAGTGGTACTTAAAGCAGAAACAGCTTAAAAATACTCAGATTGTCTTGTCTGAAGTTGTTGGTTGCTTCATATTTTTTCATTCTGTTTTTTGCACCTATATCTTGAACAATTCCTGAATATCCATAACATCCATATGAAAATATTGTTAAATAGCATTTTGAGTTAAAAATTTATTTTCTGTCACTGAGTATGTCTTTATAAACACTTAAGTGTATAGATTTTATAAATGTGTATAAATTATGTATGGCCATAACCATCCCATATTTCATTCATAATTACAATAGAGAGTTGAACAAAGCAGCTTGCCTGTTAGTGAATACAAGTGATTAGTCCAAAAATTAGATTTATATAGCATACTTAAGAACTTGTTAAAATTTTGTAGAGAGTGCTTCAATTTTAGATACTTTGAGATAGTGAAAAAGACTGGATAGAAGACCTTATTATCATTTCAATGTTGTATCAAAAACATTTTTCTCTATATAACTTGCTTGCAGTATATGTGATCTTGAAAGCTTTGAATTATGCAACCTTGACATCCTCACTAAAAGTGAATAAAGGTTTCATATTTGTTTTAAATTAGAGAATATATATTGTTAATAATGAGATTAATGGACAAAAAATTACTTGATTATCTTGGAAGGTACAAACATGTATAAATACACACAACTACTAAGGATCTTTTAAGTAGGAATAGTATTAATCCAAAACTTGAAGTAATCTACAAAGAGATTTGTTTTGTCTGTAGAAATTTGTATGAGATTCAACAAGGCTAAGTGCTGGGTCCTGCACGTGGGTCATAACAACGCCATACAATGCTATAGGCTTAGGGAAGAGTGGCTGGAAAGCTGCCTGGCAGAAAAAGACCTGGGGGTGTTGGTCAACAGCCAGCTGAATATGAGCCAGCAGTGTGCCCAGGTGGCCAAGAAGGCCAGCGGCATCCTGGCTTGTATCAGAAATAATGTGACCAGCAGGAGCAGGGAAGTGATTGTCCCTTTGTACTCAGCACTGGTGAGGCCGCACCTTGAATACTGTGTTTGGTTTTGGGTCCCTCACTACAAGAAAGACATTGAGGTGCTGGAGCATGTCCAGAGAAGAGCAACAAAGCTGGTGAAGGGTCTAGAGACCAAGTCTCATGAGGAGTGGGTGAGGGAACTGGGGTTGTTTAGTCTGGAGAAAAGGAGGCTGAGGGGAGACCTTCTTGCTCTCTGTTGTTTGACACTAACAGGTTCCAACAAGTCAAGAAGCATCAACTGGGATTAAAGTAGATAATAAAGGAACCAAGCAACCCAGTGACATTTAGATTTATGAACCAAGAACAGGAGGCATGTAGTTAAGCTGCAAGCAGATTTCTTTGCTTAAGAAAAAGATGGAGGGATTGAAACAGGAGCTGCAATTGCTGATAGAAAGTAGTAAAGCCAAGTTAGGTTCTGGTGACTACTGTTTCACTTTGCTGTGCCATCAGAGACATGACAAGTCCAGATAACAGAGAGGATAGCTGTGAAAAAGGCTGAAAGAAAATGGGACAATGTGGAAGCTAAGAGCAGTATGACAAACTTAAGGGGAATGGAGAGGAAGATGTTTAATTTATACACCTGCAATAGGTATTTTGCTGTTGAGAAGGATGAGAAACAGGTTTAGACAGTGATTAATTTATGCAGTATACTAGAAAGTAGCAGCTCAGAAAAGTACACTAGATCTATGATGATATATTTTTATTATGTACAAAAGATATCTGCTAACAGGATATTATTGACCATTCAAAAAATAAGGTTTATATTGCCTTCCCTTGGTCCTGGTTTGTGCACCTGCATTAGGATACAGTTTTCAACTGGAGAGCTCAGACTGTGTTTTTTCCTCCCTGAACCATTTGCCTATTTGCACAGAAGATGGAAATTTTAATTTCTTCTCGTTGTTCTATGTGATATCTTGTGCTTTTCCAGTGCACAATTTGTTCTCTGCATTGAAGACAGACTTACTAACTCAGACTTTCTCCAACAGTCATCAGCTTAAGTGCATCACAAACTTTACTGGCTTAATTTGTCAGGTGAAAGGCTATTATTTCCATTTTATAAATGCCAAGCTAGGGCCTAAGGAATTATTTTCTCAGGCAGATATCTATTTCCAGAGAGCTGAATAAAGATTAGGTTCAAGCACATTGACTTGATTTCAAGCTCTGAAAGAGTAATCTGTATGGTGCACAGATTTTTTTTCTGTCCATTTCCTCTTGCATTGCACCTTCTGTTTCACCTGCTCCAATCCCTCCTCCATTTTTTTCTCTATTTTAGCACTGTGTCTTCACACCAGTCTCATTTGCTTTATATAATCTGCCCCATTCAGCATTTCTCAGACTTCAGATCTCACTTAAAATCTCCTTCCTCACTGAGTTTTCTCCTAACCTAGTTTCACCATTTAAGCACCCCATTGCCTGCCAAGGATTCATGAGGACTGCTGGATATCCTTTGTTCCCTTCCTTGGGTTGCTCTTTGGGCTATGGCATGGGAGAAAACACTGCACAGCATACCCAGCAATTGCAAGGCAAACAAGCTGTGGTTGGAAGATTACAAGACTGTGTGAGGTTCCTTGCAAAGTGGGGAATCCTCACAGAAGGGTGGAGCAGGCTGGCTTCAGGCTTCCTATTTATCTTGTAGTTAAGGAACACCATGACTAGGGGCACTTCCAGAAGAAGGGTGGGCAAAAAAGAAGCAAGGCAGCTAAAGTGGCAGCTGGTATGTAGGGGTTCATAGTGGTCCCAGAGGCCCTGCTAGGAGCAGATACCCAGGTGTGAAGTGGAGATCAGGTCTTGTGGCATGTCCTATCCTGGCTGGTGCAGCCACTTCTGGTACTGTACAAGTCCTGAAGGTGTATGCTTCTGTGCAGGTCATGGTCTGTAGGGAATGCCTCAGGTTGGGGCCAGGAGTGATGGCAGCAGCCTCCTGTGACAGGCAAGTGCTGATAGTTGTGGCAATGCAAGTCAGGAACTGCAATAAGATGTGAACAGGCTTCAATGCATCCAGAGGGGATCAGAGGTGATGAATGTGAGGTCAACAGGAGGGACACTGCAGAGACCATAGCTTAAGGCCCCCCAAGGACAAAAAGGAAGGCATCACCTCCTTTACAAAATCTTTTGAGATAATTAAATTTAGAACTATGCCTTAACTCAGCCTGCCTTATAGACATCTGATTTATCAGAAAACATGCTAGTACAGACTATCCTTGGGCTTTAGTTATTACTGGTCATACAGAGATCAATTCACCCCACCAGGAGCACAGTTCAGACAGAAGAAAAAGGGTAGACTGTCAAAAAGTTTTTTTGAAAATACAGTGAAATCTTAAGAGGGTAATGCTTAAGTAATGCAATGAATCTAAATTGACTTGAAGGATTTTACATAATTCTAGGCAGTCCAAGATCAATAATATGGAGATGCTTTTAAATTCTAAGTCAGGATTAAATTGAAAAGAATCCAAAACAAAGATATCTCACTGAGAGTGTTCAGTTAAAGCCTTCAGAGTTGAACTTTTGTCTAAACTGAGCTACTATTTTTCTTGCTGGCTGAAAGCATTGTGAAAAGCACCTAAAAGACCATATACATTGCAGAAGCAGATAGCTAATTAGAATTAATTATCATAATCAAGAACAATTAATGCAGCAAGTCAAAACAACAGATAATATTAATTTTTCCCTGAATTAGCTGTGTGTCCTGGGTTCAGCTGGGATAGAGTTAATTTTTACAGGAACCTGGGAGGTGGGGGCGTAGCCGGGGCAGCTGACCTGAACTAGCCAAGGAGCTATTCCATACCATGTGACATCCTGCCCAGTATATAAATGGGGAGCGGGGGGGGGGGGGGGGGGTGTGTGGTCTCTGTTTTCGGTGGGGGAAGTGGCGGAGCGTCGGGTCCCGGGTGGTGAGCAGTTGCACTGTGCATCACTCTTTTTGTATACTTTTTTTCATTAGTGCCGTTGTTGTTGTTGTAATCTCTTTGTGTTTGTCCCAGTAAACTGCCTTTATCTCACCCCTCGAGGTTCCAGTTTCTTTTTCTTTTCTCTCCTCCGTCTCCTCCCCATCCCACCGGAGGGGGGCGGAGGAGTGAGCGAGCGGCTGCGTGGTCCTTTGTTACCGGCCGGGCTGAAACCACGACAGTCCTTTTTGGCGCCCAACGTGGGGCAGAAGGGTTGAGATAACGACAGATCTGGCCAGAGCGTGTTGAAACAAATTTGCCAAACGCATTTCTTAGATATATAGATGTTAGTCACAATGTTGTTTCATTTGTTTACATGGTGGCGTTTTGTAAGCTCTTATATGCTCTATGTATTGCCTGTAGTTGCGTATCTCATCTCTGGGAGAGTGATTGGGATTATCATTTTGCTGTACTGGGCAATGTCGACTTATGAAATGATTACATCACTGGTCATGAGGTTAAGCTGGTATCTGTATGAGGCAGTGATAACATTTCCATACTTTGGGCGCCCTCTGTCGGATTTTATTGGTAATTACACCCAATCCATGGGGAAATTAGGGGGGGATACCTCCCCCCGTCTGTTCACCTCCCTTTTCTCCTTCCGACTAATTACAACAGCTTTTGAGAATTTTGAATATCCTTGGGATGCGCAAGCCAGTGTGCTGTTAGTGCTATGCCTCCTGAATATGTTTCAGGTCTTCTTTAGGGCTACAAAAAGGCTCTTTAAGAGTACCACTCAGAGATCTCCCCCAAAGCTGGATACTCATGGGTGGCACGGCATGTGGGAGCATATGGGCAAGTATCTAGAGAACTTCTCACCACCAGTGACTTGGAAGTTCACTCCCGAACAACTACAGAACCCTTATGAAGTGACAGAATATTTGAAAGAAAAATGCTGTGGCTATTCCAAAGACATACAACTCGCCTCACTGTGCTGGGCCCTGGCCAGTATCTACCAAACACTGCTTGATATTATGCAGCACCCTCGGGGGGAAAAGGGGGAAAAGATGGAAAACAGGACAACATGCACCGTGGCTACCCAAACCCTGACAACAGACACCGTGGCTGCCCCTACCCCGACAACAAGCACCGTGGCTGTCCCTACCACGACAACAGGTACCATGACTACCCCTACCCCGGTGACAGACACTGCAGCTGAACCAGAGAACCAGCCTGTGCCAGTATCAGTCGCCCCTGTACAGAAAAAGAAACACACAAAGAAATCAGTTTGCTATAGCGAGAGATGAAGATGAACCAGGGTCATCGCGAGAACAGGAGGTAGAGGCAGAACCTGAAATAATTACCCGATCTCTATCCATGAGTGAGTTGCGTGACATGCGAAAAGATTTTAGCCGCCACCCAGGTGAGCACATTATTACCTGGCTGCTCTGATGCTGGGATAGCGGGGTTAGTAGTGTGGAATTAGAGGGTAAGGAAGCAAAGCAGTTGGGATCTCTGTCTAGGGAAGGGGGCATCGACAAGGCGATTGGGAGAAAAACACAAGTCCTCAGCCTCTGGAGGCGACTTCTGTTAGGTGTAAAGGAAAGATACCCCTTCAGGGATGAAGTTACATGTCACCAAGGCAAGTGGACCACCATGGAGAGAGGTATCCAGTACCTGAGAGAATTAGCCGTGCTGGAGGTGATTTACAATGATCCAGAAAACGGGCAGTCACCCACAGATCCAGATGAAGTCCAATGCACACAACCCATGTGGCGGAAGTTTCTACGAAGTGCACCACCAACCTATGCCAACTCATTGGCAGTAATGTCCTGGAGAGAAGGCTATGGACAAACGGTGGATGAATTGGCTGTCCAACTCCGGCAATACGAAGGGAGTCTCTCTTCGTCCCTACGGGCCTGTGTCTCAGCTGTAGAGGAGTTGTCCCGAGAGTTCCAGCAATTCAAAGTGGATCTGTCCTCCTCCTCACCTGTACAGGCCCGCATCGCAGTTATTGGGAGTAAGCGTTCCTCTGCCCAAGAGAGAGGAGAGAGAAAGTACACACGACGGGCTAACCTGTGGTTTTACCTGCGTGACCATGGAGAGGACATGAGGAAGTGGGATGGAAAACCCACTTCAGTCTTGGATGCACGGGTACAGGAGTTGCGAGAAAAAGCAACCAGAAAAGAGAATTCTTCTTGGAAAACTGCTGCTCCAGTTTCCCGTGAGCAGTCCCCCAGACGCAGTAGATGGGCTGATCTCATTTCTGATCCCCTTGAAGGGACTATTGATTCACGAGTGCAGAAAGTGAGTAACAGATATTCTACCCAGAATTAGAGGGGCCCTGCCTCCAGCCAGGTGGAGGAGAGGGACAACCAAGTCTACTGGACAGTGTGGATTCGATGGCCTGGCACATCAGACCCACAGGAATATAAGGCTCTAGTAGACACCGGTGCACAATGTACCCTAATGCCATCTAGTTATAAAGGGGCAGAACCCATCTGTATCTCTGGTGTGACAGGGGGATCCCAAGAGCTAACCGTATTGGAAGCTGAAATGAGTCTAACCGGGAATGAGTGGCATAAACACCCCATTGCGACTGGCCCAGAGGCCCCGTGCATCCTTGGTATAGATTATCTCAGGAGGGGGTATTTCAAGGACCCAAAAAGGTACCGTTGGGCCTTTGGTATAGCTGCATTGGAGACGGAGGAGATTGAACAGCTGTCTACCCTGCCGGGTCTCTCCCAAGACCCTTCGGTTGTGGGGTTGCTGAAGGTTGAAGAACAACAGGTGCCAATTGCTACCACGACGGTGCACCGGCGACAATATCGCACCAACCGAGACTCCCTGATCCCAATCCATAAGCTGATTTGCCGACTGGAGAGCCAAGGAGTGATCAGCAAGACTCACTCACCCTTTAATAGTCCCATATGGCCCGTGCAGAAATCCAATGGGGAATGGCGACTAACAGTAGATTATCGTGGGCTGAATGAAGTCACGCCAACGCTGAGCGCTGCTGTGCCAGATATGTTAGAGCTTCAATATGAACTGGAATCAAAGGCAGCTAAGTGGTATGCCACAATTGACATTGCTAATGCATTTTTCTCCATTCCTTTGGCAGCGGAGTGCAGGCCTCAGTTTGCTTTCACTTGGAGGGGCGTCCAGTACACCTGAAATCGACTGCCCCAGGGGTGGAAACACAGCCCCATCATTTGCCATGGACTGATCCAGGCTGCACTAGAAAAAGGTGAAGCTCCAGAGCACCTGCAATATATTGATGACATCATCGTATGGGGCAACACGGCAGAAGAAGTTTTTGAGAAAGGGAAGAAAATAATCCAAATCCTTTTGAAGGCTGGTTTTGCCATAAAAGAAAGTAAGGTCAAGGGACCTGCGCAGGAGATCCAGTTCTTAGGAGTAAAATGGCAAGATGGGCGTCGTCAGATCCCTGTGGACGTCATCAACAAAATAGCAGCTATGTCCTCACCGACTAATAAAAAGGAAACACAGGCTTTCTTAGGTGTTGTGGGTTTTTGGAGAATGCATATTCCAAATTACAGTCAAATTGTAAGCCCTCTCTACCAAGTTACTCGGAAGAAGAACGATTTTAAATGGGGCCCTGAGCAACGACAAGCCTTTGAACAGATTAAGCAGGAGATTGTTCACGCAGTAGCTCTTGGGCCATTCCGGACAGGACAAGATATTAAAAATATGCTCTACACTGCGGCTGGGGAGAATGGCCCTACCTGGAGCCTTTGGCAGAAAGCACCTGGGGAGACCCGTGGCCGACCCCTGGGGTTTTGGAGTCGGGGATATCGAGGATCCGAGGCTCGCTATACTCCAACTGGAAAAAAGAGATCTTGGCAGCATATGAAGGAGTTTGAGCTGCCTCAGAAGTGGTTGGTACTGAAACACAGCTCCTCTTAGCACCTCGACTGCAAGTGCTGGGCTGGATGTTCAAAGGGAAAGTTTCCTCTACGCATCACGCGACTGACGCCACGTGGAGTAAGTGGATCGCACTGATCACACAGCGAGCTCGCATAGGAAACCCCAGTCGCCCAGGAATGTTAGAAGTGATCACGGACTGGCCAGAAGGCAAAGATTTTGGAATGTCGCCAGAGAAAGAGGTGACACGGGCCGAAGAAGCCCCGCTGTATAATAAACTGCCAGAAAATGAGAGGCAATATGCCCTGTTCACTGATGGGTCCTGTCGCATTGTGGGAAAACATCGAAGGTGGAAGGCTGCTGTATGGAGTCCTACACGACTAGTCGCAGAAACTGCTGAAGGAGAAGGTGAATCGAGTCAGTGTGCAGAGGTGAAAGCCATCCAGCTAGCGTTAGACATTGCTGAAAGAGAAAAGTGGCCAGTGCTCTATGTCTATACTGACTCATGGATGGTGGCAAATGCCCTGTGGGGGTGGCTACAGCAATGGAAGAAGGGCAATTGGCAGCGCAGAGGTAAACCCATCTGGGCTGCCGCGCTGTGGCAAGATATCGCTGTTCGGATAGAGAAGCTAGTGGTAAAAGTACGTCACGTAGATGCTCATGTACCCAAGAGTCGAGCCACTGAAGAACATCGAAACAACCAGCAGGCAGATCAGGCCACCAAGATTGAAGTGCCTCAGGTGGACCTGGACTGGCAACGTAGGCGTGAGCTATTTATGGCTCAGTGGGCCCATGATACCTCAGGCCATCAGGGAAGAGATGCAACATATAGATGGGCTCGAGATCGAGGGGTGGACTTGACCATGGACACTATCGCACAGGTCATCCATGAATGTGAAACATGTGCTGCAATTAAGCAAGCCAAGCGGCAAAACCCCTGTCACATGGAGGGCGATGGCTGAAATATAAACAGTGGGAGGCCTGGCAGATTGACTATATCACACTCCCACAAACATGCCAAGGCAAGTGCCATGTGCTTACAATGGTGGAAGCAACCACTGGGTGGCTGGAAACATACCCTGTGTCCCATGCCACTGCCCAGAACACTATCCTGGGCCTTGAAGAGAAAATTTTATGGCAACACGGCACCCCAGAAAGAATCGAGTTGGACAACGGGACTCACTTCTGAAACAACCTCGTAGACACCTGGGCCAAAGAACATGGCATTGAGTGGGTGTATCACATCCCTTATCACGCACCAGCCTCTGGAAAAATTGAACGGTACAATGGACTGCTGAAAACTACATTGAGAGCGATGGGGGGTGGAACTTTCAAGCATTGGGATACACATTTAACAAAAGCCACCTGGTTAGTTAATACTAGAGGATCTGCCAATCGGGCTGGCCCCGCCCAACCAAGAGTTCCACATACTGTAGAAGGGGATAAAGTCCCTGTAGTGCGCATGAGGAGTATGTTAGGAAAGACAGTCTGGGTTAGTCCTCCCTCAAGCAGAGGCAAACCCATTCAAGGGGTTGTTTTTGCTCAAGGACCTGGGTACACCTGGTGGGTGATGCAGAAGGATGGGGAGGTTCGATGTGTACCTCAGGAAGATTTGATTTTGGGAGAGAATAGCCAGTGAATTGGGCTGTATGATATTTAACTGCTAAATAACCTGCCAATGCATGTCATTGTATCTATAGTGTCTATATGCCATATCAAGGGTATTATTGTGAGAATTATCCAAATGACTACAGGATGGACTTTTAAAACTGAGCCAAGTACAACAGCGATAGAACTTGAACTGGCACCCAGCAATTTCCTCAAGATCAACATCTTCGACCTGCAGACCAGGGGCATGAGTTACACCAAATGTACTAGCCACAAGTTCCAGAGGCAGCGTACAACGACCCAACATCTCACACCATCTCTCTCTTTTCCTGAAGAACTGTTACAACAGATAGAGCCCCAAAATCGATGGACACATTAGAGGGATAGCCCATAGGCTAAAGGAACACCGTGTGTGTGTGTGCGAGGTCAGGGGGTGGAGTCCATATACTTATATATAAGACAAGGAAAGTTGTAGTGGTTGATTGGGAAAAAAAAAAAATGTAAGATCTGGGCATGATGTAGATGGTATAGAATAAGGGGTGGATAATGTCCTAGGTTCAGCTGGGATAGAGTTAATTTTCACAGGAACCTGGGAGGTGGGGGCGTAGCCGGGGCAGCTGACCTGGACTAGCCAAGGAGCTATTCCATACCATGTGCCATCATGCTCAGTATATAAATGGGGAGCGGGCCGGGGGGTGGTCTCTGTTTTCGGTGGGGGAAGTGGCAGAGCGTCGGGTTCCGGGTGGTGAGCAGTTGCACTGTGCATCACTCTTTTTGTATACTTTTTTTTCATTAGTGCCGTTGTTGTTGTAATCTCTTTGTGTTTGTCCCAGTAAACTGCCTTTATCTCAACCCTCGAGGTTCCAGGTTTTTTTCCTTTTCTCTCCTCCGTCTCCTCCCCATCCCACCGGAGGGGGGCGGAGGAGTGAGTGAGCGGCTGCGTGGTCCTTTGTTACCGGCCGGGCTGAAACCACGACACTGTGTAATCAAATCTTTATAAGTTGTTCACAGAATATGGTAAGGATAAAAGCTGAATTTATGTAAGTTTAAAAAGCATTCATTTTCTATGTAAAAAATGTATGCCAAAGTCAGACTCCTAATATCAGTAAGCAATCAGGTTTGTTCAGCATTGAGGTGCTAAAGGTCTATTGCTGTTAAACTGTAAGTGAAACATAAATATATGTATAATATAAATCCTTAACGTCATTCAAAATGCTAACGTGGCATTGAGTCTCATCTAGCAAAGTTTTTGACTGACAGCTCAAGCCACAGTTACCAATCTGAAACAAGAGAAGAAATAAAATCTAGACTGATGGAGCAATCTTGCTCCTATTCAAGTCAATGAAACACTCTCATTCAAGCATAATCAGGCTCCTTTTGTGCTATATACTAAGTAAATAGGACTCTCCATCTTTGTCCAAGGGGGCTTACCTGAGGAGAAGGTGAAATTTAAAATATCTCTCAATTGTTAGACTTAAGTAGATGATCAATATAGTCATTATGATTGTGGTTATATTATCAGAAAAGGGGATTTTAGCATCAATTAAAAGTCTAAAACCTGAGGATCTTTATTCTTTCCTGAAACTTTTCAAAATTGCAAACTGGGTTGCACTTTCTTGTATTTGAAATCTTTCACTACTTATTTTACTGATATCTTTATTGCTTACTACTACTACTCATTATGAAATGGATAAAAACTATTTTTTTTATTCAAATATTTCCTAGGGTCTGTGTAAACAAACTCTTTCTAATTAAGCATGATTTTCTGATTTTGGAACAGCTTCATATTTCTTTCACATAGAAAACTAGCTCTAAGCAGGTGTGCATTCTTACAAAAACTTCTTATTTTATAAAGAAAAGATTGATTTAGCGGGATGCAAATATGTATCTAGGGATGGAAAGAAATAAGAATGTAGGCAAGTTATAATTACCTGTATCTAAAACCAGGATATGAGGAAATTTTCTCCTTTCTGCCTTCTAACATTAGAAAAAAATTGAAGTTCATCCTCCCCTCTTAGAAACTCATTAGCAATCTTCCTGATAAACATTAAACCCTCTTCAGTGTTTCTTATAGTTTTAGTTCTGCTTTGGGCATACACAGAACAGTGCCAATCTGTACATCTATTTCTTATTTAAACTAACCAGAACTAAAAAAAGAAAGTACTACACACCCTGATGAATCTGACCCAGGCTCAACAGGGGGTTTAGTTCAGTGTTAACCCCCAACTTTACAGGCAATTTCTCAGTCTTCTCATTCCTACCTCCTCAGCAGTCATCATAACTTGCCATAACTAGAACCTTTGCATGAACAGGGTTAGGAGTGGAGGGCTAAATGCAGCAAGTAGATCCAAACCTGCAAATAAATTATTGGGCCATATCTATTCTCCACTCTTAAAATAATGAAATAATCCTACAGGAAGTTAAATCTCTCCTCTCAGCCAAGTGTACTTGCAGTTCAACTCTTTCTTTCCTGCAATTTTTTTGCTACCTAAATGTTTCATAACCCTTTTTCAGCAGCATTACAACTGCAGCAGGAAGAGGTGAAGGGTTACAGTTGTGTGTTCCTACCCTACCCTGTATGTAGGTGGAAGACAAGAGAGATTTGCGTCTAACTAGGCTGAGGGATTTGAATGTAAATCAACACTCTGTGAGCAAATAAATGTATTAACAAGTAAGCTATGATGGCTGAGGTTGGATGGTAACTTTACTAGGGAAATGAAAGTGCATACCTACATCCCTAAGTTAGATATCTAAGCTATTGAGAAGAATGTGTTTTAGGAACTCCCTTTGGTTGGTACTTTTCTAATAAACAGACAGCTGCCTTTCCACGCTGAGTTCTATGAAATTACAATTTTTAATTTAATTCCTTTCTCACAAACTGCATAACAAGTATGAAAGTCCATCTTTGATGTTTGTACTTTCATCATCAAGGCCAGGCACTGAGAAGTGAGACACTGAGGTGTGTATTTCTGTTATTGGACCCAGCATGTACTACCTCCATGCACATAGCAGCTCTGCTCTATACTTACTTTAGAATAGCTACCTGTCTACTCAAGGAGATATACAGATTTTTACATTAGGTGTAATGATGGTTGGGTTCACAAATGAGCAAAAAGCTAAATTTTACTGTCCAGCACCCAGAATTGCTGTCAGATTTTTCAAAGCTATAACACATTGAAAGTCTTCTAGCTGGACTTTCAGGAATGCTCAGCAAAGTGGTTCTTTACTTCAGACGCAGTGTGCAACATAGGCTTCTTTCAAGATTTGCTTCCATGCATAAATAGCGGGACCTCAAACATTACCCATTTAAAGGGAAAGTGGGTCGTCATCCGCACACGCTGAAGTTAAGAAGAATTTGGGCTTCTGTCGCGGTAGAGACGGACACGACAAGTAATAGATCATGTAAAATGGCTACTTTATTGCTCTAACACACCTTTTTATCCCCTTCTTCAGAGTATGTGTTAGTATATGATTGGCTTAGTTAGTAACTAACAATTCATGATTGGAGAGTTTGTCGGGACGGTTCTTCTTATCACTATCTTGTTTTCATACTGGTCTTCTCGGATCTTTCCAGACTTCTCAAGGATATACTACAAGCTGCTCAAGGTCGCGCTGTTCTCGAACTGTCAGGAATTCCGTAGACTCGTTGCATCCCCCGACAATTCCCCCTTTTTGTATTTGTGCTAAAAATATCATCCCGCCTGCCCTCTGCAGGGCCCTTTGCAGAAGGCCAAAAAGACACGGCAACATTAGGAGCATAGTTATCACAGTCAAGATCACTACCCCCACAGTCTTGAGCAGAGATATCAACCATCCAGACAATCCCCAACCCTGAAATATCTTTGTCCTTGTGCTAAAAGCAAGAAAACAATTGCGGCTCTATTTTATAGCATAGCATGTCTGACACTATCAATGTCTAGCAGTAAATCTGATAATACTACACCAGTCTGTATTCAGGGACCCCAGAATTTGTGATTCCTGGGGTGGCAATGAGGGTTAATGCCCGATCCGTGGAAACCAGGCATTCCCATCCATTGAGTCCATGACCTGCTGCACAGGGGTCTCCATCAATAAGTTCTTAAACTTTGTCGATGTCAGTGTAACCCCCTATTAAACCTGTGAAAAAGGGATAGCTTGGTGTTGTTGTACTAAGGTATAAGAAATCTTGTCCAGTCACGTCAGCCAGGGTCATCCAGATGTTTTCTTTGTTTTGCGGCGGTATCCATGCCTACGTCCATCCGAGGACTGTGAGGTAGATGAACCATCTGTACATTCTCGTGCTGTCTTGCTCCACAAATTCAGCCCAGCAATGGGTAGGTGCCAGCTTTATGTGGGCGTCCCCACGGAGGCAACGATGGCCTTGCCGTACACCAGTCCGATGCTCTTCGGAAAATCCCGGTATTTATACATTTGCAGAGGAACGGATTTCAGCACACGTGGCCAGCGGGTGCCAAAAATCCGCCTCATTTGCAACCTATGACGCATGCGCTCGCTGGCCAGGGGCGCTGCATGAGTCATAGTCATCCTGTCTATTGGTTCATGGACTTTGTGATGCGGTCGCAATGCACAGAGAATCTTGACCTGTTATATTGGCCAAGGTGACCTACACTTAGTTTTTGGTTGAGGTGGTATTCATATTGCCGCACCCTCTGGGATGTTCCAGATGATGATGGTCGTACAAATCAAGCGGGAGTCCACTGTGGGCCTGTATCTGTAGAAACACAAGCATAACCTCGCCCCCAGGTTAACAGCTCACATGGTCCACTCCACTGACCAGTAACTAAATCTTTAACATGTACTTTGATGCCTCTTTGTAAATTCTGTGTTGAAAAAAGGGAAGTGTTGATAAAAGGAGGTAGAGAAGAATTATCCCCATAATGGAGAAAGCTAAGAAAATAAACTGCGTTATCTAAACATGCCTGTGGCGGCTCCCCAATCATTCCCCCTTTTTGTTTTTGAAGCAGCCACTTCAATGTGCTATGTGCACGCAGCTCTACTACTTGTGGAGAACCATTTTGATACACTACTTTGCTGTTCCAGTTGTTGTTTTAATACCATACTAGTGCTGCTTTACCTGTTTTTCCAGAACCATCTGTGAAGACAGTAGGGACTTTCACAGGTTCCGGCTGGCTTAAGCTTTTCTGGCCAAATGGTATTTCTCGAGCAAGTTTCAGGAGCGGGTGTGACGGTAGATGATACGAGATCTGTCCTTGAAAACCCGCCATAGCCGCTTGCAGCTTGTAATTGTTTGCCAGACACCATTCAAAGTACCAATTTTGAACAGGTAAAACAATCGTAGCTGGATCACGTCCTGTTAGTTCTACACATCGTTTTCTGGCTTTTATGATTACATCAGCAATAAGTTCAAACAAGCCAGGAGCAGTTTTTCGTGGCCAGAAATGACAAAAACATCCATTCTAAAATATGTAATGGGTCATCCCACTCAGAATTCCACTGCACCAAAGCACCAAATGGCACAGTTTTGTCAATTAGTACAAAGAATTGTACCAAGTGAGACAGATCAATTTGAGAAACAAATTTCTTGTATATACATTGTTCCACCCTGTGAATTACATTTAATGCTTCCTTATTCAATATTCTGGGTTCTGTTGGATCATTGGAACTTTTTAATAAGTCCAACAGAGGTTGTAACTGCGAATTGGTCAGTCCAAGATAGGGCCTGATCCAGTTCAAGGATCCCATTAATTTCTGTACATCACTGAGTGTCTTAACCACAGGGTTAAGTTTCACAGGTTGGGGCACAACCTGCTTATTTGTAATTGTCATTCCCAAATATTTCCCGGGTGCTGTTTTTTGCTCTTTTTCAGGGGCAATAACTAACTCATATTGTTGTAGCAAATTCGTGGCCAAATTTTTGATGCCATTCAACTGCTCCGTGTTGTCTGATGCTAACAGAATGTCATCCATATAGTGATAACTATAACTAGTAGGGAATTTTTCCCTTACAGGTGACAGAGCTTGTGCAACAAACCATTGACAAATGGTTGGTGAATTTTTCATGCCCTGCAGCAGAACTCTCCATTGATATCTTTTTGCTGGTTCTGCATGATTGATAGAAGGCACAGAGAATGCAAAATTTTTTTTATTTTATTTTTTTTTTCTCTTGGGAAGCAAATGGAATTGTAAAAAACCCAATCCTTAAGGTCCATGACACTGATTTCCCAATCTTGAGGGATCATGGCAGGTGAAGGCATGCCTGGTTGCAGAGCCCCCATCGTGGCCATGACAGCATTGACTTGCCACAGGTCATGCAAAAATCGCCATTTTCCTGATTTCTTTTTTTTCCACAAACACTGGAGTATTCCACGGACTGTGAGATGGTTCAATGTGTCCGGCAGCTAGTTGTTCTGCTACCAATTCTTGCAGGGCCTTTAATTTTTTCAAGTGGTAGGGGCCACTGATCCACCCACACAGGGTTATTTGTTAACCAAGTTAAAACAAGCGTGGGTTGTCTAACACCCTGCAGCACAGTGGCCCCCGTTAAAAATCTGTGATAATTCTCACCCCCCACTGCGACAAGCAATCCCTCCCCCATAAATTGAGGGGAGCTGCCATCACATATGGTTTAATAACTGCTTGTTGGCCCTCAGGATTTGGTAATTGGAACTGGAGTGGCTGCCATCTTTGCTCGTGTGGATCCTCCCAGCCCCACTACTCCCATACCAGCCTCCTCTGTTGGCCAGGTAGACGGCCACAGATAATCGGCAATAATAGTCACATCAGCTCCGGTGTCCAGGAGCCCTGCAAGCCTTACTGTAGTCGGAGATCTTCCGTGATTCGACAGTGTGCACGTCATATGTGGTCAGGATGATGAGACAGTCTGAGACCAGCAGACCTGAGGGGGTCCCGTGGAGCCGAAGCCTCCATCGCATCGCAGTCGCTGTTCTGCTTTTGAAATAGAACTCGAAAAAGGAACAAGTTGAGCAATGCGAGTACCTTTAGGGATTGTTACTGGTGGGTAGGGGGTCGAAATCATCACGCAAATTTGACCTGTAAAAGCAGCATCAGTAACTCCCACATGCACGATTATTCCATTTAACGTGCTACCTGATCTTCCCGGTAGCAATGCACTCAGTCCCCGTCCTATAGGACCCCTTGCATTAAGAGGGACCTTAACGATGTCTTTCGTGGCTAGAGTTACTGTGTCGGCGGTGGATACATCCAACCCTGCTGAGCCAGCTGTTGCAGCTGACAATTGTTCGCAGAGAGGAATTGGCCGGCTGTCGGGAGGGGATTTGTTCTCCTCGCGCACCCTCTCACACTCATTTTGTGGTTTTCCTGTAGCGGCTGTCCATTAGCATGAAATTTGGAACAACATTGTTTTGCAAAATGTCCTAATTTTCCGCATTTCTTGCAAGTAATCTCCGGTGAGTGGTGCACCGGTTGTTTACCTGGTGATGTTTTGTGTGGAGAAGTTACCGTGATGTGCCCTTCACTGCCACACCCAAAGCACTTTCCAGAATTTCTCATAGCATTGGCTAGGGTGGCCACCGTGTATTCCAGCGTCCCAACTTTAGAACATGCAGCTACCATGTCGGGAACAGAAGGATCTCCTGGTAAAGCCTGTATGATCTTTTGACAGTCCTCATTAGCATTATCTTTTGCCAACTGTTTGCATAGCATTTGTCTTAAGACCTCATCTTCTACCTGTTTTTCCAGGGCAGCAGATATTTTTTCTACAAATTGTAAAAAGGGTTCTGTGGGGCCTTGGTGGATAGTGATGTATTTTTGCTTTGGAGCTGCCATATCCATGGATCGCTTTATCGCCATGAGGCCTATATTTTGGGCTTGTTTGAGAGCCATCGGAGGCCATGTAGCCTGCAGCTGAGGGTTACTATACTGCCCTTCACCAAGCAAAGCATCCTCTCCAAGGCCTAATCTCGGGTCACCCTGTGGCAGTCGTGAATTATGCAGCGCCGCCGCATGTGCCATCCGCCTCCAGGTGGATTGAAATACTTGCAATTGTATGGGCTGAAACAGCACTTGCGCAAGGTGCATAATGTCATATGGACACAGCAGATCTGTGCTGATTATACGAATAATCTGCATTACCTCAGGAGAATTGATTCCAAATTTTTGTACTTTATTCTGCAAATCCTGCACTACTCTCCAGACGATTGGATTGTGCTCATCATGCCGGTTTGTGCCTGCAGCAGCTTTGAAAACAGGAAATGTAACAGGAGCCTCTGCTGCGTTATCTAGAGGCTTTAGAAATGCTGGTGTTAGAGAGCACGGGCTGAGGCGTTCTACTAGATCCCAGTTGCCAGAGTCGGCAGCACATCTTCTAACTCCCTCCCAAAATTGATCAGGGGATCTCGGGACCACAGTTACTGTGGATGGAGGGAGAGTCCATGGCAGGGGTTCTTTCGGTATGGTTTTATCTGCGAGCTGCAGAGATCGCATAGCGTCAATTAGAGCTTTTTCTGCCTCAGTTTCATTTTGGCTCTCACTTTCCGTTCGGCCCTCATATTCAGTTTGACTCTCACCGTCCTTTCGGCCCTCGGTGTTAGTCACCGCATTTTTCTCCTCGGGGGGGGCTGATGGAGTCACCCCTTCCGCTGCCGCACCAGTAGGTGAGGAGGGCCCCTCATCGCCCGGTAAAGTAATTAATGGCATAGGTGGAGGAGGTGAATAAGGGTATGATCTGATTTTGCTCGTGAGGGGTTTTCTGCCCGCAACTGCTGATATTGCAGCATCAGCCGCAGCTGTTACTTGAGCAGAAACTGTTTCATTGATAACATTTTCTGATTTCTCATCTTTCTTTTGCTGATCTTTCGCATCACATTCTGCTTTCCATTCCTTCGGGGTCTCACGTAATAGACGCCATACGATCGCCAACTTACAGAGCTCTTTCTGTCCTTTAGAGATCTCATCAAACATTTTCCAGCCCACTGCTTGCCATGCATCCACACTGAATGCAGTAACTGTTGTGGCTGTAAAGCCTTGCTCCTTACACCGTATTAAAATCTGTTTCAGGCTTTGTTCTGGGGTTTTAACCCCTTTTCTTTTTAATAGGGCTTTCCAGGTAGACAAAATCATCTCCTTTTCTTTTGTTAATTGCTGCCCCATTCTAACAGTTTAGTCCCCGGTGGCTCACCTTATTAGGTGTCTAGGCTCAGGTCCGGACCAGGCAGATTCCACTGCTCTCAGCTTCACCGGGCTCCGTCTCCGCAGCTTTTCTCGCTGCCGGTATACTCTTTCGCAGCTCTCGTTGCCGCTGGTATACTTCTCTCTAGTGCTGGATTTATCGCCATTAGATGATCTGTTCGCTCAGGCGCATCGGGGTCACCATTTGTCGCGGTAGAGACGGACACGACAAGTAATAGATCACACAAAATGGCTACTTTATTGTTCTAACACACCTTTTTATCCCCTTCTTCAGAGTATAGTTAGCATATGATTGACTTAGTAACTAACAATTCATGATTGGTGAGTTTGTGAGGACGGTTCTTCTTATCACTATCTTGTTTTTGTACTGGTCTTCTCGGATCTTTCCAGACTTCTCAAGGATATACTACAAGCTGCTCAAGGTCGCGCTGTTCTCGAACTGTCAGGAATTCCGTAGACTCGTTGCATCCCCCGACAGGCTTCACTGCAATTTTGTCACTGCAGTGATGGTGAGATCTTAAAAATAACTGACATTCCAGCACAAAAAGTGAAGTTCTCTTTCAAATCTGTATTGGGTTTGTGTGGCAAGGTTTTGGTAGCAGGGAGGCTACAGGGGTGGCTTCTGTGAGAAGCTGCTAGAAGCTTCCCCTGTGTCCAATAGAGCCAATGCCAGCCAGCTCCAAGATGGACCTGCTGCTGGCCAAGGGTGAGCCAATCAGCGACAGTGGTAGCGCCTCTGGGATAACAGATTTAAGAAGGGGAAAAAAACTGCTTCACAACAGCAGCCAGAAGAGACGAGTGAGAATATGTAAGAGAAACAACCCTGCAGACCCCAAGGTCAGTGAAGAAGGAGGAGGAGGAGATGCTCCAGGCACCGGAGCAGAGATTCCCCTGCAGCCTGTGGGGAAGACCCTGGTGAGGCAGGCTGTCCCCCTGCAGTCCAGGGAGGTCCATGGGGGAGCAGATATCCACCTGCAGCCCGGGGAGGACCCCACACCAGAGCAGGGGGATGCTTCCTGTGGTGAGCCCACGCTAGAGCAGGCTCCTGGCAGGACCTGTGGACCCATGGAGAGAGTGACGATAATTGGTGAGTGATCTCCCTGTCCTTATCTCGACCCACAAGCCTTTCATTATATTTTCTTCCCCCTGTCCAGCTGAGGAGGGGAGTGATAGAGCAGCTTGGTGGGCACCTGGCATCTAGCCAAGGTCAACCCACCACAAAATCCAATTTGGAAACAGAGATGTGGAGCTTCTGAGTATCTGGAAAGAGGTCTTCAGACCTCTCTCTAATGATTTAATTTTAAATTCATAAAATTCCATAAAATTAAATTAGTAAAATTAATAAATTTAAATTCTTAAGATGCATTTGGTATAAAAAGCCAAATCATACTATTTTACGTATATTTATTTTTGTACTTTGAGCCTGATTCTTAGGTGATATAGAGTATTATACTGATTTACCCATGATACCAGCTTCGACTGGCTAATACCTTTTGCTCAAAGTCCTTTAAAGTCTAGGCAATACCTCTGAAGAGTGGAGCACTAGGCAATGAGTGCTTCCCATGTACACACAGTAGTGCTAAGAATCTTCTTTCAGGTGGGAGCCAGGCTTTCTTCTAAACCAGGCAACTCTTGCACTGTGTATAAAAAGAGAGTGTAAAAGCATTAAACACTGAAATTACAGCAGCTGACCTTATGATAGACTCAATTTTCCCAAGCTTTATTGTAAGTAAACTGGTTTGCTTATCTGTAAATTAATATTAGTCAGATTTAAGAAAGTCTTAATCTCCAGATTTTATATTTTCATGCACCCTTAACTGAAAAAGACATTTTAACTGCTTTGTAAAATTTATCATTTAGTTAAAAACTATTGTAAACTCAAGGAACTTGAATACTTCAGGAATATTTCAAGTGATTAAGCTGTCATTAGGAAAGTATTAATAATTATTGTTTATAACTGTTATAACTACAGTCAAAGACAGTTCAGCAGCTCAGGTCACTCTCAAGTAGTCCGAGAGGGATTCAGGGCAGCTCAGTCAGCCTGGCAGCCATGGTAATTTGTGACCTCTCACATATGCTGCCTGGACACACACAAACAGGGACACACAGTACACAGACTGGCTTTGCTGCAGCACCTTTGGCCACACACTCTGCGGTAGACTAATGTCGCAGTAGAGACGGACACGATAAGCATCAGATTGTGCAAAATGGCTACTTTATTGTTCTAACAAACCTTTTTATTACCTTCTTCAAAGTATGTGTTCATATATGATTGGTTTAGTTAGTAACTAACAGTTCATGATTTGTGAGTCGTCAGGACAGTTCCTCTTATCATTGTCTTGTTTGCACAGCTCTTCTTGGGACTTTCCAGACTCTCAAGGATACACTACAAGCTGCTCAAGGTCACACTGCTCATGCATCGTCAGGCATTCTGCAGACCCGCTGCATTCCCCAACAGACTAATACAAAGGGTGGTTGTAGCTTTTTCTCAGGAAGTCTGTGCCAGTCAGTGTCAGGCTCGTCTTTACTTTATCATGGGAAAGCAGTAACCTCAGCAAAACAAACAAACAAACAAAAAACCCTCTCAATTTCTTTCTGACATTTGCTTTAGCTTAGAAGGAAGTTATATTTGGAGCAGGTGGAGGAAGATGTTCAGTTCACTGGAGCACCAAATTCCCCTGATGATTTTTTTCCTTCCCAGTTGTGAAAGACACCCTGTACTGGACCCAAACAATTCACCCTGCTTCTAACCCCAGGGGCTACGTCAGACCTTTCAAATGGATTGTTACTACTGATTCATATTGCTTATTGTCTCTTAGAAAGTTTTGTCCTTTAATAATACCTGGTAAAAAGCATATTCACTTTCTTATGTAAAGGAGATATAGGACCATAATCTTTCTTTAAAATGTGTGCTCAATACTTATTTTATCAATGTTGTTTCAATTCCAAAAAATAAAATATAAATTAGAACATTACTGAAGCTCTTTAGACCTAAGACATCATATAGTAAAAATTATTTTAGTTTTTAACTGGGTGTATACAGACATTTTAACCTACCAAACTCCTTGTGTTCTTGCTTCTAGTTTGTAAACACAGGACTAGAAAGACTTTCAGGGTCACTGAGTCCAGTTGCCTCTCATAACAGACATTGTTCCTTCACAGTTGTTTTAAGATCTATCTTAAATGGGGGGTGGGGTGGGGGGGGTGTTCTATTGTTAAAACCTTTTAACACTGAAGAGTTCACGTATTTTCTTCAGCCTTCATTTGGCTTGTTAGAAGAAAATACTCTTGAATAAATTTGAAAGAAATTATAATTTCCTCTGAGTAGTAAATTCCTGCATGTTTTTTTCTTTTTTTTTCTCCTTGGTGGCAAGGAGTAAAGAAAATACTTATTTAGTCTCTTTTGATAAGTCTAATTCCTTCTAATTGTCTTAATAGCCCAGTCATCTGAAGAATGATCAAAATGTCCAGGTCCATAACTATCTCAGTTCTTCGTAGCTGATGTTATACTTGCATATTACTGGAGTTTGTTACTAATCCCAAAATCAATGAACTTCCATTTTACAATATTTCATCCCTTTTCCAATACTTCAGTCCCTCAAGATCACCCAGTTATTCTCAGATGATATCTACATACACCTTTTTCTTTGATAACTCAGTTTTGCTCATCAGTAAGTTTTACTCGTGCTCCTTTTTAGAAAATTCTTTTTTTTCTTTTTGGTTTTTTTTTTTTTTTAAATGTCATTAATGGAAATAAACAGATTGGTCCCAGGATTTATCCTTGAACTCCTCAAATAACCTCCACAGAAACCAACAGTTCCTCTTTTGTTGTACTCTACAGTTCTTTATCCACCTTACAATTCTTGTCATAATCCCTGCATTCTCTAGCTGAAGTAGTAATTTCCTATGTGGCACTATATCAAATACTTTAGTATATCTAGTTTATATTTCCCTTGTGTAGAAAAAAATCATTATCAAAAAAGGTTATCAGATTAGTCCAGCATGATCTGCCTTTAGCAAACCTGTGTTGCATTTTCTACTATTTTATCTCAATGTCTTTTTATTCAACTCTTTAAAAGCTAAAGCCTAGCTTACTGTTGAGATCAGACTAATCACATGCCCCCCTTTCTCTTCCACCCCTGCTCCTTTATACCAAGTCTTACATTTCCTATCCTGTAATCTTATGGCAGTACCACTGACTTGATAGCACTGACTTGATAGATTTCTTTAAAATACTTAGCCCATCCACATTCTGATCTCAGAGCTCAATGTAGCTGATGACTTTACTGAGTTCACTCAATTTATTAAGTTTTGCCTTTTTGAAACCCAAGCTTTCATTACAAACCTACTATAGTTAATTTTCCCTTTTAATTTAAACTGCATCAGTTCACAATCACTCAATCAAACATTATTTCTACTTTCAGCCCTTTTTATAGCAACTTTCTTTAGACTTGTTTTTGCATAAAGTAGCATCACCTTTTGTTGGTTCAAGGTTTAATGGATAAAGAATGTAATAACAATTAAATCCAGAAAGTCTTGACCTCATTGCTGTGACTGAGGATGCTACCTGCCAAGCTCACAGATACTTTAAAAGAGGAACTGAAAATGACTGGCACAACACTGAGAGTGTCCAGCTCAGGGCTGAAATAATGTCTGAGTGAAAGAACTGTGATGTGGAAGGGGTTTAGAATAAGCAGACTGTCAATGAGGGTTTTTTTTTCTTGAGATATAACAGAAAGAGACAAAATACACTTGAGTCTGGAAGAGAAACAAAGAACATGAGGCAACTTTGAGACGATTATTTTTTCCAGCTTTTTCTCATATGTTCTATAACTCAGCAGAGATATTATACTAATTGCTCCTGTCTCCTTTCAGTCTTCTGTTTAAAATTTCTCAGTCATAGCAGTTCTGGACTGATTTTACCAAATACACAGGTGTTTCTCCAGAATGTTCCTCCAGACTCCTGCATGGGACTTTCTGATCCAGATGCAGAGTTTTTAATTTAACATCCCATAATGTATTTTACTTCCCTGGATTCATCCAGTCAATTTTTCAATCCATGTACATTGATAGCACCCATAGCCTTCTGTTGCAAGGTGTTTTGCAGCTTAACTATGTTGCATGAAGAATTATTTCCTTTCTTTGAACACATACTGTCATAGTTGCATTTGATACCTGCATTTGATAACTGGTAGTTCTTGCCTGGGGAGATACAGTGAACACTCTCATTCTTACTGTTTTCCCAGTATCACTCATAATTGTTTAGACCATCTTATCTCTCTGTGGTCATCTCTTTTCTAGCATGAAGACATCTCATCTTAGGTATTTCCTGCTACAGAAATTATTCCACATTCTTGAGTTTCAGTAAATATGTACTGCATTTAAAGAAGCATATGTGCAATTTTAAAAGGAGAAGAAATAAAAAATAACTTCTACTAGAGCCATAAACATTACAGCCAATCTTAGTTCTTTTCTCACTGAGCAAAGGGATGTTTGAAGAACCCAATTATGATTAGTATTTTTTGGTTTTCTGTGTGCCCTTATTACCATTACCTATGTCAGTTTGAAAATCTGTAGTTCAAGCAAAAGACATGACACATCAACTGTGTTTCTGAAAGATGTAAACAGAGATGGCTTGCAGGTGCAGTGCCTCTCTGCAAACAAATAGAATTGCAATAGCTGTTAAACACAACCGGTCCATCCTCAGCATCCACCTAAGGTTAGAACTGTTCCAATTCACCAAAGCCAGCATAATCAAACCATTCTTTACTAGGCCCATCTTTTTTTCTGCCTAAGATACGTACCTCAGCAGCACACAATAATCACCAATGACATCGGGGAACTTAATACATTGCCATTAATACCCAAATTGTTTGCTTACCTGCATCCTTTAGAATTGTAGTATTTTCATCCCACACTACTCCTTTTCCTTTGACAAAAACAATTCCACAATAGTGAAAAGACTCAGGAGAGTATTGAGCAAGAGCCCCCAGGTGAAGCCCTGTGTAGAGTTCATGAAAAGTTCTCAGCACAAGATTCTTATTGAGCTGAAATTGAAGCAAATGAACAAGGAAATGGCCCCAAGCATCTTATTTCATGCAACTATGAGATCAGTTCCTAAGCATTGTATGCATGCAGAATACTGAATTTAAATCAAAACCATTTACAAGATAATTTGCCTAGCCACAGCTTTGTGGCTACAGATTAGAATTTGAGATACCAAGTGTATAAAATTTAACATATACATTAGAATACCATTATTAACACATGAAAAGGAAAAAGAAGTACACTTTATTGGCACTGAACAGATGATCTGTATTTAGAAGGTCACCCTATTCTTCAGTAGTGCCATGCATAAGAAACAGAAGGTGGGATATGAAGGACTTTGCTCACAGTAGCAGGGCAATTCCCAGACTGATGGAATAGAGCTAACTTTGAGTGCTGAATTTAGCAGGACTGATTTGTTACCCTTCAGTATAAAATATTCATTTGTTAACTATGAGTAATAATTAGCTCAAAGTACAATTAGTACAATAACTTCAAGTAATTTCGGTCAGTTAAGCCCATATTTTGCTCATAATATTCAATAAAATATTAAAAAGTGTGAGTACTTCTATATCATCTTTAAAAATCACACAAAGTTATTTTAATCAATATACTTGTTTTAAGTAAAAGCCATTTAATCTTCTGACTTATACATTAACCTTCCATTAAGTACTAGTGAAGAAGTTAAATGCACTTTAGTCAATAATGCTAATGCAGAAACTATTGTATTACCTATAGAGAAATGTGTATTCATATTATGTTAAAGTGACTATCCTTAATGATTAGCTATTATATGTCAGGAAACTGATCATAAATTTGAAATATTCTCTAGGAAAATGAATTATAATGTTGAAACTGAGTTCTCTGTACTGTAATAATTCTGAAATGAGGTCATCTACTTCTCCTGGTCAGTGCTTTTTAAGGCAATGATACTGAAGTGATGAAGATACCCTTGCTGATACTTTAACCTCACCTCACCTCTTGGTGGGTAATAAATGAGACTGGTAATTGAACTATACTAAACTGAAATATATGAATCTACCTGCAGGTATATGGTCAAGTTGTTTTAACATAAATTCTTATAGCTCTGTTTCTACCTAGAAATACCTAAGTATAAAAACTAAAATGAGCAAAATGCTACAGTTATGCCAAAAGATGTCTTAGTTATTTCTCTGAGTTTTAGCCTAAAATGCAGCACCAAACTATGTGCTTATAGAGTTTGATCTGTATGACTTTTTCTACCTTTTTTTCCCTAGAACAGACTTTCTTATAAACCAGTTTGTCCCCCGAGATACATTTTTACAACAATCTAATGAGCCGCTTCCACAGTGGGATACTCCCTTTCCCCTTGCTTTTGGCTGCACACTTCTGCTGTTTTCCTTCTGTCAGGTCTGGTATATGTGTGGATATCGGGCGTGTTGATTCAGCTGACTGATCCAACACAAAACTTTTGTGGGTTTTTTTTTAGAGAGAATAGTTTTCTATTGGGTCAGCCATCAAAATCCATTTGTCCTTTAGTTGCATGATAGCTAAGGAAAACATGAGAGCGAAGACAACCTGTGGATGGGTAAGCAAACTGAGAACATGTCTTTTCTCAGTAGTTAGTTGTTAGGTTGGCTTTGCTGTGATGCAAAATGGTACCTACATAATACATAGTGCAGGTAATCATGAAAGAGACAGCAAAAATTTGCTCAGGTGCCCAGTCAAGGGATCTACAAAAATTTGTTGTAATACAGACTGTAACTTTCCAAACAAAAGAAAAAAAGAGCAGAAAAATATGTAGTGTACACTCGCAAACACAAAGAATTTTGCCTTTCTCTGAGGATGGACACTCAGTTTTCAGGATATGACATTTTAAAATTGTTGATTTTTTCCCCCATGGTGTAGAGTTGGTTTTTCTGATCATTTTCTGATCTTTGTTTCAGCACTGTAAATGATTATTCCATTCATGTTCACATCTGCTTGTCCTTGCTGTATCATTTGAGTGCCTTCTGCTGACTTTACAAAACTGTGTCCCCAAATCCTTAAAGGTACATCTGGTGCCCCAAGGATAAAGTACATTTGAGAAAAGTCAAGATCTCAAAGGTAGAATTTAACTGGTGGTTAAAGAATTAAATTAGAAATACAGATTTGCATTCATATAGCAATACTGAGATGTCTCTCTTCTAAATTCTAAATAAAACAGGTTTTTTACATATTTCTGGATTTTGGGGGCTTTTTATTTTGTATTCCACAACCCAGTTCCATTTTTTTCTCAGTACATTCACATCTATACTTTTAACTAGAAAGATATTTAAAAGATGATATGGAACGTTCATGCAGTGGATTGAAGATCCAAAGTACCTTCAAGCTCTTTCCCAAATGTCAAGATTTTCACTCAGTAATCACTAAAATAAAAAGCTGGACAAATATTTTCATATCTTTCCTTTCCCAAATACCTTGTATTTCCTTTTGTCTGAGAGCTTATACCACTTAAAAAGTCTGGAATGAGAAATATTAGATGATATGCTCAAAGACACACTTTACAATCTATGGCCACTAGACAACAGCAGCTGTATGCTGCTTGAAAATGTAATTACTTTCTTATAAAATATAAAACTTGCTTCTGAAAGGTACTGGCCAGACATTTAGTTAGTGAGACAGTACTATGAAATTGTCTATCATATTATAATCTTACTCTCTCTTCTATATGGGTATAGTTAGACACAGACCTCTGAAATTTTTGTTACTAACAACAGTTGAAAAAGAGAAGCACTGGATTCTCAATAACTTCACAGTTACTTGAAACGTATTACTTCAAAACAAGTAGACTGTTATAAAGGCAGTTAATGTGAAATAACTTACCAGCATTATATGATATTAACTTGTGGTTCTGAAAAAGTCATAATTTCTTTTTTTATGTGTAAAAACCATTTTATCTTGGAGGAGTATCAAAGCACATTTTTTTACAAAAAGTAAAAAAAAAAATTACGAATCCCAACAATTTCCATACTTGAAAAGTAGCATGAACTGACACTGTGAAATTGTCATAAAACCTCCACTTTTCTGTAATACTGAGGTTTCTTTACTAACTCTGTATTCACCTTGAGTTATGAGTTTTGACACCAAAGATGTAACATTTGAATACCTATGGCAAATACCTTCTTCACCCCATTATCTGCTGCTTGCGGATTCACTTTATCCCAGTTCAATCCCTTTGACACAGTTCTTCCACTTTTTCACGTTTCTATTGGTGCATTTCCTTCAATGGGTGCAAACATTCAGACTCAGGATTAATGACAAACAAACTATAACCTACTCTCTCTCTCATCTTGCCCAGTTTCTAGCTTTTGACTTATGGTCCTTTCTCCCAACTCTTAGTATAATGAAGTTTCTAACTTGTAATCTTCTACTAATCCACATTTAAATTAAATACCCTAATTAGGAGATCTCAGATTAGGGCACCCATTCCATCTTCTCCTTTCTTAATTTCTCCATGGATGTTGTCCATAGTCTTTGTCATGGTTTAACCCCAGCCAGCAATTAAGCACCGCTCCCCCCCAAACCAATGGGATGGGGGAGAAAAATGGGAAAAGAAGTAAAACTCATGGGTTGAGACAAGAACAGTTTAATAGAACAGAAAAGAAGAAACTAATAATGATAAGGATAACACTAATAAAATGACAACAGCAATAATAAAAGGATTGGAATATGCAAGCGATACACAATGCAATTACTCACCACCCGCCGACTCACACCCAGCTAGTCCCCGAGCAGTGATGCCCCCACCCTCACTCCTCCCAGTTTATATACTAGATGATGTCGCATGGTATGGAATACCCCTTTGGCCACTTTGGATCAGCTGCCCTGGCCTTGTCCTGTGCCAACGTCTTGTGCCCCTCCACCTTTCTCTCTGGCTGGGCATGAGAAGCTGAAAAATCCTTGACTATAGTCTAAACACTACTGAGCAACAACTGAAAACATCAGCGTTATCAACATTCTTTGCACACTGAACTCAAAACATAGCACTGTACCAGCTACTAGGAAGACAATTAACTCTATCCCAGCTGAAACCAGGACAGTATCCACCCTTATTCTATAGCATTGACATCATGCTCAGTTCCCATACCTTTAGTTACATCCCGGTCATCAACTTTTCCCTCCCTTTGAGACACATAAACAATGATACATATATATATATGTATATAGACACATAGATATAACGCCTTTAGTTTATGGATCGTGTTCATAAAATGTTCGTTGAGATCATTTAGTTCCCGACACTGCGCTCCATCTGTCATACCAGTCTGGGCAGGAGGGATGGTGCAAAGTCCTCTCAGTTGGTAGAGCAGGATCGGGCTTCAGTGCAGTGTGACGAGCAGGTGACATTGGATGCAGCAGGAGGATGGTGTGCACCGTTGGATTGTTGCATGCTGGAGTCAGTTCTGGTTCCATCGCTAATGCTCTTTGCTCAGTTTTATCACAGTTCTTTCTTGCTTGATCTAAGTGATTCTTACTATAGTACTATGGATATAGCATATAACAATTATAGTAATGATAACATACAGTAGCAGGGTTATATATTAACTAATATCATACAGTTTAATTCTGGCTATTCTCACCTAAAATCAAATCCCCTTGAGGCACACATTGGACTTCCTCATTCTTGCGCATCACCCACCAAGTGCACCCAGGCCCTTGAGCAAAAGCAATCCCTTGAATGGCTTTACCTTTGCCTGAGGCAGGAGTAACCCAGACTGTCTTCCCTAACATTTTTTATGTGCACTACAGGGAATTTATCCCCTCCTACAGTATGTAAAAATTCTGATTGGGCAGGGCCACTCCGATTGGCAGATCCTCTGGTGTTGACTAACCAGGTGGCTTTTGCTAAATGCGTATCCCAATGTTTGAAAGTTCCACACCCCATTACTTGCAATGTAGTCTTTAACAGTCCATTGTATCGCTCGATTTTCCCAGAGGCTGGTGCATGATAGGGGATGTGATACACCCACTCAATGCCATGCTCTTTGGCCCAGGTGTCTA
The DNA here is from genome assembly GCF_929443795.1 of Astur gentilis. NCBI lineage: Eukaryota > Metazoa > Chordata > Aves > Accipitriformes > Accipitridae > Astur > Astur gentilis. The sequence goes on along the minus strand of NC_064918.1, from coordinate 17,716,659 downwards.
TGAGGTTGTTTCGGAAGCGAGTCCCGAAGTCCAACTCAATTCTTTCTGGGGTGCCATGTAACCTCAGGATCAGATTTTCAAGGCCCAGGATAGTGTTCCGGGCAGTGGCATGGGGTACAGAATGTGTTTCCAGCCATCCAGTGGTTGCTTCCACCATCGTCAGCACATAGCGCTTGCCTTGGCAAGTTTATGGGAGTATGATACAGTCAATCTGCCAGGCTTCCCCATATTTATATTTCAGCCATCAAGGGGCTTTAACCGCTTGGCTTGCTTGACAGCAGCATGTTTCACATTCATGGATAATGTGTGCAATAGTGTCCATGGTCAAGTCCACCCCTCGATCTCGAGCACATCTATATGTTGCATCTCTTCCCTGATGGCCTGAGGTGTCATGGGCCCACCCAGCCATAAATAGCTCACCCTTATGTTGCCAGTCCAGGTCCACCTGAGACACTTCGATCTTGGCAGCCTGATCCACCTGTTTGTTGTTTCGATGTTCTTCAGTGGCCCAACCCTTGGGTATGTGAGCATCTATGTGACGTAGTTTTACAACCAGATTCTCTAGCCGAAAAGCAATATCTTGCCACAGTGTGGCAGCCCAGATGGGTTTACCTCTGCGCTGCCAGTTGCTCTGCTTCCATTGCTGTAACCACCCCACAGGGCATTTGCCACCCTCCAGGAGTCAGTATAGAGATAGAGCACTGGCCACTTTTCTCTTTCAGCAATGTCTAACGCTAGCTGGATGGCTTTCACCTCTGCAAACTGACTCGATTCACCTTCTCCTTCAGCAGTTTCTGCGACTTGTCGTTTAGGACTCCATACAGCAGCTTTCCACCATCGATGCTTTCCCACAATGCGACAGGGCCCATCAGTGAACAGGGCATATTGCCTCTCATTTTCTGGCAGTTTATTATACAGCGGGGCCTCTTCAGCCGATGTCACCTCCTCCTCTGGTGACATTCCAAAATCTTTGCCTTCTGGCCAGTCCGTGATCACTTCTAACATTCCTGAGCGACTGGGGTTTCCTATGCGAGCTCGTTGTGTGATCAGTGCGGCCCACTTATTCCACATGGCATGAGTTGCGTGATGTGTAGAGGAGACCCTCCCTTTGAACATCCAGCCCAGCACTGGCAGTCAAGGTGCTAAGAAGAGCTGTGTTTCAGTACCAACCACTTCTGAGGTAGCTCAAACTCCTTCATACGCTGCCAATATCTCTTTTTCAGTTGGAGTATAGCATGTCTCGAATCCTTGATATCCTCAACTACAAAACCCCAGGGGTCGGCCTCGGGTGTCCCCAGGTGCTTTCTGCCAGAGGCTCCAGGTAGGGCCATTCTCCCCAGCCGCAGTGTAGAGCACATTTTTAACATCTTGCCCTGCCTGAACTGGCCCAAGAGCTACGGCATGAACAATCTCCCGTTTAATTTGTTCGAAGGCTTGTTATTGTTCAGGGCCCCATTTAAAATCATTCTTCTTCCTGGTCACTTGATAGAGAGGGCTTACAATCAGACTGTAATTTGGAATATGCATTCTCCAAAACCCCACGACACCTAAGAAGGCCTGTGTGTCCTTTTTATTAGTTCGGGGAGACATAGCTGCTATTTTGTTAATCACGTCCATTGGGATCTGACGACGCCCATCTTGCCATTTTACTCCTAAGAACTGGATGTCCTGTGCAGGTCCCTTGACCTTACTTTCCTTTATGGCAAAAACGGCTTTCAGAAGGATTTGGATTATTTTCTTCCCTTTCTGTATTGGTTTTGTTTGGCAAGGTTTTGGTAGCGGGGGGGGTTACAGGGGTGGCTTCTGTAAGAAACTGCTGGAAGCTTCCCCTGTGTTCGAGAGAGAGCGAGCCCATATTAGCCGGCTCTGAGACGGACCCGCCGCCGGCCAAGGCCGAGCCAATCAGTGATAGTGGTAACACCTCTGTGATAACATTTTTAAGAAGGAAAAAAAGTTGGTACAGAGAGAAACTGCCGCCGGAGTGAGGAGTGAGAACATGTAAGAGAAACAAGCCTGCGGACACCAAGGTCAGTGAAGAAGGAGGGGGAGGAGATGCTCCAGGCGCCGGAGCGAAGATTCCCCTGCAGCCCGTGGTGAAGACCCTGGTGAGGCAGGCTGTCCCCCTGCAGTCCAGGGAGGTCCACGGTGGAGCAGATATCCACCTGTAGCCCGTGGAGGACCCCACGCCGGAGCAGGTGGGTTCCCGAAGGAGGCTGTGACCCCGTGGGAACCCCGCGCTGGAGCAGGTTCCTGGCAGGACCTGCGGATCTGTGGAGAGAGGAGCCCACGGAGCAGGCTTTCTGGCAGGACTTGTGACCCCGTGGGGGACCCGCGCTGGAGCAGTGTGCTCCTGAAGGACTGCACACCGTGGAATGGACCCATGCTGGAGCAGTTCGTGAAGAACTGCAGCCCGTGGGAATGGCCCACGTTGGAGGAGTTCGTGGAGGACTGTCTCCCGTGGGTGGGACCCCACGCTGGAGCAGGGGAAGAGTGTGATCAGCCCTCGTCCTGAGGAAGTGAAGCGGCAGAAAATAACGTGTGATGACCATAAACCCCATCCCTGTCCCCTTGTGCCGCTGGGGGGGCTTGGTGGTGAAATCCGGGAGGGTAGTTGTGCCCGGGAAGAAGGGAGGGGTGGTGGGAAGGTGTTCTGAGATTTCATTTTACTTCTCATTACCTTGCTCCGGTTGATTTGTAATAAATTGAGTATGTTTTGCAAATTGAGTCTGTTTTGCCCGTGACGGTAATAGTGAATGATCTCTCCTGTCCTTATCTCGACCCGCGAGCCTTTTGTTATATTTTCTCTCCCCTATCCAGCTGAGGATGGGGGAGTGATAGAACGGCTTTGGTGGGCACCTGGTGTTCAGCCAGGGTTAACCCATCACACTTTCTCAAAGACTTCTTCTGACATGTTGCCCCATACGATGATGTCATCAATGTACTGCAGGTGTTCCGGAGCTTCACCATTCTCCAGTGCAGTCTGGATTAGTCCATGGCAAATGGTGGGGCTGTGTTTCCACCCCTGGGGCAATCGATTCCAGGTGTACTGGACACCCCTCCAAGTGAAAGCAAATGGTGGATGACACTCTGCTGCCAGAGGGATTGAGAAAAATGCATTAGCAATGTCACTTGTGGCATACCACTTGGCTGCCTTTGACTCTAGCTCGTATTGAAGTTCTAGCATATCTGGAACGGCAGGACTCAGTGGTGGCATAACTTCATTCAGGCCGCGATAGTCAACTGTTAGTCTCCATTCCCCATTAGACTTTCGCACGGGACATATGGGACTATTAAAGGGTGAGCGAGTTTTGCTGATCACTCCTTGGTTCTCCAGTTGGCAAATCAACTTGTGGATGGGAATCAGGGAGTCTCAGTTGGTGTGATATTGCCACCGATACACCGTCGTGGAGGCAATTGGCACTTGTTGTTCTTCAACCTTCAGCAACCCCACAATCGAAGGGTCTTGAGAGAGACCCGGCAGGGTAGACAGCTGTTCAGTGCCCTCCGTCTCCAATGCAGCTATACCGAAAGCCCATCGATACCCCTTCGGGTCCTTAAAATACCCCCTCCTGAGGTAGTCTATGCCAAGGATATTTGGAGCCTCTGGACCAGTCACAATGGGGTGTTTCTGCCATTCATTTCCACTTAGGCTTACTTCAGCTTCCAATACAGTTAACTCTTGAGATCCCCCTGTCACACCAGAAATACAGATGGGTTCTGTCCCTTTATAACTTGATGGCATTAGAGTGCACTGTGCGCCGGTGTCTACTAGAGCCTTGTACTCCTGTGGGTCTGGCGTGCCAGGCCATCGAATCCACACAATCCAATAGACCCGGTTGTCCCTCTCCTCCACCTGGCTGGAGGCAGGGCCCCTCTAATTCTGGTCAGAGTATCCAGTATCCACTTCTTGTAAAATTGGCTCAGAAGTCCCTTCAAGAGGATCTGTTTGGAAACTGGAGCATCATTTTTCCTCGTAGAATCCCCTTTTGTGCTGGTTTTTCCTTGCAGCTCACGTACCCATGCATTTAGGACCGAGGTAGGTTTTCCGTCCCGTTTCCTCATGTCCTCTCCATGATCACATAGGTAAAACCACAGGGCACCTCGCAGTGTGTACCTTCTATATTCTCTCTCTTGGGCAGAAGGATGCTCACTCCTAATAGCTGAGACATTGGTCCTTACAAGTGGGGAGTAGGATATATGCCCTTTGATTTGTTGGACATCCTGGGACAGCTTCTCCACAGCCGAAATGCAGGCTTGTAGGGAGAAGGAGAGATTTTCTTTGTATTGACAGAGTTGGCGAGCCACTTCATCCACTGTCGGTGCCTCTTCATCTTTCCAGGTCATTATTGCCAGTGAGTTGGCATAGGACGCTGGTGCGCTCCGTACAAACTTCCACCACATGGGTCGTGTGCATTGGACTTCATCTAGATCTTTGGGTAATTGTGGGTTGTCCAGGTCATGATGAATCGTCTCTAGCATAGCTAATTCCCACAGATATTGGATACTTCTTTCCATGGTGGTCCACTTCCTTGATTGACATATAACATCTTCCTTAAAGGGGTACCTTTCCTTCACACTTGACAGGAGTCGCCTCCAGAGGCTGAGGGCTTGTGTCCCTTTTCCAATTGCCTTGTGTCATGGTTTCAGCCCGGCCGGTAACAAAGGACCACGCAGCCGCTCGCTCACTCCTCCGCCCCCCTCCGGTGGGATGGGGAGGAGATGGAGGAGAGAAAAGAAAAAGAAACCGGAACCTCGAGGGGTGAGATAAAGGCAGTTTACTGTGACAAACACAAAGAAATTACAACAACAACGACGGCACTAATGAAAAAAAAGTATACAAAAAGAGTGATGCACAGTGCAACTGCTCACCACCCGGGACCCGACGCTCCGCCACTTCCTCCACCGCAAACAGAGACCACCCCCCGGCCCGCTCCCCATTTATATACTGAGCATGATGGCACATGGTATGGAATAGCTCCTTGGCTAGTTCAGGTCAGCTGCCCCGGCTATGCCCCCACCTCCCAGGTTCCTGTAAAAATTAACTCTATCCCAGCTGAACCCAGCACACCTTGTCAATGCCACCTTCCCTGGCAAGCGATCCCAACTGCTTGGCTTCCCTACCTTCTAATTCCAAGGTATTAGCTCCATTGTCCCAGCATCGGAGGAGCCAGGTGATAATATGCTCACCTATACGGCGGCCGAAATCTTTTTGCATATCCCGCAGCTCACTCAAGGATAGGGACCAGGTGATTACCTCTGGTTCTGCCTCTTCCTCCTGTTCCCGTGATGACCCTGGTTCATCTTCATCCTTCGCTAAGCGAACTGATTTTTTGTATATTTCTTCTTCTGTATGGGGGCAACTGATACCGGTGCAGGTTGGTCCACTGGTTCATTTGCAGTACCGCTTGCCAAGGTTTGGGTAAACACAGTGCCTGTCATCTTGTTGTTAGATCCAGAGACTTTCTCTTCCCCTTGAGGGTACTGAGTGGTGTTGAACAGGGCTCGATAGGCATGGGCCAGGTCCTAGCACGTTGCAGTGATTTGTATCTCTCTGGAGCTGCTGGGGTGACAGCATACCTTTTCCAAATATTTTACTAGTTCTTCTGGATCCTGCACTTGTTCAGGGGTGAATTTCCAAAACACTGGAGGTGCCCACTGTTCTAGGTATTTGCCCATACCACCCCACACACCCTGCCACTCATAATTATCCAGCCTCGGGGCAGATCTCTGGGTGATCTTCTTAAATAGTTGTTTACCCTTAAAGAAGAGCTGAGCCACATTCAGAAGCATGCTAATTCCTAGCAGTAGGTCTAGGACCGTGCTGGTCTCAACATCCGAAGAATATTCAAATTTTTCAAAATTCTCAAACACCATTGTAACTGGACTGAAGGACAAGGGAAGAAAGGGACCCCACCCATAGATTGGCTGCCTGAGGAGAAAAGGTAAATGGTGTAATTATTAATAGTTTCCCACAGATGGCTCCTGAAGTATAAAGGTGACAATGCTGAGTGCAAATACTGGATCAATCCCACAACCGATAACTTTATCATAGCATAAAGCAGTGTTACACAGTACATGAAAACAAAAACCTTAATCCACCTCCCACGGATGATAAGCAGCAGAATAGGAACTACATACAGCAAGCGAGGTGATACATAACAGAACTTTAAAAATGAGAACAAAAACTCTAAGAACACATAAATCAACGTAGTGACCAGCGACTATTAGACCAATATAATGAATGCTTGTAACAAATTTGTTTTAACAAGCTCTGGTCAGGTTTGTTGTTATCTCAACCCGTCGTGCCCCACATTGGGCGCCAAAATGGACTGTCGTGGTTTAACCCCAGCCAGCAACTAAGCACCACGCAGCCGCCCACTCACTCCCCCCCATCCAGTGGGATGGGGGAGAAAAATGGGGAAAAAAAAGTAAATCTCCTAGGTTGAGATAAGAATGGTTTAATAGAACAGAAAAGAAGAAACTAATAATGATAACACTAATAAAATGACAACAGTAGTAATAAAAGGATTGGAATGTACAAATGATGCACAGGGCAATTGCTCACCACCCGCTGACCGACACCCAGCTAGTCCCCGAGCAGTGATCCCCCCACCCTCACTCCTCCCAGTTTATATACTAGATACGATGTCACATGGTATGGAATACCCCTTTGGCCACTTTGGATCAGCTGTCCTGGCTGTGTCCTGTGCCAACGTCTTGTGCCCCTCCACCTTTCTCTCTGGCTGGGCATGAGAAGCTGAAAAATCTTTGACTTTAGTCTAAACATTACTTAGCAACAACTGAAAACATCAGTGTTATCAACATTCTTCTCATACTGAACTCAAAACATAGCACTGTACCAGCTACTAGGAAGACAGTTAACTCTATCCCAGCTGAAACCAGGACAGTCTTTTTGTAAGAGTCTTGGTTTAATTCCTTCACCTCTTAAAAATCTTCCATATCTTCTTGTTCAGGATCTCTTTCTCCCACAGATGTTTCTTTAGAGTCCTCCACCCTCTTTTCCACTCTCATGATATGCGATGATGATTGGTGCATCAGTGAATGATACCACTGGATCTGCCTTTTCACTTCCTTTTAGATTGCTCATTTTCCCCATCATGAGGTCACCCACTGCTGGCTTATTTTGAATATGGTTTTATTACATATAGGAAGACATCCATCTCCTGTAATCATGGGCAACTTGTTGATAGCAGTTTCTGGTCGGCAGAGTCCACAGAATACACATCTGTTTCTCCTACCACTACCACATGTTGCAAAGTATTTCCTTGCAACCAATAATAAATTTAAGTCTTATTACAAAAGCCAAAAGCCACCATGCTTAATGTATGACAGGAAAAGATGAGGAGATTCAAGGGCACTGACAGTGTCTCATATCCCTTCAATGGTAGGAAATGTGTTACATTAAATGCTGTGTTGTATAGCACTAGGCACAAAATGCAGCCAAGTGAACAATACGATCTTATTCTATGACTCTGAACTAGGGAGAATTCAGTCCTGGGGATTTGATTTAATCCTGAACCTATTATCAAAACATATCAGATTGAAAGATTTTCACCGCCAACATCTAATTCCCATTAATTGTCTTCCCTGATGCTCCCAATTTCTCCATCTTTACTAGCAATCTTTCTTCTGATACTCTTCCCAGTATTCAAGACCCTAGCTGAAAACACACCTTCAGCTTTTCCCCCTTCTTCACCCTAGTTATCCAGTCCTTTAAATCTTACTATTTATTTTTTCACATTTTTAAGGTCCCTACAATCAAGTCTTCTATCTGGGCCCCTATTCATATCTTAAAAAAATCAAACATACTTCACTTTGGCCTTCTCAGAGCAAAGCTTTGCGTATACTTCAACCCTTGGAAATAAGTGTAGTATATTCTTGGTCTATCCGTTGGATTATTTTGACTCCTAGAATCTCTCCCCTCTCTTCTAAAACATAAAATTTAAGAATATTTTATTCCCAGATTTAAATAATAACTTGAATAGCAATGTGCCTTCCACTTGCTTGAAATTGGTCATACCTTTCGATTTATCAGTGATTCCAGCCTCAAAACTTCAGTTGCCTGCTTGCCTATTTTTTCCTCCACATCACTTTTTAACTACTAAGTACCCTGTCTGCATGATCTTTATAGTCCTTTCTTCAGTCCATTAGCTGGTGAGATGGGTTAACCCTGGCTGAACACCAGGTGCCCACCAAAGCCGTTCTATCACTCCCCCATCCTCAGCTGGATAGGGGAGAGAAAATATAACAAAAGGCTCGCGGGTCAAGATAAGGACAGGAGAGATCATTCACTATTACCGTCACGGGCAAAACAGACTCAATTTGCAAAACATACTCAATTTATTACAAATCAACCGGAGCAAGGTAATGAGAAGTAAAATGAAATCTCAGAACACCTTCCCACCACCCCTCCCTTCTTCCCGGGCACAACTACCCTCCCGGATTTCACCACCAAGCCCCCCCAGCGGCACAGGGGGACAGGGATGGGGTTTATGGTCATCACACGTTATTTTCTGCCACTTCACCTCCTCAGGACGAGGGCTGATCACACTCTTCCCCTGCTCCAGCGTGGGGTCCCACCCACGGGAGACAGTCCTCCACGAACTCCTCCAACGTGGGCCATTCCCACAGGCTGCAGTTCTTCACGAACTGCTCCAGCATGGGTCCATTCCACGGTGTGCAGTCCTTCAGGAGCACACTGCTCCAGCGCGGGTCCCCCACGGGGTCACAAGTCCTGCCAGAAAGCCTGCTCCGTGGGCTCCTCTCTCCACAGATCCGCAGGTCCTGCCAGGAACCTGCTCCAGCGCGGGGTTTCCACAGGGTCACAGCCTCCTTCGGGAACCCACCTGCTCCGGCATGGGGTCCTCCCCAGGCTGCAGGTGGAGATCTGCTCCACCGTGGACCTCCCTGGACTGCAGGGGGACAGCCTGCCTCACCAGGGTCTTCACCACGGGCTGCAGGGGAATCTTCGCTCCGGCGCCTGGAGCATCTCCTCCCCCTCCTTCTTCACTGACCTTGGTGTCCGCAGGCTTGTTTCTCTTACGTGTTCTCACTCCTCACTCCGGCGGCAGTTTCTCTCCGTCCCAACTTTTTTCCTTCTTAAAAATGTTATCACAGAGGCGTTACCACTATCACTGATTGGCTCGGCCTTGGCCGGCGGCGGGTCCGTCTCAGAGCCGGCTAATATGGGCTCGCTCTCTCTCGAACACAGGGGAAGCTTCCAGCAGTTTCTTACAGAAGCCACCCCTGTAACCCCCCCCCGCTACCAAAACCTTGCCAAACAAAACCAATACAGCTGGGTAACAACTACTTCAGTAACAGTGGCTACAAGAAATGGATTCAATATTAAAGTGGTTATAGCTGTGATGATCTTACCATTAAAAAAAGACCCTACACAAAAAAAAGTCATGGCCTCTTCCTATAACTACATGAGCTAATATATCTGAGACTCAAGGCCAGGTTTTCAAGAACATGAGGACGTGTGTCCCTGAAAGCTCATCTGCTTATTTTTTTCTCTATTCTAAGTTTAAAAGGAACACTTGTGTACCTTCAGATAACTCCTACTAAAAATGTGTATGTGATTGCCACAGTCTGATCCATCTGTGACTTTACTTACTGCAAAGCAATGTACCCCAGAAAACTACTACAGATTGTTTTTAAAAGTGACCTTGACAAAGTGCTACAATAACAGGATTTTGTAGCTTTGCTGGAATCTTCTCTCTTTTTTTTTGTTTGGGGGTGGGGGAAAGAAAGGAGTATGGGGACTTATGCTGCTTAGTTTAAATTGATGTTTACAATATATTAAATTTCATTGAAATTTAAATCAGAAAATACATTTTGGGGGGGAAAATCTTGTAAGAGATTTATTTTTCATTCAACTCTGATGAGACAATTTTCATGCCATTCATAATTGTGCAGCTCTTTGTGTTGGAAACCTGTCATAAGTTTATACCAACATGCCTTAAAATGGATGAACTCAAACTCTGTCTTGGTATGGAATCACTTAAAATATGAGATTTAACTTCATACCTTCTAGAGGTTAAATCTTCTTAGATGACAGGTAGCAATCAACTTTTATAAATTAATTTCTATTCCATTTCCACAAGAAAAGACTGAAAAAAATGTCCTAATGTAAACTTACTGGTGTGCAAATACTTTCAATTCTTGCTTGTTCCAGTCCTGTATACATAAGAGGTAGGGAAGGAGCAGCAAGAAGGGAGTGAAGACCAACAGATACAGTTGGTTAAACCACTCACAAATACCTTCTCCCAGAGCCTCTCCAAGTGCCAAGTTTCCCATGGCCACTTTTTTGGCTCTGAATTTGGTGGCTGTCTAACCTGGAGAGATGGGCAATCAGAAAATAGCCAACTGATCTGAAAAAAATTTGGACGCTTAAGTCCTTTAAAAGGCTGGGAAAGCTGTGGGGATTTGGCAGAGTAATTTACCTGCACAAGTTTGGCTCCCAAGCCTTACTGTCATAATCCTGAAAATTCATCTTGAATTTTAGCACAATTCCTTTCACTTTTTATATTTTTAGCCTTACTTTATTGACATGCTTTGCACGAGTTCTAGTGACATTTCATAATATACCAAAATAGTATTTGGAATGTCTTAATGTGACTTACAGTGTACACTTTGGATAGATATTTTTACCTCATAATATTAGCTTTCTAAAGGTATCTAGTCTTATTAAGTCAACAGGTTCCTTCAAAAGTCCGTGGATTCATCCCATCTGTCTTAGACACCTATTTTAGGATCAGCCTAAGCAGCCTTTGTAGGTTTACAATTACAACTAATGTGCTAGGGAAAATGTGCAATAATAGAAAGCACAGAAAAATACAACAAAAGTAATCTTTTGAAAATATATATTGGAATTCTAAAGTAAGGGAGTTCTTTAGCAGAATCAAAATAGTTTCAAAGAATCCAACTCAAAGTTTTAAAATATTTGGATTTATTCAAATTGAAAATCATAAGAAAATTTGAAATATAAAAATGTATAATCACAGTGTTTTAAATTTTGCCCAATTTAAGGATACGGATAAAGGAATTTTTCCAAGATAGGTTCCAAAGAGATAGGAATAGCTTCTACTTGCACAATGCTGTTAAGTTTTTTGTTCTCATCTGATCTTTTCTCCTTAATGATAGTTATTTACATTCTCAGGCAACAGAACTAAATACAATGATGGGAATAGCAGAAAAAGATTGTTTATAAGTTCAACTAATGAGATGCAAAGTATATGATGTGAATGGAAATTTTTTCTGCATCTCAGTGCATCATTGTAGAATTGCTGGGAAAACAATTATAATCCTGAAATTGAATTAGAACATAGCATAAGCAGTTCCATTTCCTCAAATCTTACAGTGCCTATACAGCTATGATTGAAAAATATCATCTATTTTTTATTTATTCACAAACATTTTCTCTTCCTGACTTTTTCCCTAGCCTCTGCCTCCTAAATAGGCTTTTGTTGTTAGTGTCTCTAAAGCACTATTTGCTAATATAGAGTTCCAATAGCTCAAATAACTGCTTCCATTTCATTTTGATTGATTTAAAGGATGATATAAAGAAATAATTTTCTGTATATGCCATAGTATTAAGGTGAAGACAAAGGCACTAATCAACTTTCATAAAATCAGTTGATGTGCCAGATGTAAAATCAATTAACTCTGGTGAAGTATAGCCTTGTATTTTAACAACTGAGGTATCATAACTGCTTGCTATAGTTTTCCTTCTCAGCAAGATGAGCCTGGCCAATTTTTCTGTTTCAGCAAAGTGTTAATAATAAAGTTATAAAACTCAAATGATGAGGGAATCCCCAGAAGTTTGGAGTTCAGACAAATATTCAAAGGGTCAGATGTTTATTGCACTTCTCCAGTTTAAGGAAATCTTGCTTTGATTAATAGCTCACCATTTCCACATAGCTTAACTCTCCATGAAGCATCTTCATTGTTCACCCTTTGTGTTATCATCTGTTCTTTGAGATTTTTGAGGGTGGAAAGTCCCACACCAACAGCATCCTTCTCAAAATCAGCGTATAAATAGCTTCAGCACTTTGATCACATACTCCCTGTCACACTTTCATACCCTTTGAGCAAGCAATTATTTCTTACTGCATTTTTAAATTTACTTTTTTTGTGGTTCGAGTTTATTACAAGTATTTCTATTAGAAGGAAAATGACGCTGAATACAGCATAACAGCATTTTCTAAATTACAAATTGTTTCATTTTATCATAATTTTCTTATCTGTAAAATGTCTGGATCTGAAATATTTTGAAAGAATATCAGTAATAACAGTCATCATCTCCTCCTACTTGCATGTTCATACTGTGAGATTACTTAGTATGTCTTATATATAAAATATATAATTTTCAGGCCTTAGTTCAACATGTGTCTAACCTGAAGTCTGAATTTTCCCACTGAAGATAATAGAGGGCATTAGTGTTCTTGTGTTCTTAAAGATGGGTAGCTCCATAGACCCTTTCTTGAACTTTGGTCCCATTGAAATCACCCTGCTGATTTCAGGGAGAGCAGAAGCAGATTTATCAGCTGGGAGTGCCACAGTGAAATTAAATGCACTTGCTTTTTCTAAAATAACCAGAGATTGAAAATGTTTGCAGAAGCATAGCACTTCTTGTAGAGAAGCCTTTAGAAAGTTGACTGGCAGTGATAGAATTATTGAGTTTGCTTTCCTTTTATTAAGGAGAACAGGCTTCTGGGCAGAAATGGTGATTTATGCCCAGGATTTTCCCCTTCTGTGCTATGTGTTAGAAATACCATTGAACACAGAAAAGTATTGTCCGTATTGCCTATTTTCTCCAAATGAATTAGAGCAGATAAAACGGAGATGATAACTCTCTCTTTAGGAAATAAGGCAAGTGACTGTCATCTAAACTTTAACACAAGAAAATGTTTTGCACTTTGTCGTGGCTTAACCCCAGCCAGCAACTAAGCACCACGCAGCCGCTCACTCACACCCCCCCACCCAGTGGGATGGGGGAGAAAATCGGGGAAAAAAAAGTAAAACTCCTGGGTTGAGATAAGAATGGTTTAATAAAACAGAAAAGAAGAAACTAATAATGATAAGGATAACACTAATAAAATGACAACAGTAGTAATAAAAATATTGGAATGTACAAATGATGGGCAGGGCAATTGCTCACCACCTGCCGACCAACACCCAGCTAGTCCCCGAGCGGCGATCCCCCCCCCCCCCCCCCCCAACTTCCCAGTTCCTATACTAGATGGGATGTCACATGGTATGGAATACACCGTTGGCCAATTTGAGTCAGGTGCCCTGGTTGTGTCCTGTGCCAACTTCTTGTGCCTTGGCTGGGCATGAGAAGCTGGAAAATCCTTGACTATAGTCTAAACACTACTGAGCAACAACTGAAAACATCAGTGTTATCAACATTCTTTGCATACTGAACTCAAAACATAGCACTGTACCAGCTACTAGGAAGACAGTTAACTCTATCCCAGCTGAAAGCAGGACACACTTTTAAACACATATAAAGATACTAGAATAAACTTGTTACAAAATTAATGCAAACATGTCTATCTGAATGCAACTTGTATATTTTCTTGTAAAATATTTAAATTCTGTTTTTCCTAATAGCTGTCTAAATTATAAGAGAAGCAAGAGCCAACCATTTTTTAAAACTGGAGGCATTTCTACATGGTTCTTTAGGGGTTTTGGTCAACAGATGAAGGAAGGAAATATTCTCCTCACCCTGCAAAACTCATAGAGATGCAAGAAACATTCCTTCTTAGGAAACTAATAATTCCTTCTTTTTTATTTAAAATTAAAAGAAAGAGATCCACCTACAATGTTAAGTTATCTTGTACCAAGGGCTTCTACAAAACCACGGTTCAAGTTCCTATTTGATCATTTGTCCTTTCTTGAGTTAGACAAATAGCCACTAGACAAAGTGAAATCCCACCTGGCATCCCTCATTCTTCCTTGACACTTTGGTTGCAATGAAAAATACTTTATTTAGTTCAAGAAATATTTACCAATGATATTTTGTCAAAATTAGCATTTTTTCATGCATAATGTGTTTGATTAGTTCAAAACTGATACAATTTTTAATAATTATTTATTTATTTTCTCACTGTTTGCACTCAGCAGATACTTCTGTGATATGAGATCAGCATATTATGGCTACTAAGGATGATTCAGAATACAAAACAGTACAAAAAAATCAGAACATAGATTTTTGATATTTTTTTAATATTTTTTTTTACAAAAAAAAGAAGTCTTATGGTTTAATTTGGCATCTGTATAAACAGAGTAATGTTTACACCAGGTGTGTGAAAGTAGCTCTGCAAAGTGATGGTGAACCAACTTACAGATTTCCCCCAGCAATTTAAGAGTCCTTACATACACAAATAGATTTCCCATTGACTTCAATGGGGTCACAACAGACCTGACAGCTCTTGCAATTTTACTGTGAAAAGAGAAAAAGCAGAGAAAATACTAATGTAACAGTCATGGGGAGAGTGTAATCAAAGGAGAAAGGAGGAATATGGCACTGTTTATGCTGACAAGTTCAGGAGGAGCTTGCATATATTACTTGGGCACGTGAGCTAATGGTGAAAGGAAAGCATCAGTGCCTATGAGACAGAAATCTTGTGTTTGTGAAAGAAGTCCAAATATTAAAGGTAGGTTTTGTTAAAAATATTACAAAAGTGTGGTTTTGCAGAAGGGAATAAGTTTATACACTCTTATTTTAATTGTAGCATCCCATAAAGGGAATGATAAAGGGAACTGGAATGATAAAGGGAACTAATCCTTTTTTGTTAAGAAATTTATAGTTTCCATCAAGGGAAATGTGAACTCTGCTTTGTAGGGGCATTTCCTGCTAACATTTCCAACCCTTCAATGTATAAAAAGTACATAGTCAGAAGGCCTCCTTATATATAAGCATTTACTTACCACATTAGCAAATACGCTGTTAGTTATTCTCATCCTGCATACTGGATACTTCACAAGGAAATATTATGGAAGGAAAAAGTACAAAAATTCTTCTCAATATAATAAATCAATCATATTCATTTAAGTTCTGGCTAAAGAATTTGTACATTATTTTAGAAATAAAACTACATCCCTGCCCATGGCAAGTTGGTTGGTCTAGATGATCTTTAAAAGTCCCTTCCAATCCAAATCATTCCATGATTCTGTGATTCTATATGTATTAATGTATGTATATTTTATTATTGCATAATGTATGTATATTAGTAATAGCTCATGTATCTGCTTTTAGAATTGTTATGGGGCTGGTATTAAAAAAATATATAATCTAGAATTGTCACAAACCTGCAAATTTAGTCTTGGTACGGTCTTGCTATTTATGTGTTGATTGTATGGAGTTTATTTAACAGTTTACGTTTATTGATTGTATTAGAATCCCCCATTTCTAACACAAATAACTGGCATTTAGAATGTCTAACTACTTCACTAAAATGTATCATAATATCTAAAGATTTCAGAATTCATTATTGTGTATCATAATTCCACAGTGAACCAGGTAAAATTATATGTTTTAGTATGCTTAGTATTACTGAATTGAGGAATTATCCAGATAATAAGAAATGGTGCCTTTAATATGGTAGTCAATAATACTAAAAGTCATACTGATTTTTCTTGAACAATCAATCAGTTGCAGCTTGTACATATTTCTCATACTATTAAAACTGTTCTACTGTGTACAAAATGAAAGAAGCAGATAATTTTTTTCCTGTGTAATATTGATGTATGCTAAAAATAGAACAGAACTGCACCTACAAGTGAATCCATCTTTCAGACTAAATCTTAAAGAAGTGTGTGAAGTGTCATGCATACCTCTCAGAAGAGTTTAGATATAGAAGTGTTATGTATCTATATTTATTTTTAATATAAACTTTTTTTTTTTTTGAGGATGGGCAAATAACAATGACATATTATCTTTAAAGACTGCTTGGGACAATGGAGGGTTTTCACATTTTTTTGCAGTGTGACAAGAAATAGGGAAATTACCTGAAAGTATGCAATGCTTAAATGTTGTCAGATATTCATCATATTTATATGCTTTGCCTGCCTCTGTGCTCAGGGTGATTTAATACTACATTAAAGTAGAACCTGGGAGGACATCATAAACAGCTCTTGTTTAAAGGGCATTGTGAAGGAGAGCCTTTAATCTGATTGATGAAATAAATGGAAAGTAATCTATCCTCTATTCAACAGCTTGTTGATGATATGAAAGAATTCCTACTCAAGCAAGCAAAGCTTTAAAGAGAAAGACCTCTTTCATCCTGTCAGCCTCTCATTTTTAGAAAAAGTTAAGTTTTTCATCATGGTTCAGGGGAGTTCTTGTAAAAGGTTCATTGAAAATTTAAGAGCAATTACAGTGTCAGACAGCTAGAAAAATTGCTTTTACTGAGTGAGAGTTCTCTGACAGATGCATTGTGGGACAATTGATTCTTTCTAAGGGATAAGTGAATTTTCATTGTTAGTCTCTTCTCATGACATCTAGCTAGTTGTCATCTGCTTTGTAACAGAAGATTTGAATTAGACAACTGTACTCAACAGTAGACAGTGTCTAGATTAATACAGCGAAGAAATAAGCATGTACTCTGCATGGCATCAACTGAGCTTTTAAAGATTATGGATGAGCAAGGGTTTGAGAAAAAAGTTTGAAAAATCAAAACCAAAGCTTTATAGCCACTTCAGAAAGCCTGGATGTTTAACCTGTAAGGAAGTCTGTCAAATCCTTGAGGAAACCACATAAAGATCAATAGAATACCTACTGGATCCATTAGCTTGATGTAAAAAGGGGAAAAGGGAAACCAGATCTTCCACAAGAGAAACTACATTATTTCAGGGATTAGATGGGATCAGTTCTCTTACAGAAAAGAAGACAAGAAAAAGAATGAAGATTCTTGGTTGTCCAGAATTGGAGTGAAAGGGTTTGCCAGGTAATCTAACTGATGATAAGAAAGCAGTTTATTGAATAGGAGGTGTCTCTAATTAGGTGTTCATTAGCATAAGGGTAGGTGCCAATTCTAATCTTGAGTTAGCTGCAGAAAATAAGCTGTCATTCACTCTGCAATCCCTGAGCTAACTTCTTTGTAGTATATGCTTGCTGAATCTACCTCTGATTTTTATGTGTTTTTTCTGTTTGGATTGCAGGGTGTGTAAGAACATCATTGGCATTTTCCCGAAATAGCACCATCAGATTCATTAAGTATTCACAGTATTGGAATTTTATATTGTTTGAATATAGTGTGTATGTGTGTGGTATAAAAAAAGATATGCCATTTTAAACACAATAATGTTTCAGACTGAAAGCTTCATTTCAGTTTTTGCATCTGATTTGAATCTAACCTTAGGAAAAAAATTGCAGTTATCCTTACTTAAAATAAATTCACTAGTAAGCACCAAATTATCATGAAAAAAAAAAAATCAGTTACAATATTCTCCACGCTGCCTTGTGCTAGTTTCAATACTGTTCCTAGCATTTTTTTGCCATTAAGAGTCAATAGATCTCTTTATCAATGTCCATAAGGCATTTGCATGAACCAATAATGATGATGAAAAGCAAGCTGTAATTCTATGGAAAAAGTGCTGCTAAATAGAGCAACATACAAAATTGACAACTTCTTAATAGTTTCCCTTTCATTGTTCTAATGGCTTGTATTTTCACCTGAGTTAATGAAATGCCCTTAGATACCTTGCTAACAATTTAATGTATTTTTCTGTATTCTGATTTCCTGAAGCATTATCTTGCTAAATGTATAGGAGGACGCATTACTCAGAATCACTGAATCTTTGCCAAACTGCAAAACATGGGGGTTTTATTTATGTTTATTACAAATACATTTTTCAAAGTTTTTTTACTCTATATTTACTCTGTAGCTATCATCAAATACTGCAGCAGAAACAGTAACTTTTGAAAAGCCGTCTCTGTGTGTGTGTATAATTGCTAAGATACAAAAGGAAGTCTATGAAATAGTTAAAGTTGTAATATATGATTTCATTCTGGTATTTAGCTGCCAAAGTTGAATGTGATGGAAAGCATCTGTGGTTGTGTTTGTGTAAGATTGTCTTCAGTGGCACAGTGTATTATCTAGTGTCACTTTATGAAACTTTCAGTGGTACAGCCTTTTTCTTTTTCAATATGTATGTAAGAATTACTTTAAACTTTTTTCTCTATGAGAAAAGATAAATATTATCTGCCGTATATACCTGATGAAACACTTATCTTTTTGATAATTAATGTATCCATTTTAAGTCCATGTTATGCTATCCATCTTTTGTGGTACTGAAATGGATGACAGTGTGATTATGTCTTTGAAAGATAAGTAAATGTGTGTGCTCTTAGATCATCAGGCTTTTAAAATACCAGAAAAACAGAAGTATAGCAGTGTTAGGAGTGTTATAGGAGTGTTTCTTAATCTTGACTTATAATACAGTGGTTTCTGTGCTTTTACTTATAAATATACATTTTATTGCCCTATATATACACGTCAGATTTCACAGGCCTCTGCAAATGATTATATTAATATTTTATGTTCCATTTATGCCTTTCCCCTGCATATTGACAAAATAATAAATATGCAATATATTGAATATTGTATGATCGAACATTGATTTTTATACATACGACATAAAATTAAAGAGCAAAGAATAATGCTATAATTTTACATGATAATTCTCAATATCATTACAAGTCAAGCTTTGAATTATATTTCAGTATTCTTGTCAATATAAACTGGCTTACAAAGACACATTTAGAATGATAATTGATGGATTTCTCAAAATACCTTTCTCATTGAAGAAAAGTATACACTTTGAATTTTATTATTGTAAAAATATATTTTTAAGAAGTTAGATCCTCTTAAGTGTCTTAAATGGTATAATTTTGGCCATCAGTTACAATATGGAATAATGTCCAATTATATCATTTTTCATGGCTTCTGGAACAACTTACATTATAAATTCTGTTTATTAAGGGCAAAATTATACTGTCAGATTCATACATGCTTATCTTTGAAAAGTGACTTGCAGACCACACTTTACCCTTTTAGAGGAGGAAAAAAGAATTTAAATGGGAAAAGGTCAGTGGATCTCTGGACACTTGTGTCCTGCATGCTATTTAATTCTCCTGTACATCACTTATAGGCACCAGTAAAAAAGCTGCTGCATCTTGGAGGCAGTATATAGCTACATGTAGGCAGTGAATTTAAACTGGAGTCAATCCAAGGCCCTTTCTTTTGGGGTTGTAGGGTTCGGTGTCCGGAAGATCTCGCGATGTTACGGAAAGATGGAGGGTTAGTCGCAGCCCTATGACACACCTGTAACCCCGCCTGCCCTGGTTAGTATAAAAGGAATTAACTGCGCAATAAAAGGCGGAAGTTGGCACTCACACCGTGTGTGTTATCTGTCTCTTTCCCTGGTCCGGGTCGACCAGTTATCTAATCGCGGCACCTTGATATGTAGCGAACGCTACATGGGGTTATGGCTGCATGTGTATTTTCTGAATCCACATTTCCATCAAACAGAAGTCCATGGCTCAGAAGATTGTTATGTTTTAAGACTGGCCAAATCCAAACTTGGAGACTATGTTTAAAAAGAAAAAAAAGAAAGAAAAAAAAATGATTGAAATGTTAAATGATCCACAGCTACATTTCCATCTAGAAAGCTAAGGCACAGTCTTTTCCTAAGGCTTCTATATTGACCTTTATTTTCTCATTCTTGTTTCTGCACTTGTGAAAGTGCCAGAACATCTTATCTGAAGGTATTTGGGACCTTCTGCATCCAGATTAATATAATTTGTCTTGACTTCTGGCTGCTCATCAGAAAGATAATGCTTAACTACAGACACTTTATGATCACAGGTATTGCTATGTTAATCATGACAAGGGATATTTAGGAAACACATAAGGTTACAATCATGTTTATTTAGATCCGTATATTGTCATGAAATACGAATGGTACTGATCAGCCATCATAGTAATTAATAATTTTAAGAAAGAAGGAATGAAACTAAAACTTTGTTCCTGAACACAAATTCCTTTCAAAGTTTTAACTATATTTGTTTACTTAATTCCTTAGCCCATTAAAAATTAAAGTAGTGCATTATTTAGCTAACCAATATAAACACCTGTATGTGCCAGCAGCTGTTTATTCCTGAGCTATAACTATGGTATTTGAAAAAAGAATAGATGATTGATTTCAATCCCATAAATTCATTTCCAAGAAATTAGACTGTGAGAAAAGTTAGTTAAATAAATAAAGATTTTGGGCAAGTATGAATGTTAATGGTTATGAAAGAAAATTGTAGTTTTTATGAGAATTAGCTAGTATACCCTTCACCAACTTATGCCAAGTTGGCAGTTCAGGTTGCTGCATATACTCTGAATTAATTACATACTTAAAAGGCAGAGCAGCCTGACCAGGATTTAACAAAAACAGTGAATCATTTATTTACTTTGTTTCCTCCACCAAACAGGTCTCTTTTGGATAGCACACTATAGTCATTAATCTCTTCAATAAGTTTCTATTAGAAATCACTTGTTGGATATATATAGTCTCCAGAGATGTGGGGTATGTAAATTTTAAACTCAAATGGCCATTTTCTGTATTGTTCAGTAGCAAAATAACTAGCCCATCTACAGATTGAGAAGTACCTTCTTAAAGAAGTATGTGCTCTTATTTGTAAAATAAGTAATTGCCAAAAATGCAAATTATTCACATTTGTTAAGCATATTGTGTTTTAAAGGGACAATACCTTAAAAATGTATGTATTTTTCACAACCAAAAAAAAACAAGTTATTGCCACAGATACTGCATAAATCTCCCAAAAAGTAATCATTGAACTTCTAATTCTTTATCTGAGCAAAGTTCATGATGAGTACAGCTTTTATCTCCAACTCAGTAAGTATATACTATATATATATGGTAACTGAATATAACTGAATGTGTGAATCATATCAGTTAAGGAATACTAACTTTTATATATATATATAAATTGCAACAATTATATTTAATTTTTTACATTTTCAGTAGAGTAATTATTTGAATTTTCTGTCTCAGGATGGTTCCAGGTATAAGAAAACTTAAGTTGAAATCCTGAGTCACATTGTTAGCCTACTTGAAATTATTGAACCCATGAAATGAAGGGGTGTGTGCTTGCTAATATTTGCTAGGGATTTGGCCTTGTGCATAGACTGAAACTTTGCAGAATTTGCCCATAGTTCTATTGCTGCAGATCTTTCTTCTCAGAAAGAGAGATTTTTCCTTGATTCTAAAAACTACATTTGTTGTGAATTTTTCTTTTGCTTACACTGTTATAGTTGGAATATCTTCAGACTCCTTGGTTGTAATCTTACATCTGTTCAAGTGCATTCTGTGGCCACCACCATTTTCCTACCTCACTTTTTGGAGCTGGTTTCATACCAGACAGGCTTATCTTTGTTCTCATTTCTGGAATATTTTCTTTTGCATCTGCTTCTTTCTTTGCAAATTCTTTCTCAAACCTACCTTTTCCAAAATGTCCTTTAAGTAGGGTACTATTTTCCAAATTAATATTATTTTTTTATTATTTCAAACATTCACAAAATGGTAAATAACTATATCAGCATTGTATTCCATGCACTGATGTAATTTGTTACCATTTTGCCTTTTGGACAAATAGAGCAGGGGAAGGGACTGTGTTTTCCTCTTCACTATGCATAGTCCTCTCACTCTTCTGAACTAGGGAAATCTTGTCATAGCAGTTGCCCACAGTACAGGAGATCAAAGTTCAGTTATTGACTGTATTACGGTATAGTTATATGATCTTATGCCAGGTATCAGTCTAGTAATGCTTAGGCTACCAGACATGATTTGAAACAGTAAACAAACAAAAGTTCCTTTGCACAGATTTTGCAAGTATAAATACGTGTTCCTGGGTGTTTGTGCTTTGCTTAAATCTAGGGGTTTTTGAGCACAGGCTATCTCTTACTATGTACATGTAAATCATCTAAAACAATGGCATGCCTTATGTATTACCTTTATGATTATACACAGTTACTCTAATTAATGTTAAACAATATCAATAAAATAGATATTAATATGAAAATCTTATTTAAAACAAATTCATGCAGCATACATACACATTTTCAACACATTCTGAAGTACTGTTCCATGCATAACTTTGTTCACAGATTATAAATCTTTTGCTGACAAAGTATAAAAGTCTGTACTACTTAACTGCAATAAAATGCATTAGATACATGAGAGTTATGCATCTATTTCAAGGGAAGAATATCTCACATCATTTATATATATACAGAGTGAGCACAATAAGCAAAAATTAATATCAGCAACTGGATGATACATTAACCAAAACATCTACATAAGTACAACAGCAGCATAAAAGTTTAAAAAACAGTAGCCTAGTGAGATGCTAGGCAATAGCATTATGGTCACTAAATGAGGAAATCCTATTTGGCTGTCAGGCACTTGGGTGCTTTGGTTACTAATTTGTCAGGCAAGAAGAAATCTTTCACTGGCTAATGCAACAGCTGTTGCAGTGCGAGGTACAGGTCCAAATTGCAAAATCTTTCTAACAGTTTTAACAGCAAGAAAAGTGGAAAAAGTAATAAAAAGGGCTTCCAGGAAAATTAATTACAGCATTTTAACCAGGCAAATAAGGTCAGGACAGAATAGTGAACAGAGGAAAATATTTTTGCTGCATGTAAGATTGTGCACAATTACATTTTTTCATTACAATCTTTTGGGAAAATTAAACAAAAAGTTTTCATCACCAAAAAAAAAAAAAAATCAACACCAATTAAAGCATAACTTAGTGCTTTTGACCTTATCAGAAACTTTGCGTGTTTATCATTGATTATGAATAGTCTCCTGCTCAGCAGGGATCTTTCTGAATATCAGAAAGTTCCTATCCCTGTGCCAGTTATAATGGTAAAGTCCTTTGAAAAGCCTGTATAGAAATACCTTGATTTCATTTTTTGTTCACTTGTCAAAAGCAAAGAGAGTGTTAACATTCTTGTACTCTAAGGATGTGAGGTGACACATCTGACAAGCAGAAATAGATTGGAATTCCATTAATATATCTAAGATCATTTTGTAAGTGATCATTTTTAATATACATGAGGGAGTAAGACCTAAACATCCAGGGAAGAATATACTCACTTTGAATGTGGCTCATGTCCCCCTCCATTGCATATAATTAAGTCCTTCCTGTTTTAAATAATTTCTCCTCTAACCTTTTTCTCTTTGCCTGAGATTTTTTAAAGCTCAATCTAACAAATACTTTTGACCAATGCCAGTTGTGCTTGGAGGAAAATTACGTTTAAAACTGACAAAATCTCTGAAACTGAACTCTGCAGTAGTACAGTCTAGGAGTTTATTGTCTGGCCCAAAACTGAAGAATTCTCGACAAAAACCTTGATTTCTCCAGTGGAGTCAGTGGAGGAAATCCTGTCCCCAGTTTGCCCCTCATCTGATGTATAACTTTGAGCAAGTCACTTCACCCTTTCTCTGTTCTATTTAGACTATAATCTTTTGGGGAAAGAGATTGTGTCTGACTATGTTTTACTAGGGCATGCCCAACAGTGCTCCAATTGCAACTACAGCTCAGCTCCAACATAACACTGTAATAAAAATAATTGATAACAATATCCTGAATAAAAAATAGTCTGAGTAAACCCTGATCCCAGAGGGAAGAGAATCACCTACCTTTAGAGGCCCATAGCTTTGCAGTGGCAGTGAACCCATATGAACACCTTCTGTCTCACGGTAATGGGAGAAAAGACAGAGATGGAATTTCTCCCCATCCATTTAACAGTGATGTAAACAGCAACCTGACCTCACACAAAATTGCTGTGCCTCTATATAGGACAGCTCTCTTTGTTATATAAAATACTATAGCTAAGAATTCATTAATCTTCTACATTCTGCATTTTAAATGGCCTTTGTATTGATTTTTATTACTATTGGTAAAGACCCATTAATAGAGCAGCAGGTTAAAGAAAGAATGTGCCGTGAACAGGACTATCTAACATGAGAAAATATCCTGAACTGTCCTGTGCTGTTCCTAGTAAAAATTACAGCATTGTCTCCCTGGAAGTTCTTGCCTAGCTCCTTTATGAAACTATTTGTGCTAACTTCTCCTGTTGTTGACCTTGGAAATTTATTACATGCGTTAATGGGTCCTTGTGCAAAGAAATTACTCCTAAAGCCTTTACTTTCTGACTCTTCTATGCCTTATGTTTGTTGCCCTTTTATTTCCTTTTCTCCTGTCCAAAAGACTTTGATGTCCCCTTGTTAACTTTTTCTTTGAATATAAATTCTGCTACATATTAAATAAATGTTTAAAAAATTAAAATGTAGCAATGCCAATTACTGAGAAAAAGGAAATGCTGGAATTTTCTATCTGTGAAACCTTTGGTTAACCTCTTAGTATACATGCATTATAATGCAGTCCTTAATTTCATTATAATATTCTAATTTTTCCATAAGAAATGTGAGGCCATATACTGTGCAGGGCTGACAATCCTCAGTAGATGAAAACCTGTTCAGTATTTTTTCTTAGCCTCATTGCTTACGTATGATCCTAAGAAATACTTCCGGTGTTCAAATTCTGCTTTTAAGATAGAGCTTTTTTAAAATTCAGAATGGTTGAGGTTGGAAGGGACCTCTAGAGGTCATCTGGTCCAACCACCCTGCTCAAGCAGGGTCACCTAAAGCCAGTTGCCCAGGGCTGTGTCCAGACGAAGGAAGGAGACTCCACCACCTCCCTGGGCAACCTGTTCCAGTGCTCAGTCACCCTCACAGTAAAAAAGTGTTTCCTGATGTTCAGATGGAACCTCCTGTGTTTCAGTTTGTGCCCATTGCCTCTGGTCCTGTCACTGGGCACCTGTCGTGGTTTAACCCCAGCAGGCAACTAAGCACCATGCAGCCGCTCACTCACTTCCCCCCCACCCAGTAGGATGGGGGAGAGAATCAGGAAAACAAAAGTAAAACTTGTGGTTTAAGATAAGAACAGTTAATAGGACAGAAAGGAAGAAAATAATAATGATATTAATAATAAAATGACAATAATACTAATAAAAGGATTGGAATATACAAGTGATGCACAGTGCAATTGCTCACCACTTGCCGACCGATGCCCAGTTAGTTCCTGAGCAGTGATCCACTGTCTTTGCACCTTGCCTTCAGGTGGTGCAAATCTCATCACATATTGATGAAATCTGCCCTGAGCCTTCTCTTCTCTAGGCTAAACAGTCCCAGCTCTCTCAGCCTTTCCTCATAGGAAAGATACTCCAGTCCCTTAATTATCTTTGTGACCCTTTGCTGGACTGTCTCCAGTATGTCCATGTCTCTCTTGTACTGAGGAGCCCAGAACTGGACACATCAAAGTTTATCATACTTGCAGCATATAAGTCTTCACACAAGCAGTGGATCAATGTATGCAATGTTGCTTCAAGGTTTTATGAATGGCTAATTTAAATTGAGTTCCAGCTAATAGGCAGGACCTGGATGAAGTTTTAAAGACAGAAGGCATTTTGGATGAAAGTAAATAAGAAAGTTTGTAACTAGGAAAAAAAAAGGTAAAAGCAATAGAATAAGAAAATTAACTAGAGCAAATATGGTTAATCAATAAGCAAGGTCTCATGGAAATCTGGTTTTAAACCACTGAATCTTATTGAAAGAATCTACATTAAAAATTAACTAGGAGGAAATTGTTTTCACATACAAGAGGGATAAGATGTATGATAAAAAGTCATTGTGGTTATATCAATCGAATCTAAAAATCAAAATGCAGTAGTCACTATCATGGAAATTAAAACATACAGCCAGAGTAATTACTAGGGAATGGTTCACAGAAAATGTGTATAAACCCAGAATGATTAAGAACCAAAAGGGATTGCAAGTGACAAAGAACAAAAATGGTAGGGAGAAAAGGTTGGAGAAACACAGTGGTGAAAGAAGATGATAAAGGAAATTTAGATGTATTTATATGTCACGTGATACTTTACTGAGAAAGTGCCTAAATAAGATACTTTGACTCCCGCTATATATCTATTAATAAATGTCAGAGTAAACAGATATGGCTAAAGTATGTTATATATTTAATGTCTAATGTGACCTGAGTGCACTTTACATGAAGGAGCAGAAGAAAGTGTTTCCTTTAGGTATAATCAGTGAGTAAGGACTAACAAAGTTTACTTTGGAATTTGTAAACAACTAACCAGCACCATCCCAGTGCTATTAGATATTATCTTCCATGATGCAAGATTTAATTTCAAAGAACAGAGAAGGTAGCTGTCAAAATAACAGGACAGTCCGAGAGAGAACATGTTGAGGTCTGTGTGGCCAAATAGCTGGGTCTAATCAGTACTTTCATTAACAATTTAAATGATGGAATAAAAGAACAGAGAGAGAGAGGCAGTTTACTGGACAATATTAGAATCAGGAAAATCTCAGCTGAGTGGAAAAATGTCAAAAATATACAAGATAAGACAAAGGCAAGATACTACAGTTGGAAAGTCAAATACATACACAAAAACTGAGAACTGATTCTTCAGTACTAGCTGAGAAAAGGATCTGAAGGCCATAGCAGATCAAAAGCCCCATGTTGGCCTATACTGTGATGCCACTTTAATAAAATAATTAATTTGATGGTTTCTTAGCACAATCATTACAGTAAGAAGTAGTTAGTTATTCTTAGTGCTGCTAAATCATCTTCTGTAGTACCTTGTCCATTTTTAGTAACCACATTTTAAGAAGGTCGTTTATGAAAAAGGGTACAGAAAACAATGGTGGTAATAAAACACCATAATGATGAATGATAAAATACTGCAGAATTCTGAGGAGGAAGAATGGAAAATTAATTCATTAATGCATTTTTCCCCCTTCTTTTGCTAGAGATATATTCACTGAAAATAATTGTAATTCTTCTATAAATTGTTGCAGTCTTAGCCTGCTCTAGGCATTTAGGGAAATGGGGAAAAGGTTGGCATCTATAAAAAATGGTTGATACTGAAAAAAAAATCTTTTAGACAGGATCAGTGATTCAACCCCAAAGGTTGCATTTTTAGAAAAGTGATGAGAAAACAGGGAGTTTTAATGGAAACTGTTCTATAGCAGGTGTTACTAGATATCTGCCAAAATAAAGTATTCTAATATTTCAGAATGCAATTCATGGTTTTAACTGCTCTTAAACTTTCTTCTAAATAATTTTAATAACCTTGTTCAATGTTTCTAAACCAGACAGCATAACTTACAAAGGTATATTCCCCTTCAGTTTTTGCCCACCTTTTCTTTGTAATGTATTTAATCTACCACTTAAAGTACCTAGTGATCCTGTGAGTCTATTAAATTTGAAAAGGTCCATCTGAAAATAATCTTATCTTTCTCTAGAACTCTGTTTCCTAGTGAATGTCATCAGCATACAATGCATTCTTTCTCATAATTCCTGTATATATAAAACCAAAATTTTTAGAACTGCAAGACACTAAACTTTGCTTCATTTTCAATTGAATTCAATTCCACTTACTTCCAAAACCAAGCATTTCTTTTAACCTATCAAAGCAGCTCTCCTTTTAGACTTTGTTAATGCCTATCATAGATTAGGCTTTTATTTGACAGTAAATCAAAATTTTCCTAGATTTTGAGGCATGTGTCCTTTATCACTTAGGTATATATTATTGAGAAAAAACTTTTTATGGTTTCACAAAGATTGTCTTTAACCAAGCTCAACCTTTCAAGTAGTATTCTGTTCTATTGATAGCAGGCAAGCCTGAATGCCGATTTCTCTTGGCTTTCACCCCAAACAGAATTCCAGATGTTTCAAAGAGAGGACCAGCCCAGAGCCAAGAGTTCCACCCCACACGCACAGAGGCTCAGAGGGACACTGGTCAGATCGTTCTTCATTTGAAAATACAGTGCCATAGAAACAGAAATGCTACACAAAATCCAGCCAGTTTCCCTTGTACATTCTGATAAATTAAGAGAAAAATTAGAAAGCAACTACTACCCACTGTGATGAAAAATTCCATTTTGATATTTTAGGAATAAAATGTTTTTAACTGTTTCTTTTGAATCAAATGTCAAGGGGGGAGGGGTTAAGAGAAGGGATGAAGTGAAATTGCTGTTGCATATTAGAAGTTATTAGCATAAAAAATAGCCAGGATTTTACTGAAAAATGTCAAAATTAAGCATTTTGACTTTGTAGAAATTAAATGTTTCAGTCACTCTCAAAACATTTTTCCCAAGATTTTCCTTCATGGAAAAATGCAAAATGTTCTGGTTACATTCTTCTGAAACAAAGCAGCTTTTGGACATTTCTAAATCCTCAGTGAAATAGAAAGACCTAGAAATATTCAAAAATTAGTTGAGACAGAAAAACTGTGAAATGTGAAGACAGTGTTACATAAACAGCTTGTTTGCCAATGACTGTCATCACAGTAGTATTAGAATATCTTAATTTATAAAGGTGAACATTCCTTTGAATTAAATCAAGCAAAGAATTGTTGAAAAACAGGTAACTGAGATGTCAAAACTGTATGTGATTTGCACACAGTCATATAGGGGGGTTGTGGCAGATCTGAAATCCTTTATCCAGTTACACCATTTTGCCTGACTTTATACAGCCCAACAGAGTATTACTTGTTTTTCTGAGAGTCTTATGTGCTAAATAGTATAATTATTATCATTATTTTGTTACCTTCAACATTGAAGGAGTATAAAAATGTATATATTATTCTTTTATTTTGGAGATTAAACTAACTCAACCAAACAGCAGAAATGTGTGATTAAGGCTGGCAGTGAGTAAATGTAAACAGTGCAAGGTCAAATCAAAAAAATTCTAAACAAATAGAAAAAAAAAAAATCATTCTATTTCATAAATGAATTTTCAAGGATTACCACAAAAATAGCTACTATACAGCCTGATCCAGGGACCACTTGATATAAATCTATTTGTTTCAATACACTTTGAATCAATTAGGAAATCAGGAGGGAAGGGGAGGAAGATTTTTTTCTCTAGTGATATCAGCCTTCAGATCAGGAAACTCGCCTAACCATGGGAAATTTTGCTATTGATTTTCTATGCACTAAGGATGTAACATATCTTGAGTATTGTCTTGGATTATCAGCTGCTGTAAAGCATTAAAGTTGTCAGCTGAGTATATAGCCCATTATATGTTATAGTCTGATGGGTTTTCTAGTATAAATACATGACATCCCTTCTAACCCAAACCATCCCATGATTCTGTCATACAAATACTATCAAGGTAGCATTTTTAATATGTTGGATTTCGATGATTAAAGAAGCTTAGTATGCAAATAGCCTCTTTTATAAACTCTAGTGTATGCATAATCCCATGTAATATGTATTTATAATATCATTATGATGCACAGAGGGAAAGCCTTTCACTTTTCTTTTTTACGGCCAAAGCACAGTTTCTTTGTTGCTGTTGAATATTTTAAGAGCCTTTCAAAAATAAATATATGCACAATCTGTATGAACTAGAGCCCAATTAATCAACAGTTGTGAAATTTTCATATGAAAAATTCATACTAAATCGTTGTAAATGGACAGCTGCATAATAGAATTTCCTTAAATGTAGGCTTCCCAGTAGGAAGTTTCTCCTACTAGAAGACAGGACTACAGTCTAGTTCTCCCTCCAGAAGAGTATCCTTTCCTTTTTGTGCTGCAGCACTCCAGTGAAAAGATAATACTGTGTATAGCTGAGTTCGGTTACAGCTCCAAGCCTGAAAGATTCATTTTAATCTTGTTATGTGTATCTAAATTTACAACCTAAAGGAAGCCCCTTAACCACTGCCAAAACCAAAGGCACTCCAGGCTGTCATTGACTATTTTGACACGAGTTTCCCAGACACTAACATCTCTGTCCCTGTGCACACCCAGTGATCACCCAGACCTGACGAAACAAAGCAGGGCAGAGCCTGGCACATATGGAGTGAGGCCAAGGTGCAGGAGCTACGTGCTCCTTCCTCAAAACCTGCTGAAGGGATCAAAGTCTAGAAGATATTTCCAAAGCAGTTTTGGACAATTCCCTAAATGCTACTACTACTTGTAAATGTAGCAAAAGCAAGAAATTATGCTGTCACTTCTCACCTTTTCCCCATCTCTAACTCCAAATCCAGTAGTTCTGTGATTGGGGAACATAACCCCCAATGAGAGATCCATATTATTTCCCTCTCTTCTCACCCCTCTCCCACAGCACTTCTGTATCCCAGTTAGGATATACAGTCCAGGTGGACAACCAGATGGACAAAATACTGGCTGGATGATCAGGCTAAAAAGGCCACACTGAATGGAATAAAGCCCTGAGTAATCTGGTCTGGATCTCCTAGCTGCTCCTACTTTGAGGCAGATGCTGGTCTAAAGACCTCCTGATGTCCCTTCCAGCCCCAAATCCAACCTGAGTTGTCCCATGGTCCTGCAAACAAGTGTGGAAGAGACTGCAATGACATCAGAGTGGTTTCTTCATCTCTTGTTAAACATGTACTGTTGCTCAGTAAGATTTGTTAAGTCAGGAAGAGGAAACAAAGCTAGTGAACAGGGCTCCTATTGGGAGGATGGGGACAGAAGTTCATTTTGGACTTCACTCTGAGTACTTTTTAAAATTATTTTTTATATTATGTTATGTTATGTTAATTTTATTCAGAGTTTCACCTGAGTTACAGGAATCACTAGAGCATGACCCAGACATTTTCCCATATCCAAAGTGGCTATCCTAGGAACTGAGACAGAGACTCATTATTGGCCTCATTCTAGCTAAATGAAATGTGAATTATTCCCTGCTTATAAATACAGCTCCTCCAAAGAAATCAGTTTGAGTGGAGCATCTGTTCTGGGGCAGTAAGGAAAAGCAACCAGTAAGATGTGAGCTGACTGTGAGTCACTTCCTCAGGTTAATATTGAAGCCAAGGATATTATATACAGAATTTTATTTTATGATGGATTTATAGTGCTTGCTGTACAGGAAATGTTTCCTAATTAACACTGTTGTTAAATACAGTCATCTAAGTTTTTACTGAATAAGACATTAAGCCAAAAGATCCAACCACATTAATTATATCATGTCAGATTTTATGAATTAATTTCTAAACACCTTAATTGTAATGCTACGTACTTTAAAATATTGTGACATTTTTCAGATTGTGTCCCATCTTCTGTAGTTTCTTGTCCTCCAGTAAAACACAGAACCCACAACTTATTAATAAGTAGTGAAAATCATATTTTTCTTTACCCACATAGTGGTAGAAAAAAGATGTCACAGAACACATTCTTCTATTCCATAATTTCAGGTGCATAATAGTCTGGTCATGTATATGCTATGGGAGATACAGACACCCCTGAGGACATGATCCAGCAGAGAGAACTGAAATCAGATGTCCAAAACCTTTACACAACACAGCAAAGGGAAATTTAGCATTTTGAATTGTTGCAACAAATTTTAATCAAATCTTTCAATTTTTTTAATGTCTGGCATTTTATCTAGATCAAAATATGTTGATATTTCCAAATAACATTCTTTGAAATTCTCCCTAATGTGGAAAAATTCAACTTTACCTTCCTAGGATGAAAACTAAAAAGTTAAATGTCAAATTTCTCTTGAGGTGGGATTTCTGAATTTCCAACAACGCTAGCTCTTACCTCATAGTCATGTATAAGAAATTTGAAGTAAAGCAAGCTATTTCATCTTTCTTGGCTCAGTTGTGTTGTAAAGCACTTGCACTATTCACTAGCAGTATTCTTTTTAAGTTGTGAAAGAAAAAAAATATGGTTTTGAATATTCATTCCTAATTAACCATTCTGATTTGGAGATAATTTTTTTTTTTATTTTCTTAGCCATTTATGTTCTACAGTAGGGAAAATCTTTCATGACATTTGTTTACAGTCTAGACTCTGTAACTTCAGAGTCCAAGTTTAGCCAGGTTTAGATTCTGTAGACACAAAACAGTTATGTTAGTCTTCAATTTCCAAACATTTCTTGAAAAAATGAGACAATTCCATTGTTTTTAGGTTAAGATATATATGTATTTCATATATATATGTATTTAAAATGTGTGGATTTTTGATAGGAAGAAATACATTATTGTAGTCAATGGGTAAATCCTGTGAAATGATTATGTTATTCAAGGGATAAATTACTGTGTAAACTCATTTTAAAGTAACTTTCATTTCTGAAACTGGATTAACGAATTCCATGTAACACAATCCTGGGTCTGTATTTCATCATTCAGAAGCAGGAAGCTTTAGAAGTAAAATTTCTCAACCCCAAAGTTATAGTAAAATGTGTATTTAACTCTATTTATAGTAAAATCCCTACTTTTAATTTCTTTATGCTTAAAGTTAATTAAGTTGGCTCCTTTGCAAGTGACATTGGAAACAGGAACTCTCTCTCTCTTCTCTGTTAGATCACTCATTTGTGTTGTGTATGCAAGTATATACTCTCTAATTTACTAAGAATGGCCTGCTTTGAGTTATATTATCAAAGTACATGTGTGATTGTCAGTGATTTGCAAAGATTTACCACTGTATCATAAGGGATGATAAGAGTTAAAAATATCTGTAAAATGACATAAAGATGCCTAATACATAATTATATTAGACAAGCTAATTGAGAGGGGGAGTAACTCATCCTTCCCCATATCCTGCAATATCTCAGTGTCGCAAAGAATGGAGGAGCAAATCTTTATAGGAATAGGAAACTAGAAGCTGAAATTCCCAGATTAGGTGAGGATAGACAATTGAATAGATTATTCAAAAGGAGTTGTCACCCAGATTTGTACTTCTCCAGTTTGGCGGCTTCTCTTGGTACTGCAGACATCCACTGATGTCAAGAACTGATGCCTCAGAGATGTTCAGGGGTGCCTCTGCCGTTTGCCTGAGGCTGGAGTGGAGAGGAAGTTGCTGGGAAAAGCAGTGGATATAAAAATATGGGCTGCAAATGGCTGAGAGATGTGATGTAGGGCCAAAGTGCATTTCTTGAAGATGTCTGTGGTGAATGAGGAAAGCCATGATTTTTCTCTCTTTTGCTTTAGAAAAAAGTGCATATATGTATTGGGTCTGGCTGAGATGGAGTTAGTACTCCCTATAGCAGCCCTCATAGCACTGTGCTCTGCAGCTCTGTAGCTAGAAAGGTGTTGATAACACCCCAGTGTTTTGGCTACTGCTGAGCAGTGCTGGCACAGCATCAAGGCTGTCTCTCCAACATTTTTGCCCTCCCCTCAATGGCAGGCTGGGGCAGGGCAAGATCTTGGGACGGGACATAACCAGGACAGCTGACCTAAACTAACCAAACAGATATTCCATACCATATGACATCAGCTCAGATATAAAAGCTAAGTGAAGGGAGACGGAAGGGGGGCATTTTTGTCTTCTGGAGCAACCACTACGCGTACTGGAGCCCTGCTACCTGAGAAGTGGCCAGACATCGCCTGCTGATGGGAAATAGAGAGTAACATCATTTGTTTTTTTACTTTGCTTTCGCACGCGACCTTTGCTATCATTTTATTAAACTGCCCTTATCTTGACCCACGAGCCTTTTGTTATATTTTCTCTCCCCCGTCCAGCTGAGGAGGGGGAGTGATAGAGCGGCTTTGGTGGGCACCTGGCATCCAGCCAGGGTCAACCCACCACAGTCCTTTTTTGGCGCCCAATGTGGGGCACGACAACGGCAGTTTTGCATTAAGCGTTCTATAGCTAGTTATTAAGTGGCAAGCTCCTGTGCAGGTCACAGAGCTTGTTAGCTGCTTGCTTATCTCTAGCTTGCTGAGTTTGGGAACATGTTAATGCAAATAATGGCTGTGTGCTTTGTCCTGGCACCGATGGCTCTGTTGTGCTGTGGGAGCTATCTTGTGTGGAGAATGAAGGAACGTGGGAACGTGCTAATACAAATAGTGTCTATGTGCTTTGTCCTGGCAGTGATGGCTTTGCTGTGTTGTGGGAGCTATCTTGTGGAGGAGATGAGGGAACACATCTCCCTCTCCCTACCAGGCATTGATGTGAATGGTTTTATTATGCAGGCTCCCGAGGTCCTTGTTCACCCTTACGTGAGCTGTTCAATACTAATAATTAATACTGGTGGCATATTATGAGTATTGTGGAACCTGGTCTCTTCCTGGTATAAGAGGAGGCAAGTTTTAGGTGAGGCAATATTGAAATGTGCCCTCAAGCGACCAGTCCCTGGGTGGCAGGGTATATGGAAGGATTTGGGCAGATTCCTAGAACGGTTATCGCCTCCCATAATCTGGGATTTTACATCCGAACAGGCAAGTAACCCTGGCAAACTGACACGTCACCTGATAGAAGGGTGCCTTGCCTATCCCAATGAAAACCAGCAGCTTCTCGCACTGTACTGGGGCCTGGCCTATGCCTACTGAGCCACAGTTCAACACTCTCAGAGGACCATGGTTGAGGCAGGGACCCAGACTGCATCTAAGGACACCATGCTCGAGATAGGGACCCAAACAACAACTACAGTAATTGCCCCAGTAGTGAAACGGAAACAGTGGACAAGGAGATCAACGGGTCCATACCATCGATTAGTGAGGGAAGAAGAAGAAGAAGAGGAAAGGCTTGATTTAGAAGCTGGTCCTTCGATAAAGAAATTGGAGGAAGGAGTGAGGGAACTTAAACAAGAAGCAGAAACTACCCGGTCCCTGACGTCCTCAGAACTTCGGGACTTGCGGAAAGATTACAGCCGCCAGCCAGGTGAGCGGATTGCTGCCTGGCTGCTCCGATGCTGGGATAACGGGGCTGATAGTCAGCTACTGGAAGGCAAGGAAGCGCAACAGCTGGGATCCCTCGCTAGAAACCGGGGAATTGAAAGAGGAATTGGGAAAGAGGCAGCAATTTGCAGTCTCTGGAGCCGGCTCCTCTCAAGTGTGAGGGCAAGATATCCATTCAAGGAAGATCTTGTAAATTCATCAGAAAAGTGGACTACTGCAGATGAAGGCATTCAGTACCTGAGAGAGTTAGCAGTGGTGGAAGTCATCTACAGTGATCTAGATGACGAGGAAGTTTCCAAAGATCCAGATGATGTCCTGTGCACACGAGCCATGTGGCGAAAGGTGATTCAAGGTGCCCCAGCATCGTATTCTAACAGCTTGGCAGCAATGTATTATCCAGATATGGAAACACCAACTGTGGAGAAAGTGTCGTCTTGGCTCCAAAACTTTGAGGAAAATCTCTGTGTCTCCTCATCCCTACAGGACAGTGCCTTGGCTGTTAGGGATGCTCCAAGAAATCAGTTCTCCCCTGCCCCAGTCAGAGGGAAAGGGAGCCCAAGGCGTATGCCACGTGGTACACTCTGGTTCTTCCTGCGTGACCAAGGGGAGGACATGAAGAAGTGGGATGGTGAACCCACCTTTAAGCTGGAAGCCCGCGTACGTGAACTGAGAGGGAAGACAGCTGTTAAGAAGGGGTCACCCAAGAAGAAGGCTGTCAGCGTAGTTGCTGTAGAGGCCCAAGAAGGCACTCAGCGATCCTCCAGGCATAGAAGAACTGAAACCACCTCCCTTGATTCTGGTGAGGGGACTTCTGGTCTGGTACCGCAAGGATCGGACAGTGAATATTCTGATGAGGAACAGCAATAGAGGGTCCCTGCCTTCGGCCAGGAGAAGGAAAGGGATGATCGGATATACTGGACTGTGTGGATTCGATGGCCTGGCACATCAGACCCACAGAAGTATAAGGCTTTGGTAGACACTGGTGCACAGTGTACACTGATGCCATCAGGATACAGGGGCACAGAATCCATCTGGATCTCTGGAGTGACAGGGGGATGCCAAGAATTGACTATACTGGAGGCTGAAGTGAGCTTGACAGGGGACAAGTGGGAAAAGCACCCCATTGTGACCGGTCCAGAGGCCCCTTGTATCCTTGGCATAGACTACCTCAAGAGAGGGTACTTCAAGGACCCAAAGGGGTGCCGGTGGGCTTTTGGTGTAGCCACTGTAAATGCAGAGAAGATCAAACAGCTATCTACCCTGCCTGGCCTCTCGGAAGATCCCTTTACTGTGGGATTGCTGCAAGTTGAAGAAAAGCAGGTGCCTATCGCTAACAGGACAGTGCACCGTCGGCAATACCGGACAAACCGAGACTCCCTGGCTCCCATCCATGAGCTGATTCATCACCTAGAGAGCCAAGGAGTCATCAGCAAGACTCACTCACCTTTTAATAGTCCTATATGGCCAGTGCAGAAGTCTGATGGAGGATGGAGGTTAACAGTAGATTATCGCGGCCTGAATGAAGTGACACCGCCATTGAGTGCTGCTGTACCAGACATGTTAGAGCTTCAGTATGAACTGGCATCAAAGGCAGCCACATGGTATGCTACAATTGATATTGCCAATGCATTTTTCTCCATTCCTTTGGCAGCAGAGTGCAGGCCACAGTTTGCTTTCACATGGAGAGGTGTCCAATACAGTTGGAATCGGCTGCCCCAGGGGTGGAAGCACAGCCCTACCATTTGTCACGGATTAATCCAAATGGCACTGGAACAAGGCGATGCCCCTGAACATTTACAATACATAGATGACATCATCGTATGGGGCAACAAGGCAGAAGAAGTGTTTGAGAAGGGAAAAAGAATAATTCAGATTCTTCTGAAAGCTGGTTTCGCCATAAAGAAAAGTAAGGTCAAAGGACCTGCACAGGAGATTCAGTTCTTGGGAATAAAATGGCAGGATGGTCGCCGTCATGTCCCTATGGATGTGGTTAACAAGATAGCAACTATGTCTCCACCAGCTAACAAGAAAGAAACACAAGCTTTCCTAGGCCTTGTGGGGTTCTGGAGAATGCATATTCCAGGTTATAGTCAGCTTGTGAGCCCTCTCTATCGAGTAACGTGGAAAAAGAACTATTTTGAATGGGGGCCTGAACAACAACAAGCCTTTGAGCATATCAGACAGGAAATAGCTCGTGCAGTAGCTCTTGGGCCCGTCCGAACAGGACCAGATGTACAAAATGTACTCTACACTGCAGCTGGGGAACATGGTCTCACCTGGAGCCTGTGGCAGAAAACACCAGGAGAAACCCGAGCTCGACCATTAGGGTTTTGGAGTCGGGGGTACCGAGGATCAGAAGCCCACTACACCCCGACTGAAAAAGAGATACTAGCAGCATATGAGGGGGTTCGAGCCGCTTCAGAAGTTGTTGGTACAGAAACATATCTCCTCTTGGCACCACGATTGCCCGTGCTACACTGGATGTTCAAAGGAAACATCCCCTCTACACATCATGCAACCAGCACTACATGGAGTATGTGGATAGCATTGATCACGCAACGGGCTCGACTGGGGAAATCTAACCGTCCAGGAATTCTGGAAGAGATCATGGAATGGCCAGAAGGCAGAGATTTTGGAGCATCACCTGAGGAGGTGACTCGTGCCCAAGAGGCACCACCATATAATGAGTTATCAGAAGATGAAAGGTGTTATGCTTTGTTTACTGATGGATCCTGTCGTGTGGTAGGGAACCATCAGAAGTGGAAAGCTGCTGTGTGGAGTCCCACACGACAAGTCATTGAGGCCACTGAAGGAGAAGGCGAGTCAAGTCAGTTTGCAGAAGTGAAAGCCATCCAACTAGCCCTAGACATTGCTGAACGAGAAAAGTGGCCGGTACTCTACCTCTATACTGACTCCTGGATGGTGGCTAATGCCCTATGGGGGTGGCTACAGCAGTGGAAGAAGACCAGTTGGCAATGGAGGGGTAAACCCATCTGGGCTGCTGCATTGTGGCAGGACATTGCTGCCCGTGTAGAACACGTGACTCTAAAGGTACGTCATGTAGATGCTCACGTGCCCAAAAGCCGTGCCACTGAAGAACATCGAAATAATGAACAGGTAGACAAGGCTGCCAAAATAGATATAGCTCAGGTGGACCTGGACTGGGAGCGTAAGGGTGAGCTATTTGTAGCTCGATGGGCCCATGAGACATCGGGACATCTAGGGAGAGATGCAACATATAGGTGGGCTCGTGATCGAGGGGTGGACCTGACCATGGAGGCCATCACACAGGTCACTCATGAATGTGAAACATGTGCTGCAATCAAAAGAGCCACCAGAGTAAAGTCTCCCTGGAACAGAGGGCGGTGGCTGGGCTTTCAATATGGTGAGGCCTGGCAAATTGACTACATTGGACCACTGCCACGAACACGCCAAGGCAAGTGCTACGTACTCACCATGGTGGAAGCAACTACTGGTTGGCTAGAAACATATCCTGTAAACCATGCCACTGCCCGAAACACCATCTTAGGCCTCGAAAGGCAAATTTTATGGCGACACGGTACCCCAGAAAGAATTGAATCAGACAATGGGACTCATTTCCGAAATAACCTCATAAGCTCCTGGGCAAAGAAACATGGCATTGAGTGGGTGTACCACATACCCTATCACCCGCAAGCATCTGGAAAAATTGAGAGATATAATGGACTGTTGAAGACTATGTTGAGAGTGCTAGGCAATGGGACATGGAAGCATTGGGATGCAAATTTAGCAGAAGCCACTTGGCTAGTTAACTCTAGAGGATCTGCTAACCGTCCTGGTCCTGCCCAAACAAAACCCCTACATACTGTGGGAGGAGATAAGGTCCCCGTGGTGCACATGGGGAAGTGGCTGGGGAAGGCAGTGTGGATTGCACCTCCCATGGGAAAAGGCAAACCCATTCGTGGGATTGTCTTTGCTCAGGGACCTGGGTGTACTTGGTGGGTAATGCGGAAGGATGGGGAGACCCAGTGTGTGCCTCAAGGACATTTAACCTTGGGGGAAAAATAATCTGTGATGTGAGCTGTATGTTGCAGGAAGTAATGTAGCAGGAATGACCTGAACTGCAGAGGAGTGAACTTCGCAAGGAACCAGACAAGTGCATCGGTGACCCAAACCAAGCCGACGTTGGTGCCCAACGATTGAACGTACTGCTTCTCCTGTCCTGACCACTCATCTTGATGGATGGGGCCCAAGTCATAACCTGTGTGTGAACATCTGAAGGAGTGGAAGAAGCCCATGGAATATCTATCTCTTAAAGGACAGGGGATAGTAATTAATAAGAATGTATAAATCTGTACGTTGGGTATAAAAGTGGTTTAAGTATGTAGTTTCAGTTGTAAGTGTTGGTAAGAAAGGATTTCAGTAATGAGAATTAAATACAATAGTATGGTTAGAAGATATCTGTATTAAATTATGTGGGACCTGAGCAGGACGCAAATGGTATGGAATAAGGGGTGGAGATTGTATTGGGTCTGGCTGAGATGGAGTTAGTACTCCCTATAGCAGCCCTCATAGCACTGTGCTCTGCATCAGTAGCTAGAAAGGTGTTGATAACACCCCAGTGTTTTGGCTACTGCTGAGCAGTGCTGGCACAGCATCAAGGCTGTCTCGCCAACATTTTTGCCCCCCCTCAATGGCAGGCTGGGGCAGGGCAAGATCTTGGGACGGGACATAACCAGGACAGCTGACCTAAACTAACCAAACAGATATTCCATACCATATGACGTCAGCTCAGATATAAAAGCTAAGTGAAGGGAGACGGAAGGGGGGCATTTTTGTCTTCCGGAGCAAGCACTACACGTACTGGAGCCCTGCTTCCCGAGAAGTGGCCAGACATCGCCTGCTGATGGGAAATAGAGAGTAACATCATTTGTTTTTTTTCTTTGCTTTCGCGCGCGACCTTTGCTATCATTTTATTAAACTGCCCTTATCTTGACCCACGAGCCTTTTGTTATATTTTCTCTCCCCCGTCCAGCTGAGGAGGGGGAGTGATAGAGCGGCTTTGGTGGGCACCTGGCATCCAACCAGGGTCAACCCACCACTATATCTCAGTAGAATTTGCTTCTCATCCTGAAATATGAGTGAGGAAGTGGTTTGGTATGAAGTCCTGGCTTCAGAAAAGTTAGCAATATAAATCCCCCAGACTTCAGTAACCACAGTTAAACTGCACACACACAAGCTTAGATAGGTTCTTGAGTTTCATCATCCTTCGCTGGCACAGAGGAACTATTTGCCATTCATTTTTACAACTGTACATTTCTCAGTTCTCCACAATGCTCCTGAGTTCTTACTCTCAAGGCCTTCATATATACTTAATTTGAATTGCCATACAGCCTCAGGGGAAGAAATAACCCGCTCCAAAAAAAAATTTACAGGTGGGCATCTCATTGAGGTTATCCCAGTGTGTATAAATACCTTGCCCAAATGCCCCCTATTTTACAGAAAAAGCCTTTCAATGACAGAGTGCACATGGGAAGCCATGCAGTAAGCGTACCTATTGTGCATTTTGGAGAGGAAGGAGAGATCTACTTTTAGAATTAAAAGGAGTTTCCTGTATTTCAAACTTTGTGCTAAGCACCTACACAGCTCTGGCAATTTCATAGGGTAAACAACATTGCAAGACATGGGCCTAAATCTCAAGTTTGACACTAGAGAGAAAAAGCAGTCCCATAATAATATAACAGATTATTTCTTCTTATTCTCAAAAATGAACCAAGTTAGTCTGAAGACTTTTTTTTCCCAAAAAAATGATTTGTTCATTTTGTTTTCCCTCACCTATTCTTGTGCAGATCAGAAAGCTTGGTGTTCGGCTGAGCTGATCTGGACAAGTGATGTCCATGTTTAAACTAGACAGGATGCTCAGACAAGTCTGTTTTCAATGACTACAGGTACAGAAAAGAAAACCAACAGCAGCAGCAACAAAATTCTTACAACCTAGGGCTGCTTTCTATTTGAAGTACCAATAAAAGTAATGTAGCTTTAGCCAGAGCTGAGCTGCTGCAAATGGAAGGAGTTAGTTTTCCAAGTTGGTATATATGCTTAATTGAGAAGAGCTGGGAATCTCAGCATGGGAATAATGGACACCAGATAAGGAAGAATGTGGCAGACATGAAAAAAAATCACTGAAATCTGCTTCTAGCTTTGGACTGAACTTGAGAGAAATCCTCTGCCAATGAAAACTGTTACTAGTAGTAGTAGTCTACACAAAATGCTTGGCTTCTAGCCTACAGCAGTTTCCCTGTGCCAGATTCCTATGATGGAGGCAGTATGGACTTATTACTTTCATGTACATAGAGTACAAAGAAATAAAAGCTCTTGTTGTTGTTGTTAAAGCAAAGCTGGCAAGTATTTTTATTTTCTGCAACTAGTCCGCAGGGCCTGAAAACAAGCTGTGCACATTGAAGCACCTGTACAATGGAGAAGCAAGCAATAACAGAAAACTAGCAATAACTGAATGAAGGCACTTTTTTTTTTCTCATGTTTAATGCCAATTTGTGAAACACTTTATTTTCTAAAGCAAGGCTTAACAGTCCAGAAAACCAGCTAAGTACAGGAGCCTACCTCTGCATTTTAATGAAATGAAACAGGACAAAGAAACAGTATGTGAACTTGGAGTCTTTTTTCCTACCCTGTGTAATGACAGTTGGGCAAATATTTTTATATTCAGTGGTGAAAGTCACTCAGCAAACTGTATTGCACTACATGCAATATGGAATTACAGGGTTTACACTTCTCTTCATCAATAAAACAGTTCTTTTACAGCAGATGCCACAAAGCTTCTGTGTGAATTGGAATAGAAATGAAAGGTAAAAAGTCCTGCCCTTGCTTCACAGGTCTTCTGCATTCCCATGCCATGAAATTGGGTACATTTCTAAAAATCTGATTAGTCAAATCTCCTCTGGACTTATGGACCCTTTGATCCAGAAATCAAGAACAAAGAATATAATTTTGAAATTTCCAGTACTTTTTAGCTTTATTTTCCTTAAACCAGAAAAGGCTAGAGACTTGCGAGTACAAAATAACATGCTAAAAACCTGAAGTAAATAGTTGTATCTTAGAAAACAATCACATGCCCCCAGATGAGTTTGATTCAAGGATAAAATGTTATCAATGCATATATGAGGGATGGTGGGTTTTTTCTTTTATGAGACTGCTCCACTAAACACCAGTTGCAGCAGCCTCTTCTGACCACATAACTCATATATATATATATATGTATCTGCAAGCACTATAATTGGCAGGCATACATTATTCAGCACATAAATACTAGGCAACAGGGACTGTTTTATTGTTTGGCTGATGCAAAGTACAGCTGTGCAAGGTTGACAAAACCAGCATTTCTTTGTGACAGTTCATTATGTAGATTCTTAATATTAGGGCTAATCCTGAAGCACATATTCAGGTAAAACCCCTACTGTGTATGTGCCAAATCAGTAAACAATCCAGGTTCAAACCAGTAAATACTAGGGTCTGAGCAAGCTGCTTGAGGACCACAGGTGAAGAAGAGCTGAATACTCTGAACTGCTGCAGTCACCCACTTGATAGACTTTCTACCATCAACATAATGAAAACCAGCAGACATAGGACAAAAACAAGCCTTTTGTCTTTGCAACTTCATGTTCCTAAGAGTGCCTGTCCAAGCTCTATGGATGCTGAGTGCCACCCGAACAGGCTAGAAACTGATGGATCAGCTGCAGTTAGTCACAGTACTTCATGATGAAATTACTTGGAAAAAAATTATTTTGGAATTAAATTACAGGACGCTGCTGAAATAAATTAGGAGATGGAGGATGGGATTGCTCTGCTGGATACACACACAACTGGAAGAAATACACAGAAATGATCCTCTGACAGTAGAATGTTCAATAGTGATAGGACACATTTCTCTTTGGTGTGCATATATATATATATGAGAATGGATCTAACATAATTTTGAAATATAAAAGTGGAAAGAACCATCAGCCATTAAATAGAAACCTCCACAGCACATGCAATCTTGAGATTAATAGATGGTCAGGATAGAATTGTTCATAACACAGCCCTGAAAACCCTTCCCAGCACCCTAAAATAGAAAATACGACCAACACAACAAGAGTTTGAAAGTGACACAAATGATGGCATTTTTGTAAGAAGAGAACAGGGGTGACAAAATGTATTGCCAATATCCTGGGTTCTTGTTATAGCAAGGAATTTCTTAACAGAAATATGCAGATGATTCTAGGAACTGGGTCACACTTCATGTTAAAGGAGTAAAATAAATCCCATGCTAAACTTCAAATCATACTAACGTCATGCTGAGAAGGCCAAGAAAAAACTGAAATGAGGAAAAATTCCTTTCTGTCACTAAATCTCACAGTTTGTTTAGCTCAGCATATTTGAGCAAAGCACATCAGCCTTTTTTTTTTAAACCAGAAACAGATAATATTAGTAGTTGTAAGAGGCAGTATCAAGTTGTTTGTATACAATAAGATTATCGTATAGGTATTCTTGAGGCAAGAGTAACAAAGATAATACATTCTTCTTGTAGATAGTGGATGATGTAAGCAATAAAGCCATTGACTCAGGGGAGCTAGGATTTCACCCACTAACTTCATCATTGGATCATTTCTGGAAGACTAACATTTTTTTAATGACATGATCTGTTAATGTAACACTGGTTGACTCATTGTAAACCACTAATGCTGCTGTGATAACTAAATTGCCACACTTTAAGTGTCTTATTCATAAACCACAGTAACAAAAACTATGTTATGTGAATAAAAAAATACTGGATTGGTGTGATGGGTTGACCCTGGCTGAACACCAGGTGCCCACCAAAGCCGTTCTATCACTCCCCCATCCTCAGCTGGACAGGGGAGAGAAAATATAACAAAAGGCTCGCGGGTCGAGATAAGGACAGGAGAGATCATTCACTATTACCGTCACGGGCAAAACAGACTCAGTTTGCAAAATTAACTCAATTTATTACAAATCAACCAGAGCAAGGTAATGAGAAATTAAACAAAATCTCAGAACACCTTCCCACCACACCTCCCTTCTTCCCGGGCACAACTACACTCCCGGATTTCACCACCAAGCCCCCCCCAGCGGCACAGGGGGACAGGGAATGGGGTTTATGGTCATCACACGTTATTTTCTGCCGCTTCACCTCCTCAGGACGAGGGCTGATCACACTCTTCCCCTGCTCCAGCGTGGGGTCCCACCCACGGGAGACAGTCCTCCACGAACTCCTCCAACGTGGGCCATTCCCACGGGCTGCAGTTCTTCACGAACTGCTCCAGCGTGGGTCCATTCCACGGTGTGCAGTCCTTCAGGAGCACACTGCTCCAGCGCGGGTCCCCCACGGGGTCACAAGTCCTGCCAGAAAGCCTGCTCCGTGGGCTCCTCTCTCCACAGATCCGCAGGTCCTGCCAGGAGCCTGCTCCAGCGCGGGGTTCCCACGGGGTCACAGCCTCCTTCGGGAACCCACCTGCTCCGGCATG
The DNA here is from genome assembly GCF_929443795.1 of Astur gentilis. Classification (NCBI taxonomy): domain Eukaryota; kingdom Metazoa; phylum Chordata; class Aves; order Accipitriformes; family Accipitridae; genus Astur; species Astur gentilis. The sequence goes on along the minus strand of NC_064918.1, from coordinate 17,672,359 downwards.
GGGTCCTCCCCAGGCTGCAGGTGGAGATCTGCTCCACCGTGGACCTCCCTGGACTGCAGGGGGACAGCCTGCCTCACCAGGGTCTTCACCACGGGCTGCAGGGGAATCTTCGCTCCGGCGCCTGGAGCATCTCCTCCCCCTCCTTCTTCACTGACCTTGGTGTCCGCAGGCTTGTTTCTCTTACATGTTCTCACTCCTCACTCCGGCGGCAGTTTCTCCCCCGTCCCAACTTTTTTTCCTTCTTAAAAATGTTATCACAGAGGCGTTACCACTATCACTGATTGGCTCGGCCTTGGCCAGTGGCGGGTCCGTCTTAGAGCCGGCTAGTATGGGCTCGCTCTCTCTCGAACACAGGGGAAGCTTCCAGCAGCTTCTTACAGAAGCCACCCCTGTAACCCCCCCCCCCCCCCCCCTACCAAAACCTTGCCAAACAAAACCAATACAATTGGATATATAAATTAAAGCTGATCTTGTCTGGAAGCACAGCACCCAAGCATCCCATGGACTTGCCATCATTGCAAGAACAACAGCAGTATGTTCTTCAGGAGTTTCTGCAGTGCACTAGACTTGTATTATAGAGGTTTTCTCGCAGTACCAGGCATACCTTGGCTCTTGCTCTTGTTTTTCTTTTCAGCCACAACATTTACCGTATACTGTGCCAGAATGCTCCATTTCTTAGTACAAGACAGTAACTTCTCATGGCTTTTAGTATTTTGAGTTTGCTGTTTACAGCAACAAGGACAACTCTTCAAGACACCCTAACATCTGCTGTTTTATCACTTTCAATACAGAATGAGACTAGATTGACTTCTTGTAAAAGGCATGTGATACCGGGAACCAAAGGAACCTTAGTAGATATAGTAGATTTATGAATGTAGATAGGAATTGTTTAATAATTATCTAGCTTATAATGAAGTTAAAGAAGTTTCAGTAGAGGTAGACACGGCCCAAGGGGATGAGAAGTGATGTTTAACATTTGCATTGTTGAGGCTGACTGGGACAGGAGATAGTCCTTGATAAGAAGCAGCAGTCAACTCCAAGAACCAGCCAAGACCAGCCTTAGGATTTGGACAAATGCCAAGGGACAACTGAGTCTGCGCAGGGACAGAAGGTTAAGAGTTCACCCTGAAGAAGACATACAGCCTTCATCTTCATGACCCCCGATGACCACCATAAGGAGGCACGGCGATGTTGGGAAGAACTTAGGGAAATGACTTCTTGGAGCTAATTTTAATATGAAGCGGGGATAGGTCATGCATATGTATAGGCATATTGCGTAACTCTATGTATATGTAACACTTGACTGTATAAATTTGAAGCGAACTGCCGAGTCAGGTGACGTTGGTGAGACTACCCCCCGTGCTGCCCAGCGCTGAATGAACATACCTACTTTACAATCTCACTGATTGTGGAGTCTGTTTTCTGCACGTCAGTTTGGCAAGCCAGCCAGGAGGGTCTCTGCTCGGCTGCGGGACCGACTGTGGAGCAGACACCCTGAGGCGAGCACTTTCCTCGGAGGAGCCTCCGCTGCCAGCCGCTCACCGCGGGAGCAGATAACAACCTCCTGAAGCCGCGGACCAAACGGTATGTGTCACAAGGGGAGCCTGTAAAAGTACGGGCTGGGGCAGCTGGTAAATCGCGCAGAGACATCTGGCGTGCAGCGTAGTCCCCGTATGGGAGGACGGTTCCCTGTATGGTAACAAGGGGGGATTTGCTGACCAATAGAGCAGCCGCTAGTCATCTTGGGGGCAGATCGAGCAAATCCGGGGTCATCGCTGCATCCCAGTATCAGGAGCCAGGACGGACCTGTCGATGACTGGTATATAAGAGGCAGGAGAAGGGTAAGCGCACCCCCTCGCAATTGCGCTTGGTACATTTTTGGGGTAAGCGGACCAACTCGCAATTGCACTTGGTACATTTTTTGCAGCTGCTAAAAGGTTGATAGCTGGAGCGATACTTGTATGATGTGAATGTTTGGAAATTTATGTTAAAGATTTTGTGTGAGTATGTGGAAATGTTATGTTGAGGCTTATATGTGTATATATGCCTGTTAATGTGTAAATGTGTAAAACTGTAGATTGAATGTTTGAGTAAAATAGAAACAGCTCAGCTGCGGAGCATGTGTGGAGTTCTGCTCCACAGTTTCGTAACTCCACAAGGGGTATGACTGGAGACGAACGAAGTATGACTCACTGGTGATTTGGAACTTGAATTTATATGTTAGAGTTGTAATTGTAAGTTTGAGTTTGATTATCTTAATCATTTTGTGGTGTTGGTATAAGAAAGTCCCTGTATGGTGCATCACAGAAATATGGGTATTTGAATGGTGTCTTTTACATCCAGGAAATGAGTGTATGCCCTCATATGTCCTGGAATGTGTGTGGTGTAAACAGAGATTGCAAATAGATTGTGGCGGGGATATTGAATGCCCTGAGTGTGGGGTCTGGACTCCCTGGGATAAGAGGGAATGGGCTACGTACATAGTTGAAATTGTTTGTGGTTAGAAAGATAACCGAAAATAGTGAAATTGGTGTGTGAAAAAGAAAATTTAATCCTGGAAATTCAGGACATGTGAGAGGAAAACTGGGAGAATTCTATAAAGAGGTGTAAGAAACAATTTGCATGGAATCTTATTAAAAGGAGAAGTTATAAAATGGGAAACAATCAAGGGGCAATATTGAAGAAGAGTCCTCTGGGTTGTGTTATTACCCACTGGAAAGATATTGTTGGGACCGGAGGTACGGAAAATAAAAAGAACCTTATTAAGTATTGCAATCAATGGTGGCCGTTATATAAGTTAGAAGGTGATGCTAAGTGGCCACTTAATGGGTCAACAGATTATAATACTCTATTACAACTAATGCTGTTTTTAAGGAGAGAAAGAAAATGGGATGAAGTTTCATATGCAGACATGTTTTTCACCCTCTGAAACCATCCAGAGTGGCAAAGGGACTGTGGAATGGTACCCCCACAGGACCCCATGGTGCTCGCAGTTGAGCGAGAAAACAACAAGGAGCTTAGGGGTAAACTGAGGCGGTGTTGTTCGGCATGTAGTATTGGACAAAGATGTACAAAGACAAATAAAATTCATCAGGTACCAGAACAAGATCTAACTGATTTGTTTAAGCCTCCCCCTCGACCACAGGAACAGGATGCAGACTCGGATAGAACTCCGACCCCCCCGAGCAGTCCTGTATCTTCCCGTACTAGGAAGAAAACTACCTCAACAGCTTTACAAGCACCTCTCTGAGAGGTGGTGGGGCCAGATGGTGGGACGATGTTAATCAAAGTACCCTTTTCTACTGCTGACCTAGGGGAATGGAAAAAGGTTGCAAAAGATTATTGGAGAGATCTGATAAGTGTAGCTAGGCATTTCCAATTTATTGTAAAACAGCATAACCCTGATTGGAAGGATATACAGCTATTACTGGAATATATGACTGAGACAGCGAAACAGCTGATTTTAAAAACAGCAGGGAACCTTGCTGAAGATCATTATAAGATCACAGGAGGGGACGTTAAGGAATATTTCCCTCTCCAAGACCCAAAGTGGGATGTTAATAGATCTGCACGTATGGAAAGATTGCAGGGGTATCAGGAGTGGATTACAAAAGGAATGGAGAGGGCAATCCCCAAAATTATAAATTGGTCAGCTTTATATGCAGTTAAACAGAGTCCTTCCGAGTCTCCATCCGAATTCCTGGATCGATTGGGGGATGCAATGCTCCACAACACACTGCTGGATCCTGGGTCAGAGGTAGGAATACAACAATTAGTCTCCCTGTTTTTGGGTCAATCTACAGGGGATATAAGGCTCAAACTTCAGAAATTACGCCCTACAGAGGGTAGGAATTTAGAAATATTATTGGATGAAGCATGGAGAGTATTTAGTAACAGAGAAGAAGGATAAAGGCAGGGGCAAAGAAAATTAATGGCTGTTATCCAGGAAGAAAGAAGGAGAGGGCCTAGATGAGACTTGCCCCGACTAGGCAAGGATCAATGCACTTTGTGTAAGAAATTTGGTCACTGGAAAAAGGAATGCCCAAAGAACAAGAAGGAGGATCAGAGGGCTCAAACAGGAAGAACAGTAGCCCATGTGGAGGGAGATTGACGGGAACCTGGGGAATCTACCCTAGCGGATCCACTGGTTATAATTAAGCTAGGGAAAACACAACAAGAAATAGAATTCTTGGTAGATATGGGGGCAATATACTCGGTTCTGAACCAAGTTTTGATGACCCTGGGAGATGATTATGTCATGGTGAAAGGAGTGACTGGCCAAAGTGAAAAGGCATATTTTTGTAAACCTTTAGAATATAAATTAGGAAAACAGTGGGGCATTCATAAATATTTATATATACCCAATTCCCCAAAAGCACTTCTGGGAAGGGACTTGTGGGAACAATTGGAAGCAAAAATTGTATTCGGAAAGGGAGAAATTACTCTGGAGGTAAAAGATCAAGAATATATTCAAATATTGAGCCTAACCTTAACCAGTGTCCCCCTAGAAGGAAACATTAACGAGGACATCTTAAACCAAGTGTACCCGGGGGTATGGGCTACCGATGCACCTGGAAGAGCGAAAAGTGCCCCCCCTGTTGAAGTTAGGATCAAGGAAGGCCAAAAGCCGGTAAGAATTAAACAATATCCCCTAAAGAAGGAAGACAGAGAAGGAATCCGGCCGGTGATAGAAAAATTTTTGCAGTTGGGATTACTAAAAGAGTGTGAGTCTGAATTCAATACCCCTATATTACCTGTTCAAAAGCCCGATGGGTCATATCAGGTGGTCCAGGATTTACGGGCGGTGAATAAGATAACTGAAGATCTTTACCCGGTAGTGGCAAAACCATATACCCTGTTAACCGTATTAACACCTGAATTAACTTGGTTTACTGTTTTAGATTTGAAGGATGCTTTCTTTTGCCTCCCTCTCCATGAAGCCAGCCAAAAATTATTTGCACTTGAATGGGAAAACCCCAAGAGTGGTCGAAAGACCCAGCTCACTTGGACGGTGTTGCCACAAGGATTTAAGAATAGTCCTACTATTTTTGGAAATCAGTTTGTGAAAGACTTTAGAATCCTGGGAAACCCCGTCTGAGGAGGGGAATCTGTTACAGTATGTGGATGATATCCTGATCGCCACCAAGACAGAGAGAGATTGTATGACATGGACAGTGAGTCTGTTGAATTTCCTGGGACTTCAAGGGTACTGGGTATCCAAGAAAAAGGCACAGGTAATGCAACGCAAAGTGAATTATTTGGGCTATGTAATTAGTGCAGGACAAAGAACTTTGGGACAAGCCTGTAAAGAGGCAATATGGAAAACTCAGAGACCTCAGACAGTGAAAGAGTTACGGACTTTTCTGGGAATGACAAGGTGGTGCCGATTGTGGATCTGTAATTATGGATTGCTTGTTAAACCACTGTATGCGCTAACAGCCACTGAGCAGAAACACCTTGAGTGGAACAAGGAGACCGAACGAGCCTTTGAGCTACTGAAAAAGGCTTTGATGTCGGCCCCGGCCTTGGGACTCCCAGATGTAAGTAAGCCATTTCTTCTTTACTCCCACGAGAAGCAGGGCATTGTCCTGGGAATATTAGCACAAAACCTGGGTCCATATCGACAGGCAGTTGCCTACCTCTCTAAGCAGTTAGACACGACTGCAAAAGGTTGGCCTGGACGCCTGCGGGCAGTTGCAGCTGTGATACTGAACATACAGGAAGCCCGAAAGTTTAGTCTGGGCCAGAAAACGACTGTTCTGGTGTCTCACACAGTATCAGCAGTACTGGAAGCAAAAGGTGGACACTGGCTCTCTCCACAAAGATTCCTGAGATATCAAGCTATATTGGTAGAGCAGGATGACGTGGAGATTGTAGTCACTAACATTGTCAACCCAGCTTCTTTTCTCAGCGGGAACACAGGAGAACCGGTACATCATGACTGTTTGGAAACCATCAAAGCAACATACGCCAGTTGCCCAGACCTGAAAGACAGCCCCATGGAAAACGGAGGAACCTGGTTCACAGACGGAAGCAGTTACATCCTAAATGGTTATCGACATGTGGGATACGCTGTCACCACCAGCCAAGAGATAATAGAATCGGGGCTTTGCCCATGAACACCTCCGCACAGAAGGCAGAAATAATTGCTCTAACCTGCACCCTGGAATTGGCCCAGGGCAAAGTTGTGAACATTTATACAGACTCAAAATATGCCTTTGGAGTTGTACATGCACATGGAGCAATTTGGAAGGAGAGAGGACTATTGAATTCCCAGGGGAAAAATATCAAACACGCAGAAGAAATTCTGGTTACTGGAAGCTGTCCAGCTCCCTAAGAAAGTAGCAATTATGCATATTAAGGCACACCAGAAAGTGAGCTCAGATTTGGAAAAAGGAAATGAACTGGCGGACAGAGAGGCAAAACAAGTGGCCAGAACAAAGGTAAAAATAGAAGGGGCTTTAATTCCTGATAGACAAATCTCCCTAGAAGGTAAGCCAGAATATACCAAGGAAGATCAGAAACTTATTACAGATTTAGAAGGGTCATATAATGAAGAAGGGTGGGCTCATACCCCACAGGGAAAACTAATCATTCCCTCTTGCTTACTGTGGCATTTGATACGGGAGGAACATAGGAAAAGACATTGGGGGACAGAGGCTCTGTATAAACATTTAATAAGAGAAATTGTGGCTAGAAATTTATATACCACAGTGAGACAAGTGACTCAACAATGCGATCTTTGCCTTCGGACTAATCCTAAGAATACCCCCAAACTAGAAATGGGTCAGATTGGGAAAGGCAATGGGCCTGGACAGCAATGGCAAATTGACTTCACAGAACTTCCAAGAAAAGGGGGGTATCGATATTTACTAGTATTAACTGATACCTTTTCAGGTTGGCCAGAAGCATTCCCAACAAGAACGGCTAAAGCCTGGGAGGTAACTAAAATATTAGTGCAAGAAATAATACCATGTTTTGGGGTTCCAGCAACCATATCCTCTGACAGAGGACCACATTTTGTCTCAAGAATAGTACAACAAATTAGCCGCCATTTGGGTATAGATTGGCAGCTTCATACTCCATATCACCCCCAGTCGAGTGGTCAAGTGGAAAAAATGAACCACTTAATCAAACAGCAAATTGGGAAATTAGGACAAGAAGCAAATCTAACATGGCCTCAGTCTCTCCCTTTAACCCTTTTGCGTATACGAACAAGACCAAGGGCAAGGGAAGGACTGAGCCCCTTTGAAATGTTATATGGAAGACCCTATGAAATACAGAAAGGGGTATCTGTACAAGCTGGGGACAAAATTGTGACCTCTTACATGATAGCATTAAGTAAACAGCTCAATAAAATCAGGAAACGTGGCTGGGACTCAAGGGAGAGGTTTAGATGGACCTGTACATAATATACAACCTGGGGTTTATGTATATGTACAGTCTCTTACAGAAAAAACCCTGGAACCACAGTGGGAAGGACCATTCCAAGTACTACTCACCTCCTTTACTGCAATCAGAATCAAGGAACAGAACGCTTGGATTCATCACACCAGAGTGAAAAAGTCACCCAAAACTCCATGGAAAGTCACCACAAAACCCGATGGACACTTAGTTTTTACACGGTAATATGGGCAACCATGGGGACAAGGAGCGTAACATGGGATGGGAACATGTTTGTTCAACTCCACGAGAGTATTGCAAAAACAGTAAATCAAACTGATTGCTGGATATGTTCATGTTTTCCAAAGGGTCTCGGACGGGGCTACCCTGTAATTGCTACAGTCTTTTCTAACAGCTCTGTGATAGCAACAGCTTTTAATAACATGTCCCTCACAAAGTACACTAAAATACCCCCTGAGCAGCAAGGAGACCTGTGCACTGTAATTAATGAATGCTGCTGCACTTATGTTAACCAAAAGAGATGAATAGAAACAGATCTCTCTCAAATTTGGAAACAAACCCAACTTGTACATTTAATGTCACAAGATGACACTTCATGGGGATTCACTGAGATATGGGAAAAATTAACCTCCTGATTGCCAAATTTGACATGGTTGAAACAATTGTTTGTCACTGTAATAATCATCATTCTCTTGTCTGTAGTCCTTTGCATAGTGGTTCAATGTGGCGTTGGTGCTGTAAGAGTACAGGGGACTCTTACAGTGAATGGAAAAAGAATCAGTTCTGATGAAAACTTGAGTCCAAAAAATATTTTGAGAGAATGCTAAATAAGGAAACAATGCATTAAAATACTAGAGTTGGATATAGTAAAAGAATTTACTATTTTCTAGAAAAGGGGGGACTGAGACGGGGGAACCAAAGGAACCTTAGTAGATATAGTAGATTTATGAATGTAGATAGGAATTGTTTAATAATTATCTAGCTTATAATGAAGTTAAAGAAGTTTCAGTAGAGGTAGACACGGCCCAAGGGGATGAGAAGTGATGTTTAACATTTGCATTGTTGAGGCTGACTGGGACAGGAGATAGTCCTTGATAAGAAGCAGCAGTCAACTCCAAGAACCAGCCAAGACCAGCCTTAGGATTTGGACAAATGCCAAGGGACAACTGAGTCTGCGCAGGGACAGAAGGTTAAGAGTTCACCCTGAAGAAGACATACAGCCTTCATCTTCACGACCCCCAGACGACCACCATAAGGAGGCACTGCGCAAGCGCAGTTGAGAGGAGACTATGGAAATGACTTCTTGGAGCTAATTTTAATATGAAGCGGGGATAGGTCATGCCTATGTATAGGCATATTGCGAAACTCTATGTATATGTAACACTTGACTGTATAAATTTAAAGTGAACTCCTAAATCAGGCGCGCACGACTTTGGTGGGACTACCCCCCGTACTGCCCAGCGCTGAATGAACATACCTACTTTACAATCTCACTGATTGTGGAGTCTGTTTTCCGCACGTCAGACGTCTGGCGTGCAGCGTAGTCCCCGTATGGGAGGACGGTACCCTGTATGGTAACAAGGGGGCATTTGCTGACCGATAGAGTGGCCGCCAGCGATCTTGGGGGGCAGATCAAGCAAATCCAGGGTGATCGCTGCATCCCAGTATCAGGAGCCAGGACAGACCTGTCGATGACTGGTATATAAGAGGCAGGAGAAGGGTAAGCGCACCCCCTCGCAATTGCGCTTGGTACATTTTTGGGGCAGCTGCTGAAAGTTTGTCAACTGGAGTGATGATTGTCACATGGATATGTGTTCCCAGACTCAGAACATACAGGATTGGAAACACAAGTAGAAGAAAATAAATTATGGCAAGTAATGGGGGGGGGGGGGGGGGAAACACATCCCAACTGCTTCTACAAATTTTCTATGAGTTCCAGCATTTAGCAAGCATTTTATCCATCTTAAAGCATAGAACCCTGTATCTGTACTTCTCCATAGTACGTGAATTTCTCAAAATATCCATTATTATGCTGGAACAATCTTACAAATAGATTATTCATAAGATTATATGGTGCTTTAACTTTCTAGAGCACCTCAAACAGTGAGAATCACTCTTCTAATAGCATGTAGTCATTTCTTTCTCTGCAAATTTGTTATGAACAACCTTATTTGATCCTATAAACTCATTTTTTTCCATGATTCAGATAAAGTATTTCCATCCAATTGTATTTTCATCTTCCCTATAGAAACTCCAGATTACTAGAAGACCAAATGAACTTCATCTAAAGTTGTTTCCTGTAACATGCAAGCTTTTTCCTCTTTTTGTCTCATTTTCCTTATGACAGTAACATCATCCTCCTTATCCTGGAGTTTCTCACATTCTTATTTAATTCAGCAATTCTTGTATGATTATATGAGGAACTTCTTGTATGATAACATTCCTTTGGATGGATCAGAACATTTTCAGTGAAACTCAATTTGATTTAAATTTTCTGTTCTGTCAAAGACATATTAAACAGTATTAGACTCATTTTAGTATTTACTATAAAGGTTTAAAATTCTGTAGATATTTCTGATTCCATAGGAAAGAAGTTTATTCTTAGAAGGAAAAAAAAAATAAAGCCAGAACAAAAGCTATGTCACATAGAAAACCTCATTTATCCTTCTAAAATAGGACATATATAAGGTTTGCTGTGTCTTAATTGTCATGCTCATTTTCTGTAGACATATATATTTTACTCAGAATTATTTTCTTTCCTTCTAATGTACTCTTATGTCACAAACCTCTTTATAGGACTGTCATTTATGGTGTTTCTCAGCATCACATTGGTAAAATTAATTTGTAACAATGCAATAACTTTGACTGAATAGCCTGTTTCCACTAGAACCAGTTTAGATGGAGCCTGTGAAATATGTTCATCTGATTCGTGTCAATATAAACAATGCTAGGGCCGCATAATAAAATGTGACCCTCACTGTCTATGTAATCTTTAACCATTTTGTCGATCCTTGTATAACCCCAGGCGGGGAGGAGACAGATGATATGTACATAGTTCGTTCTCTTTTTGCCAAGCCAAAACCGGTTTTGTTGTTAACTATCCTGGAGGAGAACTGAGGCATTTGGATGTGTGCTGGGCCTCAGGGATTGCAGTGCTGGGGATCACGATGGGCCATTTGTGGTATGCATCTGCTGAGGGGGAGGTGTCTGTTGTGAACTTGTTTGGGTTCTGGTGACCGCAGCTGGTGCTGTGCAAGGTGTCGGCTGTCACACAGCATGTCTGCTGCCTGGTCAGAGACAAGTTTCTAAGCACCCACACAACCAGGAGATGGAGAAGAACACGCCTAGTATGAATATGTAACGAACGTTAGACTATAAAAGAAGCTGTCTTGTTTTTCACGGCACACGTCTTGGTAGAGCAGAAGCTCCCGGCGTGCCCAGCGCTGTTTGCTTGCCTTTATTCATTTAATAAATTGTTAACTTTGATTGGAATCCTGTTTGGGACTAAATTCATTTATAACACAGGCACACACACACAAATATAACTACACTTTACAGTGTATTATACTTCATGAAAGAGCTGGAAACAAATATTATCCTGTAAATAAGATGGTTAATAGGAACTGGGAGTTTATGGTACATAGATAATGAGTATTCCAATGAAAGTAGTGGAATATGTAGCACTGAGATGGGGGCCAGACACTTGGACTTGCACTAGCTTAAAACGCAAAGGTGTGTGCAGCACCCACGAGGCAGGAGGTCTGCAGCACAATGAGAGAAGGAGCTTTTTCGCAGCATGCTCAGATGGTTCAAGAAAAGCGAGGTACTCCAATGCCTTGCTGCCAGGGCCTGATTTGCTTCCTTGCTGCCAGGGCCTGATTTGCTTTAGGGCTGGACGTCCTGGCGGGGAGGAGGCCAGTGGGGGTCCCAGGGGAGCCCATTGTAATCGACAGGGAACCAAATTTTTCCCTGACATTGTGTAATTCCTGTTGAATTAAAAGAAGACAATAAGACTTACATACCAATTGGGAAGGTGGAAGACACACATTGTGATTGAACAAATGCTTTGTGTAAATAGCAAGGCTTGCTTAAATGTTGCGTAAAGGTCATGAGAAAAGGGCAACGGCTATAACTTACTAGATAAGGAGGGAAAAAGACAACAACTATAACTTACTAGATAAGGAGGAAAAGAACAACAGCTATAATTTACCAGATAAGGGGATTAACTCTACCACGACTTCACTTCTCCACATCAAAAGACATTCTACATCAAAAGACACTCCCCCTTGAGAAGATTGACCGAATCCGCCCAATAACAAACCTACATGAGTGAAGAAAGAAGAAGCAAGACAAGGCGGAGATTTACAAGAAAGGGGTGCATGAACTGTATAAAAGGAATGTAACTATAACAGAAAGTTGCGAGCTTTTGGCGGAGCACTGTCTCCCCGGCCGCCCAGCGCTGTTTTGCTCTCTTATCGCTTGCTAATAAATTCAATCTTTTTATTTAATACAAATTGGCTCCTCCAATTTGTCATGAGCGTCTATAACACCATGCGCTGCTGTGCCAGGGCCTACACCCTGCTCTGCAGGAGCAGGCCGTGCTCAGCCTCGGCCACACTGTCTGTCACTGCGAGGAAGGGTATTGCAACTTGGCCCTCAAATATTTATAACTTAATTATCATTTAAACTGTACTTTTAGGAAAGCCAACCATGAAGTTATGCATTTCACTACTAGTTTCTGGACAAGCTGCTATAAAATTACACGTCTTTCTTCCACAGAGCTCTGTATTAGCTTTGAATGTAAGGAAGGGAGAGGGAAGTATTTCTAGCACTGCTTCTGGGACTGGTGTCAGCACTTCTGTCACCACCACCACCATGAGTAAGCAAAGATACAGGCAGTGCACACTAAAAAAACGGCTGTGCTCCAAGTAGCACATTTCTTTCAAACACACACTCATGGCTGAGAATATTGAAAAACATTTAGAATGTCTGGTTAATATTTTGATCACCTCATATGGTCCCATATATAGCTTCTTTTTTGTGTACATCGATGGAAGCATAACAAAGGAGCTCAGAGATTCCAGAGTCGTTCATATTCATTGTTTTTCCCATTGTCTAACTTTGATTATGCACAATTTTCTTAAGAGAAACTACTAAGCAGCAATCATTCAAGGGCTAGTAGACACAATGGGGACACTTTTGCCGGCTTTTTGCTGGCAAAGTTCCTCTTGAAATCAGGTGAAGGAAGTGATTGTTTTGTTTAAGAGCTGAAATTGGTTGCTTTTGAGAAGCCAGACATTTTCTCTGAAAAATGTTGGATGGGTTAACTTTGTTTACATAAGAGAGTTTCATCCCACATGATGGGGAATTTCATTCAAGTAATAAGTGCAAGACTGGGCCCAAGGATGTGTGAAAGCAGCAGATCCTTTTTCCATGAACATTTGATTGTAGCTATTTTCATAGTTCTTAAACTTCATTGATCCAAAACTAAACTAAACTAAAATATAATAAAATTAGTTTTAATTTCCAAAATATGCTCATTTAGAAATTGATTCCTAGGGAACAAAATTACCATATTCAAAATAAAAACATTAACCTCATATCCCCCCCCCCATGGGCTAGAGAAGTGGCTCACTGACAAAAGAGAGGGGGAAGAATTATTTTATGGGCAGGTGATATGACACTTTCCATAAAAAAAGAAATTTAGCACTTAACTGCTTTAACCATTCAGCAGTTATCCTGAGCACCATGACTTACTGCATTTCTAAGTGGCAGTGGCTGCAGCTGTATTTGTGGAGAAGGCCATGCTGTTGGTGCATGCTAAGCCCAGGTCACTGTTCAACAGGACAATGCTGCTGAGCTGCGCTTTGCCCCACAGCCTGCCAATCCTCTCTTTAGTTGGGCTGTAGTAGCTGGTAAGGCACTGCAAAACTAGAGAGACAGAAACCAAAGCCAAAAACTGGACCAATCTGCCAATTTGCTGTGCAACTATGCAAATATTTTTCCTATTGAAATGAGGGGCAAGATGGGAGCAGAAATGAATGGTGGCAGAGACTGCCTAAGCTGACGGTCATCAAAATAAAGTAGGGGCAGTCAGATGCTGCCCACATACCTGGTATTTAGGGGTCCTCCAGGGACTATGAGCATGCTCTGTAGACTGACATGAGCTCTGGCGTGGGAGAAAAGCACCAGCCAACAGACTAAATGATGTTTTAAACACCTTAGATCTCAACCTGTTCACTTCCCCAATGTTTCATAAGAAATCAGTAACAAAAATGGTTACAGAGCCCAAAGGTGTGAATTCCTTGTCATCTGCTGCTAGGAGCCAATGGAGTTTACAGTAGAGGGTCTATAAATAATTTTACATGCACATTCCCACAAACCCCATGTAATGTTAAATAATTAGCTGTTGCCTTTTAAGAATAAAACCACATGATTTTATTCTTCCCATTGCTTTACCTAAGAGAAACACATCAGCAGCATTATGCTCTTATTTTTGCAGGTTTTACTATTCTAGAAAATAAATGTATAAGAGGAAAAGTGTCATGTTCTACCATAGTGTATTGCTTTTGTGTGGCAAGGTTTTGGTAGCTGGGGGGGGAGGTTACAGGGGTGGCTTCTGTAAGAAGCTGCTGGAAGCTTCCCCTGTGTTCAAGAGCGAGCCAGCCCATACCAGCCGGCTCTAAGATGAACCCGCCGCAGGCCAAGGCGGAGCCAATCAGTGATAGTGGTAACGCCTCTGTGATAACATTTTTAAGAAGGAAAAAAAGTTGGGACGGGGGAGAAACTGCCGCCGGAGTGAGGAGTGAGAACATGTAAGAGAAACAAGCCTGCGGACACCAAGGTCAGTGAAGAAGGAGGGGGAGGAGATGCTCCAGGCGCCGGAGCGAAGATTCCCCTGCAGCCCGTGGTGAAGACCCTGGTGAGGCAGGCTGTCCCCCTGCAGTCCAGGGAGGTCCACGGTGGAGCAGATATCCACCTGTAGCCCGTGGAGGACCCCACGCCGGAGCAGGTGGGTTCCCGAAGGAGGCTGTGACCCCGTGGGAACCCCGCGCTGGAGCAGGCTCCTGGCAGGACCTGCGGATCTGTGGAGAGAGGAGCCCACGGAGCAGGCTTTCTGGCAGGACTTGTGACCCCGTGGGGGACCCGCGCTGGAGCAGTGTGCTCCTGAAGGACTGCACACCATGGAAAGGACCCATGCTGGAGCAGTTCGTGAAGAACTGCAGCCCGTGGGAATGGCCCACGTTGGAGAAGTTCGTGGAGGACTGTCTCCCGTGGGTGGGACCCCACGCTGGAGCAGGGGAAGAGTGTGATCAGCCCTCGTCCTGAGGAGGTGAAGCGGCAGAAAATAACATGTCATGACCATAAACCCCATCCCTGTCCCCCTTGTGCAGCTTGGTGGTGAAATCCAGGAGTGAAGTTGTGCCTGGGAAGAAGTGAGGGGTGGTGGGAAGGTGTTCTGAGATTTTGTTTAATTTCTCATTACCTTGCTCTGGTTGATTTGTAATAAATTGAGTTAATTTTCCCAAACTGAGTCTGTTTTGCCCGTGACGGTAATTAGTGAATGATCTCTCCTGTCCTTATCTTGACCCGCAAGCTTTTTGTTATATTTTTCTCTCCCCTGTCCAGCTGAGGATGGGGGAGTGATAGAACGGCTTTGGTGGGCACCTGGTGTTCAGCCAGGGTCAACCCATCTCACATAGCCTTAACCTTAAAATTAAACAAACCAGTCAATAGCCATAACATCTGTGAGGCAGTAAAGTGTTACATAAAAGGGAACCTTCTAGTCCACCTGAAATTTAATAGTATGTATTAATAGTTGTTGGGGTTTTCCCCCCCTTTCTAGCAAATATACAATGCCAAGGTACTTTGCCCAGGATGCTACAAGAGGGAGTAATTAGTTTTACAAAGGGGGAGAGAGAAAGAGGCAACTAAACCTTTTATATATCCCTCACCCTGAGGCATCTCATCTTCCTAATGGGGATAAAAAGTGAGAGTAAAAGTAGCATTTGAAAGAAAGTCTGTAAACCCAAATTGTTATTAAAAATAGTTTATTGTTTGAACTATATCTTAGAAACAAATTGTGTATTATCTATCCTCTATTTACAGAAAGGGCAGGGGTGTCTGTCTTGTGCTGCTAAACATGTATTTTATTCAGTATTTAAATTGTTTGAAAAGAAAATGCCAGTATTGCTAAACTCAAAGATCTTAAACTTTTTTCTGTATCAATGTATTACTTAAAACTGTCCACAAAAAGTGATTAAGAAGTTTGTATATGTGATTTTCTTTAAGGAGATGGAAGTGTTTGAGTCTGCATATCAGAAAAAGTTGAGATACACAGAGATATTACTATTTATTTTTAGCTTTTTTAATAAAGATTATGCCAACTAGAGTTTCTATAGATTTTTTTTTCACTTTCTTTGTTAATACCATTTTTGTTACATGTTTCTGCAGCAGCCTATTCAATAGCGTTCTATTTATGACTAGTGCTTTTAAAGCTATCTATCTCAAGAGTTAGCAAAAGCAATAAAATGGAATGGTTCAATTTTTTATATGAGTTCAAAGTTTTGAGCTCTGGTAGTTGTAATAAAATAAAGAAAATAACAGTATAAAATGTAGAATTTTTGTGCTCCTTGTAGCATAATCACAAAAGGAAAAGTAAGAGCCACATTCTTAAAAACCCAAGAAATCAATTTTTTTTACATAGAGGGAGTTTTTATATATCAAAGGAATTCCACCCTGTGGTGCTGTTGGAATTATAAAAGGATAAATTATGTAAGCAAGATTTATTTTTCATCACTTTCAATATTTGAAAAGTGTGGTTTCCTCCAAAATTGTCAAAATTTGTCACTAATACTTGTGAATATATAAAATCTATAAGCCTATACTCTTTCAGAGTGATGCTCCTGTTGCCTAGCAAAAAGTAGTGGCTTTGGGAAAAAATCAGATGATTACATATACTCTACATGCAGTCTCCATGCAAGCTTGGCAGTGGAACCCACCTCCCACTTCGCTGCCTCCAGCTACCCTGTTCGGCTTCTTCACCTCAACTGCAGTGCCCAAACTTCTGTTCTAGGAGTTGCATCAGGAAGATGCTCATAGTTAGACATGCCCTGCTCCTTCACTGGAAATAAGGGTTATTTTAAAACCCTGTGTCGTAGTTTAAGCCCAGCCAGCAACTAAGCACCACACAGCCGCTCACTCACTCCCCCCCATCCAGTGGGATGGGGGAGAAAATCGGGGAAAAGAAGTAAAACTCCTGGGTTGAGATAAGAACAGTTTAATCGAACAGAAAAGAAGAAACTAATAATGATAATGATTACACTAATAAAATGACAACAACAGTAATAAAAGGATTGGAATATACAAATGATGCGCAGGGCAATTGCTCACCACCCGCCGACCGACACCCAGCTAGTCCCCGAGCGGCGATTCCCTGCCCCCCACTTCCCAGTTCCTATACTAGATGGGACGTCACATGGTATGGAATACCCTGTTGGCCAGTTTGGGTCAGGTGCCTTGATTGTGTCCTGTGCCAACTTCTTGTGCCCCTCCAGCTTTCTCGCTGGCTGGGCATGAAAAGCTGAAAAATCCTTGACTTGAGGCTAAACACTACTGAGCAACAACTGAACACATCAGTGTTATCAACATTCTTCTCATACTGAACTCAAAACATAGCACTGTACCAGCTACTAGGAAGACAGTTAACTCTATCCCAGCTGAAACCAGGACAGTATCCACCCCTTATTCTATACCATTGACGTCATGCTCAGTTCCCATACCTTTAGTTACATCCTGATCAATCATCACCACCTTTCCATCCGTTTGAGAAATATGTACAATGATATATATATATGTATACACACAGAGAGATATCATTACTTTAGTTCATGAGTTATGTTCATAAAACATTTCTTGAGTTCATTTAGTTTCCGACTCCGGGCTCCATCTGTCATACCAGTCTGTCTGGGCAGGAGGGATGGTGCAAAGTCCTCTCAGTCGGTAGAGCAGAATTGGGCTTCAGTGCGGTGTGACGAGCAGGTGACATTGCACACAGCAGGAGGATGTTGTGCACCGTTGGATTGTTGCATGCTGGAGTCAGTTCTGGTCCAAGAGCTATGGCATGAACAATCTCCCATTTAATTTGTTCGAAGGCTTGTTGTTGTTCAGGGCCCCATTTAAAATCATTCTTCTTCCTGGTCACTTGATAGAGAGGGTTTACAATCAAACTGTAATTTGCAATATGCATGCTCCAAAACCCCAAAACACCTAAGAAGGCCTGTGTGTCCTTTTTATTAGTTGGGGGAGACATAGCTGCTATTTTGTTAATCACGTCCATTGGGATCTGACGACGTCCATCTTGCCATTTTATTCCCAAAAACTGGATCTCCTGTGCAGGCCCCTTGACGTTACTTTCTTTTATGGCAAAAACAGCTTTCAGAAGGATTTGGATTATTTTCTTCCCTTTCTCAAAGACTTCTTCTGACGTGTTGCCCCATACAATGATGTCATCAATGTATTGCAGGTGTTCTGGAGCTTCACCTTTTTCCAGTGCAGTCTGGATTAGTCCATGGCAAATGGTGGGGCTGTGTTTCCACCCCTGGGGCAATCGATTCCAAGTGTACTGGACACCCCTCCAAGTAAAGGCAAATTGTGGACAACACTCTGCTGCCAGAGGGACTGAGAAAAATGCATTAGCAATGTCACTTGTGGCATACCACTTGGCTGCCTTTGACTCTAGCTCGTATTGAAGTTCTAGCATATCTGGAACGGCAGGACTCAGTGGTGGCATAACTTCATTCAGGCCGCGATAGTCAACTGTTAGTCTCCATTCCCCATTAGACTTTCGCACGGGCCATATGGGACTATTAAAGGGTGAGCGAGTTTTGCTGATCACTCCTTGGTTCTCCAGTTGGCAAATCAATTTGTGGATGGGAATCAGAGAGTCTCGGTTGGTGTGATATTGCCACCGATACACCGTCGTGGAGGCAATTGGCACTTGTTGTTCTTCAACCTTCAGCAACCCCACAACCGAAGGGTCTTGAGAGATACCAGGCAAGGTAGACAGCTGTTCAGTGCCCTCCGTCTCCAAGGCAGCTATACCGAAAGCCCATTGATACCCCTTCATGTCCTTAAAATACCCCCTCCTGAGATAGTCCATGCCAAGGATATTTGGAGCCTCTGGACCAGTCACAATGGGGTGTTTATGCCATTCATTCCCAGTTAGGATTACTTCAGCTTCCAATACAGTTAACTCTTGGGATCCCCCTGTCACACCAGAAATACAGATGGCTTCTGTCCCTTTAGAACTTGATGGCATTAGAGTGCACTGTGCACCGGTGTCTACTACAGCCTTGTACTCCTGTGGGTCTGACGTGCCAGGCCATCGAATCCACACAGTCCAATAGACCCGGTTATCCCTTTCCTCCACCTGCCTGGAGGCAGGGCCCCTCTAATTCTGGTCAGACTATTCAGTATCCAGTTCTCATAAAATTGGCTCAGAAGTCCCTTCAAGAGGATCGGAAATAAAATCAGCCCTTCCACTCTGTTTGGAAACTGGAGCGGCATTTTTTCCTGGTAGAATCCCCTTTTGTGGTGGTTTTTCCTTGCAGTTCACGTACCCATGCATTTAGGACCGAGGTAGGTTTTCCATCCCATTTCCTCATGTCCTCTCCATGATCACATAGGTAAAACCACAGGGCACCTCGCAGTGTGTACCTTCTGTATTCTCTCTCTTGGGCAGAAGGATGCTCACTCCTAATAGCTGAGACATTGGTCCTTACAGGTGGGGAGTAGGATACATCCTCTTTGAATTGCTGGACATCCTGGGACAGCTTCTCCACAGCCGAAATGCAGGCTTGTAGGGAGGAGGAGAGATTTTCTTCGTATTGATGGAGTTGGCGAGCCACTTCCTCCACTGTCGGTGCCTCTTCATCCTTCCAGGACATTACTGCCAATGCGTTGGCATAGGACGCTGGTGCGCTCCGTACAAACTTCTGCCACATGGGTCGTGTGCATTGGACTTCATCTAGATCTTTGGGTAATTGTGGGTTGTCCGGGTCATGATGAATCGTCTCTAGCACAGCTAATTCCCTGAGGCATTGGATACCTCTTTCCATGGTGGTCCACTTGCTTGATTGACATATAACATCTTCCTTAAAGGGGTACCTTTCTTTCACACTTGACAGGAGTCGCTTCCAGAGGCTGATGGCTTGTGTCCCTTTTCCAATTGCCTTGTCAATGCCACCTTCCCTGGCAAGTGATCCCAGCTGCTTGGCTTCCCTACCTTCTAATTCCAAGCTATTAGCCCCATTGTCCCAGCATCGGAGGAGCCAGGTGATAATATCCTCACCTATACGATGGCCAAAATCTTTTTGCATATCCCGCAGCTCACTCAAGGATAGGGACCGGGTGATTACCTCTGGTTCTGCCTCTTCCTCCTGTTCCCGTGATGACCCTGGTTCACCTTCATTCGTCGCTAAGCGAACTGATTTTTTTGTATATTTCTTTTTCTGTACGGGGGCAACTGATACTGGTGCAGGTTGGTCCGCTGGTTCAGTTGCAGTATCTCTCGCCGTGTGTTGGATAACCGCAGTGTCTGTCACTGAGGTTTGGGTAGCAGCAGTGCTCGTCGTTGGGGCTGGAGGGGCTGCAGTGCCTTGTGTTGAGGTTTGGGTAGCTCAAGTTCTCGTCGCCAGGGCTGGAGGGGTCATGGTGCCTGTTGCGAAGTTCTGAGTGCCTGCAATGCTCCTTGCCGGGCCTGGAGGCACCACAGCGCCCGTTGCTGAGGTTTGGGTGGCCACGGTGCTCATCGTTTTGTTGTTAATTCTAGAGACTTTCTCTTCCCCTTGAGGGTACTGAGTAATGTCGAACAGGGCTCGATAGGCATGGGCCAGGACCCAGCACGTTGCAGTGATTTGTATCTCTCTGGAGCTGCCGGAGTGACAGCATACCTTTTCCAAATATTTTACTAGTTCTTCTGGATCCTGCACTTGTTCAGGGGTGAATTTCCAAAACACTGGAGGTGCCCACTCTTCTAGGTACTTGCCCATACTACCCCACACACCCTGCCACTCATAATTATCCAGCCTTGGGCACATCTCTGGGTGATCTTCTTAAATAGCTGTTTAACCTTAAACGAGAGCTGAACCACATTCAGAAGCATTCTAATTCTTAGCAGTAGGGCTAGGACTGTGCTAGTCCCAACACCCCAGTACTATTCAAATTTTTCAAAATTCTCAAACACCATTGTAACTGGACTGAAGGAGAAAGGAGAGGGGAAGAAAGGTACCCCACCCATAGACTGGTTTTCCATGGAGGAAAGGTAAATGGTATAATTATCAATAGTTTCCCACAGATGGCTCCCGCAGTATAAAGGTGACAATGCTGAGTGCCAATACCGGATTAATCCCACAGCCGATGACTTTATCATACCATAAACCAGTGTTATACCATACATCAAAGCAAAAACCTTAATCCACCTCCCACGGATGATAAGCAGTAGAAGAGGAACTACATACAGCAAGCGAGGTGATACATAACAGAGCTTTAAAAACCAGAGCAACAACTCTAAGAACACATAAGTCAACATAATGAACACTTGTAACAAATTTGTTTTAATAAGCTCTGGTCAGGTTTGCTGTTATCTCAACCCTTCGTGCCCCACGTTTGGTGCCAAAATGGACTGTCGTGGTTTAAGCCCAGCCAGCAACTAAGCACCACACAGCCGCTCACTCACTCCCCCCCACCCAGTGGGATGGGGGAGGAAATCGGGAACAAAAGTAAAACTCGTGGGTTGAGATAGGAACGGTTTAATAGAACAGAAAAGAAGAAACTAATAATGATAATGATAACACTAATAAAATGACAACAACAGTAATAAAAGGATTGGAATGTACAAATGATGCGCAGGGCAATTGCTCACCACCCGCCAACCAACACCCAGCTAGTCCCTGAGCGGCGATTCCCTGCCCCCCACTTCCCAGTTCCTATACTAGATGGGACGTCACATGGTATGGAATACACCGTTGGCCAGTTTGGGTCAGGTGCCTTGGTTGTGTCCTGTGCCAACTTCTTGTGCCCCTCCAGCCTTCTTGTTGGCTTGGCATGAGAAGCTGAAAAATCCTTGACTATAGTCTAAACACTACTGAGCAACAACTGAAAACATCAGTGTTATCAACATTCTTTGCATACTGAACTCAAAACATAGCACTGTACCAGCTACTAGGAAGACAGTTAACTCTATCCCAGCTGAAACCAGGACACCCTGATGTAGTTAGTGCATAGCATCCTGACAGTTGTATCAGCCAGTTGAGGGGACAAGCAGCTGTAGAGCAGTGCTGGTGATGCCTAACCAGAGTGGAGGGGAGACGTTTAAGCCACCATTTCTCCTGAAACCTCTGGGAAACCAGAAAGTGAAAACAGAATTTTCTTGCTAGTGCCATAGTATCATAGTCTGCATTCTCTCCTTAGCATTGTCATCAGTCCAGGCAGGTTCAGATATAGCCTCCTATCTTTACCTATGCATTATTTGTATATAACCATAGTGTCGGTTAAGAGAAATGCACATTAGAAAAGCTGCTTCTTGCCATATCTACAGAGTTTACCCCTTCTCTCTTCCATTGTATGGGATCTTCAATGTCTCTCTAATTTAACTGCAAGCCATCTCTACTTGAAAGGTAGCTTAAAGCACTGAAAAGTGTGGGTAGAAGAATTTAAGTTTCTATTCCATTTACTTTAACAAAACAAGATTATGTTAGTTTATATTATTGAATAGTGGAATGTGACGTGTCAGAAGATGTTAAATATTTGTAAGAAGTTAGCATTGTGCTGTGCACTTTCCAACTGGATCTATTATATCTGAGATTTCTAGCTACTTAAGTGATGTGTCATTCGGTATCGTGTCTCAAGGAACTACCATGTATTCCTCATCTACCTTTTAAGTTACAAATGACACCATTCATCTCATCACATGATACACCTGTTGCATCTTGTCACTATATGATGCCTGCCTGCTCTAAATGTGGTAGAGATCTATTTTCCTGTATTCTCTTGCTTGTGTGCTTCAGTCTAAATTAATGGTGAAATCTTCTGGAGTTTTTAAAAACACTTAACAGTCTCCTCTTGAAGTCTAATCTGTTTATGCTGTGACCAGATATCCTCAATGCAGTCTAAACACAGAAGCTGCTTTGAAATATGCGTAACTAAAGTAAAACACAAGCTAATGTCTTTCTTTGTATGTTTTATCTATTTTACTGCAGCACTAAGATGTGTGCATGTTTCGGAAAAGCCTGAAAAACAAAAACATGCACGCACACATGGAGGATTGTAGCCATAAGACAAATAATTGAAACATATTGGGAAACTCTTGGTGAGATATAAGTGAATTCATTGTGCCCGCTGGGATATTTACCAGACGAAAAGTGTGACAACGACAGTAACCTCGTTGTTTGGTACATAATTTACAGTATTCCTAATGAATATTTCATGTGGTATCATCTGTGTATGAACTGTAAGACATGTATATCAAGATTCACTAGGGACACTGTCAATCTCCTCAGTTTGAAATAAGCACTTATAAATTACTTAAGAATATTCATGGAATCATAGAATCATAAAATGGTTTGGGTTGAAAGGGAGCTTAAAGGTCATCTAGTTCCAACCCCCCCTGCCATGGGCAGGGACACCTTCCCCCAGACCAGGTTGCTCCAAGCCCCATCCAGCCTGGCCTTGAACACTGGCAGGGAGGGGGCACCCATAGCCTCTCTGGGCAACATGTTCCAGTGCCTCACCACCCTCACAGTGAAGAATTTTTTCCTAATATCTAATCTAAATCTACCCTCTATGAGTTTAAAACCATTACCCCTTGTCCTATCACTACCCATCTGTCGTGGTTTCAGCCCAGCCGGTAACAAAGGACCACGCAGCTGCTCGCTCACTCCTCCGCCCCCCTCCGGTGGGATGGGGAGGAGACGGAGGAGAGAAAAGAAAAAGAAACTGGAACCTCGAGGGTTGAGATAAAGGCAGTTTACTGGGACAAACACAAAGAGATTACAACAACAACGGCACTAATGAAAAAGTATACAAAAAGAGTGATGCACAGTGCAACTGCTCACCACCCGGGACCCGACGCTCCGCCACTTCCCCCACCGAAAACAGAGACCACCCCCCGGCCCGCTCCCCATTTATATACTGAGCATGATGGCACATGGTATGGAATAGCTCCTTGGCTAGTTCAGGTCAGCTGCCCCGGCTATGCCCCCACCTCCCAGGTTCCTGTAAAAATTAACTCTATCCCAGCTGAACCCAGGACATTATTCATCCCTTATTCTATACCATCTACATCATGCCCAGATCTTACATTTTCTAATCAACCACTACTACTTTCCTTGTCTTATATATAAGTATATGGACTCCCCCCCTCCCCCAACCTCGCACACACACACACATGGTGTTCCTTTAGCCCATGGGCTATCCCTCTGATGTGTCCATCAATTCTGGGGCTCCATCTGTTGTAACATTTCTTCAGGATAAGAGAGATGGTGTGAGATGTTGGGTTGTTGTACACTGCCTCTGGAACTTGTGGCTGGTACATTTGGTGCAACTCATGCCCTTGGTCTGCAGGTCGAAGATGTTGATCTTGAGGAAATTGCTGGGTGCCAGTTCAAGTTCTATCGCTGTTGTACTTGGCTCAGTTTTAAAAGTCCATCCTGTAGTCATTTGGATAATTCTCACAATAATACCCTTGATATGGCATATAGACACTATAGATACAATGACATGCATTGGCAGGTTATTTAGCAGTTAAATATCATACAGCCCAATTCACTGGCTATTCTCTCCCAAAATCAAATATCCCTGAGATACACATCGAACCTCCCCATCCTTCAGCATCACCCACCAGGTGTACCCAGGTCCTTGAGCAAAAACAACCCCTTGAATGGGTTTGCTTCTGCTTGAGGGAGGACTAACCCAGACTGTCTTTCCTAACATACTCCTCATGCGCACTACAGGGACTTTATCCCCTTCTACAGTATGTGGAACTCTTGGTTGGGCGGGGCCAGTCCGATTGGCGGATCCTCTAGTATTAACTAACCAGGTGGCTTTTGTTAAATGTGTATCCCAATGCTTGAAAGTTCCACCCCCCATTGCTCTCAATGTAGTTTTCAGCAGTCCATTGTACCGTTCAATTTTTCCGGAGGCCGGTGCGTGATAAGGGATGTGATACACCCACTCAATGCCATGTTCTTTGGCCCAGGTGTCTACGAGGTTGTTTCGGAAGTGAGTCCCGTTGTCCGACTCGATTCTTTCTGGGGTGCCGTGTTGCTATAAAATTTTCTCTTCAAGGCCCAGGATAGTGTTCTGGGCAGTGGCATGGGACACAGGGTATGTTTCCAGCCATCCAGTGGTTGCTTCCACCATTGTAAGCACATGGCACTTGCCTTGGTGTGTTCGTGGGAGTGTGATATAGTCAATCTGCCAGGCCTCCCACTGTTTATATTTCAGCCATCGCCCTCTATGCGACAGGGGCTTTAAACGCTTGGCTTTCTTAATTGCAGCATATGTTTCACATTCATGGATGACCTGTGCGATAGTGTCCATGGTCAAGTCCACCCCTCGATCTCGAGCCCATCTATATGTTGCATCTCTTCCCTCATGGCCTGAGGTATCGTGGGCCCACTGAGCCATAAATAGCTCACCCTTATCTTGCCAGTCCAGGTCCACCTGAGACACTTCAAACTTGGTGGCTTGATCTGCCTGCTGGATGTTTTGATGTTCTTCAGTGGCTCGACTCTTGGGTACATGAGCATCTACGTGACGTACATTTACCACTAGCTTCTCTATCTGAACAACAATATCTTGCCACAGTGCAGCAGCCCAGATGGGTTTACCTCTGCGCTGCCAATTGCCCTTCTTCCATTGCTGTAGCCACCCCCATAGGGCATTTGCCACCATCCATGAGTCAGTATAGAGATAGAGCACTGGCCACTTTTCTCTTTCAGCAATGTCTAACGCTAGCTGGATGGCTTTCACCTCTGCAAACTGACTCGGTTCACCTTCTCCTTCAGCAGTTTCTGCAACTTGTCATGTAGGACTCCATACAGCAGCCTTCCACCTCCGATGTTTTCCCACAATGCAACAGGACCCATCATTGAACAGGGCATATTGCCTCTCATTTTCTGGCAGTTTATTATACAGCGGGGCCTCTTCAGCATGTGTCACC
Organism: Astur gentilis; assembly: GCF_929443795.1. Taxonomy (NCBI): domain Eukaryota; kingdom Metazoa; phylum Chordata; class Aves; order Accipitriformes; family Accipitridae; genus Astur; species Astur gentilis. Next base: position 17,646,732 of record NC_064918.1, on the reverse strand, counting down.
TCCTCCTCTGTCAACATTCCAAAATCTTTGCCTTCTGGCCAGTCCGTGATCACTTCTAACATTCCTGGGCGACTGGGGTTTCCTATGCGAGCTCGCTGTGTGATCAGTGCGATCCACTTACTCCATGTGGCGTCAGTTGCATGATGTGTAGAGGAGACCCTCCCTTTGAACATCCAGCCCAGCACTGGCAGTCGAGGTGCTAAGAGGAGCTGTGTTTCAGTACCAACCACTTCTGAGGCAGCTCAAATTCCTTCATATGCTGTCAAGATCTCTTTTTCAGTTGGAGTATAGCGAGCCTCGGATCCTTGATATCCCCAACTCCAAAACCCCAGAGGTCGGCCTTGGGTCTCCCCAGGTGCTTTCTGCCAAAGGCTCCAGGTAGGGCCATTCTCCCCAGCTGCAGTGTAGAGCACATTTTTTATATCTTGTCCTGTCCGGACTGGCCCAAGAGCTACTGCATGAACAATCTCCTGCTTAATTTGTTCGAAGGCTTGTCGTTGCTCAGGCCCCCATTTAAAATCGTTCTTCTTCCGAGTAACTTGGTAGAGAGGGCTTACAATTTGACTGTAATTTGGAATATGCATTCTCCAAAAACCCACAACACCTAAGAAAGCCTGTGTTTCCTTTTTATTAGTCGGTGAGGACATAGCTGCTATTTTGTTGATGACGTCCACAGGGATCTGACGACGCCCATCTTGCCATTTTACTCCTAAGAACTGGATCTCCTGCGCAGGTCCCTTGACCTTACTTTCTTTTATGGCAAAACCAGCCTTCAAAAGGATTTGGATTATTTTCTTCCCTTTCTCAAAAACTTCTTCTGCCGTGTCGCCCCATACGATGATGTCATCAATATATTGCAGGTGCTCTGGAGCTTCACCTTTTTCCATTGCAGTCTGGATCAATCCATGGCAAATGGTGGGGCTGTGTTTCCACCCCTGGGGCAGTCGATTCCAGGTGTACTGGACACCACTCCAAGTGAAAGCAAACTGAGGCCTGCACTCCGTTGCCAAAGGAATGGAGAAAAACGCATTAGCAATGTCAATTGTGGCATACCACTTCACTGCCTTTGATTCCAGTTCATATTGAAGCTCTAACATATCTGGCACAGCAGCGGTCAGCGGTGGCGTGACTTCATTCAGCCCACGATAATCTACTGTTAGTCGCCATTCCCCATTGGATTTCTGCACGGGCCATATGGGACTATTAAAGGGTGAGTGAGTCTTGCTGATCACTCCTTGGCTCTCCAGTTGGCAAATCAGCTTATGGATTGGGATCAGGGAGTCTCGGTTGGTGCGATATTGTCGCCGGTGCACCGTCGTGGTAGCAATTGGCACTTGTTGTTCTTCAACCTTCAGCAACCCCACAACCGAAGGGTCTTGGGAGAGACCAGGCAGGGTAGACAGCTGTTCAATCTCCTCCGTCTCCAATGCAGCTATACCAAAGGCCCAACGGTACCCTTTTGGGTCCTTGAAATACCCCCTCCTGAGATAATCTATACCAAGGATGCACGGGGCCTCTGGGCCAGTCGCAATGGGGTGTTTATGCCACTCATTCCCGGTTAGACTCATTTCAGCTTCCAATACGGTTAGCTCTTGGGATCCCCCTGTCACACCAGAGATACAGATGGGTTCTGCCCCTTTATAACTTGATGGCATTAGGGTACATTGTGCACCGGTGTCTACTAGAGCCTTATATTCCTGTGGGTCTGATGTGCCAGGCCATCGAATCCACACTGTCCAGTAGACTTGGTTGTCCCTCTCCTCCACCTGGCTGGAGGCAGGGCCCCTCTAATTCTGGGTAGAATATCTGTTACTCACTTTCTGCACTCGTGAATCAATAGTCCCTTCAAGGGGATCAGAAATGAGATCAGCCCATCTACTGCATCTGGGGGACTGCTCACGGGAAACTGGAGCAGCAGTTTTCCAAGAAGAATTCTCTTTTCTGGTTGCTTTTTCTCGCAACTCCTGTACCCATGCATCCAGTACTGAGGTAGGTTTTCCATCCCACTTCCTCATGTCCTCTCCATGGTCACGCAGGTAAAACCACAGGTTAGCCCGTCGAGTGTACTTTCTCTCTCCTCTCTCTTGGGCAGAGGAACGCTTACTCCCAATAACTGCGATGCGGGCCTGTACAGGTGAGGAGGAGGACAGATCTACTTTGAATTCCTGGAACTCTCGGGACAACTCCTCTACAGCTGAGACACAGGCCCATAGGGAGGAAGAGACACTTCCTTCGTATTGCCGGAGTTGGACAGCCAATTAGTCCATCGTTTGTCCATAGCCTTCTTTCCAGGACATTACTGCCAACGAGTTGGCATAGGTTGGTGGTGCACTTTGTAGAAACTTCCGCCACATGGGTTGTGTGCATTGGACTTCATCTGGATCTGTGGGTGACTGCGCATTTTCTGGATCATTGTAAATCACCTCCAGCACGGCTAATTCTCTCAGGTACTGGATACCTCTCTCCATGGTGGTCCACTTGCCTTGGTGACATGTAACTTCATCCCTGAAGGGGTATCTTTCCTTTACACCTAACAGAAGTCGCCTCCAGAGGCTGAGGACTTGTGTTTTTCTCCCAATCGCCTTGTCGATGCCCCCTTCCCTAGACAGAGATCCCAACTGCTTGGCTTCCTTACCCTCTAATTCCACACTACTGGCCCCACTATCCCAGCATCGGAGCAGCCAGGTAACAATGTGCTCACCTGGGTGGTGGCTAAAATCTTTTCACGTGTCACGCAACTCACTCATGGATAGGGATCGGGTAATTATTTCAGGTTCTGGCTCTTCCTCCTGTTCTCGCAATGACCCTGGTTCATCTTTATCTCTCACTAAGCAAACTGATTTCTTTGTGTGTTTCTTTTTCTGTACAGGGGCGACTGATACTGGCACAGGTTGGTTCTCTGGTTTAGCTGCAGTATCTGTCACCGAGGCAGAGGTAGCCACGGTACCTGTTTTCGTGGTAGGGGCAGCCATGGTGTCTGTTGTCAGGGTTTGGGTAGCCACGGTGCATGTTGTCCTGTTTTCCATCTTTTCCCCCTTTTCCCCCTGAGGGTGCTGCATAATATCAAGCAGTGTTTGGTAGATACTGGCCAGGGCCCAGCACAGTGCAGTGAATTGTACATCTTTGGAATAGCCACAGCATTTGTCTTTCAAATATTTTACCACTTCATGAGGGTTCTGTAGTTGTTTTGGAGTGAACTTCCAAGCCACTGGAGGTGAGAAGTTTTCTAGATACCTGCCTATATCCTCCGCCATGCCGTGCCATTCATGAATATCCATCTTTGGGGTAGATCTCTGGGTTGTCCTCTTAAAGAGCCTTTTTGTAGCCCTAAACAAGACCTGAAACATATTCCGGAGGCATAGCACTAACAGCACACTGGCTTGCGCTTCCCAAGGATATTCAAAATTTTCGAAAGCTGTTGTAATTAGTCAGAAGGAGAAAAGGGAGGTGAACGGATGGGGGGAAGTATCCCCTCCTAATTTCCCTATGGATGGGGTGTAATTACCAATAAAATCCGACAGAAGGTGCCCAAAGTATGGAAATGATATCACTGCCTCATACAGATACCAGCTTAACCTCATGACCAGTGATGTAATCATTTCATAAGTCGACATTGCCCAGTACAGCAAAATGATAATCCCAATCACTCTCCCAGAGATGAGATACGCAACTACAGGCAATACATAGAGCATATAAGAGCTTACAAAATGCCACCATGTAAACAAATGAAACAACATTGTGGCTAACATCTATATATCTAAGAAATGCGTTTGGCAAATTTGTTTCAACACGCTCTGGCCAGATCTGTCATTATCTCAACCCTTCTGCCCCACGTTGGGCGCCAAAAAGGACTGTCGTGGTTTCAGCCCAGCCGGTAACAAAGGACCACGCAGCCGCTCGCTCACTCCTCCGCCCCCCTCCGGTGGGATGGGGAGGAGACGGAGGAGAGAAATGAAAAAGAAACTGGAACCTCGAGGGGTGAGATAAAGGCAGTTTACTGGGACAAACACAAAGAGATTACAACAACAACAACGGCACTAATGAAAAAAAAAGTATACAAAAAGAGTGATGCACAGTGCAACTGCTCACCACCCGGGACCCAACGCTCCGCCACTTCCCCCACCGAAAACAGAGACCACCCCCCGGCCTGCTCCCCATTTATATACTGGGCAGGATGTCACATGGTATGGAATAGCTCCTTGGCTAGTTCAGGTCAGCTGCCCCGGCTATGCCCCCACCTCCCAGGTTCCTGTAAAAATTAACTCTATCCCAGCTGAACCGAGGACACCATCTTTCCCGTAGGCCCCCTTTAAGTACTGGCAGGCTGCTATAAGGTCTCCCTGGAGCCTTCTCTTCTCCAGGCTGAACAACCCCAACTCTCTCAGCCTGTCCTAATAGGGGAGTTCCTCCAGCCCCCTGATCATCTTTGTGGCCCTCCTCTGGACTCCCTCCAACAGGTCCATGTCTTTCTTTTGTTGGGGGCCCCAGAGCTGAACACAGTACTCCAGGTGGGGTCTCACAAGGGCAGAGTAGAGGGGCAGAATCACCTCCCTCAACCTGCTGGTTATGCTTCTTTTGATGCAGCCCAGAATATGGTTGGCTTTCTGGGCTGCGAGCGCACATTGCCAGCTCATATTCAGGTTTTCATCCACTAATATCCCAAGTCCTTCTCTGCAGGGCTGCTCTCAATCCACTAATGTTTGGGATTTCCCTGGCTCAGGTGCAGGACCTTACACTTGGCCTTGCTGAACTTCATGAGGTTCGCACAGGCCCACCTCTCTAGCCTGTCAAGGTCCCTCTGGATGGCATCCCTTCCAGCTAGAGTATCAGCCACACCACTCAGCTTGGTGTCATCCACAAACTTGCTGAGGGTGCACTCAATCCCACTGTCCATGTCCCCAACAAAGATGTTAAATAATACTGGTCCCAATACGGACCCCTGAGGGACACCACTCATCACTGGTCTCTGCCTGGACATCGAGCCATTGACTGCAATTCTTTGAGTGCGACCATTCAGCCAATTCCTTTTCCACCAAGTGGTCCACCCATCAAATCCATGTGTCTCCATTTTAGAGACAAGGATGTTGTGTGGATAGTATTGAACGCTTTGCACAAGTCCAGGTAGATGACATCAGTTGCTCTTCCCTTATCTACCAATGCTGTAACCCCATCACAGAAGGCCACCAAATTTGTCAGGCATGATTTGCCCTTAGTGAAGCCATGTTGGCTGTCACCAATCACCTCTCTGTTTTCCTTAGCATAATTTCCAGGAGGATAATTTACTTTAAAAAACCCAGTTTTATATGCTTATTGCTCATTGTCTAGATCATTCCCTGTTGATTTATTTGTGAGAAAAAATACATTTTCATTTCTCCCTATGGTATTATCTGTGTTGTCATGCACAAATTATCTGTTTCTTCTCCTAATTCATCAGTCCTAATCTCTGAACATTTTTTCTTATAGTTGAACATTTCTTAATTTTATTTTTTGTCAATAAAACTTGGAATCATTCCACTGAATTTTAGCCTCCTAATTGAAGCTCTTGATTTAGGACCCACCTAACTGTAGACTCCTGTAATGTCAGGGGAAGAAAGTTTACATCTTTGGAGGTACAGTTTTGTATACACTGACTATAAAGAGAGCATGGGATGACAAGGATCCTAATCTGAGTATGTCAAATAAGCATCTAAATTTATGGATATAGTCTTGAAGTGTGAGAAACCCCCATTTTTTCATAACTGATCAATTATCAGCAGTGTTTGATAACCTGTTGCTCTAATATGTGTGTTGCTGTGCTAATAACCAGTGCTGAACTCTGAGCAGTTGTTGTGGAGCTGTTTGCAGAGACACTTAAATATGCCGATCAGGAACTCCATTGTTTACTTTGATCTCTAAGGAAACATATTACCAAATTTTGATGAACTATACACATGTTAAAATTTTGTGAAAAAATGCTTAACATACAGAACTTTTAAATTCTGTTAACTTATTTAGATTCTGGTTCTTTCTGAGCTCCTTTAAAATGCTTGATAACTTTTGTTGGGAAGAGTTACACATCTGCAAACAGCGCTGGCTATATTCACCATCTCTTTCATGATGATAAATGGAGCCTGCTTGAACAAGTTACATTTTGCATCTTAATTATAAAATGACATGAATAGAGTTTCCATTAAATCTTAATACGAATTATTTCTGTCTTATTTAACTTGGAATCATTATTGACACTGGTGGTCTGTTCTTGGTATTATTTCTTTCAGTGTTATTATTACAATGTCAATGATTTGCTCAGTACTGACTGGTCAGGGCAAATTTTTAAAATGAAGGCATTAATACTACTTTCTTATTAAGCCTGCAGCAATTCCAGCTAGGGAACATAAATGATGCCAGCTGAGAAACTAGCCCTTAAAGAGTAAACATCTGATGAATACAAAAAGAGATCCAGGAACTTTTACTGGAAAAGCAAGGCAAGAAGCAGGCATTACATCTGCATACTTTTTTTTTTTTGTCTGTTTGTATTTTGTTTTAAGTGCCCTTGGGAGGCAAGCAAATATTTTTTTCAGTTTTAGAGATGCCAGCATTTTCAAACTGAATACAAAAATTTAAATATTCAAATCCACATATAAGCACTTGAAGAAATATTGAGTGCTTCAGGGGCACTCACAATTTGTAGTGAAATCACATGGAGTTTGGGGAAGATACTCATTATGAATTAATGCACCTCTCTAGATATTCTGCTGTCTACCCCAAAGGTTTCAAAGACAAATTTAAATTAAAAGCTTGCCATTTGAGAAAATTTTTTTTCATTTTTGATGAACGATGAAAACCTTTTAGTGTCTGCTTGCTGTTTTGTTCTTTATTTCATACTCTTTCATGCTTTCACTTGCTTTAGACACACTTGGCGTCTAAATTTTAATCATATCTATTAATTTTACCTGTCTCTTCAAACACTTTTCAATCAGCATATACTTCTTCTGGAAGAATATTACATTCAGATATTTTTTTAATCAATTTTATTGCCAAATCCTGTTTGCCTTACTCATGCAAGTATTCCTGCAGAAATTAATTGGACTACTTCTATGAGAAAAGCAAGCAGTTCTTGCCTTTATTTGGTAAAGCAACAGACTTGAACAAAAGCAGTATTGTACCTGCTATGGGCAGCAAGAAACAATGATGAGCTCCTTGATAAGATTAGATGTAATTTTAAATGCAACTGGGACAACAAATCCCTCCCACCAACCCCAACTCCTAACTCTCTACAGTAATTCCACCGCAGCAAAGCAGCTGAAGAATTACTGACAAGAGCCAGACTGCCTAGTAAGCACCACCTAACAGACATAGAAACATGATCCACATAATTTTTAAATTTGGCAGACATTTTGTGCTTCTTTCAAAAAAAAAAAAGTGATCTTTTAAACCAGGCAAACATAAATCTTATACATTCCTGGTTTTACTGTTACAGGAAGACATTCAATTGGAAAAATCCTTATAGATACACACTGAAAATACTTCTGTGAACCAGCTACTTGTGGCTGATTGTTTCAAAATAAATATATGTTCTGCATTGTCATTGCATATGAGCAAATTATTTTAACTTTAAAACAAAAAAAGCTCTCTCCAGTTCCAGGCTAATCACTGACCTTTCACTCACAAAAATTTATGCCAGCAAAGCTGACAACTGAGTCTGCAACTATGAAATGAGTGCAGGACTACATGCAACACAGATTCCCTGGCTGACTTCCTATTTGTTCTTTTAAATAATGTATTTGATTAATTCTGTCTTTAACAACTGAGAGAAACCTCTAACGTAATGTCTACTTATATCTTTATTTGCAGTCCTGAGATAAGCACTATGCAGATCCATACACAGTAAGATTCAGACATGATTTGCTTTTCAGCATAATTTTATTTATTTTTTTTTTTTTACATTTGCATGTTTAAACATACTGTTTTATATATGGGTCAATGTATTCAAATTTTAACCTTAAGGATAATAACGTATGTTTAGATGACAATTCAGCGGCTTGATGCAGAGCCCATTGAAGCCAGTGGAATAATACCCATAGGCTTTGGATCAAACCCAGATGGAGGATAACAGAGCTAGATTAGGGAGTTCAAACAGCATGGGCAGTGTTTGTGAATATCTGACAACGGTGACTAAGCAGAGCAGGACAGGGTGCTATAGAAAATGTCACCAATTTTTTGCTCCAGAATCCGAGCTTTGTGTTAAAGAAGAAATAAAAAATTTTGCCCTATTCCCTAAAGAATATGAAGAAGTATCCTCTGCAGCTAGCCTGGGACAATGACTCTCAGCAGCCTGCACAGTACCTCCCAGACGAGCAAATGGTAAAACATTAAAAGTGAACTAGCATGGATGTTAACTGCCTCAGTGCCAGTTAGCCAGTGGCCCCATGGGGTGGAAGGCACCATCCTCCATCCTCCACCACCTTCTGAGTGGCAGGTGTGCTCCCAAGGCCATAGTGGACAATGGCTGATTTTACTAACTAAAAGTCAGGAAGTGCTGTATCATGTTAATGGCAGTGGCTTTTTCATAGGAGAGTTTTCCAACATTTCCTAACAGTTTTCAGGCCTTGGATTTATCTGGAAGTATATTATCCTTGGCCAAGAAGGCTTTGTCCTTAGCTATCACATACTTTGTCCTAGACTTTGTGATCTGTGCTGTTCTGAAAAGCACAAGAGCCCTTACTAGATAGACAGTCCTGGCACACATCTGTGACACATTTGACTGAGGCACAAATGTTTGATGTGACACTGTTCTCAGTTAACCTGGACCTCATTTCTCCAACTGAAAAACAGAGATAACACCAATCCTGCCCTATCTCAGAGAGGTAGTGGGAGGATAAAAACCATTAGTGATTGCTAAGTGCTAAGATGTAATCACCATGAGGGCCATGTAAATGCATCCACAGATAGCACATCTCAAAAGTGTTCAAGGCAAATATGACTCCATTTCAGTTGCAACTAATTTTGTTGCCTTTCAGTTTAGAACAGTGGAGAGAAAATATGTTAGAATAGAGATTAATAAAAACTGTTAAGCAATATTAATTAATACAGATTGTAAAGCACTTTATAAAACTCAGTATTTTTATCATCTACAAAAAAGGAAACTGAGCAACAAAGACATTAAGTGACATGAGCAAGGTCAGAAAATTAGCTGCTATCGGGGTTGGAACACATTGATGGGACTGAAATACAGCTATTCTTTTCCCTTTTCATTTTAAGAAAGCATAGCAATTCCAGCTAGGCTATGACAAGACAGTTTTCATACAGCATTAATGACATAGGAGTTTCACAGTTCCCACATTTGAAACACAGAGTGATTATTTTCTAAGATTTGTTTTTCATCACAGTATCCAAGAATGTGAATGTTTTCAATGCATAAAGCATAATCTAAAATCTGAAAGCAGTATTGTTACTGATTTGTTATTGATTTGTTATTAGTTAGAATTAATCATATTTAATTTTAATAGGAATGTAGAATTATAAGAAATATTTTAGCAAAAACTATACATATCTATTGCATTTTACACATTTAACCAACAACCAACAGTTTGATTAAGAAGTAGAAAATTGTGAAGCATAGGTATGGGAGTGTTAAGTTTGAAATATATAGTCATAGGAACTTAGGAACTTTAGAAAATGTACTATGTGTAACCATAAAAATTTAAGTATTGTCTAAAATCATTTAAACACAGAAACTTTGACAAAGATTTGTTGATCAGTAGTGTTTTGTTTTAAGAAACTAAGGAAACCGTTATGGACACCAGTTTGCTGCTTGGAAACCCCTTACCCTTCCCACCTCGATCTAATTATCAAGGATTCCAATCAGTAGAGTTAAGTGAGATTAACCAATGATTGTTTTAACATAAGAATATTAATAAGATGGTGTGACTGAAGGACCAATCACTAGAAATGTTAAATTCAAGAATTAACATTGAATGTACTTTTATGTAAATCTAATATATGATGGCAAAAATCATACTGCGCAGAATCACATGAGAGGTCAACTATCGGACAAAGTGAGGAAGACTACGGAAGACCACCAGAGGGCTTCTGAAGACCACCAGAGGCTTCACCACACCTGTGTAGAAGGACATTTGCATATGCTAATAACTTCCCAGAAATCTAATGAATATGTATAACCTTTCTTGGAAACCTAATGAATATGAATGAATAAGTTCAATATAAGGTGTGTGATTTTGGTGTTCAGGTGTGCGTGGTTTTTTTTGAGAGGACTCACCCGTGCACCCGGCCGTCAATAAAGAAGTGTCTGCTTATCTACACTAAATTGGTGTTGATAAGTTCTTTATTCCGAGTTTTTCGGCAACAGTATCAAAATACAATTTTATTGGTTTGTTTCTTGGCCTGGAAAATTTACTGTTAGTATGCAAAGGGGAATTAAGACATAAATATTCAATATTTGGCTTTTCTACCTTTATTAGGGTTCTGACACAGGGAAGTCTGCCCTCTATGCCCTGAATTGTTCATTCTGGTGGCATCTGTGTTATGTCATTGACTGTGCATGGAACAGACCCTTGGTCTCTGAATTGCAGCTAATTAGATGTGTAAAAAGGATACTTACTGAAAAATAGATGATTATTTAATGTTCAGAGAATATCAGGAGGTTCTGTTAAGCAGATTTAAAGTAACAGATTGCTCTACATAAACCATCAATAGCTCATTGGGTAAAAATGACTGCCCACTGCTACAAAACTCGTGGGAACTTCATGTAGTAAGTCAGAGCTATTGTGGCTATGTCTATGTTGCCTTCAGTAGCTGCACTTGTGATCACAGAGACCTAGCTCCTGCAGAACGAGCTGCTTTGTTTCAGACTGGAGGAAAAGCAAGAAACTACCTGTAAATAACATGGGTGTTTCTTTAGTGCCTCCTGGGGTAAGCTAAAATGACAGTACGCACTAAATGACTGAACTACTAAAATGACAGTACAGATGTAGCCTGTCTACCTCAGTGACATCAATGTTTGTTACTCAGGTTTAACTGAATTTATAGGAATATTAAAGTCAAGATTTTTCAGCATGACTTTGGATGCCCATCATCAGATGTTTAATAGCAAGCTGTTTTCAGAAGAAGGGTGCTCAGCACATGCAGAGAGTTAGCACATGTCTTTTTGTGGTAACAAAACCCAAAGGCACCTAAGACCATGAGTCACTCTGAAAGCATGAACTTGGATCCCTTTTCCCCTGGAGATACGTGAACCCTTATTTGTGATAAATCTATGTTTTGCACACAGGCAATCTAGACTACAGCAGTTACCAAGAGTTAAAACAGGGAGCAAAACTTAAACTGCCAATGGCTTACAAGTCATGCATTTCTGAGACATACTTCATCCTCCCATATCATTCTCTGACAGGATTATCAGAGGAACTTTCTGCATTCAAAAGAGCTGTGCTTCACAGTCAGCTAAAGTGACCACAGCACAGTGTGAGATGACATGTTGCTCGCTTGCTTTTTTTTTTTTCTTTAAACCTCCCTGGACTGATTTGAGTTGCCTGTCATTGGTCGGGAGCCCAGCTCTGCAAGGTGCAGCTGCCTGGGATGTGTTGGTGAAGGGGACACTCCAGGCAGCCCTGTTCGCCTGTCAGCCGCCGGGGTGCAAAGGCAAGAGCCCCCAGCACTGGTGCCGCCACGGGCATAAACTGTGGAGAGGAGGGCAGCCCTGCTGGGGATGAATCCTGGTGCTGAAAGGGTGCACTTCAACCTTTCAGTTTGTACACAAGCCTCAGTGTAGTGGCATTATCTGGTAGTTGGCCGCCTTAGGCCTAATTTTCAATCCACAAGTAGCAGTTAGGTCACTGAGGATATCCTCACCATTAGAGTTATTCAGTTTGCATAAAGGCTCTACTTAGCACTTGAGGAAGGACTGCTGATTTCCAGTGTTGATTTGATCCCCAGCCACTGCTGTGTACACTGCAAGGTGGCAGCAGTACACCAGCTGCTGAAGGTTTGTTTATGATCAATGAAAAGTAAGGCCCATCTAGAAATGTTCAGGACCATGGGAAAAATCTGAAAAATTCCATAAACAGGGATATGATACCTACCTCGTGGTTAAACATTGTGTTCAGCCTAACAGTACAAAGAGGGCAGAGAGCATCTTGTAATGATCACTGAAGTCACCAGTTATAAATGGGGGCGGGGGGAAGCAAATGTAGATATTAATTAAAATAAACTTGAAGAATGAAATATATCAGATAAAATTTGTCATGTGTATCTTTATAAAGTGCAGTTATATTTGAAACGATAATTGCTCCTTGCACTTTAAAGGCCCTAACTTAGTTGTTTTTAAGAGATCTGTAGTTGGTAAAAGGGATCAGTGAAAGTTATTAGAACTCTAAAAAAGTTTGTAATGAAGCTGAAGCTGAAAGCATACAAGCATTAGATTTATCTCACCTGGCTCCCCTTTCATCCCAAAGTCACAGATCAGTTCAGTTAACCTAAATGTGCAAACCTCAGAAAAAGATTTAGGGAAAAATATCTTTTTGCCTCAAATACATCTTCATTTTTTAAGGTATTGATATGAAAACAGGAGAAACACTTAAATTTTGTTTGTGGTTAGATTTATGATTTTCAGGCTTGTTAAAAAAAATAAAGGAGGTTCAATTCCATCCAGAAAAATTCACTGTTACAGAATACCATAGAAGTTTTACTCACTTAGGGAGATCCAATATTGAACACCGAAAGGGAACTGCTTTAGAATCTTAATGTTAACAGAAAAGGGCCCAAAACAAAATGTAATTTATGATCACTCAGAAGTAGAGAATATTTTTATCCCAGATTTGGATCTACATGTTGTACCTGATATCTTTCACAGTAAGCAAACAAGCTATACCCCACACTAAACCTCAGTACTTATCAGTTGTGGGGATGTTTAGCTCTGTACCAGGTTCAGCTCAGGCTTATTGCTGATGGCTAATATGCAGCCTACTGTTAACACTGCATTTTTACCTGCTAGAGAATATCTAATTGCTATGACAGCAAGCACTGCTACCTTTAAAAGGACACCTTTTGCTTACCTAAAAATAGATATGTTATGGTTCCACCACATTTGTAAATTCCTGCTATTGACTGAAACAACTGACATTCAGGAAACAGCACAGACCTTGCCCACTTTTCTATATATTATTAGGTTATTATAAACCAAGATGGGCTTGAATTCTTGAATTACTGGTCTACACAGAAGTCTCAATGTGCAGAAATTGCTCAGTGCTAGAAGTCCTGTAGATTCCTCTTTTATTTCATGGTTGTTTCTACACTCAGAAGATGAGCAACCTCAGCATAGGCAAAAAAAGACAAAACCCATCAAGTTCTAACACAGAAGGATAGATTTTTCAAATCAAAACACAAAAGCTGTGATTTCTCTGTACTTTTGTAAGTAAGAACAATTATGTTCAGTTTCTTCAATACATGTGTGGAAGTGTTACTCCAGTTCATTTGAGAATAGGAACTCCACCTAAAATCTTTTTCTAAGAATTCCCTGAACAACCAACCATATATAAGCATAAGAGGGACTGCACTGTCATTATTGAGTCCTGTAGCCTGGAGCAGAGGACCTACGAGTTGGTACTAATAACAGATGACAGTTTTGAGTCTTTCTGAGATGCTCTCCCCTTTTCCAATTATCTAGGAAGACCAAAGTAAGTACCAATGTATACCAGGGATTTACCAGGAATACTACATTTCAATGCACTGCTTTCAAGGATGATATTTCTAATACAGACAAAAATCAGGAAAACTTATTGATTTTGAACTGGTTTAGTTTGGGTAAAGTAAATTCTTCCATTAAAATACTATAAATCAATCTCTGCTTTTGATACTTTAGAATTGCTTCACTGGTCACCAGAGATTCTCTAACCACGTAACCAGGAACAGTATATAACCCAAAGAAACTGTGTAAACCTGCTGCCTCACAAACATGATTAGCCCTGAAATTCTTTATTTCTTTTCTCCATTATTATCTGAATCCAAGACATGCATATCTACAGTTCATAGCAAATGTCAGGCCGTTAATGTATTTTACACATTCATTAACAATGATGTTTTCTTCTCACCCACACATTTTTCCCTCGAAAGCAAAACTGCAAAGACTCTGCGTGGGTTTTTTTTTTACTCTTTTTCTTTACTAATCCACCTGTCTGGTTAGCTAAATAACTACATTTGAGGCTAAGCATTGACCAGACTCAGGCTAACAGTACAACATATTTGTTATTAGGATAGTTTAAAAGTTATTAATGGACTTGTAGTAAAGTCATAAAGTATTAACATGTAGCACAAAGTCCTGTTTAGAGATATATTCTGTTTTGTGGGATGGTACCAGTTCTGTTCCCAGCTGCATGTCAACAAGAAATTTTGCACTAAATATCATTATGGAAATGCATATAATATCTGAAGTGTTTTTCACAAAAGTGAGGGACCCCAAGTGGATCTAGGATTAAAACCTTCCTGGCACCCAGTCCTATGCATAGGCCACAAGACCAATGATTGCAAAACTGATTTGGTTCCTGACTGCAGTGTTGTTGTTGACGTGTTTCTAATCCTTGGGAATAATATATAGAATTCAACAGAAACTCTCTTCTTGGAAAACAATTCTTGTTTCTCCAGGCTGTCATCACTTATAAAACCTTTAATAGAAGTTGGCATCATGTGCCATTTATGTGTCAGACTGGTTAGCAAAATCTTTTGATACATAGACTTATTTGTCAGGTAGCAGATTCCCCATACTCCTTTTCACCTTTAAACTGTTATATCCTTCTTTGGTAAAAAACTATCTGAAAACACTGCTTCAGCATGAATCTTGTCACATGAGGTTGGCATTTTCCTCTTCATTTTTTTTATCAAGCAATTCATTTTTAAATACTTGTCATGTTCAGCTTGTTACTGATGCTCTACTTCATCAGGAAAAAAAAAGTCGCTAGATGCTTGTAATTCATAAAGCAATGTTGTAACTGGCTCTTGGGTTTTAGGACGAAATCAACTGCAATGATTGGTTTGTGTTAAAAAATAAATATTTGAAAAGTTTTTTGCTATGAAAATGATTGTTAGTCATGGCATATTTTTAATTCTTTAAACTCTCATTTATATAGTGCTAAAAAAAAAGCTTTTGTGAATAAGAACTACTTTGTTAATTTGGCTGAACACAGAGATCAGCCTTTGCTTATGTTAGGGAGCAAAATAACATAAAAGATTAATTTCTAAATGCAAATGGTTCAGATATTGTTCAATTTTTAGACATGGTGCTTAGGGACATGGTTTAGTGGTGGACTTGGCAGTGTTAGGTTTATGGTTGGACTCGATGATCTTAAGGATCTTTTCCAACCTAAATGATTCTATGATTCTATCACAGTAGATCATACAAGCACTGCAGTCCTATGGCCTTATCCTTAATACCCTGAACATGGACTTGATTTTCAGTATGTGGATACTCCCAGTGATTCTCTCACTGTGATGTATGCAGCATGAGTGGTACCAAGCAGAGTTAGCAGGGAGGAAAAGCAGTTTGAGTCTAATTGACCTTTTGCTGTGTTGGATCTTGGTTTTGTAAAGTTACGACTGTACAGACATCCTCCCAAAGAGGAACGAAGTAGTGAGACAATCTTATTTCTAGTACTAACATCAGTCTATATTTTCGTTGGTATCTATCTTTGGAGACAAAAATAATGTATAATATGTATAATTCCAAACCTTTAAGGTGAGCTGCTACCTACATGTATTTATCAACCATAAATGTGTTTTTAATGGTTATCTCTTGTCTGGAACAACATACAGTAATTTCATCTTGCTGTATATGATTTTTTTTTTTTTGGGGGGGGGTTCTAACAGTACATCACAGCAGGAATTTTTATCTTGGGTTTTCTTCTTTGGCTGGATCAGAATTTTTTATTTGGAACGTACTAGCTAGCAGGAAAACTAAGAATAATGAAGATTTCTCAATTTAGAGTTAAGTAGATGATCAACAAATCACCAAATACTCAAATACTAAATTGATCACACAAAAGTGAATATCATTCTTTATTTTAAGATGAAAAAACCCAAGATTTACTTATTTATCAAGACATAATAAATATAGTAAAGAAAAATGCTTTGTCAATAAAAATGCAAATAAATACATATCTGTGAAAACTCCACTCATCTGAAGCAACTTCTGTCTGCTAAGCCAGAAACAGCTGAGTAAAAATTAGGCTGAGGTTCAAGAGAATATTTATAAAGTTTCTTAATTATTTCTGTACTGTTTCTATTGTTCTCAACAAGAGTAATTTCACTGACATAAGAGACTGTCTGGTAAAGGGTTACTAAATCAGAGGAGTTCAGAGACAGATTAGAGTTTCCCAGCAGCACATATATCTAGCAGTAAGTGAGGAAGCCAACTCAGAAGAAACATGTTTGAAGTGGCAGAACTAATCATGCAGAAGCAATATGAGTTTTTCTCTCTCAGCCTAGATAAAGCAGAGCATTATGACATTGGCTGCATGGAACAAGGTCAATTTACTGTGAAAAGGCAGCTATAGACTCTGCATGATGAAAAAGAGGATTTACCCTATTGCTTATACTATAGAACAGGCAAAACCAAATGAACAATTAAATTAGGATATACTCATTTGCATCCTTTTTTTTTCACCACTAATTCCCTGATTGTTTTAGCTATTCATAATGTAATTATATCTCAAGGTATTTCTCTTGATGTAAAAAAATGGAGCTGCTCAATTGCTGATAGACATGACCTCAACTGAAGCTGTGGGCTGTTCTGAAAGTGAAAGGATTAAAGTGCAAAATTTTACATGGTAACTTGAAAATAGTCTTTTTTTATCATATTTCAGATTTTTAAAATGTCACTGGAAGAAAATTATCCAAGACACTGTGTGAAACAGTTCTTGTATCTATTCTTTTAATTTTCAGTATTTCTCCATTGCGACCTGAAATTTTCATATGCTAAGTTCAGCTTTCTGCATGAGTGATGTTGCTGCATGCTGAAGCCTCAAAGCTGTGTCACTTGAACAAGATGTGATTCCTTCCCTGCGCCCTCCTTGCTTCAAGCCAATGAGTAATATCCTTCAGCAGAAATAAGGATACAACATACTTTTCATAATACATCAACTCAAATCTGCTTCCTAGGGCATGGAGAAGCAAAGCCAATATTTCAGTCATTTCCCATCTTCCTTATCAATGGCTGGCCCATAGATGTAATTTCTTCTTCTCATCTCCATCTTAACCCACAATCGTACCTCTCAAACTGTCCCCTTCTATTTCCTCTGTGTCACAGTCCAAATATCAATCATACCTTATTTCCCAGCATATAGAGAATAGATGCTCACCCCAATAAAAATATCACCTTACCTATACCACCTATTCTGTTAGTGAGACTCTCCAGTTATACTGAATAATTTGGGGAGCAGTTTTATTCAGAGAATAGTCAAAGAAGTACTTTTAGTGATGAGCTCTGTGACTAAGCACAAGCTGCCCTCTATGTAATGGAAAAAACACAAACCCTCACTTACCTATTGCTGGCAGATAGCCAAGACAGATCATTCTTGGGAAAAATTAAACAAGGCTTCACTTTAATTAGTTGTTCAGGGATTCAGCCAGTTGGGAAGTTCATGTTTTAGTGCATTTACGTTTATTAGTTGAATCCAAAAAGCTTCCTCTTTCCTCCCTTGCCCTTCTGCAGTAGTTTATATTTATATTGATGGCAATAAACAATTTTAAACAAATAAACAAATCTGCATGAAACATACCTAATATTTTGTGGTGGGTTGAGCCTGGCTGGATGCCAGGTGCCCACCAAAGCCACTCTATCACTCCCCCTCCTCAGCTGGACAGGGGAGAGAAAATATAATGAAAGGCTTGTGGGTCGAGATAAGGACAGGGACATCACTCAGCAATTACTGTCACAGGCAAAACAGACTCAAGTGGGGGAAAAAAATTAATTTATTACCAATCAAATCAGAGTAGGATAATATGAAATAAAAACAAATCTTAAAAACACCTTCCCCCAACCCCTTCCTTCTTCCTGGGCTTAACTAGACTCCTGAGTTCTCTGCCTCCTCCCCCACAGTGGCACAAGGGGACAGGGAATGGGGGTTGTGGTCAGTTCATCACACGTTGTTTCTGCCGCTCCTTCCTCCTCAGGGGCAGGACTCCTCACACTCTTCCCTTGCTCCAGCGTGGGGTCCCTCCCACAGGAGACAGTCCTCCACAAACTTCTCCAATGTGAGTCCTTCCCGCAGGCTGCACTTCTTCATGAACTGCTCCAGCATGGGTCCCTTCCATGGGGTGCAGTCCTTCAGGCACAGACTGCTCCAGCGTGGGTCCCCCACGGGGTCACAAGTCCTGCCAGAAAACCTGCTCCGTGGGCTCCTCTCTCCACAGATCCGCAGGTCCTGCCAGGAGCCTGCTCCAGCGCGGGATTCCCACGGGGTCACAGCCTCCTTCGGGAACCCACCTGCTCCGGCGTGGGGTCCTCCACGGGCTGCAGGTGGATATCTGCTCCACCGTGGACCTCCCTGGGCTGCAGGGGGACAGCCTGCCTCACCAGGGTCTTCACCACGGGCTGCAGGGGAATCTCTGCTCCGGCACCTGGAGCATCTCCTCCCCCTCCTTCTGCACTGACTTGAGTGTCTGCAAGGTTGGTTATCTCACATGTTCTCACTCCTCTCTTCATCTGCAGTTTGTTGCACAGGTTTTTTTCCCCCTTCTTAAATCTGTTATCCTGGAGGCACTATCACCTTTGCTGATTGGCTCAGCCTTGGCCAGCAGCAGGTCCGTCTTGGAGCAGGCTGGCATTGTCCCTATCAGACATAGGGGAAGCTTCTAGCATCTTCTCACAGAAGCCACCCCTGCAACCCCCCCTGCTACCAAAACCTTGCCACACAAACCCAATACACATTTCAGAAGTAACAAAAGAATCGCAGTTGTTTAAAAAAAAAAGTAGCATCATAGACATGACTTGGCTTGAGGGGGGGTGTTAAGACTGGGATTTCTTCAGGACTAAGCCTCCCTTTTGACTGCTTTCAAGCATTTTAAATTAACATAAAACACATAAATGTTCCCTTTCAGAGGCTTACTGCAGAGTTTTTACAGCTGTATAGAAATGAGAGGCTACTTTAGATTTGTTGCAGGTTTCTTCAGTTGTTATACTGAGTGCTCTCTTTACGCCATGCTTATGGAGTGCTTTGCCCAGAGCACACTGTGGAGTTCAGCTGACATGAGCATGCCTCTTCATTACTAAGAATTAAAGCCCTATTTATTTTTTCATTTGTTCATTATTTGGAACTAGAAGACTCCTGCTTGGAAATCAAGGAACTGCTAGGCAGATCCGACTTTTCACCTTAGGGTACTGACTGCTGGCTCACATCCATTTCTTAACCATAAAGTATTGCTTTTTTCCATTTCTGGAAATGCAAGAAGATATGTCTAGGTTTCATTTTGAAATGGATAATTTCTGAAAGTTTTCTCATACATCCATGCTGTCAAGAACAACTTGTTTGTCCCAGAAACTCCTATACTATGTGGAAGCCATATTAAGTTTCTGATAAGTATATTTGGTACATTCCAAATGTCACTATTCTTTTCATAAAACAGATACCACATGATAAATGGGCAGATATACAGACAGACATACATGGAGTCATGTATTTTAGGTACAAAATGAGACTAATGCAATGTTCTAAAATGAAATTGTGATAGGAGGAAAACTGGCAGCAAAACTTTGACCCTGGATATGGGGAGAGCAGACTTTGGGCTGCTGAAGGAGCTAGTTAATAAGGTCCCTGGGAATCTGCTTTTGAAGGTATTGGGGTCCATGAATGCTGGTCACTTTTTAAGAGCTATCTCTTAAAAGCGCAGGAGCAGGCAATTCCAAAGTGTCAGAAGTCAAGCAAGCAGGGAGTTTTGGGTTTGTGTGGCGTGGTTTTGGTAGATGGGGAGGAGCTACAGGGATGGTTCCTGTGAGAAGCTGCTAGAAGCTTCCCTGGCTCCAAGTTGGACCTGCCTCTGGCCAAGGCCGAGCCCATTAGTGATGGCGGTAGTGCCTCTGGGAGAACAGATTTCAGAAGGGGAACCTGCAGTGGAGGAGGAGTGAGAGAAACACCTATGCAGATACCAAGGTCAGTGAAGAAGGAGGGGGAGGAGGTGTGCCGGAGGAGGGGATGCCCCCGCAGCCCGTGGTGAGACACCAGGCTGTGTCCCCCCAGCCCATGGAGGTGAGTGCTGGAGCAGATGCCCACCTGCAGCCTGTGGAGGACCCCACACTGGAGCAAGCAGATGCCCCTGAAGATGGCCGTGACTCCATGGGAAAGCCCACGCTGGAGCAGTCTGTGACTGAAGATCGGCCCGCGGAAAGGACCCATGCCAGAGAAGTTCATGGAGAACTGTCTCCCATGGGAGGGACCCCATGCTGGAACAGGGGTGTGATGGGTTGACCCTGGCTGGACGCCAAGTGCCCACCAAAGCCGTTCTATCACTCCCCCATCCTCAGCTGGACAGGGGAGAGAAAATATAACAAAAGGCTCGCGGGTCGAGATAAGGACAGGAGAGATCATTCACTAATTACCATCACGGGCAAAACAGACTCAGCTTGGGGAAAATTAGCTCAATTTATTACAAATCAGCCAGAGTAAGGTAATAAGAAATAAAACCAAATCTCAAAACACCTTCCCTCCACCCCTCCCTTCTTCCCAGGCACAACTTCACTCCCGGATTTCACCACCAAGCTGCACAAGGGGGACAGGGATGGGGTTTATGGTCATGACATGTTATTTTATGCTGCTAATCCTCCTCAGGGGGAGGGCTCATCACACTCTTCCCCTGCTCCAGCGTGGGGTCCCACCCACGGGAGACAGTCCTCCACGAACTTCTCCAACGTGGGCCATTCCCACGGGCTGCAGTTCTTCACGAACTGCTCCAGCATGGGTCCTTTCCATGGTGTGCAGTCCTTCAGGAGCACACTGCTCCAGTGTGAGTCCCCCACGGGGTCACAAGTCCTGCCAGAAAACCTGCTCCGTGGGCTCCTCTCTCCACAGATCCGCAGGTCCTGCCAGGAACCTGCTCCAGCGCGGGATTCCCACGGGGTCACAGCCTCCTTTGGGAACCCACCTGCTCCGGCGTGGGGTCCTCCCCGGGCTGCAGGTGGAGATCTGCTCCACCGTGGACCTCCCTGGACTGCAGGGGGACAGCCTGCCCCACCATGGTCTTCCCCACGGGCTGCAGGGGAATCTCTGCTCCAGCGCCTGGAGCATCTCCTCCCCCTCCTTCTTTACTGAACTTGGGGTCTGCAGGGTTGTTTCTCTGACATGTTCTCACTCCTCTCTCCGGCAGCTTTTTCTCTGCATCCCAACTTTTTTCCTTCTTAAAAATGTTATCACAGAGGCGTTACCACTCTCTCTGATTGGCTCCGCCTTGGCCGGCAGCAGGTCCGTCTTAGAGCCGACTGGTATGGGCTCACTCTCTCTCGAACACAGGGGAAGCTTCCAGCAGCTTCTTACAGAAGCCACCCCTATAACCCCCCCTGCTACCAAAACCTTGCCACACAAAACCAATACAAGGGGAAGAGTGAGGAGTCCTCCCCCTGAGGTGGAAGGAGTGACAGAAACAACGTATGATGAACTGACCACAATCCCCATTCCCGGTCCCCTCGTGCTGCTGGGGGGAGGAGGTAGAGAAATTGGGAGTGGAGTTGAGCTGGGAAGGAAGGAGAAGTGGGGGAAGGTGTTTTAAGATTTTGTTTTACTTCTCATTATCCTTGTTTTGATTTGATTAGTAGTAAATTAAATTAATTTTGTTTTTTCCCCAAGTTGAGTCTGTCTTTTGCCCGTGACCATAAGTGGTGAGTGATCCCTCCCAGTCCTTGTCTTGACCCACAAGTGTTTCTTTATATTTTCTCCTCCGCATCCCACTGGGGCTGGGGGGGAGGAGTGAGCAAGCGGCTTTGTGGTGCTTTGTTGCTGGCTGGGCTTAAACCACAACACAGGGAAGAAGGCCATCTTGGCTGAGCAGGGATCTTCTTCTAGAACTTAGGCAGAAAAGGAAAGCGTATGGACATTGGAAGCAAGGACAGGCAACATGGGAGGACTACAGAGATGCTGTTCACCATTGGAGGGAGAAAATACGTGCAGCCAAAGCTCGATTAGAGTTCAAGCTGGCCAGCACTGTGAAGGACAACAAAAAGGGCTTTTTAAAATATGTTAATAGCAAAAGGAGGATCAGAGATAACATTGGGACATTACTTGATGAGGTCAGTTGCCTCACAAATAGGGACGTAGACAAAGTGGAGACATTTAATGCCTTCTTCGCCTCTGTCTTGAACACCAATGATGGGCCCCGCGACCCACAGAGCCCTGCGTTGGAAGACTATGACTGGGGGAATGATAAACTTCCAGCCATCCCTGAACTTGTTTGAGACTTGCTGCTCCAGCTGGATGTGCATAAATCTATGGGGCCCAATGGGATTCATCCCAGGGTACTGAAAGAGCTGGCCAATGTTATCATGAGACCATTATTTTTCAATGGTCTTGGGAGTCTGGAGAGGTCCCTGTTGACTGGAAGCTGGCAAACATCGTCCTAGTTTTCAAGAAGGGTAAGAAGGAAGACCCTCGTAATTACAGGCCTGTCACACTCACTCCAGCACCTGGTAAAATTATGGAGAAGGTTATTCTGGGAGTTACTGAAAAACACTTGAGAGACAATGCAGTCATCGGTCATAGCCAGCACAGGTTCACAAGGGGAAAGTCCTGCTTAACTAACTTAATTTCCTTTTATGGCAAGGTCACCCATCTAGTTGACCAAGGGAAGCCAGTAGATGTGGGGTCTTTTTTGGATTTTTGCAAAGCTTTTGATACTGTCTCTCGCAGTATCCTTCTGGACAAAATGTCCAGCATAGAGCTAGAGAAGTCCATAGAATGTTGGGTGAACAACTGGCTGATGGGTCGGGCTCAAATGGTTATAGTAAATGGCGTTACATCAGGCTGGTGGCCAGTTACCAGTGGGGCTCCCCAGGTCTCAATTTTAGGGCCAGTGCTCTTTAATTGTTTTATAAATGATCTGGACACAGGAATTGAACGTACATTAAGTTTGTCGATGATACTAAAGTAGGAGGAGCTGTGGACTCCCTCGGGGGTAGAAAGCCCTTACAGAGAGATCTGGATAGACTAGAGAGCTGGGCAATCACCAACCATATGAAATTTAACAAGAACAAGTGCCAGATTCTCCACCTGGGATAGGGTAATCCTGGTTATACATACAAAGTGGTGGATGAGAAGCTGCAGAGCAGCCCCGCAGAAAGAGATCTGGGGGTTTGGGTTGATGGCAAGTTGAATATGAGTCAACAGTGTGCCCTGGCAGCCAAAAGGGCCAACTGTGTCCTGGGGTGCATCGAGCACAGCATAGCTAGCTGGTCAAGGGAGGTTATTGTCCCACTGTGCACTGCACTGGTGCGGCACCACCTCAAGTATTGTATGCTGGTTTGGGTGCCTCAACATAAGGCGGCCATCAAACTATTAGAGTGTGTCCAGAGGGGGGCGACCAAGATGGTGAAAAGGCCTACGAGGGCAAGACTTATGAGGAGAGGCTGAGGTCACTTGGTTTGTTCAGCTTGGAGAAGAGAAGGCTGAGGGGTGACCTCATTGCACTCTACAACTTCCTCAAGGGGGGCAGTGGAGCAGGAGGTGCTGATCTCTCTCTGCTGACCAGCAGTAGGACACGAGGGAATGGCATGAAGCTGTGTCAGGGTGTCCTGGTTTCAGATGGGATAGAATTAACTGTCTTCCTAGTAGCTGGTACAGTGCTATGTTTTGAGTTCAGCATGTGAAGAATGTTGATAACACTGATGTTTTCAGTTGGTGCTCAGTAGTGTTTAGACTATAGTCAAGGATTTTTCAGCTTTTCATGCCCAGCCAGCGAGAAAGCTGGAGGGGCACAAGAAGTTGTCACAGGACACAATCAAGGCACCTGACCCAAACTGGCCAACAGGGTATTCCATACCATGTGACATCCCATCTAGTATAGGAACTGGGAAGTGGGGGGCAGGGAATCGCCGCTCGGGGACTAGCTGGGTGTCGGTCGGCGGGTGGTGAGCAATTGCCCTGCGCATCATTTGTATATTCCAATCCTTTTATTACTGTTGTTGTCATTTTATTAGTGTTATCATTATCATTATTAGTTTCTTCTTTTCTGTTCTATTAAACCGTTCCTATCTCAACCCAGGAGTTTTACTTTTTTTTCCCCGATTTTCTCCCCCATCCCACTGGATGGGGGGGAGTGAGTGAGCGGCTGGGTGGTGCTTAGTTGCTGGCTGTGGTTAAACCACGACAGTCCATTTTGGCGCCCAACGTGGGGCACGAAGGGTTGAGATAACAACAAACCTGACCAGAGCTTGTTAAAACAAATTTGTTCCAAGTGTTCATTATGTTGACTTATGTGTTCTAAGAGTTGTTGCTCTGGCTTTTAAAGCTCTGTTATGTATCACCTCGCTTGTATGTAGTTCCTCTTCTACTGCTTATCATCTGTGGGAGGTGGATTAAGGTTTTTGCTTTGATGTATGGTATAACACTGGTTTATGCTATGATAAAGTCATTAGCTGTGGGATTAATCCGGTATTTGCACTCAGCATTGTCACCTTTATACTGCGGGAGCCACCTGTGGGAAACTATTAATAATTATACCATTTACCTTTCCTCCATGGAAAACCAGTCTATGGGTGGGGTACCCTTCTTCCCCTCTCCTTTCTCCTTCAGTCCAGTTACAATGGTGTTTGAGAATTTTGAAAAATTTGAATACTCCTGGGATGTTGGGACTAGCACGGTCCTAGCACTACTGCTAGGAATTAGCATACTTCTGAATGTGGTTCAGCTCTCGTTTAAGGTTAAACAACTACTTAGGAAGATCACCCAGAGATCTGCCCCAAGGCTGGATTATTATGGGTGGCAGGGTGTGTGGGGTGGTATGGGCAAGTACCCAGAACAGTGGGCACCTCCAATGTTTTGGAAATTCACCCCTGAACAAGTGCAGGATCCAGAAGAACTAGTAAAATATTTGGAAAAGGTATGCTGTCACTCCGGCAGCTCCAGAGAGATACAAATCACTGCAACGTGCTAGGACCTGGCCCATGCCTATCGAGCCCTGTTCAACACCACTCAGTACCCTCAAGGGGAAGAGAAAGTCTCTAGAATTAACAACAAAACGATGAGCACCGCAGCGACCCAAACTTCGACAATGGGTGCTGCGGCCCCTCCAGGCCTGGCAAGGAGCATTGCAGGCACCCAGACCTTGGCGACAGGCACCGTGACCCCCCCAGCCCTGGCAACGAGAACTCAAGCTACCCAAACCTTGGCAACGAGCACTGCAGTCCCTCCAGCCCCACCGATGAGCACTGCTGCTACCCAAACCTTGGCGACAGACACTACGGTTATCCAACACACGGTGAGCGATACTGCGACTGAACCAGCGGACCAACCTGCACCACTATCAGTTGCCCCTGTACAGAAAAAGAAATATACAAAAAAAGCAGTTCGCTTAGCGAAGGATGAAGGTGAACCAGGGTCATCACGGGAACCAGAGGAAGAGGCAGAACCAGAGGTAATCACCCGGTCCCTATCCTTGAGTGAACTGCGGGATTTGCGAAAATATTTTGGCCGCCGTATAGGAGACCATATTATCACCTGGCTCCTCCGATGCTGGGACAGTGGTGCTAATAGCTTGGAATGAGAAGATAGGGAAGCCAAACAGCTGGGATAACTTGCCAGGGAAGGTGGCATTGACAAGGCAATTGGAAAAGGGACACAAGCCCTCAGCCTCTGGAGGCGACTCCTGTCAGGTGTGAAGGAAAGGTACCCCTTTAAGGAAGATGTTATATGTCAATCAAGCAAGTGGACCACCATGGAAAGAGGTATCCAATACCTCAGGGAATTAGCTGTGCTAGAGACGATTCATCATGACCCGGACAACCCACAATTACCCAAAGATCCAGACGAAGTCCAATGCACACGACCCATGTGGTGGAAGTTTGTACGGAGCGCACCAGCGTCCTATGCCAACGCATTGGCAGTAATGTCCTGGAAGGATGAAGAGGCACCGACAGTGGAGGAAGTGGCTCGCCAACTCCATCAATACGAAGAAAATCTCTCCTCCTCCCTACAAGCCTGCATTTCGGCTGTGGAGAAGCTGTCCAGGATGTCCAACAAATCAAAGAGGATGTATCCTACTCCACACCTGTAAGGACTAAGGTCTCAGCTATTAGGAGTGAGCGTTCTTCTGCCCAAGAGAGACAATATAGAAGGTACACACCGCGAGGTGCCCTGTGGTTTTCCTATGTGATCATGAAAGGACATGAGGAAATGGGACGGAAAACCTACCTCGGTCCTAAATGCACGGGTACGTGAGCTGTAAGGAAAAACCACCACAAAAGGGGATTCTGCCAGGAAAAAATGCGGCTCCAGTTTCCAAACAGAGTAGAAGGGCTGACTTTATTTCCGATCCTCTTGAAGGGACTTCTGAGCCGATTCTACGAGAAGTGAATACTGGATACTCTGACCAGAATTAGAGGGGCCCTGCTCCAGCCAGGTGGAGGAGAGGGAGAACTGGGTCTATTGGACTGTGTGGATTCGATGGCCTGGCACGTCAGACCCACAGGAGTATAAGGCTCTAGTAGACACCGGTGCACAGTGCACTCCAATGCCATCAAATTATAAGGGGACAGAACCCATTTGTATTTCTGGTGTGACAGGGGGATCCCAAGAGTTAACTGTATTGGAAGCTGAAGTAAGCCTAACTGGGAATGAATGGCAGAAACACCCCATTGTGACTGGTCCAGAGGCTCCAAATATCCTTGGTATGGACTATCTCAGGAGGGGGTATTTTAAGGACCAGAAGGGGTATCGATGGGCTTTCGGTATAGCTGCCTTGGAGACGGAGGGCACTGAACAGCTGTCTACCCTGCCGGGTCTCTCCCAAGACCCTTCGGTTGTGGGGTTGCTGAAGGTTGAAGAACAACAAGTGCCAATTGCTACCACGACAGTGCATCAGCGGCAATATCGCACCAACCGAGACTCTCTGATTACCATCCACAAGTTGATTTGCCAACTGGAGAGCCAAGGAGTGATCAGCAAAACTCGCTCACCCTTTAACAGTCCCATATGGCCAGTGCGGAAGTCTAATGGGGAATGGAGACTAACAGTTGACTATAGCGGCCTGAATGAAGTTACACCACCTCTGAGTGCTGCCGTTCCAGATATGCTAGAGTCAAAGGCAGCCAAGTGGTATGCCACAAGTGACATTGCTAATGCATTTTTCTCAATCCCTCTGGCAGCAGAGTGTCATCCACAATTTGCCTTTACTTGGAGGGGTGTCCAGTACACTTGGAATCGATTGCCCCAGGGGTGGAAACACAGCCCCACCATTTGCCATGGACTAATCCAGACTGCACTGGAAAAAGGTGAAGCTCCAGAACACCTGCAATACATTGATGACATCATTGTATGGGGCAACACGTCAGAAGAAGTCTTTGAGAAAGGGAAGAAAATAATCCAAATCCTTCTGAAAGCCGGTTTCGCCATAAAAGAAAGTAAGGTCAAGGGGCCTGCACAGGAGATCCAGTTTTTGGGAATAAAATGGCAAGATGGACATCGTCTGATCCCAATGGACGTGATCAACAAAATAGCAGCTATGTCTCCCCCAACTAATAAAAAGGACACACAGGCCTTCTTAGGTGTTTTGGGGTTTTGGAGCATGCATATTGCAAATTACAGTTTGATTGTAAACCCTCTCTATCAAGTGACCAGGAAGAAGAATGATTTTAAATGGGGCCCTGAACAACAACAAGCCTTCGAACAAATTAAATGGGAGATTGTTCATGCCATAGCTCTTGGACCAGTCTGGACAGGACAAGATGTTAAAAATGTGCTCTACACTGCAGCTGGGGAGAATGGCCCTACCTGGAGCCTCTGGCAGAAAGCACCTGGGGAGACCCGAGTCCGACCCCTGGGGCTTTGGAGTTGAGGATATCGAGGATCCGAGGCTCGCTATACTCCAACTGAAAAAGAGATATTGGCAGCATATGAAGGAGTTTGAGCCACCTCAGAAGTGGTTGGTACTGAGACACAGCTCTTCTTAGCACCCTGACTGCCAGTGCTGGGCTGGATGTTCAAAGGGAGGGTCTCCTCTACACATCACGCGACTGATGCCATGTGGAGTAAGCGGGCCATGCTGTTCACACAATGAGCTCGCATAGGAAAACCCAGTCACCCAGGAATTTTAGAAGTGATTACGGACTGGCCAGAAGGCAAAGATTTTGGAATGTGGCCAGAGGAGGAGGTGACACGTGCTGAAGAAGCCCCGCTGTATAATAAACTGCCAGAAAATGAGAGGCAATATGCCCTGTTCACTGATGGGTCCTGTCGCATTGTGGGAAAGCATCAGAGGTGGAAGTCTGCTCTATGGAGTCCTACATGACAAGTTGCAGAAACTGCTGAAGGAGAAGGTGAAGCGAGTCAGTTTGCAGAGGTGAAAGCCATCCAGCAAGCGTTAGACATTGCTGAAAGAGAAAAGTGGCCAGTGCTCTATGTCTATACTGACTCATGGATGGTGGCAAATGCCCTGTGGGGGTGGTTACAGCAATGGAAGCAGAGCAACTGGCAGCGCAGAGGTAAACCCATTTGGGCTGCCGCACTGTGGCAAGATATTGCGTCCTGGCTAGAGAATCTGGTTGTAAAGTACGTTGTTGTTCGGATAGAGAAGCTAGTGGTAAAAGTACGTCACGTAGATGCTCACGTACCCAAGGGTCGGGCCACTGAAGAACATCGAAACAACGAAAGGTGGTGATGATTGATCAGGATGTAACTAAAGGTATGGGAACTGAGCATGACGTCAATGGTATAGAATAAGGGGTGGATACTGTCCTGGTTTCAGCTGGGATAGAGTTAACTGTCTTCCTAGTAGCTGGTACAGTGCTATGTTTTGAGTTCAGTATGAGAAGAATGTTGATAACACTGATGTGTTCAGTTGTTGCTCAGTAGTGTTTAGCCTCAAGTCAAGGATTTTTCAGCTTTTCATGCCCAGCCAGCGAGAAAGCTGGAGGGGCACAAGAAGTTGGCACAGGACACAATCAAGGCACCTGACCCAAACTGGCCAACAGGGTATTCCATACCATGTGACGTCCCATCTAGTATAGGAACTGGGAAGTGGGGGGCAGGGAATCGCCGCTCGGGGACTAGCTGGGTGTCGGTCGGCGGGTGGTGAGCAATTGCCCTGCGCATCATTTGTATATTCCAATCCTTTTATTACTGTTGTTGTCATTTTATTAGTGTAATCATTATCATTATTAGTTTCTTCTTTTCTGTTCGATTAAACTGTTCTTATCTCAACCCAGGAGTTTTACTTCTTTTCCCCGATTTTCTCCCCCATCCCACTGGATGGGGGGGAGTGAGTGAGCGGCTGCGTGGTGCTTAGTTGCTGGCTGGGGTTAAACCACGACACAGGGGAAGTTCAGATTGGACATTAGGAAAAGGTTCTTCACTGAGAAGTTGGTTGGTCACTGGAACAGGTTCCCCAGGGAAGTGGTCACAGCACCAAGCCTGTCAGAGTTCAAGGAACATCTGGGCCACACTCTTAGCCATATGATTTAGTTTTAGGTAGTTCTGCAAGGAGCAATGGGTTGGACTCAGTGATCGTTATGGGTCCCTTCCAAGTTGAGATATTCTATGATTCTATTATAAAGGGCTCAGAGTCATTAGATTTAGCTTATAACTTTAAGTGATCACTGAGGTATTTGTACCAACTTTCAAAGAATACAACCTTATTGTTTTAAGAAACTTATTGGGAAGTCACGCTTTTCATACATCTGAGAGAGAAAATGACAAACTTTGGAAAATATGATGAGGTTTCTTTTTATAGATTTTCTTGTAAACTGATATTATTGACTTTAGTTATATAGGGAAAAATGAAGAAAATATTGCTCTCGTCTAAAACACATCAGGCTAAATCCTTCGGTTTGTACTCACTTCTCAGGTTTTACACCTTTACTCACCAGTAGTCCCATTGTTCAAAGAACAAGATGTTAATAAACTGAAATAAAGGCTGGTTCTCATCTTACTATTTTGGCAAACTCATACTTAATTTCTGAGTGAGGGTTACAGAAAGATAGATTGTGTAAGGAAGCTAAAACTTCACAGTTTTAATTTCTGTTATAATCTTAAAGATTTAGGAACTATCATCATTCCAGCAGACTGGAATGTGAATGTGAATCATATGAATGATGCAAATTCATCTTTTTGGTCACAAACTTTTGCACAGGATTCTAATTCTAATAGTCATATGAAGTAATTCAGGGAACAGCAATGTATCATTTGACGTTTTGTGTCTAAAAGGTGTTCCACCCTAATTTATCAGGATTAATTTTCTAAAACCAATGCATGCTAGGTCTGTATACAAACTTGCACTGGCTTAATGGAAGATTATTTTATTTTAATACCATTCCATACACTGACATACTGGCTTAAACGTGATTTCTCCTGGTTTCGACTGTGTCCTTAAGTTTAGGTCTCTGGCTTTGACAGCAGATCAATATTAGAAGGTGGAAATTTTTACTGCTCCAGGTGTTGATCTTAGCCCTTTAATGATCCTGTAACATAGTCAGCAGAAAGGAATATGGACCTGTACCTCAGCACCATAGATTGTCTATCATCTGGCATATTTGTGCAAATCCAATGTCATTGTTACACTCAATTCCTACTAAGCAAATACAAATAGAGAATGAAGCAGGAAGATGTGGGGTAGTAACATCTTCAGACTGCCTCAGCAAGGCTTCGCTATCAAAACCTGAAGAAGCTTTCATTCAATTTCCACTTAAAGATGCGCTCATTGAACAGGTAATCAGTTTAATAAATGTTACTTTGTGTTCTGACTGACAGGTGGGACTGGTTAGTGAAGTTACCACCCCAGCTATCTTCCCCAGTTCATGGTTGCCTGAGGAGCTGGTCAGCTTACGCGTGGCTATCATAGGTTACAGCATGGTACTTTAACATAAATTTTTAATGATGCATATGTCAGCAATTCAGAAATTGATTGTCTCACCTGCCAATGTAAAGTGTAGAGTGTAGTGTAGAGTGGAGGCAGCCACCTGGGGAAGCCACCCCAAGCTAAGCCATATTGGTGTTGCCCTCACATAGTGTAAAGACAATATCTAGGTTATTTTCATGCAAGCCTGCACATGGATACTTGTCTATCAGAAAAAAACCTCAGTTAAGCTCAGGTTAAGTATGCAGTTTGATAGAATACAAACTAGTATTCTTCATCTTAGTGAATATTCACATAGGTTTAAAATAACACCACTGGTTTCAGTTCATGCTTTTTGCTGTTTCATTTCCAGTTTGTGTGCAGCTTTGATCAAGAGAGTTTGAATGTTCATATTGTTTATTTACTTCTTCTTCTTCTTCAGTTTTACTTAGTTTCAATATCAAAATGTCACATGTGAACACACTTTTACCTCCAGGATAAAAATCTGCTCA
The DNA here is from genome assembly GCF_929443795.1 of Astur gentilis. NCBI lineage: Eukaryota > Metazoa > Chordata > Aves > Accipitriformes > Accipitridae > Astur > Astur gentilis. Next base: position 17,615,212 of record NC_064918.1, on the reverse strand, counting down.
GAGTCAAGTAGACTCTGAAACTTTTCCTTGACTATTAGGCTACTTTGGACATTAGTCTGGAAAATGGGTGCAGAAGTGCTGATAACAATTTTGCTTTAGTGGCTTTAACAGTATTCCCAGCCAACTATATTATGGCCTATGAATAGTCCCAGTAATTTGGAGGGGGGGTGTTACTTGTAGAATAAAGCAATATAGACATACTTCAATTTAAACAACTTAGTATCTTTTGTTGTTTTGTTGCCCTGGACTATGTGAATGCAATCTCAATACTCAAGGTTTAGGTTTTACCACCAAAGATATCTGAAATACAGCATCAGTTGACACAGAAATCAAAACTCTTCAGGACTCACAAAGAAGAGTTTGTAATTGCTGCCTGCTGCTAATCCTATCAGCTCATATTAGTGAAACATGTCATAGTGCTGCAGGGACATTGTCAGGATCTGGTTGTAGAACTCAGCCTTTAGGAGAGCATTCAGGCTAAAATTAGCCTATATATCACCACCCATAAGTCAAAGTACATCTATTCTACTGAGTCACAGGCCTCTGAGGGGGAACAGTGCACGTGAAAAAGAACATGCCTCTTTCACTACAGTGCTATTGTTACTTTGGTTTAAATTCTTAACCTCCTTCCTGTTAAAGCTACATTCAGTGATAAAAACGATATCTGTAGCTCTTTATTAAATCTCTGCTTTCAAAAAATGCATGAAATAATACTTTATTCCAGGTGATATGTTTAAACCAGAATTCATTCTTTTTCCTTACTAGACTTTGCTTTATTAGCTTCTGTTTTGAAATTTTTATTTAGGCTTGTTCTGAAAGAAAGTGAATGATAGATGGAAATAAAATCAATTTTCTAACTTAATCACACTACAAAACATATTACTTAGAATTTGCTAACACCTCCAACAGTTACAAATCATATCAGTGCACATGTATCAAAGCAGCATGCTAAACCTTTCAGTTACTTTGTGATTTACAAATTTTCTTTCTTACTTTTTCTGTTTGGACCTAATCCTGAAAATGTTTGCTTATCTAGGTCCTGAACTAGACATAGTCTTAAACTTGAACCATAAAACTATTGGCTTAAATAGAATTAATCCTTTTTTAAAAAGCTCACAGATTTGCTATCTGGAGATATGTGAAAAGTTCACATATTTGCTAACCAGCACAGTTCTCTGGTTGTGGGCATGGTCATGAAGGTAATAAGCTCTCATCTGAGCTAAGTTTTGTTGGATACAGCCACAATTTTCTTTCTATGGTTCATGTTTTAGGAAATGTTTTTGTATATATTAATAACGTAGATATTTTTATTTTTTTATTCTACCCCTGTAATTCTTACAGCATGTAATGGGTGGGATTCCTTCTTATCTTCCAGCCCATGTTGCTTTTCACACTGCCACCGAAAAGCTACTAAATTACCTTTAACACTAAGACTGAAGTTTGGCATTTTTAATTTCATGGAGTGATCATGAAAATGGTATTTGTGAGCACTAGCTAGGGCCAGATAGAGTGCTGGCAAAGATTAAGCGAGCTTCTTAAAACACTTCTGCTACAACACCTGCAACACCCAAGTGAATGCAGAGCTGCATTTACTCAGAGTTGAAACTGCAGATGACAGTGACAAATTCTAAAATGATTTTTGTAACAAGCATCACTTGTGGCTTACTTCAAACTGGAATTTAGATTGGAAAGCCTGAACCACAGTTATTTCCTGGTCTTCCTTTTCAAATTGACACAGTACTACATAAATTAGAATTAATTTACTCTTAATGCTACTGAAAGATATCTGACTGTAATATAAAAGGTATCTAGAAAATACTACTTTTCTCCAAAATATCTTTCAAGCCATAGATAGTAAACACTCAAAATTGCAACAGATTATGTATGTGCTTAAATTTAGGTATGCAAACAGCACCCCTGCAATCAATGGACCTAATCACATGCCTAAAAGTAAGCATGTGCACAAATCTCTACAGGGTCATGACCTAGTTCTGTATTGCTTCAGTTCACAAGAGGCCAACCTCCTTGACCTTGCAAGCCAAAATCCTCTTATTGAGAGCTGCAAGATGCATAGCTCACCCCTCCGAGAACTGGTGTGTACATGTCCTCACCCAGCTCCTTTGAAGGCTGTTAGTGTGGACTGGGCAAACAGTAGGTAGGGTGTCTGTGAGTGAAAATGTTCTTTTACTAATCTGCACATCAGTGCAGCTTAAACATCTGCATGTTCAAGATAGTAAGCCTCAAACAGTGCACATTTTGCCATGTCAAATGCACACACATTCGTCTTATATTCATAGTAACTCCTACCTGCTAGTCAGTTTTGAAGGAAGCATGGTGCTTGGGAATTGCACGGGTCTAGATGAAGTTGAGCAGCTGCTTAATCTGAGACTCCACAAAGTGCCTCTGGCCTATATTTGGGACGGACCTTGGTTTTTACTATATTACCACAATAATTCTCTGTGTGTTCCTTTGTCAGATGGGAACAAAGGGGGTTTAGTGAAAGAAAGAATCAGACCTGCTTACCTTAGATAGTCCTATTAAGGCAAGTGAACTATTCATTTTCCTAAAATAACTTATTTACTTTCTACCTTATGCACTTACCTATTTTGTTTGATGGAATCTTATATACTTCTAGAATGAGGGTTTCAGTTCTTTAAGACCACATAGCTGTTTTGACATTTAAAAGGTATTTCGCATACTGACAGAAAGAGTCCAGATACAGAGAAAAGAACAACAGATACTAAAAGAGCAGTCGTCCCCCCCCTTTAATAACTTGACTTCACTGCTGGAAAATAAAGCAAATTTTATTTATATTAAGCACATTAGAATGTCCAAGAGTAATACCTTTAATCTGTAAGTACTTTTGCTGAACAAGAAGTTAAGTCCAAATGCCAAACTAGAACATACATACACGTGTGAACTCTTAAAGTGGAACGATGTTAAAAGTAAGAGCACTATACTGTGGCAGGATGTCAGATAAAGCAGCTGGGTATTCTTTTAGTTGTTTTTCTTAGTTTAACAGTGACAAAGAAATAGATTAGTGGTTAATAAACAGAACTGCACACACAAATAAAAAAATTATAATTGTATTCATATATACATGCACACTTACATAAATATTGGAAATAAAATACTTATAATATTCAAGCATAAATGTTATATAAATGTGTTTTCAAGCAGAAATACAGTAGTCAGCTCCATTTTACATCTTTCTTAAAACACTAACAAAATGGTATCAGCAGAGTCCTATATTGAGACAGACACACACCAGGTGTCAGTTCCATGTCTCCCATGTACAGTTTATATTTCTGCAGTATACATTTTATTTGAACAACCAGTGAACAGGGTAAACATGATATAAGAGAAAATGGATGAAAAAAACCAGACTGAATTGTTAAAGACCAGGAAAAAAATCTTCAGAAGTATGTAATTAAAATATGCAGACCTAGTTTATGCTGGATTATATTGATGTAGATCCAGAGTATGGAAAAATGGCGGTATTACTTTGGATTTGCTTGTGCAGCTTAGAACTGAATCTGGTCTGCAAAATTTAATGAGCTGCATTTTGCATCAGATGGCAATGTATATTTCCATAGGCAAGTACTTCATGGTTTATAAATAGCATATATATTGTAAAAGTGGTGCAAATATGGTATTTCACGTTTTTACTACTCACACAATTACGTTATCTGTTGTAACATTAAAGTCACTTAAGTAGCCGGCTTTAAGTATGCACCTTTTTGAGAGGTCTTTTTTTATTTACTTTTATGGTAGAGCTCATTCAAGATACAATGAAATAGCAGGTAAAGGCTGTGCTGCAGGACACAGCAGTAGGGAAGGGTAACCTACTTCGGAAACTTCATGAATAAAGTCTGAAACCTCTCAATCCAGAGAGTATGCAGTTTTTCAGAATCAAGAGAGAAAAGTGAAAGGTTTGTGACAGCCAGGCTGCCCCACTGTCTGTGCCTCAGCCAGCAATTTATACACCGAAGAGTACAAAACACTCAGGCTGGCACTCACGTCTTCTCCTCCACCCCCCCCACCCCACCTCCCCAGCTAATGTTGCCAACAGCAAAGTGGAGGAAGAAAATGAGCTCAAGGAAGAGGTAGAAAGGAAGAAAATTGAGAAGAAGGTAAGGAAAGGAAATGTGAAGAGAGGAAGAGAATGGAAACTCAATATTATTACTGGCAATAATAATATAATACTGCTTATAGAATTATATATTAATATAATTAATAATAGCAACAATAGCAACACTCCTGACTTTATTGGAAGAAATGGGATGAAACTCAGACAAATGGACTCCTGTCATTCTACCATTGCTTCAGAAGCTATGCTGATGGGTATCTGAAACAAAGCAATAGACAAAGACAGTGATTGCTTATACCTGCATTGTTTTGCATTTGAAATCTTTAAAATTATTCTACAAAATTATTAATATTACTTAAATTCACAGTAGACTTTCTAATTGACAGCCCCTGCTATGAAAATAATCATTGTAATAATTAACTTTTTTCTTGCTATTTTTTCATATTCCAAGTAAAAGCCATGAAATTTGTTTGTAAATAAAGAGATAATACTAGTAATAAGCTTCTTTCATGCTGACCCCAGACCTTAGTGACTGTGGAAACATCTGCATTTATAAATTCTCATACAAAATCCACACCAGAATTTTTTAGATCTTTTTCCCCCAAAGTCTGTTTAGAAGAATAATATAATTTGACCCTACAAGACAGGACAAAGTTGTTTGACCATGCCTTAAATAAAGTCCCTTGTTTAAACAGCCACATTGGCAATGGCAAGCAGTTAAGCATGTAAATAGTTTCAGAATCTCATCTTTTCTTTTCTAATTTTACACTATAATCACTAGATTGTTGATACTTTAATTAAGCTAAGTGAAATACAGCTCCACACATAGTGTATATATTGGTCCAGTGTAGTCTTTCCCAAATATAACCCTACAGGCAGCTGGTATGGATATACCACCATCACCTCAGACTCTTATTGCTCACACAAAGACAGTAAAGATGCAGTACAAATAACTCTGGTTTCAGATATTTTTATATGTGCTTAGATAGTCAATATGACTTTCTATTTCAGAATCAGCTGGAATTACATTCTGTGCACTTACTTGGTTTTGGTTTTTAAGCATAAGTGATGCAAACAGCAGAATATAAAAAAGCCAAACACAAGCTGTATAACAAGCTCATCTAATTTTATCATCAGTCTCCTTATATTAGGAAGCACTTATTTCTGCTGAAACCAGATTGGAGAAAATCTTAGTCTCCATAGTTTTAGGCAAAAACTTGTGCACAGGATGTGGGACTCAGAAGGCAGAGAGTAAACAAAACAAAACAAAATAAAATAGTACTAAATAGACAGCAACAGCATAGATTTTCCTTTTTTTGCTTTTCCTTAATCTGGTCTTTGTGGCCTGAACAGCAGTTTTAAATTCTTCAGGATGGTAACAGTGGCAAATGTAGGAAAACCTGACTCAACTCAGCTTCTTCAGCTTCTTTTAACCAGGCAGCTGGTTCATTGTTGCAATGTTAAAACTGCAGTTGAGAGACAGATGAAAAGTCATTCCTCAGTTTCAGTGATTTTGGGGTAAATATTCACCCATGCAATGATAGCATCACTGCAGGCAGAGGGCAGTTCTAGGGTTGCATTTCCAGTGTTTCCAACTCATGTAATTTTAATTCCAGCTGTGAAATAATTAGTATTCTTTTAAAAGGTCCCACAATTAGTACAGAGTATCGGGATCTGCTCTGTCATCTCCATCACTTACTGCTGGGAAGAAAAATAAGAAAATTAAAAAGTGTCCTCCAGAGGCTCAGAAATAAGAAGGTAAACTCAAAAAATTCTTCAAAAAAGTCAAAGCAAAGAATAAGAAAACATAACCAAAACAAACAGTTAGTGCTTTTTAAAATATTTTCATGAGCAGGAGAAGAGGCTCATGATTGTTCTCAGAAGTGCTAGCAGGGCAACATACACTTTTTTCAGCAGACATGAACTAGAGCCCTTAATGTGATTACTGCTATTATAAACAAGGCTCTCATATACTCATATCAGTATAAAATACATACAAGATGATTTACTATTAAAAAAACCTGCTAGTAAGGAATACTTAGTAAAAATAAATACCTGCTTAAATTATTATATCACATCTTAAAACTTAAAAGTACCTTACTTAGGACTTGTGGACTGATTTTCTAGTTATAATTTTTAATAGTTCCTATTTTGATTGTACACAGTTTTGAAAGGGCAGTCAAGCTATAGAACCTATTCTGAAATTTGTATCATATTTGCAAACAGTTCTACTGAAAGAGTGGAAATAAAGGAAAAGGATTCAGGAAATACCCAATATGAAATGCTTTGAAAAACAATATTTTTTTCAAACAGTCATTTTTAATGCAAAACTGCCAACACTAGTTAAAACAGGCAATGCAGAAGCTTAAAAAAGTCATAAAATAAATAGAATATTTCATTTTGAAGCAACAAAGCAGTTTGTTTCACCCAAGGTTCTTTGTTTTGGATCTTTCTTCCATTTAACAACATTTTGGGCTGAACTGAAAACATTTTGCTTTTCCTGATTAAGCAGGTGGCCTGAGAAAACAGCTATTCCTTTAATTACTATTTTCCTAGGGCTATAATCTTCTTGATGAAAATACAAAACACTTAGTGTCTGCCTTTGCTGTGGAATGAGCATGAGTTGATACCTCCCAAGGTACCAGCATCAGGTCTGGACCTAGGAGAAGGACTGCTGCAGCAGTCAGGAGACCTGCCTGAGTTAACATACCCTGTTGATTGGCAAAAAACATTACCTTGGAGGTGGCACCACGCTTGTGGGGAATGCTTTCCTGACCTGTTCATATGTCAGAGTAGCACTACGTTTTTTTCTGCCTGGAGCTCCTGGCTTGGGTAGGAGTCAGTTTGTACTTGTATGTACAGTCTTCTTGGATCTAGCTCATGTGTCTCGTCAGTGCATGTTATAGACATAGACACATTTTTATGGCTCACTTTTGAATATTGGCTTCTAGATATTTACCTTGTGTCTTATTTGGAGGAAGTTAGTTAATTTGATTTAGTGTCCTGAGGTTTAATTCAGATTTAATTTAACTTGCAGGAGGTCACTCTTAGTGAGAGCAGAACAGTTTATATTGCACATGAGTTAGCAGATTGTTCAAAGGCTCTGCCAGTCTGTGCTCACTTCAGCCTCTTGATTTATGTGAAAGCTAAAAAAATCCCCTGCAAACTCTTCCATCCTTGGTTAGGTTTTAACTGAGATTAACTTAGAGAATTCAGAGCATATCCTTTTCTTCTCTTAAACAAGCCCAGGAGATGTTAAAGACTGTTGGTATCATTCTGTACCCACTGGAGTCAATCCTAACCTTTCAAGCTATATCTGCATTGCATACAGGTATGTTAGCTGGCTTCGAATGCACATGATATGCAAAAGAGATGATGCAGGAGCAAAGATGTGTCAACATGGTGCTCTGCTGGACTAATTAAACTGACTTCATCAGCAGGACAGAACAGCTTTGGCAGACAGCATTAATGCAACTACACTGTTTTCAGTAGCAGAGCTTGCTGCATATGTGTAGCTTGCAGTTTTGTCATGCCGTGTACTGCGCTACCTTACACATCCATTACCTGCCTGTTGCCACACCTGAATGGGTTGGGAAGAGGCTGATCTACAGGCTTGTTGCTGTGCCTGGGACTGCATCATCACAAAGGCATCTGGTCTCTCTTTAGAGAAGACCTACCCAGTAAATGAGCCTTATCTTGTTACCGCCACAGTTTTTGGCCTCTGCCTTTCCTCAGAGAAGGAAAACAAGAAGCCTCTTTCTGACAAATGTTCTATAATTAGAGTGCTTTTTATTAATATTAAAGCACATTAGAGTTGAAGAGCATTCATCATATATACATATACATGCAGAACTTCTAAACAGAAAAGTAGGTCAATGGTCACTTTGCCAAAACTCTCCCAAATGAGTTGGAATCAAGCATTTAGCTTCAGGCGAGGCTGCTGAAATATTATAACTTGGTTTTAGTTTGACGCCTGGCACCACATCTCCATGGGCCGGGTACTCAGTTGCTGGCTGGAGTGTCAGGAGCAGACCCATGGCTCTGTGCATGGCCACGCCGCTTTGCAGAAAGGAAAGTAGTTGCCTCTTGGGAGCCCCACATGAACACCAGTACACACAGACACAAGCACTTGTGTGCAGCCAGAGCTAAGAAATAAAGGCCAGTTTATGCCTTCTATTCCCCTTTGTAGGTGTGTGAGGTAGAATCTGTAAGGAATTACAGGAATTATTTAAATTAATTTAGCAAATAGGAAATTAAACAAATTTAAATCTAAATATATCAATAATGAAGCTGAATGCACATGTGAATATAGACTGTATATCTGCAGATAGATACATTAAATGCATGAAAGAAAATGTGAACATTCACATAAAGTTTGCAGATGTCCTAGGTGCTCATCACTTCTCCTGTGATTTTGAAAAGAAAAAGAGGCAAAATCACTATGGTTTAATAGTCAAAATCTGTCATTGAAATTTTTTTCTGTGTTTTTCTTTCTTTGTCGGAACAGCTCTCAGTGATTTATAAGCCAGAGAATTATCAAATCTTTATTACATCAGAGTATAGCATACCAGGAAATACTTTATATTAATACTGGGAGATTTATAGTATTTTATACATTTAAATGGAATGATACGTGAAACTCTTTGAATGGAAGATTACCTATTTTTCAAGAAATGTGAATCTGACAATTGAATAAAATATTAATCTGGTGCTAGATACAAGGACATTTTTCCTTACAGCAGCTAAGAGAAGAGGAAGAAGAAGAGAGAGAACAATGCTATTGATTTTTGGTTATTTTTTTAACACAAAACTCCTACTGACTTCCTATAGGAGTTTAATACAGAGATCATGATATTCACCTAGAACAATCAGGGCCATGATGAAGGATACCCAATCTTCCTCATCCATGGGGTTACATACCAATATCTTCTCATGCTCCAGAGCCAGAAGACCTCACACCCTAGGGTGCTGAAAAATAGAGTAGTTCTTAAACATAAAGTAACAGTGTCTTGTTCTGTCACTGTTTAACCTCTTGAAATTTTTTTATTTTCGGGGGGGAATTTTCTGTCAGAAAATACTCTTTAGTTTTACATTTTAATAATTTTCAATATTTCTTTTGGTTATTTCTTTTGCACCAGCTTTCCAATTTAATTTCTTGTTAGCACCATTTTGATGTTAAGCTCCCTTATAAAATACTATTTGTGTACATGGTATATCAATATTGTATTCAGAAATGAAAATTTTTCAAAGTACTGTCACTGGGAAGCCTTTTTATGATGGTCCAGAGAAATTCAGTGCAATTTTCCTTGCACCAAAAAAGTGCACAAATGTTGGCATTCTGCCAATTTAATAACTGCTGTTACTGGTGTACTGAGCATAGGGAAACTGTCTGAGTAGGTAGGGAAGGAGGAAGAACCATTTGCTCATAAATTACCAGTAGAAGCAAGGAACAAAGTTTCCTAAAATCAGTTTTTATGATCAGGTCAGGAACTGACTGACTTTTACAGCTGGTTCTGCCAAGTCAAACTGGGCTGTGCCTCAGCCTGGCCTTGTATTTGGGATAAATTCATTTCTCTCCAGAAATCAGAATGTTAAAAATAGAAAAAAAATCTTTATTAATGCAGCTATGCTACCACAGCTGATAAGTATTATTTCAGACACAGTTTACACATGCATCATTTTGCAATTTATGAGAACATGATGGCTGAGACATATTATTATCTGTACTTGATGCAAGAAATCTATGGTTTTTTCCATATCTTACAAAGACTTTCATAAGAAATAAAGTTATGGAACAAAAATGTGTTAAAAATGTGTGTATAAAAGGTTAAGTCCCCAGTGGAAGAAAAATCAAGAATAAAAAATAAAAAGACTAAACTATGCAAAAAGAGTTGGAATGAAATACAACCACACACAGTTAGAAAGGGTTTGGAAGCTTTCACAGGACTTGCTGGGAAATATACATTGCTTCTATGAGAAGATTTGGTTTATTAGTAAAAGTCTGGGTAAAATTTCAGGATTTAAGAGAATACCAATAAAGTGAAGACTGACATTAACCAGACCGTGTTATAAATACCACATAAACAGACCAAACAAGCCCATTACTGAGAGACATGCTTGATGTTCTGCTTCACTGCTAGCCTATAACGATAGGAAGAAACCTGTTGTCTCTGTAGAATTAGTTCAGTTAAATAAACTGCTCGAAATACTATTGTTTAGGTCTGACGGCAGCTGCTTACTGTGGTTCCTGTTTATTCATGATCAGCTGACACAGCTTAGAGTCTGCTGCAGTGCACCCGTAGCACACATACATTTTAAACTGTGCCATTTGGCATATGAGTCACTTGTTGTTGCTTTGCATAAACTCCTCCTCTTTTTGTTCTCATTAAGTGTTAAGCATAGCTCAGGATGATAAGCAATACAAGTTGCTCCTTTAAGGGGGAGCATTTTCAAAATTCACTTCTATGAAGGTGAATTGGTTTATACCTGCAATTTAATTGCATGTAACACTGAGCAATTATGCTCTACATATTTGACTGCAAATATAAACCTGAGTTTTGATTGCAGTATAAAATATATATTAAAAAATAAAATCAATTATTTTCTCAATATCAGTTGGAAGGCATGTTTTTTCTGAATGGCAGACACAAAGATATAGGAGCAAAATTCAACAAGAATATATCATTTTTACAAGGACACTGAACTTCACTCTGATGAAGACTATATCTATTGTTATTAGCCTTCTAAGTGTCCATTTTTATAATGAACAAGACAGGTTACATTTCTGAAAGCTCTCTCCTCCAGGCATCGAAAAATGCAGGCACATATAACTGCTTCAGTTAACAGTTGGTTTGTTTTATACCATAGTAGAAGGCATTTGAGCCTGCGAGATAATACAGCTAACGTTAAATATGCCTGCTATACCATTTAGAGTGAAGCCATTCAGGCTTTTCAGGACTGTGACGTATAATATTTTATTAATACAAACTTTGTGCTCACCGGTAATTGTGAGATAATAATTCACTGAACAGCTAGTAGAGAGTTCAGCTCAGGCTCCACACAGACATATGTCAGAAACACATTATAGGGAAAGAGGGAGAGAAAATTAAATTTTAACTCCCTCCCCTTGTATTGGGTCTGGCTGAGATGGAGTTAATACTCCCCATAGCAGCCCTCATAGCGCTGTGCTCTGCATCAGTAGCTAGAAAGGTGTTGATAACACCCCAGTGTTTTGGCTACTGCTGAGCAGTGCTGGCACAGCATCAAGGCTGTCTCGCCAACATTTTTGCCCCCCCTCAATGGCAGGCTGGGGCTGGGCAAGATCTTGGGAGGGGACATAACCAGGACAGCTGACCTAAACTAACCAAACAGATATTCCATACCATATGATGTCAGCTCAGATATAAAAGCTAAGTAAAGGGAGACGGAAGGGGGGCATTTTTGTCTTCCAGAGCAACCACTACACGTACTGGAGCCCTGCTTCCCAGGAAGTGGCCAGACATCGCCTGCTGATGGGAAGTAGAGAATAACATCATTTGTTTTTCTTTGCTTTCGTGCGCGACCTTTGCTATCACTTTATTAAACTGTCCTTATCTTGACCCATGAGCCTTTTGTTATATTTTCTCCCCCCTGTCCAGCTGAGAAGGGGAAGTGATAGAGCGGCTTTGGTGGGCACCTGGCACCCAGCCAGGATCAACCTACCACAGTCCTTTTTGGCACCCAACGTGGGGCATGACAACAGCAGTTTTGCATTAAGCGTGCTGCAGCTAGTTATTAAGTGGCAAGCTCCTGTGCAGGTCACAGAGCTTGTTAGCTGCTTGCTTATCTCTATCTTGCTGAGTCTGGGAACATGGTAATGCAAATAATGGCTGTGTGCTTTGTCCTGGCAGTGATGGCTTTGTGGTGTTGTGGGAGCTATCTTGTGGAGGAGATGAGGGAACACATCTCCCTCTCCCTACCAGGCATTGATGTGAATGGGTTTATTCTGCAGGCTCTGAGGTCCTTCTTCACCCTTATGTGAGTTGTTCAATACTAATAATTAATACTGGTGGTGCATTATGGGTTTTGTGGAATCTGGCCTTGTCCTGGTATAAGACAACACAAGGTTTGGATGAAGCAATATTGAAACGTGCCCTCAAGTGACTGGTCCCTGGGTGGCAGGGTATATGGAAGGTAAGGAAGCCCAACAGCTGGGAACCATCACTAGAAACTGGGGAATTGAGAGAGGAATTGGGAAAGAGGCAGGAATTTGCAGTCTTTGGAGCCGGCTCCTCTCAAGTGTGAGGGCAAGATATCCATTCAAGGAAGATCTTGTCAATTCCTCAGAAAAGTGGACTACCGCAGATGAAGGCATCCAGTACCTGAGAGAGTTAGCAGTGGTGGAAGTCATCTACAGTGATCTAGATGATGGGGAGGTCTCCAAAGATCCAGAGGATGTCCTGTGCACACGGGCCATGTGGCGAAAGGTGATTCAAGGTGCCCCAGCATCATATTCTAACAGCTTGGCAGCAATGTATTGCCCAGATATGGAAACACCAACTGTGGAGAGAATGTCGTCTTGGCTCCAAAACTTTGAGGAAAATCTCTGTGTCTCCTCATCCCTACAGGACAGTGCCTTGGCTGTTAGGGATGCTCCAAGAAATCAGTCCTTTCCTGCCCCGGTCAGAGGGAAAGGGAGCCCGAGGCCTATGCCACATGGTACACTCTGGTTCTTCCTGCGTGACCAAGGGGAGGACATGAGGAAGTGGGATCGTGAACCCACCTTTAAGCTGGAAGCCCGCGTACGTGAACTGAGAGGGAAGACAGCTGTTAAGAAGGGGTCACCCAAGAAGAAGGCTGTCAGCGTAGTTGCTGTAGAGGCCCAAGAAAGCACTCAGCGATCCTCCAGGCACAGAACTGAAACCACCTCCCTTGATTCTGGTGAGGGGACTTCTGGTCTGGCACCGCAAGGGTCAGACAGTGAATACTGTGATGAGGAACAGCAATAGAGGGTCCCTGCCTTCGGCCAGGAGGAGGAAGGGGATGAGCAGATATACTGGACTGTGCGGATTCGATGGCCTGGCACATCAGACCCACAGAAGTATAAGGCTTTGGTAGACACTGGTGCACAGTGTACGCTGGTGCCATCAGGATACAGGGGCACAGAATCCATCTGGATCTCTGGAGTGACAGGGGGATGCCAAGAATTGACTATACTGGAGGCTGAAGTGAGCTTGACAGGGGACAAGTGGGAAAAGCACCCCATCGTGACCGGTCCAGAGGCCCCCTGTATCCTTGGCATAGACTACTTCAAGAGAGGGTACTTCAAGGACCCAAAGGGGTGCCGGTGGGCTTTTGGTGTAGCCACTGTAAATGCAGAGAAGATCAAACAGCTATCTACCCTGCCTGGCCTCTCGGAAGATCCCTTCACTGTGGGGTTGCTGCAAGTTGAAGAACAGCAGGTGCCAATCGCTACCAGGACGGTGCACCGTCAGCAATATCGGACAAACCAAGACTCCCTGGCTCCCACCCATAAGCTGATTCATCACCTAGAGAGCCAAGGAGTCATCAGCAAGACTCACTCACCTTTTAATAGTCCCATATGGCCAGTGCAGAAGTCTGATGGAGGGTGGAGGTTAACAGTAGATTATCGTGGCTTGAATGAAGTGACACTGCCACTGAGTGCTGCTGTACCAGACATGTTAGAGCTCCAATATGAACTGGCATCAAAGGCAGCCACGTGGTATGCTACAATTGATATTGCCAATGCATTTTTCTCCATTCCTTTGGCAGCAGAGTGCAGGCCACAGTTTGCTTTCACATGGAGAGGTGTCCAATACACCTGGAATCGACTGCCCCAGGGGTGGAAGCACAGCCCTACCATTTGTGACGGACTAATCCAAATGGCACTGGAACAAGGCGATGCCCCTGAACATTTACAATACATAGATGACATCATCGTGTGGGGAAACGAGGCAGAAGTGGTGTTTGAGAAGGGAAAAAGAATAATTCAGATTCTTCTTAAAGCTGGTTTCACCATAGAGAAAAGCAAGGTCAAGGGACCTGCACAGGAGATTCAGTTCTTGGGAATAAAATGGCAGGATGGACACCATCATGTGCCTATGGATATGGTTAACAAGGTAGTGTCGGAGTGGGAGACGGTCCCGGAGTAACGATGGAGTCTCAATATGAGTATGATCGTTCTCCTTTATTACAGGGTTTACAGGGTTTTTATAGAAAAAAGCAATAGCACCCTCTAACAACAACGTTATTATTGGCTAAGCTTCTATGTCCACACGCCTTAAGCATTATTGCCATTGGAGCAGCGCTTTGTTCACGCAAAGTGGAGACTCGACTCTTATCAGCTAGATTTCCACTTATTCTACTTGCAGCACCACCTGCGTACATCTGGCTGGTCACAGAGAGTCCAAGGTCACCTCCTTCGGGCCTAACTCTTGCTCAAAGCCTGGGTTGCTCAGTGGTACGAAATCGTGTCCCTTCTCGCTCAACCATGTTTCCACAATTCCCCCTTCTTGTTTTTGAGCAATCCAGGCTTGGTCAACTATCTTCATCATGGCCTTTTTAGCGCAGCTAAGTGCTACACACAGAAAAATACCTAAAATTACAAAAATAATTAGATTGCGTAAGCCTTCAGTAAGCAACTCTAACAGCCAAGTCGGCAAGCTCCCAAAAATACTAGTCAGCCATCCGTCAAGAAAGCCATGGTTCTGACGAATCTAATTGGCATGTGCTTTTAACCATTGCAACTGCTTATGTATGGATTCACTGTGGTCAGACAGATTTATACAACACATACCTTCAAAATCGTCACAACCATGGCCTTGAGCCAATAATAAAAAATCTATCACTGCTCTATTTTGTAAAATTGTGTGACGTAGGCTCTTTTGGTCGTCTAAAAGTGCTTCTAACACTTCCATGGTAGCATTGGCTTGTTTCTCTGCCCAGCAAGCTAGTTTTCCTAGTTCATTTAGCGCTCTTCCTGCAGCTGCACCTGGAACAAACAATGATAAAAACACCTGTTCTGTGGGGCTAAGTAGGGTGACCTGATCATTACAGTCAGGAGCGAGACCTGTGACGCTTTGCTTCTGACGACCAGATATACTACTTCTGTTTAAATTTTTCCACCAATTTTGATTTGGAGCCAGCAATGTTAATTTGCCTAGATAACACGGTCTGCCAAATACATTCTTTGGAATTCCCTACCATGCTCTATCGCCACATATTAAAAAGACATCAGGAGGCAGGGCCTTGGGTATGCCATTGTTCCAGATGGGCAGACCGCCTCTAGCTTCTCCCCCAAGGGCTACTAGTTCCTGCAGCCGTGAGGTGTCATTTGTACCACAAAAGCTGCCTATGTCCATATAGTCGTAATAGGTGGCAGCTGAGGTGATATTTGTCCATCCTGACCAATTATAAGATCGATTATTGGCTAAACTTCTATGTCCACATGCCTTAAGCATTATTGCGATTGGAGCAGCGCTTTGTTCACACAAAGTGGAGACTCAACTCTTATCAGCTAGATTTCCACTTATTCTACTTGCAGCACCACCTGCGTACATCTGGCTGGTCACAGAGAGTCCAAGGCCACCTCCTTTGGGCCTAACTCTTGCTCAAAGCCTGGGTTGCTCAGTGGTACGAAATCGTGTCCCTTCTCGCTCAACCATGTTTCCACAAGATAGCAACTATGTCTCTATCAGCTAACAAGAAAGAAACACAAGCTTTCCTAGGCCTTGTGGGGTTCTGGAGAATGCATATTCCAGGTTATAGTCAGCTTGTGAAGCCTCTCTATTGAGTAATGTGGAAAAAGAACTATTTTGAATAGGGCCCTGAGCAACAACAAGCCTTTGAGCATATCAGGCAGGAAATAGCTCGTGCAGTAGCTCTTGGGCCCGTCCGAACAGGACCAGATGTACAAAATGTACTCTACACTGCAGCTGGGGAGCATGGTCTCACCTGGAGCCTGTGGCAGAAAACACCAGGAGAAACCCGAGGTCGACCATTAGGGTTTTGGAGCCATGGGTACCGAGGATCAGAAGCTAACTACACCCCAACTGAGAAAGAGATATTAGCAGCATATGAGGGGGTTCGAGCCGCTTCAGAAGTTGTTGGTACAGAATCATATCTCCTCTTGGCACCACAATTGCCCATGCTACACTGGATGTTCAAAGGAAACATCCCCTCTACACATCATGCAACCAGCGCTACATGGAGTAAGTGGATAGCATTGATCACGCAACGAGCTCGACTGGGGAAGTCTAACCACCCAGGCATTCTGTAAGAGATCATGGACTGGCCAGAAGGCAGAGATTTTGGAGCATCACCTGAGGAGGTGGCTCGTGCCCAAGAGGCACCACCATATAATGAGTTATCAGAAGATGAAAGGTGTTATGCTTTGTTTACTGATGGATCCTGTCGTGTGGTAGGGAACCATCGGAAGTGGAAAGCTGCTGTGTGGAGTCCCACACGACAAGTCGTTGAGGCCACTGAAGGAGAAGGCGAGTCAAGTCAGTTTGCAGAAGTGAAAACCATCCAACTGGCTCTAGACATTGCTGAACGAGAAAAGTGGCCGGTACTCTACCTCTATACCGACTCCTGGATGGTGGCTAATGCCCTATGGGGGTGGCTACATCAGTGGAAGAAGACCAATTGGCAACGGAGGGGTAAACCCATCTGGGCAGCAGCATTGTGGCAGGACATTGCTGCCCAGGTAGAACACATGACTCTAAAGGTACGTCATGTAGATGCTCACGTGCCACTGAAGAGCATCGAAATAATGAACAGGTAGACAAGGCTGCCAAAATTGAAGTAGCTCAGGTGCACCTGGACTGGGAGCGTAAGGGTGAGCTATTTGTAGCTCGATGGGCCCATGAGACATCGGGACATCTAGGGAGAGATGCAACATATAGGTGGGCTCGTGATCGAGGGGTGGACCTGACCATGGAGGCCATCACACAGGTCACTCATGAATGTGAAACATGTGCTGCACTCAAGCGAGCCACCAGAGTAAAGTCTCCCTGGAACAGAGGGCGGTGGCTGGGCTTTCGATATGGTGAGGCCTGGCAAATTGACTACATTGGACCACTGCCACGAACACGCCAAGGTAAGCGCTACGTACTCACCATGGTGGAAGCAACTACTGGTTGGCTAGAAACATATCCTGTAAACCATGCCACTGCCTGAAACACCATCTTAGGCCTCGAAAGGCAAATTTTATGGTGACATGGTACCCCAGAAAGAATTGAATCAGATAATGGGACTCATTTCCGAAATAACCTCATAAGCTCCTGGGCCAAGAAACACGGCACTTAGTGGGTGTACCACATACCCTATCACCCGCAAGCATCTGGAAAAATTGAGAGATATAATGGACTGTTGAAGACTATGTTGAGAGCGCTAGGCAATGGGACATGGAAGCATTGGGATACAAATTTAGCAGAAGCCACTTGGCTAGTTAACACCAGAGGATCTGCTAACCGTCTTGGTCCTGCCCAAACAAAACCCCTACATACTGTGGGAGGAGATAAGGTCCCCGTGGTGCACATGGGGAAGTGGCTGGGGAAGGCAGTGTGGATTTCTCCTCCCATGGGAAAAGGCAAACCCATTCATGGGATTATCTTTGCTCAAGGACCTGGGTGTACTTGGTGGGTAATGTGGAAGGATGGGGAGACCCAGCGTGTGCCTCAAGGACATTTAACCTTGGGGGAAAAATAATCTGTGATGTGAGTTGTATGTTGTAGGAAGTAATGTAGCAGGAATGACCTGAACTGCAGAGGAGTGAACTTCGCAAGGAACCAGACAAGTGCATCGGTGACCCAAACCAAGCCGACGTTGGTGCCCAACGATTGAACGTACTGCTTCTCCTGTCCTGACCACTCATCTTGATGGATGGGGCCCAAGTCATAACCTGTGTGTGAACATCTGGAGGAGTGGAAGAAGCCCATGGAATAGAGACTCATATCTATCTGTTAAAAGACAAGGGATAGTAGTTAATAAGAATGTATAAATCTGTACGTTGGGAATAAAAGTGGTTTAAGTATGTAGTTTCAGTTGTAAGTGTTGATAAGAAAGGATTTCAGTGATGAGAATTAAATACAATGCTGTGGTTAGAAGATATATATGTATTAAATTATGTGGGACCTGAGCATGATGCAAATAGTATGGAATAAGGGGTGGAGATTGTATTGGGTCTGGCTGAGATGGAGTTAATTCTCCCCATAGCAGCCCTCATAGCACTGTGCTTTGCATCAGTAGCTAGAAAGGTGTTGATAGCACACCAGTGTTTTGGCTACTGCTGAGCAGTGCTGGCACAGCATCAAGGCTGTCTCGCCAACATTTTTGCTCTCCCCTCAATGGCAGGCTGGGGCAGGGCAAGATCTTGGGAGGGGACATAACCAGGACAGCTGACCTAAACTAACCAAACAGATATTCCATACCGTATGACGTCAGCTCAGATATAAAAGCTAAGTAAAGGGAGATGGAAGGGGGGCATTTTTATCTTCCGGAGCAACCACTACGTGTACTGAAGCCCTGCTTCCCAGGAAGTGGCCAGACATCGCCTGCTGATGGGAAGTAGAGAATAACATCATTTGTTTTTCTTTGCTTTCGCGCGCGACCTTTGCTTTCACATTATTAAACTGTCCTTATCTTGACGCACGATCCTTTTGTTATATTTTCTCCCCCCTGTCCAGCTGAGGAGGGGAGTGATAGAGTGGCTTTGGTGGGCACCTGGTTTTGGGAATTGGCTTGATGAGAAAGGACATGGGTCTATGGAAAAGTTGTGCGAGCAGAGTTCTGTGTGAACGAATATCAGCGTGGGCAGCAAGACTAGGCCTCGGCCGAAGACTGCTGGCCTTGCTGATATCAGGAGAAAAACAACAGCTGGTCTCGCTGATATCAGGACAAAGACAGGGACGGTGTGACCTTGGCATAGTTTCATAAGTAACTTTTGAAGAAGTTCCCATGAGAAAGTTACGGAACACGCATAGCTGCAAATCACAAGTGGGTGTGTTTTAGTAATGAATAAACATTAGCAATGTACCAATCATATTAGGACTAGTAGGCATAATTATCGCAAACTGTATAAATATGAGCTATCCGTGCAAATAATGTTGAATCACTTCTATCACTCATATTGAGTCGACTTATGTGCATTCCTCCGCCGCTCCAACAGACTGGCACCCAGCCAGCGTCAAACTACCACACCCCTCAAACTCAAAAGACTCTCCAAAACAAACAAACATATCCTCAGCTGAGAGGAAGGATAGAAAACGGTACCAAAATCTGGATTAGAGGGTTGGTTTCATGGCAATAGCAAGGAACAGAAAGCAAACTTCCTATTATCAGCTGACTCTCACTGAAAGCATGATCTTCTAATCTGATGCAGAAAAAGCTTCTGCTGAAGTCAACAGGGCTCGACCCTTTAAAGTTTCTGAAGAGTTCGCGATTCATATTAAATGAGTAACTGAATAACTGAAAATTAACTCCAGCACTTAGACTGTTCTCTCTAGTAAAAAATAAAGAAAATGTGAGACCAAATTCATAGAGATCCTTATTTCTTCCAAATTATGCTAAGAAATGGAAATCTGTCTTCTTAACTCTAACATGTAGTTATGAGTTTAGTAACAGGAAATTTCAATAAAATTTATATTATTACGCAGAATGTATTTGTAGCTCATACTTATATATGCTTCTATGCTTATAGTAAATTTGAGGCACAAGAATTAAGATTTAAACACTAGCAGTTTTTATAAATAAAGACTGCTGAATTAGGTTCTAAACTCTAGAAACTGACATAGAAGCTTTTTGGTAGGTTTTCAGACTAGTACAGATAAGATTCACAAACTGAGGGAGTGTATAAGTTATCTGGTAGAATATCATATGTCAATTTTTCCTTCTTAGATTAACAGAAATAACCTTTATGGTGCCACAAGTCCTTTGTGATTTCTTTGTTGTTATAACAGTGACTGATAAACAACAATTATGTATCAAGAAATATTATTTTTGGAGATGGGGGGACTTGGAAGTGAATGCCAGATTTGGTGCTTTGGAATCTGAAAGTAGGAAAGAATGTATAGGTTTGTTTGGTTTTTAATTCAGAGATAATCTGTAGTCTTTGACTAACAATAATATGCTCCATTTACTATTAAATTTACATCAACATGCTGTTCAGTAATACTAGATATTCAGAATAAATTTTTGAGTGTGACTGGAGTATTAACATTCTGAACTTGACATTTAGTTGAATTTAAATTCATTAAAACAAAATTAAAAGCCCAGACAGCTGGAATATCAAATCAAGAAAATTTAATAGCTTGATTCTGTTTATTTGCATTCTTCTCTAAGTACTAAGAGATGACTGCATGCCTCTGATGATTTTTCAAATGAGAATGTTTACACATATAAATCAGAATACCCCTCAAAACTATATTACACTACCATGCATTATTAGAAACAAGATCAAACAAGGAGTTTGCATAAGAGGCTACCATATTAAATCAGCTAAGGCATAGTAAGGTATAGGAAAAGGGATTAATCCAGTGTCCTCAGGTAAATAAGTTGTACCTACAGGATATAATATAGCTGCTTTATTCCAGCCCAGTACCAAAACACAGAAAGCATTACTGCCTTTCTTCTGGACTGAAGCGAATTCATCCAGAAGAAGGCCAAGTTCTTATCATGATAATCCCCATGAGTTCAGAGCAAGGAGATTTTGGCCTATGTTTAATTAAAGCTGCATTACAGGACATCTGTTACATTTGTACATTGTGGGTCAAGGGCTCAGCTCGAGCTTCTCTTTTGAGGTCTATATGGCCACTGTTGAGTCTTTTTTTTTCCCCATTATTTTTCATAGCTAAGCCACTAGTTTCATGTCCAACGACACTTTCCCCATCAGGGAAAGGGGTATGATCTGGTCCTTATGTATTGGTTTTGTTTGGCAAGGTTTTGGTAGCAGGGGGGGTTACAAGGGTGGCTTCTGTAAGAAGCTGCTGGAAGCTTCCCCTGTGGTCGAGAGAGAGCGAGCCCATACTAGCCGGCTCTAAGATGGACCCGCCACCGGCCAAGGCCGAGCCAATCAGCGAGAGTGGTAACACCTCTGTGATAACATTTTTAAGAAGGAAAAAAGTTGGGATGGGGAGAAACAGCTGCCGGAGAGAGGAGTGAGAACATGTAAGAGAAACAAGCCTGCGGACACCAAGGTCAGTGAAGAAGGAGGGGGAGGACATGCTCCAGGTGCCGGAGCAGAGATTGCCCTGCAGCCCGTGGTGAAGACCCTGGTGAGGCAGGCTGTCCCCCTGCAGTCCAGGGAGGTCCACGGTGGAGCAGATATCCACCTGTAGCCTGTGGAGGACCCCACGCCAGAGCAGGTGGCTTCCTGAAGGAGGCTGTGACCCCGTGGGAAGCCCGCGCTGGAGCAGGCTCCTGGCAGGACCTGCGGATCTGTGGAGAGAGGAGCCCACGGAGCAGGTTTTCTGGCAGGACTTGTGGCCCCGTGGGGGACCCATGCTGGAGCAGTGTGCTCCTGAAGGACTGCACGCCATGGAAAGGACCCATGCTGGAGCAGTTCATGAAGAACTGCAGCCCGTGGGAAGGACCCATGTTGGAGAAGTTCATGGAGGACTGTCTCCCGTGGTGGGGACTCCACGCTGGAGCAGGGGAAGAGTGTGAGGTGTTCTGAGATTTGGTTTTATTTCTCATTACCTTACTCTCGTTGATTTGTAATAAATTAAGTTAATTTTCCGCAAACAGAGTCTGTTTTGCCTGTGACGGTAATTGGTGAATGATCTCTCCTGTCCTTATCTCGACCTGCAAGCTCTTTGTTATATTTTTCTCTCCCCTGTCCAGCTGAGGATGGGGGAGTGATAGAACGGCTTTGGTGGGCACCTGGCATCCACCCAGGGTCAACCCATCACACCTTAATTTCTAGCATTTTGAGATTTGCAGAATTTTTACAGAGGAACCTCTGCACTGTGAAAACTGTAATGCAAACTTCATCTTTAAGTTTTACTCTTAGAACAATAAGGTCAGTATCTAAGCATTTCAGTTAGCTGCATCACTGTATTATTTTTAATTGAACATTTGCAAAGAGTGTTTTTCCTATATTTACATGATTCTTTGCTATTTCTATCTTTTATTTTTCTGTCATACATTTTGGCACTTTCTGTCACCCTCCCAATCCAAAACAACCTAATGCAACAAATTCAGCCCTCTTTATGTAAGCCTTTAGTTTCAATCAATGAGACTAATTGCATGACTAAAGATTTAGACACACACTTAATTAACAAATAGCTATGACAGTTTAAGATTGCCCTCTTTCCTCCTCAAATTACTTCTATCACACACAGCTCTATTGACAGAAGAGAATATCTGAGCACTCTGTAGCCACCTCAGAGAAAAGTCCTGCAGTTTGTAGGGGAAAATTTTGCTTTGCATCACTGTACAAAGTCTTGTGTTGTATGTGAAATGTTTTGTTAAATTAGCTCCTCTCTGAAAAAATTTATTAGGGTTTCCATGGCTGAATCTCTTTCATTCCTTCCTCATCTTCCACTAAGTGGGTGACTGTCATGAGCAGCTGCTCATGTCTAACAAATGTCTAAGGACCTTCATCTTTCCACCATCCATAAAAGGGCTGGCCAAGGGCTTGCTACCACCCCAGCAAGGGGGGTGCATGAGCCTCTTGAACTTAGACAGCTCTTTGGAGCCAGATAATTGTCGGAGGGTACAGGTGTGCCAAAGCTCAAGGTATTTTACTGGCTGGGTCCAAAATTATCTTTTTGTCACATACATTGTCTCATGTCGGGTCTCAGTAATGGTGGCTGTTTTGTAGTATCAGTCCTTTTATAAAAGAATTATGTATATGTATATGTGTATATATGTATGTATATAATGGGCAGTAAACAACATTGCGTGAACACAATTCCTTTAGGAAAAAAGAGGTCATTTATCATCAAGTCCATAATTTTGTTGTTTGTTTCCCTACTACCAGTTTAGACCTGTTTAGTCTCTTCCAAAAAATTGATGAAAGCTAGACTTGTTTTGGAAATATGTTAGTGAAACTAGTTTTCCTTCCATTTTCTAGCTATTGTTAGCACATATATGAACTTCAACTGATCAGGCAATGCATTTTGATACTTGTGTTCATATCACCCCTTGAAAAAAAGAAAAAGATAAATTTCCATTCCCACTCCAGGCAATGCTTTATCTATGGCAAAGTATCCTTCAAAATAGCAAACAATGAAGAAACACCTATGCACATAAATAACTTTATTCTATAAGCAATTTCATCTGTAAGGGTTTGGGTCAGAACTGTGACCTAATCTACAGGAGAATCAAACTCTACACCATGATAGAACTGTTAGGGATATTCTTCAGCAGCTTTTTCCCATGATTTTGGGAAAGTGATGTATTCTGGCTCAGTGAAGACAAAATCTGAAAATGTCATGGTGTCAAGGATTATATTCTAGAAGGATGTAAAAGCAAAGATATATAGCCTAATCAGTTTGCTGAACAGCAAGTATATTTCTTTCAAAGTAAATAGCTTCTGCAAAATATTATTTATATATTTTTTGCAAATTGGTTTGAAGTATTGTTTAGACAATCTTTTTATGTATAAAGATAAAAACTTCCATAAAGAAATTATGCAAAAGAAAATGGACACACCAGCTGGATAAATCTATCATGCACTGGCAAAAAGCAACAAGCACTTTTAATTAGCTGAGTGAATGTAGTTTGCTGAATGTTGAAAGCACAGACTCATATTAAAATGTGCCTAATTTTCTGTGAAAAAGCCCCATCTGAACAGCCCCATCTAAACATAGTCAATCATGCTAAAAGCCACTGGTGCTTAATTTGATTTACCAATATAAAATGCAAATGAGGTGTTTAAGTGGAGTGGTAGACATAGTAGGGCCTCTTTCAAACCATTGAGTTAAATGCAAGCAGACAGAAAACTGACTGCGTGAAGAAAATTTTAGCATATTCGTTTGATTAGTGCTACAAAAATTTAATTAGGTCGGCTAATTACTTGACAAATTGCTCTACACTAGACAAAAGGCAGACCATGTTTTATTCCTGCAAAAAACCCTGTCTGTATTTTAGCCCAAATGCTATCTGCCAATTTGCAAAAGCATTATTAAATGAATGAAAGATGGTACAAGAGTCCCCAACAATGGCAAATTGCATATAATTAGACAAGGCACACACCACTATATCCATGTGTCCATGATCCCTCATGTCTAAAAATATTTAATACAATATTTCTAGGAAAATACTGTCAAAACAAATTATTACAAATCTGTCAGTTCTTCACAAGAAGCAATATATAGAAAATACTCATTAGTGGAATACACAGCTCATCCAAAGCAGAGCCTCTTCATCCAAATGAACTCTATCAAATGTGGTAACAGGGATGCACTTTATCTGTACCTTGATAAAAGGAAATAACATACACTGTTCAGTTAAGGACTGTATCTCTATGTCTATTTATTGCTAAGCAATGCCAAGAACATTAGTTATGTGGGAAAGGAAAAAAGACAAACTTGGATGAATTTCACATTTTACAATTTTATTGGTGTAAATAGATCACGTAAGAACAACACTGGGACTTTAGTGTAGAAGAACACATTTCTCTTCTTGTTTGTCTATTTGCATTCACATGCCATGAAAGCTGCCAGTTTTTATTCAGGAGACTGCATTTGGTTTTGCTAGCATTCAGTGTAACTAATCAGCCTCTCCTGACTCAAACATCATGATAATATAAATAGATACTCACTTTATCTACTCAAGTGGAAAAAATAAATATCATATTATATAAACATAATGCATTGCAATTGGCAATTAGATACTGCATTTAACTCAGGCTAAAACACTATCTTAGGAAACCAAGGGATATGTGAGCTCTCTCTTAAAAATCATTATATCTGTTCATGTAGGCATAAAATATTACTTCTTGCAATTAGCAATTCTCAACTTCTGTTCTATCATGCCAATATATTTTCAAATGTACAGCCTTAGTGAGATGTCAAAAACCTTAAATCAAATATAATTTCATGTTACCTCAGCATAATTATTACTGTGTGTGATCAGGTTTTTTTCTAAAATATTGTATGTTAAAACAAATTTCAGTTCCTTTGCAGTTTGTCTGAATAATTGCTAAGCTCACATTAAATAAGAGGCTACATAGGCTTCCTGATGATTTTTAAAGGGAAGTAGCCAAACTTGGTATTTCAGTCTTTGTTTATGTCCTGATACTTCAAAATTCCTGATTTTCAGAGGATGATGCTCATTACTGCTCTCATACCTCCTGTGACAAAAAAAAAATTGAAAGAGCTGAAACCCCTTTTCACTTTAAAAAGTCTTGTTTGTACTGAAATAGTCCAGGAAG
Source organism: Astur gentilis (assembly GCF_929443795.1). NCBI lineage: Eukaryota > Metazoa > Chordata > Aves > Accipitriformes > Accipitridae > Astur > Astur gentilis. The sequence continues at coordinate 17,589,743 of NC_064918.1, read as the reverse complement.
AAGACAATAATAGCTGTTAGGTTTCAAAACCAGTCAGATGAGGATAGACACAAGTGCAGTCAGCTGCACTGCTACAGTCCTCTTCCACAGAAGCATAGGAAAAGCAGTGCATGGGACTAGGCTCAGAAAGAGAGCTCCAACATCAAAGCAACTAGCTCTGACATGTCCTACCATTCAGCAAAGTCATCAGCACTGAGGTAGATGTTAATATTACCTTAACATCGAGTGAAAGATGCCACAAATTAATGATCTAAGACTAGGATTCATAAAAATAGTAAATATAAAGGGGAGAAGAGAGGGTTATGTTCAATCCTGTTCTGTCATGTCCACTGTAGGTATGAAAAACTCTTCAGTGAAGCAAGTTTTCTGTGAGAAATTTCAATAAAATGGAATTTTGTAATGAAAAGACTAGACTGAAAAGTCACCAATTTTGGGGGAAAAATATCTAACCAGCTCTAGAAAGCAGAGATTTTTTCATTATTCTTTTCTTTTGGCCTTGAGCATGCTATGGCCACTACACATGCATGGAAGTGGGAAGAAGGGAACATCTTAAGACTACAAGAGAAGAATCACGGTTTCTCAGGGAGCTCTGATCTGACACCAGTGTTGTAAGTAACATGAGGAAAATAAATTATTTAATTGGTTTTTCCTCCATGTTTTGTGAGACACAAGGAGCAATTGTGTTTAGAAACATTTCAAATAACTATGCAGAAAAGAATAACTATATATAGAATAACTATATAGGGAAGCCAGCAGGGTACAGAAAAACTTTATTAGAATGTGTGCTGGAGGCTACAGCTCTTCCTACAGCCAGTGTAGCCCCGAGTATCTTAAGGAACTTACTGATATAGCATAACAATTCTCAACCTTTTCAGAGAATTTTTTTCATCATAATTTAGGTCCCTCTCCCCGCAGGTGCACATACTCATAGTCTCCAGCCAGCCCCAAACCTCTAAATTTCAAACTCTTACCTTTCAGCTTCCATAAAGTGCAACAATTCATCAAAGGATTATCTTTTAAAAAATTGTTGCATCACTGGATTATTTACAACTTATCCTTTGTTATAAGAAAAAGCTGTTAGACTTGGTTTGGACATGTTCTTAATTTCACATAGTCACTTAACTTTTTTTACATGTTTTGTGTTTTATATTCTCTCCTCAGTATTGGCTCCCTGTCTTGGAGATAAGACACTGGACTAAGCTGGTATGCCATTTCATTCTTGCATATATAGCAGGGCAATAAGACTTAGGTAAAAAGGTTGAAAAAAACCCATTTTGTTTCCTGTAGGTCCTGCTCCTTTAAGGATATGTTACTTCAGCTTTGGTGGAATGTCACTGTTATGCTATGCATAGTTAAGATTTACATCCTAAAATTAGATTTTTGCTATAGGTTTCTGGAATCAAATTTGGGGTGGCTACATGACATGAAACAGTCTCCTTAGCTTTTCAAAGAAAAAATTCTTAGTTTCATTTATTTGCATTAAGATTTACCCAAATTAGTATTTTAATCATCTCACTGTGTATCATTCCACATAAAAGGTGATATCTGAGAAAGTGTACTAGTATGACAATTATTATTAAATGTGTAAAATTCCTCTATCTTGACTCACTTTTTCAGTCCCTTCTGTTTCTGCTCTTACACTTGTGGCTTGCATATTATTTTTTTCCTTACTGACTTAAGTATTTACATATAAATAATGGTGTTTAATCTTAAACAGCAGTTTCAGCACACTGAATTCACAGCAGCAAAATCTGGTTCTAGACACACTTGCGTTACCTCTCTAAATGAGTTAAAACATTTGGAAAGGGCCATGCTAACAAAGGACCACCTGTACTGAGAATATGAAGGGAAACAGTGAAGTTTAATGCTATCATCATAAATAGCATACTCTAATCAGTCTCTCCTTTCATGTGAATTTGGAAAATCATAGAATCATAGAATCATTTAGGTTGGAAAAGACCTTCAAGATCATCGAGTCTAACCATCATCCATGCCCACAAAACCAGGTCCTGAAGTACCCTGTCCACTCGCTTTTTTAATATCTCCAGGGATGGTGACTCAACCACTTCCCTGGGCAGCCCATTCCAATGTTTGACAACCCTCTCAATAAAAAAATTTTTCCTAATATCTAACCTAAATCTCCCTTGCCTCAACTTGAGGCCATTTCCTCTTGTCCTATCTCCAACCACCTGACAGAAGAGACCAGCACCCACCTCACTACAATCCCCTTCAGGTAGCTGTAGAGAGCGATAAGGTCTCCCCTCAGCCTCCTTTTCTCCAGACTAAACAGCCCCAGCTCCCTCAGCTGCTCCTCATAAGACTTGTGCTCCAGGCCCCTCACCAACTTGGTTGCCCTTCTCTGGACACGCTCCAGCACCTCAATGTCTTTCCTGTAGTGAGGGGCCCAAAACTGAACACAGTAATCCTTCTTCCCTGGAAGTACTTGCTAAAGACAATTATGCAAGAGCAAAACCACACAGTGCTACTGCTGAAAATTGCTAATAGATTCTGAGGTGTTTCAAACAAGGACATATTAGATTGCCTGTTGTGATGGGTTGACCCTGGCTGGACGCCAGGTGCCCACCAAAGCCGTTCTATCACTCCCCCATCCTCAGCTGGACAGGGGAGAGAAAATATAACAAAAGGCTCGCGGGTCGAAATAAGGAGAGATCATTCACTAATTACCATCACGGGCAAAACAGACTCAGCTTGGGGAAAATTAGCTCAATTTATTACAAATCAGCCAGAGTAAGGTAATGAGAAATAAAACGAAATCTCAGAACACCTTCCCTCCACCCCTCCCTTCTTCCCAGGCACAACTTCACTCCCGGATTTCTTCACCAAGCCCCCCCAGTGGCACAAGGGGGACGGGGATGGGGTTTATGGTCATCACACATTATTTTCTGCCGCTAATCCTCCTCAGGGGCAGGGCCCATCACACTCTTCCCCTGCTCCAGCGTGGGGTCCCACCCACGGGAGACAGTCCTCCACGAACTTCTCCAACGTGGGTCCTTCCCACGGGCTGCAGTTCTTCACGAACTGCTCCAGCATGGGTCCTTTCCATGGTGTGCAGTCCTTCAGGAGCACACTGCTCCAGCGTGAGTCCCCCACAGGGTCACAAGTCCTGCCAGAAAACCTGCTCCGTGGGCTCCTCTCTCCACAGATCCGCAGGTCCTGCCAGGAGCCTGCTCCAGCGCGGGCTTCCCACGGGGTCACAGCCTCCTTCGGGAACCCACCTGCTCCGGCGTGGGGTCCTCCCCGGGCTACAGGTGGATATCTGCTCCACCGTGGACCTCCCTGGACTGCAGGGGGACAGCCTGCCTCACCAGGGTCTTCCCCACCAGCTGCAGGGGAATCTTCGCTCCGGCGCCTGGAGCATCTCCTCCCCCTCCTTCTTCACTGACCTTGGGGTCTGCAGGGTTGTTTCTCTTACATGTTCTCACTCCTCACTCCGGCGGCTGTTTCTCCCCCCATCTCAACTTTTTTCCTTCTTAAAAATGTTATCACAGAGGCGTTACCACTATCGCTGATTGGCTCGGCCTTGGCCGGCAGCAGGTCCATCTTAGAGCCGGCTGGTATGGGCTCGCTCTCTCTCGACCACAGGGGAAGCTTCCAGCAGCTTCTTACAGAAGCCACCCCTGTAACCACCCCCCCGCTACCAAAACCTTGCCACACAAAACCAATATACCTGTGTACTTGTAAATTATAATAACAGAGGACAGCAGGCTGATGAGAATAAACAAAAAGCTTCCTGAGCAATGCACCTAATAAAATGCAATCATAAGTTAATTTTTCAATTATGGTCTGCAGTTTATGCCTCAGAAAATGCCTGCTTTCTTTTATTTCTCAATATTCCCTGAAGTTTTAGTTACAGACTAGTATAAAAATTCAGAGTTTTTCATGATAATAGGAGGATTTCATTTCAACTCCTGAATATATTTTAGGTGTTTGAATGAATATTTATGATGTTTGGAGTGACCATTTGCCCACCTTTGTAACAACAAATAATTCTACTTTACATGTGAACAGAAGTGGATTGTATTCCATGAAATGCTCTGGTTTTACATTTTGTATACTGCAATAGCAGGCAGAAGCATGTGAACAAGCTCTGAACATTAAATTATGAACCACAGTTTGTTCTCCCTTCACATTAGCACAGATCTGAGTAGCTGATGAATACAATATATTTATTCTTGGTTCAAGTTAATGCAACTGAAAACAAAACTTTGGCTTAATACAACTATTTTTCTAGCTACAGGATTAACTTGGGCACACAATTTCAATGTGTATGTTGTAGATGATGCAGCAAACACAGGTGACTTGCTTTCCCTTGTAGGAACTGATTGAATCCTTGAAAACCTTGCATATACTTTGTCTATGATAAGCCTAATCTTCATACATAATATTTATTTATTACTAATTATTAGTAATAATTAGAAAGTATTACTAATACTTTCATTAAAACCTCATTTCTCTCCAAACCAAGACAAAGTTTCTGGAGTGAACATGCCGCACCATAACCATACATGTCAGTGAGGACATGCAATCTAGTTCTCCATGACAGACTCATTTCAAAGTGCTGATGATTCTGACTGTCTTATGTGCAGGGATTTAATAGTAATTGCTGGTAGCTCTAAATCAAGCTCTTTAGCTTATTTTAACTTCAGATCAAAAGTCATTATTCTGGTTATGTTTCCCAACTTGGCCTTCTCAGTCTGATTGCTTTTTAGCCATCTACAAGGCTGCCATGGAAAAAAAATCTTTTTTTTTTTCTTTTTTTGTTCTTAATCACAATATTCTATCTTAGAGGACACATAGGATAGAGAGAAAAGTTGAAATTTTCCAACTTTTATTAAGTTTATGACTGAATTCAAGATCAGATTTTTAAAAAAGAATGTTGATACCTCAGCCTCAAAGCAGTGCAGACATTCAGGTCCAGCACTGGATCACTAACAGTCCCTGTAGTTTGTGTCCTAATCATGGGGATGGCCAAGCTCTATAGATGCCTTAGGCTTTTAGAACCCACAAAGTTCTGCTTCTGCACATGTCCATATATCTGAGTTACGACAGTGCTGAGCATCCAAGAGAAAGAGCTAAAGTGATATTTATCTACTTGAAATCCTGAATAATTTGCTGGAAATGTATTCAGAGTGTCAAATTACTATGAGACATGAGTGTTGTTTTGTGTTTTGAATGAACACACCAGATGTGTGATGTGTGCAAGGTACTGAATTGCATGAAAGATGATAAGTGATATAAGTATTCTTTGAAAAATTGTTGAGCATGTGTCTTAAAGAAGTTATTTGCACGTATATGTGTTTCCTGCCAAAATAAGAAGGTGATGGATTTGAAATTTAACAATTCGGTACATTAGTGTGATGTTGGGTTTTTTTCCTTGAAGATGCTCAGAAGACTGAGGAACTCTTACATTTTCTTTCATGTATTATAACATGATGGGTGCAAGACTGCAAAACAGGGATGTAGTGAAACAAACTGAAAATAAAAACTGTTTTTGTGTGAGCACAGTTTAGTCACTGACAGAGTTAAACCAAAGACATGGTCAGGAGACAATGGTGAGGATCAGAAGAGTCATCTGCCTGTAAAACTGAGAAGGGAATTGTGGTAGAATAAGGAAAATAATAACATTCATGGACTATTTGGTGTGTTGCTTTGCTTCCTTGCACAGTTTCTACTCTTTTCTTCCTTCCACTTCTTTTCCCTGACTTAATGATCAGCTTAAACAAGCTGCATATCATACTGCCTGCTGGTGATAGTAGTGTCTTGGGAAATAGAAGGCTGTATGGGGTGGTCATGGCAAGGTGTTGGCAGCAGGGGGCTGCAGGGGTGACCTCTGTGAGAAGAGGTCGGAGCTGTCCCATGCTGGACACAGATGGTTCCAGCTGGCTCCAAAGGACCCACCACAGGACACAGTTGAGCCTGTCAGCCATGTATGTGATGCCTCTGAGAAAATGTATTTAAGAAAGGGCAAAAACAGCAGACAGGCAGAGGAGTGAGGAAAAAAAAGGTGAGAAACTACCCTGAGAACAGCAAAGTCAGTGAAGAAGGAGGGGGAGGTGGTGCTCCAGGCGCCAGAGCAGATAGTCCCCTGCAGCCTGTGGAGACACCACAGTGGAGCAGAGGAAAAGTGTGAGGAGGAAGGAGCAGCAGAGAGGAGCTGTTATGGACTAACCGCAACCCCCATTTCCCATCCCCCTGTACTGCTTGTGGGGGGGAGGTAGAGGAGTCAGGAACGAAGGAGTGAAGTTAAGCCTGCGAAGAGGGGTGGGGGAATGGTGTTGTTTTAATTTTTGTCTTTGTTTCTCACCATCCAGATCTACTGGCAATAAATTAAATTAATTTTCCCCAAGTTGAGTCTGTTTTGCCCGTGATGGTAATTGGTAAGTGATCTCCCTGTCTTTATCTCAAACCACGATCTTTTTAATCTTATTTTCTCCTGCCCTGTTGAGGAGGGGCAGTGAGAGAGCAGCTTGGTTGGCATTTGGCCATTAGCCAAGATTAACCCACCACAGAGGTACAAGTGTAAACCTATTGAGGCTGATGGGGTCCTGGAATCAAATAGCACTGCTCCTGATTGAATAGAAAACTGTTACATGGAAAGTAAACTATAGCATATTTAATTGAAGTCATTAAAATGAGTGAGTTCAGCAAAAGGTATGAATATCATGCTTTTGGTTGGAGTTGGTCAACTCAGCAAACAAATGCTCTGTAGCAAATCTTAAACTCTGCAAAAAATATGTGTATCTGTAAAGATAAATTAATAATTTACCCAAATTTAGGCTTCTGCATTCCACTTATATGGCATCTAAATGACGTGCTGAATGTCTGCCCTCCAACACTGCACAGTCCCTACTGCCCTGAAAATGTTGATTAAAAGAGTGCTGCACTGGGGCAAGCAGGGTAGAGGGCATACAGGAAAGGCTGTAGCTCCCCAGTGGACTCAGGCACACTGACCCCACTGCTGAGCCTCCTGTGGGCCATAGCTCTGGCTGTCATCCTCCCCTGCCCTCTCCCACCTGCAGTGCTGTTATGGGTAGCTCTGCTGCCTTTACTTCGGAGTCTGTTGCACAGGTAACTGGCATTAGGCAGTGAAACGGTTTATTATGTGTTTTATTCCACTCTAGCTAAATCCCTAATCTGGCTTTCTCAGGAATGGACTGGAAGTAACCAAGTGTCTGAACTAACATGTGATTTTGTGCTGTAAGAAGCCTGGGGAAGTGCCAGACATTTTACTGTTCATCCCATGCCTTGCTTTCTTGGGGGGTAGCAGAGCCAAGGACTGTTCCCTGAAGACCTGATGCATCTGACACAATAAAAAAAAAAGTATTTTCCTGTCTTTCCATCCCTCCCAGTGAAAGACCACTTCATGTTAAGTGACGCCTTATTATTAAAAATGCTAATAGATACATGCTAGATTCTGTAATTAAAACAGAAAATTTAAAAATAATGTCCTGAGGGCTTTTTTTTAGTTGAAAAGAAATAGCTGAGATAGCTGGAGAAGAGGCAAAAAAGGTTAGGTTGCCTTATCCAGCTGTTTAAGTGATTCTTGATGATTAGTGACTACAGGCCTCTGCCTATTAAATTATAGTTTGAAATGTATTAGAAGAAAATCTATATCAAGTGACTTTTCTATTGTAACTACACACATTGCATAAAGATGCAGTAAAGCTTTGTTCACTTCACATATGTACTCCAAGTGAAAGCATCTTATGTGTAACAGTGACATTCAGTGTGAGTGGTGTAATTCTACCCAAGACCATTTGAGGACCCTAAAGGTGCAAATGGCACTTTTGACACTGTGGTCTTGTAATTTCTGAACTACTAATGAATGGCTGAACCTACTTAAAAAATGCTAACTATTTATGTATTAGAACACTGAGGCTGATTTAATGTGTAGCTGGCTGAAAAGTGTTTTGGCCGTGTGTATTGGGTCTGGCTGACATGGAGTTCATTCTCCCCATAGCAGCCCTCATAGCGCTGTGCTCTGCATCAGTAGCTAGAAAGGTGTTGATAACACCCCAGTGTTTTGGCTACTGCTGAGCAGAGCTGGCACAGCATCAAGGCTGTCTCGCCAACATTTTTGCCCCCCCTCAACGGCAGGCTGGAGCTGGGCAAGAACTTGGGAGGGGACATAGCCATGACAGCTGACCTAAACTAACCAAACAGATATTCCATACCATATGATGTCAGCTCAGATATAAAAGCTAACTGAAGGGAGACGGGAGGGCAATTTTGTCTTCCGGAGCAACCACTACAGATACTGAAGCCCTGCTTCCCAGGAAGTGGCCAGACATCGCCTGCTGGTGGGAAGTAGAGAATAACATCATTTGTTTTTCTTTGCTTTCGCGCACGACCTTTGCTTTCACTTTATTAAACTGTCCTTATCTTGACCCATGAGCCCTTTGTTATATTTTCTCCCCCCTGTCCAGCTGAGGAGGGGAGTGATAGAGTGGCTTTGGTGGGCACCTGGCATCCAGCCAGCATCAACCCACCACACCGTGAAATCATTATAGGACTGCCCAAAAGATACTGGACGGACAGCTACTGAAATGAGCAGAAATGAAGTTCCTCCTAACTATTCATCATCAAGGAGAGACTGAAAACACCTGGTTGATCAAACATAAATTAGTAATGAATTTACAAGCCAGTGTTTATTCTAGTGATTATGGACACTCCTGTTGTGCTTTCATAAAGAAAAGCAGCCATTTTAAGTAGGAAATTCATAGTCACTTGCAGTTGCATATGGTACCGGATATGGTTCCTAGTCTAGAGGCAGAAAACAAAAGGTCTTGTTCTGTTAAAAAAGGTCATGGTTTTCTTTCTGAGCTGCAGGGACAAAGGTATTACCAGAGAACAGGAGTCAGCTCCACTTTCCCTGGAGCAGAAGAGATCTCTGGCCAGATGTATGTTCTTGAAGGAGATATGACATATGTCCATAAGTCATATGTGGACACATGTTTCTGCAAGTACAAAAACACTGGTTCAGTTGCAGCTGTTGGGTGTTTAACACTTCAGAAAATCAGGCAACTTATTTTGCTGCTCAACTGAGACTTTTAAAACCTACATTTTGTTACTCATTTATTCATCATTCCATTCTTGAATCTGATCAGAGTGATCAAGCAGACAAGGCTTTTACACAGCAATGTACAAATAAATTCAGAAACTGTCCTGGTTTCATCTGGGATAGAGTTAACTGTCTTCCTAGTAGCTGGTACAGTGCTATGCTTTGAGTTCAATATGCAAAGAACGTTGATAACACTGATGTTTTCAGTTGTTGCTCAGTAGTGTTTAGACTATAGTCAAGGATTTTTCAGCTTCTCATGGCCAGCCAGGGCACAAGAAGTTGGCACAGGACACAACCAGGGCACCTGACCCAAAGTGGCCAACGGTGTATTCCATACCATGTGACGTCCCATCTAGTATAGGAACTGGGAAGGGGGGGGGGGAAATCGGCACTCAGGGACTAGCTGGGTGTCAGTCAGCGGGTGGTGAGCAATTGCCCTGCGCATCATTTGTACATTCCAATCCTTTTATTACTGCTGTTGTCATTTTATTAGTGTTATCATTATTAGTTTCTTTTCTGTTCTATTAAACCATTCTTATCTCAACCTAGGAGTTTTACTTTTTTTTTCCCCGATTTTCTCCCCCATCCCACTGGATGGGGGGGAGTGAGTGAGCGGCTGCGTGGTGCTTAGTTGCTGGCTGGGGTTAAACCACAACAGAAACATAATTTAGATCCCTTATGTAACTATTTCCTTCTGAGAAGCAGATTCCTGCATTAGTCTATGCTCTCTGTGATATGATAGATGAAGCATTCCCACACTGAATCACAATGGCTGGAAAAAACAATAAATTTCTCATGGGACAGATAGTCTTCCCAAAAGTCAAACCTGGGGAAATAGCCTAACTCTAACTTCTCTGATATCTGATGAGATCAGGTTATAGTTTAATTGTAGGGTTTAGGGATTAATCCGTGCGGGGCCCGGACGACGGAACACCAATGTGATGATTAAAGTCGCCAGTTTATTGAGCTTAGCTAATCATTTTTATACAATTCTCTAAGTTGTTGAGAGACTTTGATTGGCTACTACATGCAAGCACTTGGTGTCCACACGCACAAGCATAAGCGGTGATTGGTTACATCGGTACTGTCCACGCGCACAAGCATAAGTGGTGATTGGTTACATCGATACTGTCCACGCGCACAAACATAAGACATAATTGGTTGTGTTAATTAGAGCATACAAGACTTGTCTTAGTCCAATTGGTCAAGATAAGCCCCTGAATTGAGGTTGTTTGTGCCAAGTTCCCTTTATCGTGGAATGTGCACCTGTGTTTTCCTAATTGGGATCTTTCTTCTTCTATCTTCTTATTTATTCTGTTCAAGGCCTTCTAAAGGCGCCTGGAACAATCTTGTGACCATGAGCTATTTTCAGGTCCAATAACTAACTTCCATATAACTGAACCCTACATCTCCCCCTCTCTCGCTTTTTTTTTTTTTTGAATAGCATATTGCTGTCTTGTTCCGCAAACTTAGCCCAGCAATCAGTAGGTGTCAGTTTTATGTGGGTGTCCCTACAGAGGCAACTATGGTTTTGCTGCACACCAGCCTGATGCTCTTCGGAAAATCCCGGTAGTTATACATTTTCAGAGGAATGGATTTTAGCACACGTGGCCAGCGTGTGCCAAAAGCCACCTCAATTGAAAACCTATGACGCATGCACTCGCTGGCCAGGCGCACTGCACAAGTCATAGTTATCTTATCAATTCGTTCATGGGCTTTGTGATGCGGCCGTAATGCACTGAGAATTTTAATCTGTTACGTTAGCTAAGATGACCTACGCATTAGTTTTTGGCTGAGGTGGAATTCGTATTGCCGCACCATCTATGATGCTTCAGGTGATGATGGTCGCATAAATCAAACGGAAGTCCATCAGGGGCTGGCACCTGTGAAAACATAAGCAGAATCTCGCCCCGAGGTTATTAATGAAAAATGGACTCTCCCATCACCCTATTTCTAGATTGTTAACTGAGTCTATGACCTTACTTCTAATTTCAGTTTTAACTAACTGTTTAGCAAAAAAATTTTTTTTTTTTTTTTTTAATTTTTTTTTTTTTTTTTTTAATGAATGACTACATATCAGGTATCGTAAAACTACTTCCACACTCGGCTTCTGTGAGTAATGTTTCGCCGAGGACTGATTAACATTAAACTATATATATATTTACTTATTCTCTACAGCACTTATTCTAAACAGCTTATCCTCTATACAATTAGTTATAGGTTAGTAGGTTAGTTGATTATGATTAGTTGAATGTCTGTTACAGTGGTTAAAAAAAAATTATTTTTTTTTTTTGATGATTTACTCTCTTTTCTACCCACTCGCACTAAAATACATATCCAAAAACGATATCATACTCCATGTTTTTTACACGCATTCTTAATCTCCACATTGACTGCCAGTCTCCGTCGTGATTTGTCTAGTCGGTCTATCTAGGGCTTCAGGACCTGCTGACGTCTCCGCTGCCTCTTGCTCTTCTGAGTTGTCTGTGGCATCTGGTCGCTCAATCCACGGCTTGACCCATTTCGCCGGTATCCAATGGGGTTGTTCATTACCTGTGGAAACACAAGCATACCCTCTTCCCCATGTAAATAATTTGCAAGGTCCTTGCCACTGCTGTAAAACCGGATCGAATACTGAAACTTGCGGCTGATTTTTATCAACATTTTTGTTCCCACACATATGCCTATTAATTGGGATCTGATCCTCAGTACCACGTGGCTGTAGCCAATTCAAAACATACAGTGCTTTACTTATTAACTCTTGGGGAGTACAGTGCCGCATATCTTCCCCCGTTTTTAAAATGTTTAAACGATCCTTTAAGGTCCGATGTGCACGTTCAACAATAGCTTGACCAGTGGAATTGTGGGGTACGCCAAAATTATGAGCTACCCCCCACATCTGTAAAAATGTTTCTAATGACTGTGAGCGATATCCCGGGCCATTGTCTGTTTTAATTTCTGTTGGCACTCCCATGGCGGCAAATGCTGCCAAAAGGTGCTTAATTACGGCTTTAGCATTGGTTGATATATGAACAGTAGCCCACATAAGGTTCGAATATGTGTCAATAGATACATGAATAAATTTATATCTCCCAAAACTGGGATATTCCGTAACATCTGTTTGCCAAATTTGCAATGGTGATAATCCCCGGGGGTTCACCCCTTGTGGTTGTAAGTTTTGAATATTCGCACAGTCTGGGCAAGCAGCAAGAATAGCTCTGGTTTGCTGCAATGGAAGATTAAATTGTTTACTCAGCGCTTTTGCCGACTGATGATAAAATTTATGGGATAGCAGAGCTTGTCCAAAGAAATCAGGTTTGGGTGTATTAAAATAGATGTTTGCATTGGCTACTACCAGTTGATCCGCGCGCGCATTACCTTCCACAATGAATCCCGGCAGCGTTGTATGGCTACGAACATGATCGATAAAAAATAAGTCTGTCCGTTCTTCTAGTAACATCCATAATTTTAAAAGTGTCATAAACAGCTGCTTATTGTTTACAGTTTTTAGTAGGGACCTATGCATACGTTTGACTATCCCCACGACATATTGAGAATCTGAAATAATGTTGACAGGTGTTTTATCCCATTTTTTAAAAACAGAGCATACGGCTAATAGCTCGAGCACTTGTACTGACCCCTCTGACAGAATGACTTTGGATTTCCAGGATCCATCCTGTAAATATACAAATCCTGCTTTACCTGTCTTGCTGCTAGCATCAGTAAAAACGGTAATGGCTTCCAGCGGCTTATTGCTGCAGATAGAGTGCGGTTCCATTGTTAACATTGTTTTAAATAATGGGGGGGGGGGGGGTAGTGATTATCTACTTCCCCCTTGAAGTCCAGCAGAGCTACTGCAAGGCAGTCATTTTTCATCATGGCATTACTCACAATATCAAGTGACATAGGTAAAATGATTTTGTCCATTTGCCTCCCTGAAATTTGTATCGCCCTTACCCCTGCTTTTTGAATGCACATCCCCAGAGCTTCAATTCTAGTGACTACCGTTTTTGACATGCTAGCAGGCAAGAATATCCATTCTAGTATTACCAATGGGTTTTGTTTTTGTTGCTCACCCCACTGACCCAAAATTCCCGCAACTTCCTTATCTGAGTTACATACATACAAATTTATGGGCAAATCAGGGATATATCTGCCAGACATAGATGATGTGATTTTCTGCTCAATTGCTGTCAAGGCTTGCTGCTCGGGCGCACTTAGATGTAGTACAGAAGTTAGGCTATTGCTGCCCCGCAATAAGTCCAACAGTGGTTGTAAGTCTGTATTGGTGATACCACAATAAGGCCGGATCCACTGCAGGTCTCCGACAAGTTTTTTGTACATCATGTACATTTCGTATGTCTTTGTGTAGCGATAGCTTTTGTGGATGTACAGAGGCTTCTGCAACCTCTCACAGACCCCAGGAAAGTTTGACCGGCTGCTGTTAGTCCGTGCCGGCACAGATCGAGGCTGCGTTGCTATGTGTTGAGGGCACGCACGTCTCAAATGCCCTGGTTGACCGCACCGATGACACGCGGGGGGGTCTTTGTATGGGCCGTAGTCTCCTTTTCCCCGTCGCACCATCAGTCGTAATGCTACCGCGAGTGCTACAGCGTGAGCTTCAGCATGTATTTTAGCTTTCTCTTGTTCTTGTATTATAGTAGCCAAATCCTCGTTTGCATTATTTGAATCAGGGTATATGCTAGGTATAATTTGTTCATGTTGAACGGTGGTATCTGGGGGCTGTTTTCTCATAGGCGGATTTTTACTCACTCCCTGATTCTGTAGAGTTTCCTTTAATCGTACAGTTAGGGAGGCTTGGGAACTGTCAGATGGCTGATTAATATCGGCAGTCCCAGGGAGTGGAGCAGAAGTCAAGAGCACAGGAGCAGGCGGACAAGCTCCAAAAAGTCTCTCTCGCTGCATTATGTTTTTCTCCCCGCTTTTCCCTTTCGCTTGCGGTTGGAGAGAGAGAGCAGCAAAAGCAGACACAGACGTTTTACGATCTGCTTTCATTTCTTACAGAGTTGTCTTAATCAATTTCCATAAAGTTGCAAGATCTTTAACTTCTTTAGACCCGTCACTAATTTCATCCCATAGGGAGGTTCCGATAGCTTTCTGGGTACTAAGCTCAAAAGCTGTACCCACACTAATTGAAAGGTTTCTGTCCTTTTTAATATTTTTCTCTGTTTTTTCAACCAGCCTCATAAATATCTTTCCGGCTGTCTTTTCCCTCGCAGATGCTGCGAAACCCTTGCCGCCCTTTTTATCAACGTAAGCTTACGATTTTACCTGCTTTTCCCAAGCAGTGTCCTGCCTCTCTCGAGCAGTGCCGGTGCTGTCTTTCAAGCCACCGTGGTCCGCGGCAATTCCCCCGCCTTTTCAGTAGCGTTGCCTCTTGTTCCTCTTCGGATCACGTCGGAGGTCGCCAAATGTAGGGTTTAGGGATTAATCCGTGCGGGGCCCGGACGACGGAACACCAATGTGATGATTAAAGTCGCCAGTTTATTGAGCTTAGCTAATCATTTTTATACAATTCTCTAAGTTGGTGAGAGACTTTGATTGGCTACTACATGCAAGCACTTGGTGTCCACACGCACAAGCATAAGCGGTGATTGGTTACATCGGTACTGTCCACGCGCACAAGCATAAGTGGTGATTGGTTACATCGATACTGTCCACGCGCACAAACATAAGACATAATTGGTTGTGTTAATTAGAGCATACAAGACTTGTCTTAGTCCAATTGGTCAAGATAAGCCCCTGAATTGAGGTTGTTTGTGCCAAGTTCCCTTTATCGTGGAATGTGCACCTGTGTTTTTCTAATTGGGATCTTTCTTCTTCTATCTTCTTGTTTATTCTGTTCAAGGCCTTCTAAAGGCACCTGGAACAATCTTGTGACCATGAGCTATTTTCAGGTCCAATAACTAACTTCCATATAACTGAACCCTACATTTAATTAATTGAAAAATGAGTATTTCTACTTTGGCAAACTGAAAGATATTGAAGTGGCCTGTTCCACCTCACATAGAAACAACATCTTTTTTAGCAGCTTTACCAAAAATACTATTTCTTTGTGGAAATCTTCCATTGTGGAGAAAATGCATTTTCCATTGAAGCAGAAACTGGAAATATACCAGAAACTATTTTCCAACTGAAAAACAAGTATCTGCATATACATTTTTTAACTCTGTATCATATCCAAAGTCCGGACACAGAGGTCTTGAAATTGTTCACAAACACTATTGATCTTTGAACCCTATATTTCTTCTGATGACACATGCAGTATCCCTCTACAATTAGTATGGAAAGTCAGATACCTTTGTGAGATGATTTTGATTTTAGGTGAGTTAAGTTACTCTTGAGTTGACTATCTCTTTCCATTGACTCCAAAGGACTTACATCCTTGTGTAAGGCATTCAAAATTAGTTGGGATAAAACTGCATCAACATCCCATTAATTTATCCCCATTTGTTCAGTTCTCTAACTCAGAAAAAGAATAAACGTTTCCATGTCTAACCATTAGCTTCTTTTAAAGACATACAACTCATCCTGGTTCAGAGTATTCATACTGCCAGGATTTCAAAATTTCTAGTACAGAAAGTTTGTGATTTCATAGTTTTCTTTCATAGCGCCGAGAATCAGAATGACCTTTACATATATTTAAATTTCCATAGAAATGTTTAGATAATTTTCTAAAACCTGATTGACCAAATATTTAAATGGTGTGACAGACTGGCTTTTAATGGTGAATACTTTCAAAGTGCCTCTGCACTTTTAAAGACCTTTATTAAAAGTATGTCTTCATCCAAAAACCCCTATTTAAAAAACATATGTTGAATAAGTTTCTTTTTTCTCCTGACAATTATTTTTCTGGGGGGCCACAAGGCTGAAAAAATCTCTGACAGGAGCAGCATTTTCTCTGTTGAGGTAATCCTAATAGATGAACTTATTTGGCCATGAAGGTTGTTCTTGCTAGAACACTTTGAAAGAATAAGCAGAGGAAAGAATGTTTGGAAGAGCCTGAAATTGATTAACATCTTTAGAACAAATAAACAAATGAAAATGTGACTATTGTCTTTATCTTCACTGTTATCGTTTGTGGTATCCTTCTATAATCTTTTCTTGTAATGATACTTAATAGCTGCTTTTGAGATATTAATGGAAATTGTCACAGTCAAGGGAGATATTACTGCATCTAATGAAGCAAAGTTGGAAAAAAAGAATGATAAGTAAAATCTGAACAAATAAAAGAATTTAACTTATTTCTGAAATTTAATCCTATACATGGTTAATTGTCATAAAATCAAAATGAGTGATTGTAGTTACTATTCAGCATTTTAGTGCATTCTTCATGAAAGCTTACACAGTAGTTACAGTATATAGATTTTGGAAGTAAGTATTTAAGTGTTTTTGATTTATCAGACCTTAGCACATCTATATAAAAATACTACTATAAAATGTCCAATTTGTTTATAAACTATACCAAGTGAATTCCTGCTGACTGAAGATTATGCAAGCTTCAAATCACTCATAACTATGAAGATAAATAAAAACAATATTTTATCAGGGAAAAATTTAATTTCAGTAGAAAATACAACTATTCAAGTGTCAAAACACAAACATGGGCATCACATTTAAACATATTTCTCACTATCTATCCACTCATCTAAAGTCTAAAAACATGACTAATGCATTTTAAGCATTTGTCCTGGCCAATTAAACACAAGAAGCATGTGAAAGGAGGCTGTAAAAAATAAATTAATGACTTATTAAATACATTAGCATTTTGGACCAAATTTTCAACTATGTTCATCTTTTGGTAATGGAACATTCAGTGAAAGACAAACAGAAAATACCATCCAAATAGAAGCTATGGAACATGGCAAACAGTGTGCCTGATACTTGTTGCTTGTTTGACGCAGAGAAACAGAAATTTTCAAAACATTAACAGTTTATTTTAAATTTTAATGTATTTTATTTAAACTACATTTTAAAGCAGATCTAAATAATTTTAGTTAAAAAATAAATTGGTAGAAGTTATTGACTAAATCCCTGAGAAAATATTTGTTGAAATGATAAAACTGCTTCTGGAAAAAATAGCCATTTCTGCAGATAAATATTTTAAAAAAAAATTCCGTTATTCAGTGTTTGCAATTAAATAGTTCAGAAATGTATTGGAGGTAAAAAAAAAATATCAAAAACCACAAACCAAGGAAAGCTGCTTCTTTTTTTTTTTTAACTTATGAAGTGGGTGTGGAATGATGAGATCTACTACATCTAGAGTCTTGAAATTATTCTGATTAGAAAAATAGGTGGAACTTCACTGAAGTTGGTTCCTTTGTTTTATATGCAAATAGAAAAAACATACTTACAAAACCAAGCCTCTTATGTATGTAATGTAGCTTTCTTTTTGTGTATGTAATGTAGTTTTATACAACTAAAAATGTCATAAAATGTGATTTTTGTGTATTTTAATTGATTTTTTTTCCAACAAGAATTTTACAATATCAGAACTTAAAAATCATTATTCAGCCACTAAAAAAGAAATTTATCATGTGCCCTTTTGACACAATAAAAATGAACCTACTGAATTTTATTTATCAAATTTGCTGGCTGTTCAAACACATGTACTTAGACATAATATATCCATCTAAAGTTAAAGAAATGCCAAACTTGGTGTGAAGGCTATAATTATGAGACTTATTAGTTGCTAACATCAAGAAGTAGAAGTATAAATCCAAAGAACAAAGTATCTAATATGTAATGAACAGCTCTCTATGCCTGCTGCAGCTATATTTATACACATGAACATAGGCAACTTTCAGAGGCAGATGAGAATGCAGTTTGTGAGGCATAATCAGGAAGGACAAAAGTTTAAGAAAATAAATAAAGATAAGAAAGACTAAAACTGAATCATAAGTCTCAAGATTCCCTGATTATTTATTCAAAATATTGTTATTAAAATTATTGCCTAAAATCACCTTGATTTAAATATGCACTCAGCAATGCAGCTACTGGAGTACTTCTGCTGACTGTGCCTGCAGGTGATCTAGGATTGAAGTGAATAAAATAGTAGTGCAGTTCCTTTTACATGATATCCACATGCTGATATGTCCCCAGAGAAAAGCACAGAGTTTGGCCATTCATATGCAGTGTTCTTAGATAAACTGTCCCATATGCTGCTGTATATGTCAGAGATTTCTATGAGAAATCTTAAGGGATAAGTACAAAGTGTGAACAGGAAAACCTTAGGGAGTATTGAATATGTTTAGAATGTTCTTAAACAAGTTTGGATGAAAGATCAAAATCTCAACTCTTTATAAATCAAAATCTGAAAAAAATAAAAGAGAACCTAAGCAATCACACTTTTTGTAGCAACTTCAAATTTTCCAGTTTTCTTCTGACTTTGTGTCAAGACATTCTCTGCAACTGTTTTCCATATAATGTTTTAAAGTCAGTAAATTTTGAAAAACAAAGATATCCCAAACCTGTATTTACAAAATTCCTAAGCCATTCTAGTAAGCATGCATTATAATTTGTACTTGAAATTTGTAGCAGGCAAATACTAACATTCTCTGTGTAAAGATGATGAATTGTGAACTGAGCAGTCTTGAAACCAGTATTCCATTTAAATAACCTGTGCTACTGCAGAAGAAAGAAAAATATACATCTTCTGAGGCTTTGGGGGGAGGTATTTGCTGACTCTAAAATAAGTTACAGAACATTCCTTTCATTTTCAGACTGTTAAAGCTTATCCATGGCTTAAGTAAAAATACTTGTTTTTTCTCTTCAAATGTGCACGACAAACAGATTAGTGGCTTTTCAGTTCAGAGCTGTCAGAGTTAAAGTGACATGAAGCTATTAACATTCTGTTGTAAGTGGACTGAAGCTTCCTGTGTTGTTTGGGGTTTTTTCTCCTCAAAAGACCACTAAAACCCTTAGTTTGCACTGTTTTCATGAAGATCACCCATTCCCTTTTCACTTGATTGGTCACTGGCACTGAGTATCTTCAAATTATTAGTGCTCCTTTGCAGCTGCCAGATATTTTACACTTCAAAAAGTCAGATTATCCCATATAAACTATTCCATGATATTCTGTGGGGAAGATTTGAATGCCATAATCAGAAGGTATCAATTAGATGTGAGATGATCAGTTATAAAAGGAGATGAGTTTTACCCATACAACATTCCTGTCAGATTTATCTTTCACTACCTCAACAGTACAGCAAAAATATACTATAAGTACACATTTTTAAATACCAAATGAAAATCAAAACACTAAGAGGAAAGATGGACAGGAATCTGGAGAAAGATTAAGCAAGGAAACATATGTTGTGTTTATTCCTTTGTATCTTCTTATTACTTTTTACCTCCTCGGTACTACATGGTCTCATACCTGTTATTATGATCCCTCAGAAAATGAAGACATCTTTCATTTACAAAGTTTTTCAGGACAGCCTTCAGAATCTCTAACAACTGCCTTAGTATCTCTTAAAATTGATAAAATTTGACCTGTCTTAAAATTTGCCCATTTTGTAGTAAGCACAAACAAATACTCACATATTATAGAGAGACCTAGAAATAGAGCAAACATCCTCCAAGATGTCTGGAATGGAAAAGATTTTCCACCGTGTAAACTCTGACAGGGAGAATTTGCACTGCTGTGGAGATGCGAGGTGAAACTTTTGACTGATTGAATACATTGGAAGTTTTGATATCAACTTTAGGCAGCACCTCTGCAAGTTTTATGAGTTGGATATTAAATATCACTTCCTTTAGATATAAACCTGAAGGATCCTATCCATATACAAATCCTTCTCCACTCTTTTTCTTCCTGTCTTTTACTTCTTATTTCACTCAGTTCTTTCCTCCTTTGAATAAGTTTTCCTTCTTTTCTTAAAACCATTTAATAAGTATTTCAATGTTGCTATGGTTTTTTAACAGCTCTCATAAATGCTGTTAAAGCCATGCTGTTTTGCTATGATGTTTTCACTTGCAGTAGAGCTAAAGTTTGTGCTTTTAAAAGGCTTAAAAAAAAGTCAAAGAAACAGTGACTTCATGCTTTGGCTTGTAGATAGGTTACTATGAGGACATAGTAACATCTGCAATAGCAGTCCTAGTGAGAAAATACTGGGGTTTGTTGGGTTTTTTTAACTATTAAAAACTAAATGGTACTTTTCAACTTGCAGAAGCAGCATTTCACAGCCCTCCCCCATTCAGGAAATTATAGTTTTGGTTACTTGCAGGTACCAGGTTTTAGTAACCTTGAGCTATCAATCGTAACCTTGATTGTCATTGGACTGTCTTCTGATGCTGGATAGATCAGTAACCAGTTTATTATTTTAACCTGCCTTTAAAAAAAAAGTTTCAAGATACCTTTATAAAGCACAAAGAAGAGCACAAATGGAGGCTCATCTCAAAAACTAAGAATTCTTTAAATGCAAAGAACTTGAATGATATCTGCAGAAATAATAATGATCATTTTCCATGTTTACATGAAACATGGAAAACTTTTGAAGCTGAAAAGCTTTTTTTGAAGAACTGTAAAAATCAATAGTACTGAATTTAACAGGGATAGACAAATCTATTATATCTAGTTAATTCTAACTTCTAAGAAGGTGTTATCACACTTACTTTACAAATGAGGAGAGAGGGAGAGATGGGGATGAAAGCTCAACAGAAACACTGAGATTAAAAGTCACCCTTAACATCAATGGACCACACAGATGAATGGATTTGGATGTTGCAAATATCTTGACATATTTATAAAATAATAATAAAAAATTGGTAATCAAAACAGAATTGCCAAAAAGCAAAACTAGCAACCCCCTTGCTAAGGAATATATAGAATTCTTCATTTTAAATGAAAGAGGTCCAAGGTTTTTATATACCCAGAAACTACTTTTATAATTGCTATAGAGATAGTTCCACTGATATTGGGATAAAATTTTAAGATTATTTTAAATTATTTCAAATATATTTTAAATTTAAAAACAGTTTGAATAAAAATGAAGTCATATATCTGGAAGTTAAAAAAAAAAACATCTCCCACAAACCTCATGGGTTGGTTTAACTGAAGCAGAAGAGATATCCAGGTCCAGCAGAGTATGATTCACATGACACCTCAAGAGTCAGAAACAGAATGGCATTCACTCCTTGTAAAAATGTAGGGAAAGAAAAAAATAAAACCCTCTCCATAAACTATCATCTCTGATTACATTTTAAAATAAAAAAGAGGAAAGCATGGAGCATGTTGCACAGTACCGAGCACTACGAGAGCTGCGCTTCCCTGCACGTGGCCTCATTCTGCACATAGTGAAGTCATTGAGAAGGGTTCTTCTTGACCTGAGCGAATTCAAGGTTGATCTTATTGGCACTGTGCCCAACAGGCATCACTGAAACTGTAAGAGCAAGGCCAGAGACTCCAGCGGGAATCCATGCATTGACTGAAGCATGTCCTTAAGCAGATATCCACGTCCCATAAAGTCAATGGATTTAAATACGTACTTTAAGCTGAGAACATGCTTTGTTGAATCTTGGCCTTTGGCAATTATTTGAGACATCAAGTTTTACTTACTTTATGACTAAGCTGCTAAAACATTTTGAAAAAAAATATATATTAATGCCAAGGGTCATTTTTATCAATGTTTTAATGTGAAAAAAAAGAGTTCTGGAAAGTATCATTAATTAATGAAATGACAAGGGCATGCTTAGTTTCATCTTACTACAGATTTGTTCTTGTCATTCCTGGAAACACTGCTGTATGAAGTCAACTCAAAACTGCTATTTAAAAAAAAAAAAGAAAACAAGCTTCATAGATGTAAATTAGCCTTGCTAATAAAGCTATAGTTCTAGAGGTCCTTGTTCTGGAACAGATGAAGAATGTCCCTGGGGACGCTTGCAGAAACCTGAAAAACTAATGACTTATTTTTGCAGGAACTGGAGAAAAAAAGGTTTCTGCAAATATGGTTAGTGCAACTATGAAAAAATTTCAGGAAATCTGGCACTTTATAAATTTCCTAAAGTTAACTGGATTTGCTAGATGTTCAGGACCTTAGAAAACCAGAATACTTATGAAGATAATATGTAGTGAATCAGGAACTTCATTTTAGACACCTGTTTTTGAAGGATTTATACGGACAGATTTGTAGAGAGATACAGATACATGTAGATGGAGATACATACTGATTTGTAACAATATACATATAGATTTTTAAGTATAATTTAGAATAACTGAGGAGATTGAAGTAGACGGACGCCTTTAATCTTGAAAGCAGATGACAGACGACCCTTTGTTGCTAAAACACACACATACTTATAGTCACATATTCTGCAAAGTCACTGTACATGCGCACAAGCATAAAATATGATTGGTTATATTGACACTGTACACGCGCATAAACATAGGACATAATTGGTTATACTAACCAAAACATGCGAAACTTGTCTCAGTCTAATTGGTCAAGATAAACTGCCGAATTGAGGTTCTTTGTGCCAAGTTCCCTTTATCGTGGAATGCACACCTGTGTTCTTCTAATTGGCATCTTTCTTTTTTTGTCTTCTTGTTTATTCTGTTCAAGGCCTTCTAAAAGTGTCTGGAATGCTCTTGTGACCGTTAGCTAAATATGTGTCCACAATTCCCCCTTTTTTGTTTTTCGTCAATTAATACAGCCTTACTTGATCTATCAATTAATTTTTAAACACATTGCAACCTACAAGGCACACAAAATACAAAAAAAAACACTACAAGATAAATCAAAACTATCTTAACTAATGATTTAAGAACAGCTCTATTTTGTAAGGTTGTGTGTCTAATACTATCTATATCTAACAGTACATCAGATAATACTACACCAATCTGTATTCAGGGACCCCCTATTAAACCTGTGAAAAAGGGATTGCTTGCTGTTGCTGTACTGAGGTATAAGCAATCTTGTCCGGTCACATCAGCCAGGGTCATCCAGATGTTTTCTTTGGTTTGTGGCCAGTATCCATGACTACGTCCATCCGAGGACTGTGAGGAAGATGAACCATCTGTACATTCTTGTGCCGTCTTGCTCCGCGAACTCAGCCCAGCAATCGGTAGGTGCCAGCTTTACGTGGGCGTCCCTACGGAGGCAACGATGGCCTTGCCGTACACCAGCCTGATGCTCTTCGGAAAATCCCGGTATTTATACATTTGCAGAGGAATGGATTTCAGCACATGTGGCCAGTGGGTGCCAAAATCCGCCTCATTTGCAACATATGACGCATGCGCTCGCTGGCCAGGCGCGCTGCACAAGTCATAGCCATCCTGTCTATTGGTTCATGGGCTTTGTGATGCGGTTGCAATGCACAGAGAATCTTGACCTGTTACGTTGGCCAAGGTGACCTATACGTTAATTTTTGGCTGAGGTGGTATTCATATTGCCGCACCATCTAGGATGTTCCAGATGATGATGGTCATACAAATTTAGCGGGAGTCCATTGTGAGCCTGTATCTGTGGAAACACAAGCATAATCTTGCCCCAGGGTTATTAATGGAAATGGACCTTCCCATTGCCCTCTTTCTAGATTCTTAACTAAAACCATGACCTTACCCCTAATTTTGGCTTTAGCTAACTTTTCTTGTGGAGAGAGATTCCCTACTCCCCCTTTTTGTGTTTCGTCAATTAACACCTGCTGTATTGCCCTTTGCAAAGATCTATGAACACAATTAATTAAACACGGTAAAAGCAACATTATATCTAATAAAATACATAAGAATAAAAGACTGTTCAGGTAATGCCAATGACACACAAAAAGAGGTTTGATTAATAGCTTTAGCTAGTGACACCCAAACATTCTTACTGTCCCACAGCGTTAAACGATGTGGATCAATCACTGGTGTCATTGTCATGCTGCTTACTACAGTCAGTGTGTTCCATATTAATCTCAGCATAAGGTTTCGACCATTTAGTTGGAATCCACTTTGGCCCATTTTCTGTAATGACACAAGCATAACCTCAGCCCCACGTTATTACTTTAAAAGGTCCCTCCCATTGCTGACGCTCAATATTTTTAACCCAGACTTTCCACCCATTATCAATATTTTGAATCCCACTATTCATTGTTTGAAAATGCCGAACTACAGGGGGAACAACTGACTCTCCACGCAGAGTCAAAAAATTCATCACATATATTGCTTTCATGAGTCTTTTTGAAGGAGGTTCCCCTAATTCCCCCGTTTTTTGTTTTTCCAAAAAATCTTTTAATATTTTATGAGTACGTTCGATTATAGCTTGACCTGTGGGAGAATGAGGAATGCCGGTAATATGAGTAACTCCCCATTGCTGAAAAAATTCCTGAGTCCGTTGTGCTATAAAACATGGTCCGTTATCTGTTTTCATCTGGGCTGGGACACCCATTACTGCAAATGCTTGTCGTAAGTGTGTTTGTAGATGTCGACTTATTTCGCCCGCAAGTGCTGTGGCCCATACCATCAAGGAATATGTATCAACAGAAACATGAACATAACACAATTTTCCAAAAGCTGGTACGAGTCACATCAGTCTGCCACAATTGCAAGGATTGCAGACCCCTAGGATTTACAGCGCCATCTCCGTGCCCAGATATTTTCTGGCACTCAGCACAGGATTGAATGATGGCTTTGGCATCTGCTATAGAAATTTGAAACTGTTTGGCTAATACTTTCGCTGGTTGGTGGAAAAAACTCTGAGCTCCATGTGCCTGCAGAAGTTTATTGGGAGGTGGCCCAGTCCATACAGGATTAGCTAGTAAATCAGCTCGTTTATTCCCTGCTGTGATCCATCCAGGCAAACTGGTGTGACTTCGCACATGCATTATATAATAATACTTTGTCTGTTGGTTTAACAGAAATAGCAACATCTTAAATTTTTCAAACAATGTGATGTTATCAATTTCTTTCAAATAAGCCCGTCTCAAGCGTTTTACTACACCCACCACGTATAAAGAATCAGCAATAATACTGACCTCAACATCCTGCCACTTTTTAAATACTTCTATTACAGCTTGAAGTTCCACCACTTGGGGGGAGCCTTCACATGTGACAATGTGATTTTTCCATACCTGACCTTCTTTCCAAACTACTACTGCCTTTCCTGGTTTTCCACTGCCATCCATAAATACCATAGGACCATCAGTAGGTAACTCTGCACACAATTCTTTTTCTTCTAGTTGTATATTCTGTAGCAAGGTAAACATTTTGTGTGCAGGAAGATGAATATCTATCTTTCCTTCGAAATCTGCAAGAGCAATTTGTAAAGTTAGGCTATTCTGTAGACACCATTGTAAATATCCTTGAGTCAAAGGAACGACAATCGTGTGTGGTTCTTGTCCACAAATCTCAATAATCCGACGTCTCCCCTTTATAATTAATTCTGAAATCATTTCAATTCAAGAAAATATGGTTTTTCGGGCCTGGTGAGCTAAAAAGATCCATTCTATTATTAGCAAGTCTTTGTGACTCCCCTCCCATTGATATATGATCCCGAGGAGTTGTTTTTCTCGGTTTAAAATGCTAAGATTAATGTCAAGGTTTTCTTTAATCCTAAAAGCCTGACTCTGGGATATTACATCTGCTATCTGTTGTGATGCTTGTTTACCTTGAGGGGTCAATTGCCGAGGTGCCGTTAAGGTAGTGTCACCTCGTAACATTTCAAATAAAGGGGTCAGAAGCTCATCATCTATTCCCAACAGTGTTTGAACCCAATTGATTGTCCCCAGTAATTTTTGCACATCATTCAATGTTTCAATCTTGTCTGTAATTTCCAGTTTTTGTGGAACTATAGTTTCTTCTAAAATCTTCCAGCCTAAATATTTCCATGGTTGCATTTTTTGTACCTTTTCTGGTGCTATTTTTAAACCAAAATCAGACAATTGTGTAGTCAATTCTTTGAGCTTTTCATATAACTCTCTTTTCCCTGCTATCAAGATATCATCCATATAGTGATAAATAATCAAGTCTGAATTTTGTTGTCTAAACACTTTTAGAGCTTGGGATACATAGGATTGGCATATGGTTGGAGAATTTTTCATTCCTTGTGGCAGAACTACCCAATGATAACGTTCCATGGGTTCCTGTTTGTTTATGGTGGGGATAGAAAAGGCAAATTTTTCCGCATCTTTCAGGTCTAAATATATGGTAAAGAAACAATCCTTTAAATCAATAATCAAAATGTTCCATCCTTCTGGAATCATAGTAGGCGTGGGTAACCCTAATTGAAGGGCTCCCATATTTTCCATTACTTCTTTATTTTTCTTAAATCATGCAACAGTCTTCATTTCCCAGATTTCTTTTGGAATGACAAAAACTGGTGTATTCCAAGGGCTCGTGGTATTCACCAAGTGCCCTTGTTCCAATTGCTCCTGTACTAACTGTTTCAAGATGGCGACCTTAAATTCAGTCAGCTGTCGGGGGATGCAACGAGTCTACGGAATTCCTGACAGTTCGAGGACAGCGCGACCTTGAGCAGCTTGTAGTATATGCTTGAGAAGTCTGGAAAGATCCGAGAAGACCAGTACGAAAACAAGATAGTGATAAGAGAACCGTCCCGACAAACTCACCAATCATGAATTGTTAGTTACTAACTAAGCCAATCATATACTAACACATACTCTGAAGAAGGGGATAAAAAGGTGTGTTAGATCAATAAAGTAGCCATTTTGCATGATCTATTACTTGTCGTGTCCGTCTCTACCGCGACAAATGGTGACCCCGATGCGCCTGAGCGAACAGATCATCTAACGGCGATAAATCCAGCACTAGCGAGAAGTATACCAGCGGCAAGGAGAGCTGCGAAAGAGTATACTAGCGGTGAGAAGAGCTGCAGAGACGGAGCCCGGTGAAGCTGAGAGCAGTGGAATCTGCCTGGTCCGGACCTGAGCCTAGACACCTATTAAGGTGAGCCACCGGGGACTAAACTGTTAGAATGGGGCAGCAATTAACAAAAGAAAAGGAGACGATTTTGTCTACCTGGAAAGCCCTATTAAAAAGAAAAGGGGTTAAAACCCCAGAACAAAGCCTGAAACGGATTTTAATACGGTGTAAGGTGCAAGGCTTTACAGCCACAACAGTTACTGCATTCAGTGTGGATGCATGGCAAGCAGTGGGCTGGAAAATGTTTGATGAGATCTCTAAAGGACAGAAAGAGCTCTGTAAGTTGGTGATCGTATGGCGTCTATTACGTGAGACCCTGAAGGAATGGAAAGCAGAATGTGATGCGAAAGATCAGCAAAAGAAAGATGAGAAATCAGAAAATGTTAGTAATGAAAAAGTTTCTGCTCAAGTAACAGCTGCGGCCGATGCTGCAATATCAGCAGTTGCGGGCAGAAAACCCCTCACGAGCAAAATCAGATCATACCCTTATTCACCTCCTCCTCCTATGCCATTAATTACTTTACCGGGCGATGAGGGGCCCTCCTCACCTACTGGTGCGGCAGCGGAAGGGGTGACTCCATCAGCCCCCCCCGAGGAGAAAAATGCGGTGACTAACACCGAGGGCCGAAAGGACGGTGAGAGTCAAACTGAATATGAGGGCCGAACGGAAAGTGAGAGCCAAAATGAAACTGAGGCAGAAAAAGCTCTAATTGACGCTATGCGATCTCTGCAGCTCGCAGATAAAACCATACCGAAAGAACCCCTGCCATGGACTCTCCCTCCATCCACAGTAACTGTGGTCCCGAGATCCCCTGATCAATTTTGGGAGGGAGTTAGAAGATGTGCTGCCGACTCTGGCAACTGGGATCTAGTAGAACGCCTCAGCCCGTGCTCTCTAACACCAGCATTTCTAAAGCCTCTAGATAACGCAGCAGAGGCTCCTGTTACATTTCCTGTTTTCAAAGCTGCTGCAGGCACAAACCGGCACGATGAGCACAATCCAATCGTCTGGAGAGTAGTGCAGGATTTGCAGAATAAAGTACAAAAATTTGGAATCAATTCTCCTGAGGTAATGCAGATTATTCGTATAATCAGCACAGATCTGCTGTGTCCATATGATATTATGCATCTAGCACAAGTGCTGTTTCAGCCTGTACAATTGCAAGTATTTCAATCCACCTGGAGGCGGATGGCACATGCGGCGGCGCTGCATAATTCACGACTGCCACAGGGTGACCCGAGATTAGGCCTTGGAGAGGATGCTTTGCTTGGTGAAGGGCAGTATAGTAACCCTCAGCTGCAGGCTACATGGCCTCCGATGGCTCTCAAACAAGCCCAAAATATAGGCCTCATGGCGATAAAGCGATCCATGGATATGGCAGCTCCAAAGCAAAAATACATCACTATCCACCAAGGCCCCACAGAACCCTTTTTACAATTTGTAGAAAAAATATCTGCTGCCCTGGAAAAACAGGTAGAAGATGAGGTCTTAAGACAAATGCTATGCAAACAGTTGGCAAAAGATAATGCTAATGAGGACTGTCAAAAGATCATACAGGCTTTACCAGGAGATCCTTCTGTTCCCAACATGGTAGCTGCATGTTCTAAAGTTGGGACGCTGGAACACACGGTGGCCACCCTAGCCAATGCTATGAGAAATTCTGGAAAGTGCTTTGGGTGTGGCAGTGAAGGGCACATCACGGTAACTTCTCCACACAAAACATCACCAGGTAAACAACCGGTGCACCACTCACCGGAGATTACTTGCAAGAAATGCGGAAAATTAGGACATTTTGCAAAACAATGTTGTTCCAAATTTCATGCTAATGGACAGCCGCTACAGGAAAACCACAAAATGAGTGTGAGAGGGTGCGCGAGGAGAACAAATCCCCTCCCGACAGCCGGCCAATTCCTCTCTGCGAACAATTGTCAGCTGCAACAGCTGGCTCAGCAGGGTTGGATGTATCCACCGCCGACACAGTAACTCTAGCCACGAAAGACATCGTTAAGGTCCCTCTTAATGCAAGGGGTCCTATAGGACGGGGACTGAGTGCATTGCTACCGGGAAGATCAAGTAGCACGTTAAATGGAATAATCGTGCATGTGGGAGTTACTGATGCTGCTTTTACAGGTCAAATTTGCGTGATGATTTCGACCCCCTACCCACCAGTAACAATCCCTAAAGGTACTCGCATTGCTCAACTTGTTCCTTTTTCGAGTTCTATTTCAAAAGCAGAACAGCGACTGCGATGCGCTGGAGGCTTCGGCTCCACGGGACCCCCTCAGGTCTGCTGGTCTCAGACTGTCTCATCATCCTGACCACATATGACGTGCACACTGTCGAATCACGGAAGATCTCCGACTACAGTAAGGCTTGCAGGGCTCCTGGACACCGGAGCTGATGTGACTATTATTGCCGATTATCTGTGGCCGTCTACCTGGCCAACAGAGGAGGCTGGTATGGGAGTAGTGGGGCTGGGAGGATCCACACGAGCAAAGATGGCAGCCACTCCAGTTCCAATTACCAAATCCTGAGGGCCAACAAGCAGTTATTAAACCATATGTGATGGCAGCTCCCCTCAATTTATGGGGGAGGGATTGCTTGTCACAGTGGGGGGTGAGAATTACCACGGATTTTTAACGGGGGCCACTGTGCTGCAGGGTGTTAGACAACCCACGCTTGTTTTAACTTGGTTAACAAATAACCCTGTGTGGGTGGATCAGTGGCCCCTACCAATTGAAAAAATTAAAGGCCCTGCAAGAATTGGTAGCAGAACAACTAGCTGCCGGACACATTGAACCATCTCACAGTCCGTGGAATACTCCAGTGTTTGTGGAAAAAAAAGAAATCAGGAAAATGGCGATTTTTGCATGACCTGTGGCAAGTCAATGCTGTCATGGCCACGATGGGGGCTCTGCAACCAGGCATGCCTTCACCTGCCATGATCCCTCAAGATTGGGAAATCAGTGTCATGGACCTTAAGGATTGGGTTTTTTACAATTCCATTTGCTTCCCAAGAGAAAAAAAAAATAAAAAAAAAAATTTTGCATTCTCTGTGCCTTCTATCAATCATGCAGAACCAGCAAAAAGATATCAATGGAGAGTTCTGCTGCAGGGCATGAAAAATTCACCAACCATTTGTCAATGGTTTGTTGCACAAGCTCTGTCACCTGTAAGGGAAAAATTCCCTACTAGTTATAGTTATCACTATATGGATGACATTCTGTTAGCATCAGACAACACGGAGCAGTTGAATGGCATCAAAAATTTGGCCACGAATTTGCTACAACAATATGAGTTAGTTATTGCCCCTGAAAAAGAGCAAAAAACAGCACCCGGGAAATATTTGGGAATGACAATTACAAATAAGCAGGTTGTGCCCCAACCTGTGAAACTTAACCCTGCAGTTAAGACACTCAGTGATGTACAGAAATTAATGGGATCCTTGAACTGGATCAGGCCCTATCTTGGACTGACCAATTCGCAGTTACAACCTCTGTTGCACTTATTAAAAAGTTCCAATGATCCAACAGAACCCAGAATATTGAATAAGGAAGCGTTAAATGTAATTCACAGGGTGGAACAATGTATACACCAGAAATTTGTTTCTCAAATTGATCTGTCTCACTTGGTACAATTCTTTGTACTAATTGACAAAACTGTGCCATTTGGTGCTTTGGTGCAGTGGAATTCTGAGTGGGATGACCCATTACATATTTTAGAATGGATGTTTTTGTCATTTCTGGCCACAAAAAACTGCTCCTGGCTTGTTTGAACTTATTGCTGATGTAATCATAAAAGCCAGAAAACGATGTGTAGAACTAACAGGACGTGATCCAGCTACGATTGTTTTACCTGTTCAAAATTGGTACTTTGAATGGTGTCTGGCAAACAATTACAACTTGCAAGCGGCTATGGCGGGTTTTCAAGGACAGATCTCGTATCATCCACCGTCACACCCGCTCCTGAAATTTGCTCGAGAAATACCATTTGGTCAGAAAAGCTTAAGCCAGCCGGAACCTGTGAAAGGCCCTACTGTCTTCACAGATGGTTCTGGAAAAACAGGTAAAGCAGCACTAGTATGGTATTAAAACAACAACTGGAACAGCAAAGTAGTGTATCAAAATAGTTCTCCACAAATAGTAGAGCTGCGTGCACATAGCACATTGAAGCGGCTGCTTCAAAAACAGAAAGGGGGAATGATTGGGGAGCCACCACAGGCATGTTTAGATAATGCAGTTTATGTTCTTAGCTTTCTCCATTATGGGGATAATTATTCTCTACCTCCTTTTTTTAAACACTTCTCTTTTTTCAACACAGAATTTACAAAGAGGCATCAAAGTACATGTTAAAGATTTAGTTACTGGTCAGTGGAGTGGACCATGTGAGCTGTTAACCTGGGGGCAAGGTTATGCTTGTGTTTCTACAGATACAGGCCCACAGCGGACTCCCGCTTGATTTGTACGACCATCATCATCTGGAACATCCCAGAGGGTGCGGCAATATGAATACCACCTCAGCCAAAAACTAAGTGTAGGTCACCTTGGCCAATATAACAGGTCAAGATTCTCTGTGCATTGCGACCGCATCACAAAGTCCATGAACCAATAGACAGGATGGCTATGACTTGTGCAGCGCGCCTGGCCAGCGAGCGCATGCATCATAGGTTGCAAATGAGGCGGATTTTTGGCACCCGCTGGCCACGTGTGCTGAAATCCGTTCCTCTGCAAATGTATAAATACCGGGATTTTCCGAAGAGCATCGGACTGGTGTACGGCAAGGCCATCGTTGCCTCCGTGGGGACGCCCACATAAAGCTGGCACCTACCGATTGCTGGGCTGAATTTGCAGAGCAAGACGGCACAAGAATGTACAGATGGTTCATCTACCTCACAGTCCTCAGATGGACGTAGTCATGGATACCACCGCAAACCAAAGAAAACATCTGGATGACCCTGGCTGATGTGACCGGACAAGATTGCTTATACCTTAGTACAGCAACACCAAGCAATCCCTTTTTCACAGGTTTAATAGGGGGTTCCACTGACATCGACAAAGTTTAAGAACTTATTGATGGAGACCCCTGTGCAGCAGGTCATGGACTCAATGGATGGGAATGCCTGGTTTCCACGGATCGGGCATTAACCCTCATTGCCACCCCAGGAATCACAAATTCTGGGGTCCCTGAATACAGACTGGTGTAGTATTATCAGATTTACTGCTAGACATTGATAGTGTCAGACATGCTACGCTATAAAATAGAGCCGCAATTGATTTCTTGCTTTTAGCACAGGGACAAAGAAAGATATTTGAGGGTTGGGGATTGTCTGGATGGTTGATATCTCTGCTCAAGACTGTGGGGGTAGTGATCTTGATTGTGATAACTATGCTCCTAATGTTGCCGTGTCTTTTCGGCCTTCTGCAAAGGGCCCTGCAGAGGGCAGCTGGGACGATATTTTTAGCACAAATACAAAAAGGGGGAATTGTCGGGGGATGCAACGAGTCTACGGAATTCCTGACAGTTCGAGAACAGCGCGACCTTGAGCAGCTTGTAGTATATGCTTGAGAAGTCTGGAAAGATCCGAGAAGACCAGTACGAAAACAAGATAGTGATAAGAGAACCGTCCCGACAAACTCACCAATCATGAATTGTTAGTTACTAACTAAGCCAATCATATACTAACACATACTCTGAAGAAGGTGTGTTAGAACAATAAAGTAGCCATTTTGCATGATCTATTACTTGTTGTGTCCATCTCTACTGCGACACTATACCACTGACGTCATGCTCAGTTCCCATACCTTTAGTTACATACTGGTCAATCATCATCACCTTTTCTGTCCTTTGAGATATGTATATATAAATACACACACAGAGATATCATTCCTTTAGTTTATGGGTTATGTTCATAAAATGTTCGTTGAGTTCATTCAGTTTCCCACTCTGGGCTCCATCTGTCATATCAGTCTTTCTGGGCAGGAGGGATGGTGCAAAGTCCTCTCAGTCGGTAGAGCAGAATTGGGCTTCAGTGTGGTGTGACAAGCAGGTAACATTGGACGCAGCAGGAGGATGGTGTGCACCGTTGGATTGTTGCATGCTGGAGTCAGTTCTGGTTCCATCACTACTGCGCTTTGCTCAGTTTTATCACAGTTCTTTCTTGCTTGATCCAAGTGATTCTTACTATAGTACTATGGATATAGCATATAACAATTACAGTCATGATAACATACAGTAGCAGGGTTATATAGCAACTAATATCATACCGTTTAATTCTGGCTATTCTCACCTAAAATCAAATCCCCTTGAGGCACACATTGGACTTCCTCATTCTTGCGCATCACCCACCAAGTGCACCCAGGCCCTTGAGCAAAAGCAATCCCTTGAATGGCTTTACCTTTGCCTGAGGCAGGAGTAACCCAGACTGTCTTCCCTAACATTTTTTATGT